>NC_140582.1:52801203-53453286 GCF_964204655.1 Triturus cristatus | reverse complement strand
GTTACCCGGCAGGTGTTTATATGACAATGGGCCCTGATGTGGGTGCTAAACAGTGTTTGTCTCAGGGTGCACCTCTTCCTGTTGAGTTTGCTGATGTGCCACCCACACTATGGGTGACAGGTGATACAGATGTGGGACTGTTGCACATACCACCAGTTTTGATACAGGTCAAGGACAATGCTATTTTGCCTCGTATTCCCCAGTATAAGATACCTCAGTCAGGAGAACAGGCCCCTCTATAGCTTATTCAGGATTTGTTCCAAAAAGGAGTAGTTGAAGAGACGTCTGCCAATATCTGTAAGAGTTCCATTCTTCTGATTCTTAAATGGATACCATCCGGTTCCCCTGGCGATCATGAGGATGTTTATCACTTTGTGATTGATTTGCGCGAATTTAATACAATTGTGGTTCCTGATATCACCACACTTTTGACAATGATTCCTTCAGGGATATACAGAGAGTCTAAGTATTTATAGTCAGGCTTTAAAGAGTCAATTTGATTCTCTTTCACTTCACCCAGGTAATGAATTGGTGCAGTATGTTGATGACATACTCATTGCTTCTGACACAGAATAATGTTGTAGAGACTGTACAGTTAATTTGCTGCTGTATTTAGCCCATCATGGCCATAAAGTTTCTCTTTCTAAATTCCAGTATTGTCGACAGAAGGTCACCTATTTAGGTCACCTACTGTCGAAGGAGAGTAGGAGATTGACTTCGGAGCATATCAGTACCATTGTCAAAATTTCAATTCCACAAACTCAAATAGATGTGCACGTTTTTATGGGTATCACTTCCTACTGTCGCCAGTGGATACCTAATTACTCCTTACTAATCAAACCTCTGCTTGCATTAACAACAAAAGAAGTGCATGAGCCATTGCCTTGGACTCCCTGATGTCAGCAGTCTTTTGATCAATTAAAAACTGTGCTTTGTTCGGCTCCTGTGCTTGGTACTCCTAATTATGTTTGTCCTTTACGTCGACAAGATAGCTGGTTGCTCGCTTTCTGTCCTAACACAACAATTTGGGTATAGGCAACGGCTGTGTGCTTAGTTCTCTGCTGGGCTTGATCCAGACGCGAGAGCCCTCCCGAGTTGTCTAAGAGCAGTCACAGCTGTGCTACTTCGATTGGACAATCAGCTGGACTCGTGCTTGATACTGACCTCACAGTTATGGTACCCCATGCTGTGGACATGTTTTGAATAAAAAGACACAGCACCTCACCAGTGCACGTCTTATTGGCTATGAAATGACATTGTTTGCTAAACACATCACAATCAAAAAATGTGCTACACTGAATCCAGCCACATTACTACCCCTCCCTTCTGAGAGTGATGAAGTTAACAACATGACTGCATCTTCCGAACAAAACAAGAGACAAAAGGATGGGTAGACTTGACTGATGTTCCCTTATCTGATCCACAAGGGGAACTATATGTAGATGGCTCCTGTTTTAAATTACCAGATGGCACAACCACTACAGCCTATGCTATCACTATACTGCATACAGTAGTAGAGACATCACAGATTCCTTATCAGTCTGCTCAAGCTGCTGAGCTCGCTGTTTTATTTGAGCTTGCGAATTGAGCGAGGGCTGGTTGTCAACATCTATACTGACAGCCAGTATGCCTTCGGGGTCGCACATAATTTTGGGTGACTCTGGCCTGCAAGAGGGTTCCTTACTTCCCATGGCACCAGAATACAGCATGCACACTTCATATTGAGGCTTTTGTCTGCTCTGACAATTCCCAAGAAATTGGCAATAGTGCAGTGTAGTGCCCACAGGATGGTCACCGATGATGTAGGTAGGGGAAATGCTTTTGCTTATCAGAGAGCTAAGGAGACAGCCCAGACAAAGATTAAAAGAATGTTTGTAGCAGGTCCAGCTAGGTGGGTTCCCGTGTTTGTCATGTTTGAAGATACCCTCGAAAGTGTAAAGGAGATACAAAGTGAAGCCACAATAAAATAGTTAGCAGTATGGCAGGAAAGTACAGCAGACATTAATGAGGAAGGTTGTAGGATTGATAAATCAGGGAAACAGAGATCTATGTTGCCAGACACGTACGTTCTTTCTATGGTTACTATATCCCACCGTCCAGCTCATATCAGTGCTAAAGGCATTTACAAGTTGTTAGACCCTGTATGGAAAAATGATAATATCTCTAAGACAGCTGCACACTTAGTGAAGTACTGCATTGTATGCATGATGCATAATCCTGGAAAGGGTACCTCTACACTACAGGCTGATCTCGCACCACCCACATTTCCTTTTGAAGTCTTTCAAATAGACTATATAGAATTGGAGGGATGTAATATTCTGAAGTATGTTTTGGTAGCTCGTTGTGCATTCAGTAAATGAGTTGAGGCTTACCCCACTAAAGATAACACAGCCATTACAACTGCAAAGGTACTCCTGAAGGAGTTCTTTCCTCATTTCGGCTTGCCCCAAGTGATCTGGAGTGACAACGGAAGTCATTTTAATGCAAAAGTGATTCAATTAATTTGTGAGGGTCTTCATGTTGAGCAGAAATTTCATGCTGCCAATTATTCGCAGTCAGCGGGTTTAGTTTTGAAGTACAATGGTACTCTCAAACTGAAATTGGCAAAGATCCAGGAGAAGACAGGGTTGCAGTGGCCAGATGCTTTACCATTAGAACTTTGGTCAACAAGAATGACAGCTCATTCTAGAACAGGATTGTCACCATATGAGGTCGTTTTCAGATATCCAGCAAATGTCTGGGGCGTTCCACGCCCTCGTTGATTCTCTGATATTGAGTACCCTGTGTTGTTGGATTATCTTGGCCAGTTAACAGAAAGTTTACATTCTATTCCCCAAAAGGTGCAGGAGCCCCTGCCTTTTACACCAGAGGGACCAGGCCACGACATTCAGCCTGGAGACTACGTGCTCCTCAAGAATTTTCAGTGGAAGAAACATTTGGAGCCATGCTGGAAGGGGCCTGAACAGGTCTTGTTGGTAATGCGCACCGCTGTGAATATTGCTGGCCATAAGAACTGGATACATACTACCCACTATCGGAGGGTTCCTCTACCCCTACCCTATGACCAGTGGATCAAGGATGACATCAGAGACTCCGAGTGTGAACAAGTGCCTCGATTTGTCCCGTTCAGCGATGTCCAACTGCCGTGTACACAGACAGATAAGGAAAATAACAACGTGTGGAATGCAGCAGTTCCTCCGGAAATACGAACTATCCAAGAGCCCTTGTTCCCTGACTCCTCTGTGCCTGGGACCTCCAGATACAATTTGCACCCTCAGCTGAGGGAAGGTGTATCTAAGGAGAATAAAGATTAGTTAGGGATGGACTGTGTAAGATAGGTTGCACTGAAAGATAGTGCAAACAGAGTTAGTTAGGATTAGAAAGGGACCTTTGTGTTGTTTGAATATTGGACAGAGGAGATTGAAGTATACCCTGAAGGTATACCATCTTGATTGACGTGGGATACGAGCTTAGGACAGAGCAAGCTCCACTGCCGGTGCTCAAGAGCGCCAACGTATTGATTTACAATAGGAGCCTGAACCAGTGAGTCTCTGACGGACACTGGGAACGTGTATATTTCTTTTGCATTTTGCCCCCTTTTGTCACCAATTTGTTATGCTTCCCTTTGGATGGACAACAAGTATTTTTACATTGCGGCGGGGGCTGCTTGCAGCACCGGCTGCCGCAATGTAAAAATATGGGATGCGCCTGCCAGTGTGCGGGCATTGTCTGCCCACCATCGTAATCGACCCCTAAATCCTTTCAAGCTTGAATTTACCAACATAGGATATACTTACTCAGCCGAGGAGGATGTTCCCTACCACCACAGACGTCTCCGGTTGAAGAGGTATATAGTGATCTCCGAGGAAGCATGATTAAGCTACTCAGTTGATTCATACAAAATATGAAACCAAGGAATATTGGTGTTGCCATGCTGTGTAGTTTCCACTAATCAGTAGGAGCTGCGTGTTTGCGGAGGACATAAACTTAGGATGGTACCAAACTGATTCTATACACCCTCGTAGGATGTTGTCCCTTGGGCCAGCTAGCTCACAGTGCCACCGTTAGTCCACCGAACTTGGATAGGGAGTAAATGGTTCTGGTATCCACTGAACGTGACAACTCTGTTCCGTCAGGAACTGTAGTGATGGACTTAGAACTTTTTGCTTAGTCACTCATGCTCTCTTTTGCTCAGAGAAATATACAAAGAATACACGAAGGGGTGTTTTCAATATGGATTGAACGGTATTGAATCTTGCATTTAAAATATGTGCTATGATGATTAATAGACAGAAGCAGGCAAAGGTTATAATTGAGTGTCAACATGGTGAGTAAAATTTAAAGTTCCACCATCTTGTTGAAACAGCTTATACATGCATACATATAAAGTATTAAAACAATCTAGCATACTTCTACAATGCTAACCCTAATCTACTTATCTAGGGTGTGAATGTATGGTCTGTCAAGAAACCTCCTCTGGATGATCTTACTCCTTTAACTGGTGGGTAAGCGTGTAGAACCCAGCCGTGATCTTGAACTTGACACCTCATGGAGATGTCAGTCAGCTGCAAGGCGAAAGCTTCAGCATGCAAGGACCCCTCACAGTCAGCAGAAGTGTCTCCTCTGATTATGCTAGGAAACAAAAGGGCTATATATAGAAAATGGCATTCTTGACTCGGGTCGAGATTGTGATCAGGCTAACATTGTTTATGCTCTACAGATAGCTGCTTCGCCAAATGGATGTAATAATAAACACATTTGGCTCACGTACATGATGGCATTGCACCTAATGCGAAGGCAGTCAGATAGTATTCTTAAGAAACGTTCCATGTCAGCAAGGTTGTTGCTTCCAAGAAACCAGTCCAAGTGTCACAAATGCAAATGGGTGTCAAAAGTCAACGTGGCAAAGGGAAGGCAACTTTAGGAACGGACCTTGTACATGTAAGAATGGCACTACTTCCTACTGGGCCACCTCAGGCATGTGACACTACTACTGTTAGTTGTCATCTGGTGTCTTCAGAGCAGGAATCCCTTATGTAGTACAACAAGTTGTGACTGTGGTTCCCCTTGAGTAGGATCTCTGGGACTCTGAAAGATGGTCAGATGTGGAACTCAGGTCTCATCTTGGATGTTAGTATTTCCTAAATGGGTGCTTATGTTAAGACCCCAAGGTCTATGGCAACCCAACAGGAGAGTCAGAAGAACCTGGAACATTAAACTGTGGGCCAAGTGCCTGTTAGGAAGAAGAGGAATAGGAGGTGTGGGAAACCTACCCCAGATGTTCACATGGTGTATGATGAGGTTGACCCTGAGAGGGAGGCTCAGAACCTACAGATGAAGATACTTCTGCTCCGGGAGGTCAGCCTGCCCAGGCCATATGGCAAGCTGAAGGAGGTAGATTTCTGCAAAGTTTAGAAGACTGCCCCACTTCTAAGGGCCTATGGCAGCAGACCGCGGCTCAAAAATTGCAGCACCTCAGATGATCACTACATCTATTGGGAGAATGGTCCCCTGTATAGTGAGCCTAAGGCCCCTGAACTTCAGTCAAGTGTGAGTGGCCCCCAGTGCCATAGGGCCTTCCTACTGGAGTTGGCTCATGACATAACCTTGGAATGACATCAGGGTATGTCAAAACCTTTGACTTTCTGGTCACCAACTTCTATAGTACTCAAATGAGGACCAGATCACATGCATTATGTAGGTCCTGTGTGACTTGTCAAGCCAGCGACAAATCAGGAGTGAAGCACAAGACTCTCCTCTTGCTTTTCAACATGATGGGAACACCTTTGAAGGGATGGGAGTAGATATTGTTGGACCCCTAGACCATAAGACAGCCCTAGGTAACAAGTTCATCCTTGCCTTGGTGGGCCATGCCTTCCTGTACCCTAACGCCATAGCCCTGCGAACAGTGACTATGCCCATGGTGGCCAGAGCACTGTTGATTATTTACCTTAGTGGGTTTTCCTATGGGCACAAGGTCTGACAGGTGCCCCAATTTCATGCCTGCTTATATAAAGGCCATGTGGGGAGTTACTTACAGGTTTTTACACACCATAGCACTGCCAGGCCAATGGACTTGTTGAAAGGTTCAACAAGATCTTAAAGGGCATGATTATGTGGCTGTCTGGGCCCCTGAGACATAAATGTGATATCCTGCTGCCATGCCTTATGTTTGCATATCGGGAGGTACCACAGAAGGGAGTGGGTGTCAGGCTCTTTGAGCTTCTGTTTGGACATCCTGCATAGGACCTCTCAGCTTATTGAAGGAGGGTTTGTGGCAATCTCCCATGATGTCCTAATAACGTGTTGTATGTTATATCCTAGCCCTCAGGACCAAGATTGGGCTCTACCTGAAGGAGACCTCAGAGAATTTGGAGGCCAGTCAGGAGATGATAAAGCAATGGTACGACGAGAAAGCCACTTTGGTGGAGTACCAACATGGCCAGAAAGTGTGGATCATGTAGCCTACAGAGCCCTAAGCCCTCCAGTACCAGTGATCAGGACCCTGTGGCATTAAATAAAGGAGGGGTGAAATCACCTATTTGTTGGGCCTTTAGGCACTTAGAAACCCCTTAAGGACCTGTATCCAAACAGACTCACAGCCAACTTTGAGAGGTCTAAAGTAACAGTGCTGATAGTTATAGATGGTGATGATGAAGAGGAGTTTGAATTACTCCCAGAACTTCTGTCATCCAAAGAGCAATATGGGTTAGTGGTAGGAGTCATCCTCTCCTCTAAAATGATAAGAGAACAGCAGAGAGAATGTTACCAGCTATTGGGACAGTTCTTCTCTCTTTTCTTCCTCACCCCTGGACTCAACAACTGGTGTACCCATGAGATTGACAGAGGGGACAGCATATCTGTCAATAATGAAACCTACAGGCTGTCCGATAAGGTAATAGCCAATATCAAGGATGAGATTTCCAAGATGTGGATGATGGTGGATGATTGAGCCCTCCAGTAGTTCCTGGTCCAGCCCAGTGGCACCGGCATTGAAAGCTACCCCAAAGGTTCTGTTTGTACTGCAAGGGCCTCAACTCAGTCACAAACACTGATGAAGACTCCATCCTCAGAGCTGATGAGCTAATTGATAGGTTAGGGGCTACTGGGTACCTCAGTACTTTTGACATGAAGTGAAGTTATCAGCAGTTTTGTCCTAACTTTGGGGCCGATTACGATGGCGGGGGGACTTGAGTCCACCCACCATCGTAGCAGGATCTGGACCGCCCGCCTGTAAGGCAGCTGTCCCGCACCCCTAATTACAATGCGACGGCACTGAGAAGGTCGCATTCAGCAATTTAACATTGCGGCGGGTGCTGCAGCTCCCGCCACAATGTTAAATGGCTGTGACGTGCATTTCCCTGCACAACATGGCAGGCACCACGCAGTGCCTGACAACTTGTGCATGGAAATGTCAGGGGATACCCATCAGGGGTACCATGGGTACCCCCCCAGTGCACAAATACCTCCCCCCAAACCAAGAGGGGGCTGCAAACGGCCCCCAAAACCAATCCCTGCCAGCGGACGGTGACTGCCAGGCACCGCCACCATTTTGCACATTGGGGACCGTCACCAGGCAATTGGGGCGATTGCCTCTGGCGGATGCGTGGCGGGCGGTCTTTGCAGTCGCCACAGTTTTCAGCTGATTTCCCCCACCATCCTGATTTGGCGGGGGAAATCGATGTCCGATGGCGGAGGGCCCGACACCGCAAGGCTGGCGGTGGTGAGCCTTCCGCCATCATAATCGGCCCCTTGGGGTGGCAAGGAGAGAATAGTATTTGCCACATCAGAAGGGTACTTCCAGTTCAAGGTAATGCTGACTGTGTTGAAGAATCCTTCTGCCACTTTCCAAAGGTTGGTCAACTGGAAACTGGCTAGGTTGGAGAACTTCAGTGCCGCCTACCTATACAACATTCTGTCATCAATTCTAGCTGAGATGACCACTTTTACTACCTGAAAGAAGTGCTTCAGGCCCTGCACCAGACAGTCTGGACAATCAAGGCCAGTAAGTGCCGTATAGGGCTGGGCTCTGTGATGTACGTTGGAATTCAAGTTGATAAAGGCCATGTACAAACTCTCTACTCGAAAATACAGACCATCAGCCCTTGGGAGCCCCCAAGAAACAGACCAAGTGAGAGCATTCCTAGCCCTCAATAAGTATTACAGGAGATTTGTCAAGGGATATGGTACCATTTTTGTTCCTCCGACTGAGCTGACTTCCAAGAAGCAGCCAAGGAAGGTGAACTATTCATTTGTGTGCCAAAAGGCATTTATCAACCTGAAGGAAACGATACGTCCAGAACCAGCACCTAACTTCAGTAAATAATTCCTTCTGCAAACAAATGCTTCAGAGCATTGCATTGGGGCTGTTCTCTCACACAGCTGAATGATGAAGCCTGGACCAACCTGTAGTCTTCATCAGCAGGCCACTACTACCCAGGAAGAAAAGGTGAAGTGCAATTGAAAGGGAAGCATTTGTAGTGGACTGGAAACTGACAAGATGGAGACCATATTTGTTTGGGAATCACTTCCTAGTTCAGAAGGATCACAGACTCCTCAGATGGCTGTTGTAAATACGAGGTGAGAATCCTAAAATGTGGAGGTGGTTCATTTCTTTAAAGGGCTATGGAACTTACTGTGGAACATCGCCCTGGGATTACCCACGACAGTGCTGATGGTCTTTCCAAGTTTTCCCACCTTTGGAATGAGAACTCCCATGAGGGTGGCTAGTTTGCACTGACTCCTGCTTCGGGGCAAGTAAGAAAGGACCATGTATGGTGTGCCCTGAGATTTAGGGGCTGATTACGATGGCAGGCGGACTTACTTCCGCCCCCCACCCTATCGTAGACGGGACCGCCTGACTGCCTGTCAGCAGTCCCGTAGTAGGCATTACGATGCGACTGCTACCACGCCGGTTACAATGCCTATATGTTGCATTATGGCGGGTGCTGCTGGCTGCAGCCCCCCGCCATGTAAAAAAGGGACTCTTTCCATATCCCTGTACTACGTGACAGGTACCATGCAGTGCCAGCTTCATCGAGAGGGATATGTAGGTGGGCACAATGGGTACCCCCCAATGCCCACAGGTTAGGGCCAGGAAGGAAGGGGGGCCCACTACAGGCCCCCAATGTCCCTTTCCGCCTGCCTGTCCTTGGCGGGTTAACCGCCATGAACAGACGGGTGGAAAGGGACATCGTAATCCATATGGCGGTGCCTGGTAGGCCACACAGCCACCATTGTAGGGAATACAAGGCCCTCTGCTGCACAGGTGGGCTCAAGGAGCCTGTCAGATGCATGGCAGTCAGTGTTTCCGACCTCCATCACACCACCCGCCATTGTAATATGGCAGGCTTTAAAACTGTCCACGATGGCGGTGAGACCACCACCGACGGGCTATCTGTGGCGGTCTCATTGCCATCGCAATCGGTCCCTTCGTTTTTTTTACTGGCTGTAGAACTCTGGGCATCTTACCCCTGCTAATGAATGGTGAAGTGTATGAGCTCCTCCTTTCAACAAGATGTACCCAGGGTCTGTAAGTTATATGTCCCTAGTGGACTGCAGCATCAATTGTGCCATCCATTTCAGTGACAGTGAAAAAATAACTGCAGGCCAACCATTCGTAGACTGACTGTTGCAGTCTTCAACTGCAAATTCGACCTGCAAAAATAACCCCCTTTGACAGTTGTTAAAAATATTGTTTTTTCATTTAATGTAATGTATTTTAGCATATATTTTATATTATGTGATGTATGTTTTTTCTATAAGAATTGCTTGTATTTTTAATATATGTGTTGCATTTTTAGTAGTTATTAATTTTTATTTGAATTTTGCGTTTTTAGTTTTTGTAGCGGGTTGTGGGTTTGTAGGGGAAAAGGGTGGGAAGTAATTTTATTATATCAAAATAAACTTTTATTTATTGATATTTGTTTAGTTGAGATTTTATAGCTTTAAATGTGTAAAGTAATGTATTATTAATGAATTCATAATTTGTTGTTAATTAATTTAAATTAATTAATTGGTAATTCAATATGGTAATTGTGTAATTAATTTTAGGTGTGAGTTTTGGGGTATACATGGGTAAAGGATGTTAAGTAGTATATATTTTTTTTATATTCATTCTCTGTTGATTCATATTATTTAAATTAATTAAAATGTTATTATAGTAATTGTGTAATTAATTTTCGGTGTGTGTTGTGTTGTTTATGGGAGTAAAGGGTGGAAAGTAGTTTATGTTTAATACAATAATATATAGTTTTTAACTAATGTCAATTATTTGATATTTATTTGGGGTAATTGTTTATTTTTGTGTGTGTTGCTTTTACTTTTAAAGGGGTAAAGGGTGGTTAATAAATATATGTTAATTGCTTTATTATTAGTTGTTAATAGTAATAGTTTTTTCATTTAAATATAAGTTTTAATTGTGTTTTATTAAAATATAGTTTAATTTAAGTGTGTGTTGTGGATAATCTAATGTTAAATTGTGTCTAGTCAGTTAATGTTTATTCTTTTTTTTCTTAATATGTTTTAATTGATTATTAATTATGTTAATTATGGAAGTAAATTTAATTTAAAATGTTGAAGTGTTTTGTTTTTGGTGTGGTGTTATAGGGTAAGTAATAAAATAAATACATTTATGTATTGATTGATTTTATTGTTTGTAAACATTTTCTAGTTTTAAAGATTTTTTCTTTATTCATTTCTTTATTATCTTATTTATATATATTATTTGTAGGTTTTTGTTATATGTAATTAATATTATAATTTGAAGGGGATGGGAGCAGACTGCTTCACCTCTCAGCAGAGTTAGCCCCTTAGCATCCTGGTAAATGCAGTTTCACCAAAGTAGGTGCTGTTAATCTCTAGACACATGTGTGTCTTGATATTATCCTTTCTCAGTAGAGATAACAACGAAATTCATCTGGGGTTGCTGAGAAAGCTGCCACAATCCTCTCAGGTCTCTGTAACTCTCCCTGGCATACAGGTACATCTCAACTGCTTAGAGTTCTGCCTGCAGTGCTGCTTGGGACTCTTGGGGAGAGATAAGCATCAGTAGGAATCCATCAGCAAACAATGATATTTTATGGATATCTGCCCCAAATGGCAGGACCTGTATGAGGGGAGAGGCCATTATTCTATCAGATAGGGGTTCAAAGCTAAGTGCAAAAAAAAGGGGGATATAGGACACCCCTGCCTGGTGCCTCATCCAATTGTAAAATCTTCATAAGCAGTTCCATTAACAAGTATTGTGTATCATGAGTGGGAATAATTGGCCCTGACCACAGCTATGAATTTAACTCCAAATTCGAAGTGGCTGAGGGTATGAAAAATGAAATTCCAATATACGTGGCCGAATGCTTTGTCGGCATCTAGCGCTAATAGTAGCGTAGGTACCTTTTTCTTAGTTTTCCACTAAATGGATCATCCTTCTTAGATTATCATGGGTCTGCCTCCCTTTATTGAAGCCAGATTGATCCGGTGCATCAAATCCGGCATAATGTCCTACAGCTGGCTAGCAAGTATTTTAGTGTATAGTTTTGCATCAAGATTGAGCAGTGCGATCAGTCAGAAAAACACACACCGGCTATGATCTTTCTCCTGTTTGGGGATGACGGATATAAGGGCTTCTCCCATCAATGTGGTCACTGCTTCTATTCTGCCTATTTGGTTAAACAGAGTAGTCAAATGCAAGGCCAGATTGTAACTAAAAATCTTGTAGAACTGAGCAGTAAACCTGTCAGGTCCCGGTGATTTGTATAGTTTGAGGGAATTTATTGCTGCTTGGACCACTTCATCACTCATGGGTTCTTTTAGAAGGTCATACTGTGTGAGAGTAAAGTTAGACCGGGTTATATCTCCTAGATTCTGCAATTCATCAGGGGTGTCTGTGGTATCAGAAGTGTAAAGGGTTTTGTAAAAGGATCAGAATGCTCCGACCTTTCAGTCTTCTGTATAAATCAGTTCCCCATCCATTCCCTGAATCAGGCCTATATATTCCAGTTCCTGTCTGGCCCGAAGCTGGCGGGCTAAATTGGTGTCTACCTTGTTAACCTTTTCATATGTGGTGCGCTTGAGATGCAATAAGATAAATTCCGCTCTATTGTTGTAGATTGTGTTAAGCTACAAAGGGTTTGTCTTTAAGTGCCTGTTCAGTCGGAAGGAGTTCCCTTTCTAGTTCTAGCCTCTCACGGGTTTTCTGATGGGTAAGAGTAGACATTAGCGAGATAAGCTTCACTTGTATTACCATGTTAAAGGCGTCCCAGTTCATAGAGTAGCTAGTATCTTGTGGGTCATTATTTTTAAAGTATTCTCTGATAGACTTTCAGATTTCGTCTCTAAAGAGCCAATTGCACGTTAAGGGATTCATGAATAGCCTTCTGCAGAAAGTGGGTTTCTGGGCTTGCCAGTCTGGGTGATCTCGACGTGTGTATGATATAAGATGACTATGGGGTGAGTGGTGGCTGCTGTGAGAGCATATTGTTAAGCTTGGCTAAAAAATTCATGGTCGAATCTAGAGTAAATCCGGTGGGAATGCGAGAGGAATGTGTATCACCATGAATCTGGGGAATCGATCTCCATGCATCTGCAGGTCCAGCTTCCCAAGCTCTTGTTTGATAGACTTTATAAAGAAGTCTGTATGTGTTCAGTGGGGGTAATTACTATTGAGGGTGGGGTCCCAAGTGAGATTAAAATCGCCCAGTACCTTCACATCACCCTTCATAAAACACCCTAGGAGAGTGAGAAAGGAGAGAAGGAAATCTACTTGGCTCGTGTTCGGGGCATAGATCGTGGCTCCTAATGAAACCCTAAACCATGATTATCCTCCCTTCCTTATTAGACGTTTCACCAGCAATTTGAAATGTCACGGATGAGTGACAAAGCAAGGCCACCCCATTATATTTAGTACTTTTTGATGGCTTACAGACCAGTGGGTAAGACCTGTGTAATAGTCTATACTCCTTGCTGCACTTCAGGTGGGTTTCCTGCAGTGCTACCATTTCAAGGTGCCTGCCTAGCAAATCTTTTAGTGCTGTTTGGCCAAGGAATTGAGTCCTTTCATATTCCAGGAGATAGTGGTAGAAGCCATAGGGACTAACTAAACCTGAGCTGGGCCTGGGATGCCGAGCAATAGAGGCACCACTCTCGATGCCATTGCATCCTGCCAAATGACCCCAATTCCATAAGTCGTGCTCCACCATCCCCGGTACCCCAATTTCCATCCCCTCCCCTCCCCCTCACCCCCACTTGTCCTTTCACATGCAACAACAGACAAATAATACAACTATAAAAACTTAGGAGTCAAGACTCCCCAAAATAGGGAAAACGGATCTCAAACAGCATAGAATCTGGGATTTTGGGTCTATGAGCGCAGTCATGCTCTGCAGGTTTCTTTTAAGTGTCCCAGGTTGTTGGCTTAATACTGGTGGCAACATCCTAGAAGCGGTACAACCCCGCATAAAGAGCAGGTCTAGGTGCATGTTACAGAGTGGTGAAGTCCTGAGTCCAGCGACGTGACTCCTAGGGAACATCCTCAGGGGTCCACCTCACAAGAGGCATGGGCGCCTCATGATGGTGTGTGCCATTTGACGGTTCACCTTCATTTATACTGCATCTACCAGTATCCACTGCCTTTGGTCTGCCTCCATTCTGCATGAGTGTCATCCGCTAAGCATCCCAAGATGTTGTTGTGGGTAGGCCCAGCAGGGCTGCCGCACCCCCAGGTCAGTCAGCTCAAAAGCAATGCCAAAGGGGTAAGTCTATTATTATTTAATACGTACTTTGTGAAGGTGGTCTGTTACAGGTTTTAGTTGAAGCCATATCGCCACGGTGGCCAGAGTGATATCCTGAAAGAGAGAGCATGTGGCACCCTGGAATACGACTTGGTCGTGCTTTCAGCCTAACTGAAGAATCAGCTCTTTATAGTGTTGAAGGATTGCAGTCTGGGAAGAACATCTCTAGGGCGCAACCCCTTACCAGGTGTTGGTTGCCCCACCCTATGGACTCTCTCCAGTTTCATTTCTGCATGGTCCTCCCCTAGGAGTTCTGAAAACAAACCTACCACAAAGACCTCGAAATCCAGTCCTCCACCCCTTCCTCCAGGCCGTGGATGCAGAAATTGTCCCACCTGGAGCTATTTTTCAAACCTTCACATTTGAGGAGGGCGATTTGCAGTTGTGTACGAATTAGTTCCGTCTCGTTCGTCAGCTCGAATATTGTCTGGTCCATCTCTTGTAGTTTCAATTCAAGATCAAGTGTGCATACCCCGAGTCAATATCGGCGCGTAATGAGAAATCCTTAGTGTTGATGTCTGCCCTAAGAGTCTCCAGAGAGGAGGTCAAGCCTGCTCTTAATTCCTCCCTGAGTTGCTTTTTAAAGTCACAAAGAGAGTACAACTGGTCATTCTTCATGAAGGTCATGGTCTTGCCTGAGTTTGGAGCTTTGCTCAAATCTTTAGATGCTGCTGGGCAAAAGGAACTTGTCACCCTGTTGGATTGTGTCCTTTTTGGTGGTATAGAGGCTGCCGGTAACAGTGGGTGGAGAGCCACTGAGCAGGTGGCTGCCTACTGGTCGACCAGTAAAAAATCCACCTGGGGGGGTGTCAGCCGCGCCTACGAAGATGGTTGGTAGAGTGCACGCAAGGAAGATGGTGTAGGTAGGGATCTGAAGCATTGTAGGCTAAACAGGCGCTTTCATTCCATCTGAGTGGGACACAACCACCAATGGAGAAGAGGTGAGAACCTTGCGATCAAGAGGATCATTCGGGTCTGTTCTGTGGCAACTCTGAGCTCAAAGAGCGTCGTACCCAGGAAAGGGGGTCACTGCTCATGGTTTATACTTCCAGTGATAAAGAAAGACCCCAGAAAGAGATTTGCTTTTCATGTATACCATCGGAGTGTGCTTTCCCCTAAGTTGCTCAGCCCTCTCTTCAAATGTGGCTACCTGTCTTTAATCTGGGAATACAAGGCACTCCTCTAGGCAGGAATGCAGCATCCAGGCCCTCTCAGGGAAGCAGCCAGATGTCAGCAGATTGCAGAGTGGCCAGCACAAGAGAGTTTTACCTGGGGTTAACAGAGCAGGAATGCAATGAGCTCCTAAGTTTGCAGTGGAGAGCAACCCCCAAACACCCAGGGGACCAGAGTAAGCCCCCTGAATGCTGCCTCTCATCTTCTTGCACTCTCTGGAAGGTGTTCACTCAAGAGCTGACAAGATGGGTTGAGACATTTCGCACCCTCCCCTATTTAAGGACAGGCATAGGTCCGGATAAAAGGTGGCTGGCAAGCATCTGTGGTCCCTGTTGTGCCCTTGAGAACCTCCTTTGTGTGAGCAGGTTACAGGTGTGTCTCCCCCATCACAGGGATCTCTAGCATATCCACTATTGCACCTGCAGCAGTGGTACTGTTTGGGGTGCTGCCATGTTTCAATTGCGCTGGTGAGGTAGCAGTGGGAAACCTGATATTGCGTTAGTAGTAGCGCTATGGAAACCATGTCGCCCGTTCTCCCGGCCAGTAAATCAACCTGGCTTTGGATTAATTGGACCAGCAGACCAGTAGGCAGTGGGCCAGCAGAGTTGGCTGTGGAGCCTCTGTGGATTACGTCCACACAGAAATGATGATCGACCATGCCCCAGTGGGTGCAGTTTTTAACTGCCAAATCAACCTGGCAAAATAAATCTTTTGCCAGGCCCAAACCTTCCTTTTTAATACATGTAAGTCACCTCTAGGGTAGGCCCTAGACAGCCCAGAGGACAGGGTACAATGTATTTATAAAGTTGGACATGCACTTTCAAGCTTTACATGTCCTGGGAGAGCATATGCACTTTAGCACTGATCAGCAGTGGTGAAGTGCCCAGAGTCATATAACCACCAAAAACAGGTCAGAAAAAATGCAGGAGGAAGGCAAAAAGTTCTAGGATGACCCTGCAAAAAGGGCCAAGCCCAACACAACCCCCTTCCAGCCTAAAGCCAGGGTACACTAATCAATACCTTGATAGGCTTCCCTGCTACGGGCGATAAAACATGGACCCTGGCACGCAACTGCAGGGGCATACTCCAGTTCTACGCCAATCTGAACCCATTTAGATCCGTCTGTCCATACTCTCAGGGCCCACTAAGATAACCCATGGGGAACCCTTCTCCTCATCTGTGGACACCATCTGTGCAGCACCTAACCTCAGCTTGATCATAGGTGTGTCCCAACAGACAGACAGTACCCACTAGTCCAACACAGAGGTGTGGCCCATTACACCCCCGGGGTGTGACTCCTGTCCCCTTCCAGGGGCAACTCTGTCCACCAGGTCAACAAGCCACAGTGGCCACTGACAGCTGTCAGTGATGAGAACCAGGCCCCAGACCTTTCAAGGCTCCCCAACCTCCGTGGCATCAGAGAGTGGGGGCAGTAGCTCCAGGTGCCTGTCACCCTTGGTCCACTCTCCCTCTTGTCATGTCAGGTATAACATTCTGACACTGATCCACCAGCCCCGGGCCTGTACCTGGTGGCTGGACAGGAGATTGGGGTTGGCTTTCCCACACCTGGTCCTCCTCCTCTGGGCTCTGCACCCTCCCAACCTGGAGTGTTACCCTCTTCCAGAATTGTCAGGGCACCCGTGGCAGGTGTCCTGCACAATTCGCTCACCAGTTCAGGGGTTCTATGCTGCGACTGGGATCCCAGCTTAAGGTCTGTACCCTTAGACTGGGCAGAGATCAGAGGTGAGGCTGCCGTCTCCCTGCCCCCCTACAGGGGCCCTGCACCTTCCCACCTTGAGCTGTGCCCCAGAAGACAAACCTGTGGGGCACCGTTAGCAGTTGCCCCCTCCTCTAGCTCAGGGGCACACCCTGAACCTGGCCCTCCAACCCAGGGTCTGTATGCTTAGGCTGGACTGGTGCCTGGCAATCCAGGACTTCCGGGAGAGTACACCAACCTCCCCAACAGGAAACACACCCCTCTGGAATTGTGTCAGAGTCTGTCAGGCGCAGGTCTCCAGCCTCCTGTCCACCTGACAAAGCATGAAGACCTCCCAGGCCAGAAGTGGCTTCACCAGGGTCAGTCCTGGGGTGCTCTGAGGTCAGAGATGGCAACCCCTGACCCATTGGTCCTTCCACTGGGGACTGCATCCCCTCTCACCCATCTCTTTGGACTAATGCACCCTTCCTACTGGAACAGTGCGGCCAGACACCAGAGCTGGTGGAATGCTGATTATAGCAGTCTCCCCCAGCTCAACTGACACCTTGGGATCCCTCCCATGGGATGGCCTTCCAGTAAAGAAAAGGCCCCCTCCTGGTGTTCACTCATGGAACCAACCAGGCCTTGGGACTGGGTTTCCAGCAACTCGGGACACCGTCCACTCCCACTCCTTCTCCTTTGAGACAGGACATAGGACCCTACTGCCCTCCCACTGATCTGGGACCTATCTGGGCTACCACCACCCGCCCCTACCTCACTTGGTCGGGGAAAACCCACCCCCAGATGTCTCTGCAGACCCTCTGAAATCCACTAAAAGGTCTGCCTCCAGTGTGAGCACCCTGGGGTCATAGAACTCACACTCCATCAGGCGCTGGCATAGCTCTGGAAAACAGGGACTTAAAATATGCTATCCTCGAATTGAATCAGACAACCCCACACAGGTGTTAACCAAGCTATCCTTTGCCTTACCATCAAGAGCCTCGCACACATACCCCACACCACTCTCCTGAGATTGGCAAGAACGTGTCTGACTGTCTCTATCACTCAACCCATACTTTTCTGGGTGGTCTCTACACTCACACACCAGGATTTCTATCATTGGGGAACCCCTCTCCCTGCCCCTCTCATCTAGAGTCAGTAGGGTATCCGCACACCACCAGGACTAGGAACCCTTGTGCCAGTTCCCCAATCCACCTCAGGGACACTGCGCATCACTGGAGCTACCTCATATCCTTGAACCCCCTGGTGTATGTTAACCCCCTACTTCAGGTCAGATGCCACATCTCTGGGTGTGTGTACTGCTCCCTCAGCACTAGATAACTCAATTTTGCTGCCACCATCTGAGCTGGACTCCACCTCCAACCCAGCCAAGCTCACTTCTGGAGCTACACACATTTCTTTTTCAGCTAAGGCTCACTCTATCTCCTCTCACTCCCGTCTAGCTGCCTCAGCCTTCGGTCACAAGCACAAATCTGATTCCTCTCTTCACGAGCCAATCTTTCTCAAAATGTTTCCTCCTCAGGGCCACTGCCCACTTGGTATTCTGGCTGGGGATCCTCCCCCTCAGATTCCTCCTCAGAGTCATCTGCTAATGTTGCTTCCCAGCGTAACACCTCACAGCTATGCAGGGCTGCCTCAAGATCCTACCTTGTGGATCTCCTCTTCATAGGTAGCCCCATCTCCTTGCAAAATACTTTTAGTTCCCTTATATTGTAGATGTGCAGGTGCCAAAAGTTGACTTCCATTTTGACAAGGCCCAACAGGTGCAACAACTAACCTGAGTTCCAACAACCAAATTCCAAAGGGAAACAGGGAAAAATAGTATGTGGTTGCGTAATGGTCTGCACTCTACTAGTAGTGTACACCAATCACTGTATGCAAATCACAAATGCAAGTCCAGGATCCTCACCGCTGACCACCAATGTTAAAAATGGGGGTCTCTAGTTGGTATAGGTAGGTACCTTTGTCCAAATAGGGGCCCTTGCTTCTAGTCAGTGTAAGGGGGGTAGACTTCTAAAATAACCCCTGCTCACCCCCTTGGTAGCTTGGCACAAGCAGACAGGTTTATCTCAGAGGCAGTATGTAAAGAATTTGTGAACACAGACAGTAATACAGTGAAAAAACTACAAATGGACACCAGACCAGTTTAGACAAATAAGTAATCTTTATCTAAACCAAAACAAGACCAAAAGAGTAAAATCCACAATACAGTATTAAAAATAAGGCTTTCAAATGGTAGAAATAGTTCAGTTCAATGCAAGTTGTAAAAGCAACACTTTTCTCACGAAGTACCTGAGATGCGTCGCACAAAACAAACAAAAATGCTGCAAGGAAGGTGATCCGTTGGTTCCTTACACACAGGGAAGGTGATGCATTGGTTCCTAGCTTCAGAGGAGGTGATGCGTCAGTTCTTTACTGGAGCGCAGGGAAGGTGATGTGTCAGTTCCTTACCGGAGTGGAGCCGATGCGTCGTTTTCTTACTGCGTGGGAACTTGATGCGTCTGTTTCTTAATGCGTCCCTCAACGATGCAACAGTCTTGGCACCTTGATGTGATGTGTTGATCCAGTACCATGCATGGCTTCGTGCAGCCGCACAGCAGGCTTGTGTCCAGATCGGTACGGTGATCTCGGACTTCGGAGATCGTTGCACCTGATGTGTAGTGCTGCGATTTCTCAAGCCGCGGCAGGTGCTGCAACGGTATCTTCGGCAATGCTTTGGAAACAGGGGCGAATGTGATACGATTCTTCGAGGTTGCGTCGATTTTCCAGCTCCCAGTGACAAACAGTCTCTAGAGGTCCTACACAGCAGCAGGCACCTCTTTGCAGCTTGATATTCCAAGCAAGGAAGTTGAGGGGAGCTGGTGGTGAAGTCTTTGTGTCCCTGAGACTTTGGAACAGGAGACAAGCTCAGTTTCAAGCCCTTGGAGATCTTTTCTTCAAGCAGGTGACAAAGCAAACAGCAAAGTCCTTTTTTTCCTTTCCTTGGCAGCAAGCACCCACTCACGGCCAACTCCAAACATTAAACAGAACAGGGGCAGTATTCCACCTCAGCTTATCCGGCTCTTCTCCTTGGCAAAGGTTCCTCTTGATTTCTAAAAAGAGATCTAAAAGTCTGGGGTCTGGGCACCTCATTGTATACAAAAAAATCCTTTGTTCGCTGAAGGCAGAGAGTGTCTGTACCCAGCCAAAACCAGTACTGTGGGGCACTTTGCAAGTGCACAACCACCTCCATTGTCAGTGTGAGCCCTGGGTCCAGACACACCACAGGGGGGCGGAGCCATCATTGTGGAAGGCAGGCACAGCCTATTCAGGTTCTGATGCTTCTCCTCCCACCACTCCAAATGCAGATCAGACCCATTCAGCCCAGCCCTGACTCATCAGACTTCTGGAGCCGCTGCCCCTCTCCAGCCCCTTTTATCCAAAAGCCAGACATGCAGTACACAAACCTAGCAGAGGCACACTGGATGGTTAGGCAAGAAAATACCTACTTTCTAAAAGTGGTATTTTCAAACACAGAATGTAAAAATCACCCTCACTAAAAGATGCATTTTAACATTCTGAGTTCAGGCATACTAAACTTTATTTTTCTACCTTGTTCCCATGGTCCGTTATGTTCATAAGATGTTATAAACAAACTCCTCACTCTATCTTATGGGAACAGGTAGCCTTGCAATAGTGAAAAACCAAATTAGCAGTATTTCACTATCAGGTCATGCCACATACATCAGGGCATTTTCTACCTTTCACATACACTGCACCCCGCCCACAGGGGTACCTTGGGCCTACCTTAGGGGTGACTGATGTGTAAGGAAAGGGAAGGTTAGGGCCTAGCAAGTGTGTGCACTTGCCAAGTCGACATGGCAGTCCCAGACTGCACACAGGCCCTGCAATGGCAGGCCAGAGTTACATTTTACAGGCTGCTTCTGTGGGTGGCACAATCAGTGCTGCAGCCCACTAGCAGCATTTGATTTACAGGCGCTGGGCACACACAATGCACTGTACTAGGGTCTGACTAGTAAATCAAAATTACCAATCATGGAATCACTAATCCATAACAACAATTTACAGGGAGAGCATATGTACTTTAGCACTGATCAGCAGTGGTGAAGTGCCCAGAGTCATGAAACCACCAACAGCAGGTCAGAAAAAAATACAGGAGGACGGCAAAAAGTTCTGGGATGACCCTGCAAAAAGCACCAAGTCCAATACCAGCAAAGATGTATTTTTACAAAAAGCATACCAGATGGAACTCCAGTGGCTACCCATTTCGAACACAACGAACAGGGTAACCAGCTTGAAGAGCTTTTGGCAGCTAATTTTCTGTATTGAATGAAACAGGTAAGGCAGGGCAAAATTATTCCCTCTTTTTCTCACAGGAGTTCTACCTCTGTCATAGATTTTTTCATGTTATCATCTCTCACGGGTACTATAGCATTGTTGGATCTGGCTTGAGACTTGGGAATGGATAAGATCGTGAGCAAGAGTCATTCAAATAAAATCCTAAGTGTAAAGGATAAGGCCAGGAGGTTAAAATGGGAATGGGTGGTACCTGAGTTTTTTAAAAACAATCTTTATATGTAAAATGCTGATAATATTGCTCTATGTATCAACAGCAGTTCATAGGACAGGGTAGTCCTTGAGGCCTTTGATAGACTTAGTGGGGAAATTGCCACAAACCTTCAGCACCATGTTAAAACTGTGCCAAATAAAGCGTAATTGTAGTTTGATAGTAGTTGCTCTGAAACCCACAACGCCATAATGGCTGCCTTAAAACAGCGGCCCAAGGATGAGGAAAAAACACCAGGGCTTGTAGGAAAGCATATAAGTTAGCTACACTCCAGAGGAAAAAGGCAATCAAGGAGCAAGCCTGGGAGGACTTATGCCAAGCCTCTGTTCTAGCAGACAGCACTACATTTTGGGAGATGGTTAATAGACTGTTTTTTACGGGCCTAGTAAATAGCAGACTGGACTGTAGTATTGCCCCTGATACATGGGTAACCCGTTTTGAGGGAATATACAGTGGGAAGGACCTAGTAGTACCCAACACCCTATGGGTCCCAAAAAAGATATCCCATCCCTGATTTTCACCTCTGAGGCGGTGTGTAAAGCTAACCTGGCCACAGCAAGGGGTAAGGTGCTGGGACCAGATGGGGTCCCAGCACCATCTGATCAGCAGACCATCAGACCTGGGCCAATATCCTGTCACTTGTTTTTAATGCTGCATGTAAGTGTGGTTTTCCCTCTTCTTGGTCTAGCGCTATAATTCTTTCTATTTTTTAAAAGGGGCTAGGCATGACCCGACCTGCTATCGCCCTATTTCTCTCCTAAACTTGTCTGCTAAAAAAATGGGTAAAGTTGTCTTGGAGCGTCTAACCTCTTGGCTAGACAGTTCCAATGAAATATCAGATTTACAACACAGCTTTAGGCAGGGTGGAGGGACCCTGGATCAGTGTGTCAGTTTCCAACTGACAGTGGCCAAATACACTGTAGCCAAGAAGGGTTGCCTACATCTGGCATTCATGGACTTAACTTTGGTGTTTGACTGAGTTAACCGATTCAAACAATGGCACATTCTTCTGGACTTGGGAATGGAGTTTGAGCCTGTGGCATTTTTACAGAATTCTCATTTTAACCTTTCATTATCGGCCAGGTACAACGAGAACGATAGCTTGACTTCCCCCTGGAGGGGCCAGAGAGGGATAAGGTAGGGGTGCATCTTGGCCCCCCTGCTTTTTACCCTATATATTAACAGTCTCAGGGACATCTTGATAGTGGCCTGCAGGTATATTCCAAGGGTGGGATCGAAATTAATCCCTACCCTGTTTTATTTACACCATGTGGTCCTGTGTGCCCGTACTGCCATCGGTCTCCAACATCTGTTAAATGCTTTCATTGATTTTATTGACTCCCTTGACCTGTCTATCAATTTTACAACATCACATACTATGACGATTGGTTGTCGGAAGGCTGGTGGGCAAATCATTTTTGACAATAAGGTCGAACTTACTAAAGTTCTGACCTTCCCATATTTGGGTGTCGTATTTATTAACAAAGGCTATTGGGTTCCTGAAAAATGTTTGGAAAAGAACTTAGTACTTAGGGTGGTGGGTGCCACCCTAGACTTTGCAGGTAGACTGGGGGCTAAACTGGTACCTGCTTTATTGAAGGTATCTGGAGAAAAGTGAGCCCCAATGGCGACTTATGGAATCAATGTGTGGGGGTAGGTAAACTGCCATTACCCATTACAACGACTCCTTTACAACAGAGGTACCATTACAACGCATACCATTACAATGCATGCTATTACAACGCAGGTGCCATTACAACGCATGACTTTACATCGCAATTATTGTTAAGGTAAGTGTTCAGGTGAGTTTAAATGTATCTCTTTGCTTTTTTGTATTATTAATAATTATTGTAATATAAGGTTGGTATATAATTAGTGATTTATTTTAATATTTGAAAAAAATTATAATTTATAATAAGAAAAGGGTTTGTAACATAACCCTTTAAGCACAGGATGTGAGGGATTAAGGGGTTAGGGGTGGGGAAGTGCATTAATAGTCAGGTATTAATTGTAATATCTGAGTATTGTTTTATTTAGAGAGTTCATAAATACAATGTATTATTTAAAATATATATATATATTGTAACAAGAAAGGGGTTCGTAACATAATCCTTTAGGCAGGAGTTGTGAGGGATTTAGGGGCTATGCGTGGGGAAGTGTATTATTAGTCAGGCATTAACTTTAATACCTGAGTATTATGTTATTTAGAGTATTAATCAGACCTCTAAGGATATTGTGGCATAGATTGGCAAATTTTTTAGCATAAAAATTGAAATTTTGTGGCACAAAAATTGATATTTTGCGGCATTAATACAGCATTTTATTGTACTTGTAATCATTCCTTTTCATCCTTAAATCAATGGAAACTGTTTTAGTATATTTTATGTTTTATACTAGTTAAACCCCTACTTCCTGATGAAAGCAAAGGAAGAAGCCAGCATTTCTTTCGATGACGATGAACGAACTGGCGCTTTGGTAAGCTCTTCCTTGCATGTAAATATGATTGGTCGATGCTGTAGCTAGGATTCCATGTACAGACTTAGAGCAAACCTCTTCCCCCAAATATTTTTTTTAAAGATTACAGGCACAACTTTTTGGGACAAGTTATTGTGCTCATATTTTGGTTTTAGCTCTGAGACCGCTGGCAGCACTCTCTCTCTCTCTCTTTCTCTGTCCCCTCATTCTATCTCTATCTCATTCCTCCTCACCTGCTGAAAACAGTGACTTCAAGAGATGACTCTTACCCTCTTTATCCACTATTTTCCTTCATTTGTTCCCCTGTGAAATGGATCCAAAAAGACAAAGGAAAACATAGTGCTTTAGAATGTTGTCTTTTTTAGACATTTTTACCCCTCCAAGGTGCATCTTCTGGACAGATCAAAAAAAGGAACAGTGATTTCAATTGCTCGAAAGACCTAGGTGCCAACTGCCTTCCTTCCAACACCAGGCTTCAACACTATCCTTGCATCCCACATTAGTCTTTAAGCAATGCTTCTATTACAGGTTACAGACAGCCCTTCTGTCCCAAATTCTAGCTGAAAAACAGCCCCCTTTCTTCTGGCTGGCTGAATTTTTGTGTATAACAAAGCTGCATACTGCCTCCTTATTAACATTTGCAAAATACAGTAATACCGTTTGTAAACTACTTCCTAGACAGACTGCTTGTCTTGTCCTCTGACTCCAAACTATATATATATTTTTAAATTATAAAAAGAAAGCAGTTTGTAACATAACCCTTAAGGCACAGGTTGTGAGGTATTTAGCAGTTATGGGTGGGGAAGTGTCTTAACACTTAGGTATTAGCTTTAATACCAGAGTATTCATTTATAAAGATTCATTGATTAATTTGAAATATTATAAAAATAGAAAAAGAACATACCAACATATTTATAATTTAGAATAACATGTAAAAAAATATAAACATCATGAATGGAGCATAACACAAAACCTAATAGTTTATAAAAAGTATTAAATATATTTTATTTATATCAAACAATAGCTTTTATAAATAGCAATAAATATGAAATCCACTTTTAAAAAGTAAGTAATCATCCAAAAAAAAAGTTATGTAAGATTTTTTTTAAATGTTTGTACAATTTTGAACTTTGTCAATATCTTATTAAACAGTAAAAACATATTTTTCCCACGCTTTTCTATTGTATTCAATGGTAATAATTTTCCTTTTTTCCTTTTTACTTTCAGCCTTGACGTACGTGGTTAAATGTCTGTTTCTACAGTTGGCAGAGAGTCCCGGTTAGGATTGGATGCAAAGGAGAGCTGCGGTCAGGTAAGAACTTTTCATATTAAAATTTATTTGCCGTAGGTGGACAACTTTTTTTGTGAGGAGAGAGGAGGGAGGTAGTTGGAAGGTGTTTAGTGTCAAATTTGAATGTTATATATGTTTTGACCCATTTTTTATTCTATTCATGTAGCTGTTGTATGCTTATGTTAGGATGATTGCGGTTATTGCCAGATAAGTTTAAAAAAGTATTTTTTGAAAACAATAATTTTTTTAACTTATTTGAAATAATAGCAATATATATTTTTTTGCTGCATTTTGTTTAGTTCTGATTTAAGTTTTTGTCTTTAAAAGAATGAGTGGGTTCGGATGCAGGCCTTTCAAAAGTGCGAAGAATGGTTTTTTTGGAACAAGGATGGTCTTGGATGTTTTTCATTCAATATGGAACCTGGAGCCTAGTCATGGAGTTTATTTTCTGTATTTTTTTTACTTTGTTTTTCTGTTTTTTTACATTTTGCTATGGGTTTACGTTTTTTGATTAGAACACAGATTTTTAAACCAACTAATATGTTGTTGGTTCTGGTGTTTACTCCAATCTGTGTTTATATCTTTCTATTGGGTCATACGGAAATTCATGGATTCATGGTTAAACCTGTGGATTGTTTGAGTAAAGAAGACTTTTGGTGACAGGATGAATTGGAGCATCACCAAAAGTTGCAGAAAGACGACTTCTGCAGGTAGGATTTCCGACATTCTGAATAATTTTGCGAAAATAATTAAAAAAATGCCTATTTACTTTTTTTTGTCTAATCAAGTAAGTTAGAAGAAGGGGTTAGAATGTATTGAAAAGGTAGTACGCTTGCAATATTTTCCAGGTAGTCGGAAGCCACTGACAACATAGGCTGTTGCATTTGTGCCAATAGTCGTTCTGACATTTCTTTACTTTTTTGGGAGATGCGTGGTTTAAGACTACCTGTTAAAGAATGAGCAATTCTCAGTTCTTGGTAAATTTGGTGTTTGGGTGAGTTTTCCAATATATTTGTTGAAGGAGTTGTACCATCCCTCAATGGCATTATCATTCTTCGTGCCACCCTGTAAGCAGGTTTTGCAACAGTTCCACCAGTCAATTCAGAACCTTGACTTCCTCCTGTGACCCGACCTGCTTAGATGGCCAATCCATGTGTCTTCAAAATAATTTAGTAAAGGGCCCAATTTTTCATTGTTTCATGTAAAGTAGTCTGATTCTGTAATTGATGTGTAGTATTCATCTACACTGTTAGGTGGCAAGAAGCATAAGGCTGTTAGTTTCTTCAATTGATATTGTAGTTCACTGTCTGATATGTAGTCTTCAACCAAGGATGTTTTGAGGATTTTTCGCTAATATGACTGTGGAAAGTGGAAAAAACATCCTTGAATTTGGGTTTCTGAATATAATATAGTAATGGTATTAATCATTGATAATTCCAGATCAATAATAACTTTTCTTGGACTTTTATTTAGAGTTTTAGTTTTTATTACGGACAAAAATTCAGTATAGGTTGAAGCTTGCTTATCAGGCAGTAAACTGTACACTAAAGCAACAGTGGTGTTATCAATGTTGGCATGAATAGCGTATATGTCGCTGAAGGGATGGGGGTGGACTTAAAGGTGCCATCCATCATCCAAATTTCACTAGTCTCCAGTTTAGCAAGGTTACGGGGGGTGCTAAAAAATTGTATTTGTTTTAGAGGGTTTATGTTGTCATGCAAAAGGAAAGATTTGTTAGTAAAGGTTACTGTCAATTCTTCAGATATCTTGACATCTGAGTAGGTTTGCAGTGTTACACGTTGAGGGGTGCATGCCTGTTTTTGTCTCTGTATAATAATACGAGGATAAGGACTAGTAGGCATAGACCCTGCTACATGCATAGGTATGTTTTTGGAAACAATGATAACAATGGTTATTTATCCTAGGTTTTTCTGTCTGCTTACATTTGTTTTTGGGTTGATCCCTGTAAAAAAGATAGTTATTTTGGGTGATAATTGATTTTTTGTTGTATGTTACCTTAAATGGGTTTCTCTGTTCAGTGTGTGGTAAATAAAAATACCGGACTGAATTTCATACGGGATCTTAAATAAAGTAAAATAGCTCAAAATAACAAGAGGCAGAATCCGTGGTATAAGAGGTTTTCTAATGGGCTTTATTCCATTCAAAATGGCCGACTCGAGTCGCGGCCTTCAGGTTCCGTCACCACGAGGGTTCAGGAAGTGAAGTACAATACTTTATTGACAGACATGTATTTTTATAATAAATGCATTACAATGAAACGAATGTAGAAGGCGTAACATTTGATAAGAAAAGTGACAAAACAGGTACGTAATCGAAACTAGGCGTAATAAGGAATAAAAGAAACATGATTGGTTAGAATTATCAGACATAGGTGGATCTATAAGATAATACTTGGCATAGATGCGCGCGCAGCAGCATGACGTGTAATTGACGTGCAACTAGGGGGTGAAGGGACTTGACATTTAGCTCTACATGTGGAGACGAGAAGTCTGGGGGTCAAGTCAACCTAATCCCAAATCATATCTAACATCCTATGTTTAAAGAACTATGTTATCCACAAGGAAGAGACTCTCGGACAGAATCTATTCTATACTGACTGTGTGCGTGTACAAGCGTCTAAGTGTCTATATGAGATGCGAGGGATAGAAAACTTTCCATGGCAACAGGGCTATGAATCACTTGCAGGAGGACGGAAAGGCTGAGTCCTTTGCTTGTGAGCTAAAGGAAATGTTTACCTAAATCACTAGACAGGAATGCATCGGCTGAAGAGCAAAATAGATAATTCGAAGGTGAAATACAACTTCTTGGCAGACAGGCGAAAACTGGCCGAGGCAGGCACCGTTAGCTGCACAGGGAGTAGGACAAAGTTCATGGATACAGATGCGAGCTCAAGCTGAAGCTGTCAGAGACAGAGAGCAGGGAAAGGCTTGAGGACAGAATCGGGCCTACTTGCCTGAACTGTAAAAATGAAGTAACTTAGCCATATAAAGTCGGTGGCCTTTCATACTTAGGAATCGAATATCCAGCCCTGTGATGGCGGATCTGACAGAGAACATGTCGACGGTAGACACACATATGTTTGCGTCTTAGAAACTGGAACTGGAGGGAACATACATGTACTTGTAACATGCATATAGAACCGTTGGGGTCCAAGATAGGGGACATAACTGATCAGGAAAATCCACATTTCCACATTCCCTCCTTGTCCCCTTCTTGCCCTTCACGAGACATCAATCTTCATCATTCCATTGATTTGCTCATGGAGCATCATTTCTTCTTCCTTCCGGCATTCTGAACGAGACCTGTGATATGGAATGCATGATGTGGCACACAGACCACAAATCGCTGGTCCACTTTGCAGGCATAAACAACAACTGAAGAGCATAAGAAGGCCAATACCTAGGAAGGATAAAACTCTCCATCCCCAGGCTGATATCACACTCCAAAACCACCCGGACCACGTCCAAGTGCCTGGATTTTCGTGTATCTGGCTTACAATCTTATGAAGGCGTGTTATAGCTTTATATACAGATGGCGAATTTTCTGGTATGAATATGCAGCAGCTGGATCCGATGACCCTGCAAGCTCCGCCCCTATCGGCCAGGATGACGTCAAGGACAAGACGATTCTGGAGAACAACAATTCTCATCACTGATTGTTCCTCTGTCAGATTGCCTAGGGCGGCTATAGTCTCGTTTACTACAGCTTCAAGAGTCTTGGTGAGTCTGCGTATCAGCTTACTATTTGATATTGTACCTATATAGGGAAAGATACCTTTATTGAAATCTACATACTTGTCCCATGCCGTCTCAGTATAATCGACAACTGGGAGATCTCTACGCTCTCTTTTGTGTACTAAATGAACATTTCGATAATAATCAGGGGGAGCTAGGAAAACAGGTGGCAAAAGGAATGCTATGTAACAGGTACCATCCCAATCTAGAGGCAGACGCATATATGCCGTCTGACCACATATGAAGTAAGAATGGCGAGAAGCTCTAAATGAAGATTTGCCTTGATCACTATATTCTACTGTAGTAACGCATTGGCTATGGCCCATATGTATGGAACCAACTTTTCTCACACATAATTCACCCTTTACTGGAAATACTGACATAGTGGGCAGAATTAGTTCAACTTCGGATTTGACATTCAAAATCATAAGATTAGGCGTAAAATTACCTAATTTATACACTTCATTTTCTAAATCAGTTCCTGTTCTACTGGGGTGACCCTCCTTATTAGGGTGACAGACTTTGAATAAAACTAGATTCAGATTTCCCCATATCCAATGTTGTTGATAAACTGCTGTGTCTGGGTCTATGGAATTTAATAAACTAAACCATGCTCCACAGGAGCCATTGTGTGTGAATGGATGTGGAAAGAAAGGCAGAACTCCTTTGTTATTCTGATAGGGAGGAAGTCGGCCACACACCCAACAATTGGTCGCATTACTAGTCTGATGGGAATGATGTAACATACTAATGAAGGTGTTATTGCGCAGCGCAAGTCTATAAGATAATTCATGTGGCGGTAGGTCACTAAAAGAATGTTCTGCAGCAACATTATAAACATGTCTAGAGATAGGATGATATGTGTGCAAAATCACACTCGTAATAATTACTAAAACACTCAATAAAAACAAAATTAATAATGTCCTCATACAGTAGCTACGCAGTGATTTACAATACGCCTGTCGTTTCAACATTTCTCGGGTATTTTCTCTACTCAGGTCCAAGGGATACATGTCGGAGACAATTCAACCGCTTCACCTTGGAGAGGACTTAAACAATCAAATTGCTCGACTGTTTGGGCCTAAGCTTTAATTTATAGCACTGAGAGTCATTCTGTTCAACAAAAGGAAGTTTTGAATCAGTCTGTGAGGGAGTGCAGGGCACAGTGTCTATATCTGAAGGTAGTCCATGAAATTTTTTTATGTGACTTGAATGAATCCACCCTTTGCGTCCCTCGATCTTCACGGCTGTTCTTGTGGTCAACAGGACCAACTTGGGTGCTTTCCACCTGGGCTCCAGTTGATTTTTCCTGTCGAAATTTCTCACAAAGACAAGATTACCCGGAACAACGTCATGGGGTTTCGCCTCAGTGTTGTCGGGAAAGGCTGCAGCTACCTGTGAACGAGAAGATTGTAGTGCAGACATCAAGGAAGCCAAGTAATCTGTCAGCATGTTACAGTCAATGTCAGTTATTTTGCGTGGTATAGGCGTCCCCCACATATTCGGCGGTCTACCGAAGATCACCTCATACGGGGATAGCCCTGTTCTAGAGTGTGCTACCATTCTCATGTAAAAGAGTGCAACTGGTAATGCTACTATCCAGTCGACACCTTTCTCTCTACATATTTTGGACAGTCTGATTTTCAGTGTCTGGTTATGTCTTTCTACGAGACCTGCTGCCTCGGGGTGTCGGACACAGTGGAATTTCCACTGATATCCCAACAAGAGTGAGACATGTTTCATTAATTCGGATGAGAAAGGCTGACCGTTATCTGAATATACAACACGTGGTAAACCGTACCGTGGGAAGAATTCTCGAACTAGCTGCTTGGCAGTAGTCGGGGCAGTGTAATCTGATACGGGATACGCCTCTGTCCAACGGGAGAGAGCGCAGACAACTACGAGAACATATTTGAATCCTCGACAACGTTCCATCTGAATATAATCCATCTGGAGGACTTCAAAAGGATGGTCAGGAGGCTGGAATCCACCCTGCTCTACGGGAACACTCTTTCCTGGATTAAACTGACAACATATCATACAGGTACGAACTTTTTGTTTAGCTGCTGCTCGTAAATGTTTGTTGAACCAAATGTGCTGAATGCTGTCTAGCATAGCCTTCTCTCCTAAATGTGCTGGACTGTGAACTGTAGCTATAATGGCTTGAACCATGGAATCAGGGAGAAACCATACAGATTTCTCCTTCGTCATCCATCCTTGATCTGTCTGGATCCCTCCTAGTTCAGTCCACTTCTTTATTTCTTCTGCTGTGGCATGTGTCTGTATGTCAATTACGTCAAGTGTGGGATCCTTAATTGTCATACACTGTGTTGGTGTCTGAACTATTGGCTTTGTCATGTCTAATGTGCGATTCTGAGCAGTCTGTTTAGCTGTTCTGTCAGCTAAATCATTGCCTTGAGAAATGGTATCAGTAACCTTCGTGTGTGCTTTACATTTCATAATCGATATAGCAGTGGGTAGATGTATTGCGTCTAACAAAGCATGAATGAGGGGTCCGTGCTGAATGTGGGCACCATGGGAGGTTAAATAACCTCTCTCTCGCCACAGCACGCCGAAGTCGTGTACAACTCCGAATGCATAACGTGAGTCAGTGTATATATTAACTTTCTTATATGTGGCTTGAATACAGGCTTGTGTTAGGGCAATAAGTTCTGCTGCTTGGGCTGACAAAGTATCTATACAATTTGTCTCAATAACTTCAGTGTCTGTTGTGACTGCATACGCGGCCACTAAATCTCCTGTACTTGCTCTCATGCATGATCCGTCTACATACAACGTCAGGTCTGGATCTAACAATGGAACGTCTGTCAAGTCTTGTCTAGGTTTCGTCTTTATTTCAATGATTTCAACACAATCATGAGCTAGTGGGTCTGTTCCAATTACAGGTAATAGTGTAGCAGGATTCAATGTATTACACCGTCGGATCTCTATGTGTGGTTGAAACAATGTCAGTTCATAACCGGTAAGTCTTGCTATGGTCAAGTGTTGTGTTTGTGTTCGGTTCACAAGAACCTCTACTGCATGTGGTACTTGAACTGTCAATGGGTGTCCTAATACTATGGCATCGCTTTGTCTGATTGCTAAAGCTGTCGCTGCCACTGATTTCAGGCATGCAGGCAAAGCCTGAGCTACGGGATCTAATGTACTGGAAAAATAAGCACATGGCTTGCGTGATCCTGCTTGATCCTGAGTGAGTACTGACAAGGCAGTACCTTCGCGTTCTGTAACAAAGAGTGTAAAATGTTTGCTATAACATGGTGTTGCTAAAACAGGTGCTTGACATAAAGCTTCCTTTAGGCTTTCAAAAGCTTGTGTATGTTCCTGAGTCCAAGGGAGAACAGTCGATGTGGCTGCCTCCTGTGTGGTTAACTGAATGAGTGGTTTTGCTAGAAATGCGTACTGAGGGATCCACTGCCTACAATATGAAGTGAGGCCTATGAAAGCTCGCACCTCCTTTTGTGTCTGGGGTATTGACATGTTAGCAATTAACTGGATGCGATCTGGTGTAAGCTGCCTTCCCTCCTTGGACAGCGAGTGACCAAGATAAATAACTCGCTGAACACAGAATTGCAGCTTAGAAGGGGACACCTTGTGCCCCTTGTCGGCTAGGAAATGTAAAACTGTCAGAGAAGCTTTTTCACATTCTGACTCGCTTCTCGCGGTGATCAGCAGATCATCGACATATTGAAGCAGTGCAGTATTGACTGGCATGTGGATACTGTCAAGTTCTCGTTTCAATGCTTGGCTGTAGATGCTGGGGCTTTCTGTGAATCCTTGGGGAGCGCGTGAGAATTTAAAGCTGCGCCCATTTAAACTGAATCCGAACAAATATTGGCTTTCCGGATCTATTGGGACGCTGAAAAAGGCATTCTTGAGATCAATTACAGTAAAGAATGTTGCTTCGGAATCAATTGCTGTCAACAATGATGATATATCAGGGACCACAGGGAATTGTGGTACAATGCACTTGTTTAGTTCACGCAAATCAATAACCAATCGGTATACTGGTGGGGCAGTAGGATCAGTTCGTTTAAGAATCGGAATTATCGGTGAATTACATACATTGGAGTCTGTTTCTACAACTACTCCCTGGGCAATCAGCTCATCAATGATTTTCAGCAAAGCCACTACAGCATCATGCGGTAACTTGTATTGTCGCATTCGTGGTAGTACCACTCCTGCTTTCAATGTAACTCGATAGGGTGTAATGTTCATGCAGCCAACATCCGTAGGGCCTTGTGCCCATAGATGTACTGGTAAAGTCTGTAGTCGGGGATCCATGTCTCTAGACACATAGTGACCTTTAAAATCACGCAAAAACAACCTTACTCCTTCCGGAGAACAACATATTATGGCTCCTAGTGCTTTCAGAGTCTTAATTCCTAACAGATTTTCTGGGCATGATTTAGTAAGCAATAAATCTGTAGTTCGTGTCAAAGGTCCTATCGTAAGTGGTAGAGGCTGTGATACTTCATTAACAATAGGTTTTCCCGAAAAACCAAGGGAAACATTTTGAGAGCCTGAGAGGGGTGCCCCTGGAACTTCACTACGTTTTATTGTTGTTCGACTTGCCCCTGTATCGAGTAAGAATTTTCTATTTTGACCTAATAATTCACTATGTACATAAGGTCCTTCTTGATCTACAGGAATCTCGATAAGCGGTAAGTCAACTTCCCTCTCTAGGCTGGTTCATGCGTAACGCTGATACTCAGGGTATTCATACTGTGCAGTCTGATACATTTGTCGTGTTGTGGTTTGTGTGGCAGTAGCAGGCAACAGTGGTGCAGCTGGCACAAACTGTATGGGTTGCTGTGAGGCTGGCATGGACTGTTGCTGAACTGGCATGGACTGTCCATGCTGCATAGCTCCTTGTTCATTCTGATCTTGTCTAACTAATCGTGGTCTCTCTTTTGCAATACCTGTAGCTATATTACGTTTCAGGACTGGACAATCATGTACATAATGGCCTAGTTGTTTACAGTAATTGCAGGTTCCTTTTACAGGAACTGCAGAATCACCAGAATGTGTCACACCCTTTTTGTGACCATCTGCTGGTACTGTCTGAGAAACTAGCATTTTCATTTTTGTATCCTTCATGCGTCTATGCTCGTGTTCTTGTTCATCCCTAATTCTATTGTGATGATACTGTAACATTTGTAGCATTTGCGACGGAGTGTTACTTTGCCAGGTACTCTCGAATTTCAATATTCTATTCTTTACTGGAGGCAATGCATTTTCCACTAATTTTGTCACAAATAAATGTGGATATGAGTCACTACTTGCTTTTATACCACTATTTATACCAAAACATTTTTCAAATCGAGCATAATAATCGCTTGTGTCTTCATCTTGCTTTTGTTTACAGGCTGTGATTGCACCCCAATCTTCCTTTTTTGTAGTTAATAAACGTGGCAGTACCTGTACTAGTAAACCTGGTAACAGTTTAACTTTATCCCCGAGCCCTGAACCTGCAGCTCGGCCCCTTTCTTCCTCTGCTAATGCTGTCCAGTCTATCTTTTGGTCTCCTACTTCCCACTCTTTTTCTTTCAGTTTTTCATAAATGCCAGCAGGCAAAAGCACCTTTAATATCGTCATAATATCAGGAAAGGTGTACTCTCCCATCAGTAACATGTCTTTAATTTCTCGGTGGAAACCCGCTGGGTCTTTGTCATGACTAGGTACTACTTTTTTCATTTCTAATAATTCCATTTTTGATATGGGTGTGTAAACAAATACACGGTGAAACTCATTGTCTTCGCCTTTTATTGGGTGCACTTCTCGTAGGGGATTTTGTCTATCCATATAGTACGGCGCTCTTTCTCTGCGGGGCAGCGAGAGAGGATCCGGACTTACAAAAAGGACATACTGCTTACGTGACACTAATATCTCTTTAATTAGCTTGTTACTAGAACCTCTCCATCTGTTCGTGAGTAGTTCCGTTAATATATCAGGTAAAGGACCAGGGTCAGCATGTTGGCTCTTATATAATATGAGGAGTTGCTGAATCATATATATTCCAGCTAAACGTTGTTCATCTGTACTGAGATTAAAAAACGTGTGTGCTACGGTCTCATCACCGTATTTTTCAGGACTGTCAATCCAGTGAACGGCTGATCTGGCTAATTCTTGCTCATCCATGGAATCGAGGAGGTGGTAACCTCTTCGTTCTCGTAGTATTTTATCTGCGGCTTGAAACGAATGTTCAGGAGATTTCAGATTTATTACAGGCGTCGGACACGTTCTGCTATTATTTGGACATACAGAGTGTATGGGATCAGAAAAACATCTAGTATTTTCACAGGATCTTCCTCTGCCTACATAGGCTATGGTCTCTGACTGTCTTGCGGAATTCCCTGATTCGGACACTTCATCTTGCTCAAACTCGTCTGTTCCCAATCTCTCTTCATGAATACGCTCTATTTCTTTACGTATTTTTCGGCACATGGCTATTATACAATTTTGCTTATCGTGTCTCCCTTCTGATATATTCTGACTCCATCTTGTAAGAATAAGCATTGCATTCGGGTCTACCTCCGGACGGTCTTGATTTCTGATTACACAGTTTATGAGGAAACGTAACAGTTCCCCCTGTATCTCTACTTTCTGGAATTCCATAGCTCTGTTAATACATCCTGGATCTCGTCCTGTTTGAACAAAATGATATATGTTATCTAGATGCGTAGTCATTCCTGGTAACCTTGCTAAATACTCTGCGGCTCGCCTGATACGTAATGATGCCAGGACCATTTCGTCCTCTTTACCAACCACCGGGTCATATCTACAATTTACAAGGAGTTCCTTAAGCGTACGTTCACTTACGAATTTAGGTGTACGTGAATGTGCTGACTCTTGAAAAACAAGTTTATTTATTCTAGGTGGTGTGAAGGTACTGCTAGCCCCTCCCGTGGCCCCATCTGGGGCGTCGGGTGTGAATGGGTTCGTTGAACGTGACACAGCAACTATGGGTGTCGATACCCCTGTAGAGTCGACCGCGGAGACAGATGCGGAAACAGATGTGCTTGCCGAAGCTTGTGTCGGGACTTGCTGTTGCACGGGGACAGATACCTGATCCTGACGTTGAACCCCTCCGCCAGACGGTCTATGTGGTGTGGCGTTAGCATACTCGGGAGCTGCATCGTCTAGATATGAGGAAAGAAAAACATCTTCTGCGGTTCTGGGATGCCCTTTTGGATGTACCTTAATTGGAAATAATGGGGGTGGCAAGTCTTTTGGCATCTCTGGAGCAGCCTTAGGTAGTCCTTCGGCTAGAAGGGGATACATACCATTCATAAGAGCATTTCTTTGTCTATTTACTTGTTCTGATTTCACTCGGATACCTTCCTCAATTAATAGATTTTCTTCAACTTTATTTGAACTTTCTTTACTCCTCTCTTCTTGTCTACGTGCTTTTTCTGTTCGTCTATGAGATTCCTTACGCCATAACTCAACAGCGTCTTTCTGTGATTGTCTGACCTTTCTTTTCCATAACTCTTCCTCCACTTTCATGATGCATTCTGCATCCCAGGTTCCCGCTACGGGCCACCTTTGACTTTCCGGCAATCCCTTGGTATAATCTACCCATAGATCAAGAAACAATATGGCATCTAAGCCATGCTTATGGTACATAAAATGCCCTGGAGTGTCCCTAGGAGGAATAGGAACTGCTTCTTCAAGCACCCCTTTTCTGGTAGTAATCTGTCTTAACTTCGAGAAGAGCGGCATATTTACAACTGATCTGATACTTACTCTTGAATTTTCTTAATACGAAAAACACCATAAATGAACAGTGAACAATGAACAGTCATTCATACCACAATATGCAAGACATTTCTGAATACTTTAAACATTAAACATTAAACATTATAACAATGATCGACAATGATGACAGTCTGCCTAACTAATCACCACGCTGAATTCTTGACAATAACTGAATACTTCGGAATACTTGATATACTGCTAAACAGTACATATACACTGCTAAACAGTGCAGACCGGATTTGTGTACCCAAATCCGTCTTGACCGGCACAACCTATGTGCGCGTCAACACGCCTCCCCGGCGATGGTACTCACCGAGTAGCTCCTTGAAACGGAAGGCCTCAGAGAATGGACAGGACTCGATAACTGCGGACAGCGGACCCTCTGGACGTCGGGATTTCGGAAAACCTGGTGGGCCTCAGTATACCTCGGATCTTGCTCTCTCAGCTAGGCTCTGGTCGGGATACTTCGCACTTCTCACCGCCTCGTCTGGGTTGATCGCAGCCTCAGTCGCCCCCGCTTGACCGGAGGGAGCTTACAGGAAATCCTGCTGGTACGCGTTTATGGTCCGTCCAGCTGTGGCAGGAGACCGGGCCTGCAACGCACCGCCGGCGCGTGAGATGAGAAAGTGTCCCTATTCGGGCGCCATTATGTGGTAAATAAAAATACCGGACTGAATTTCATACGGGATCTTAAATAAAGTAAAATAGCTCAAAATAACAAGAGGCAGAATCCGTGGTATAAGAGGTTTTCTAATGGGCTTTATTCCATTCAAAATGGCCGACTCGAGTCGCGGCCTTCAGGTTCCGTCACCACGAGGGTTCAGGAAGTGAAGTACAATACTTTATTGACAGACATGTATTTTTATAATAAATGCATTACAATGAAACGAATGTAGAAGGCGTAACATTTGATAAGAAAAGTGACAAAACAGGTACGTAATCGAAACTAGGCGTAATAAGGAATAAAAGAAACATGATTGGTTAGAATTATCAGACATAGGTGGATCTATAAGATAATACTTGGCATAGATGCGCGCGCAGCAGCATGACGTGTAATTGACGTGCAACTAGGGGGTGAAGGGACTTGACATTTAGCTCTACATGTGGAGACGAGAAGTCTGGGGGTCAAGTCAACCTAATCCCAAATCATATCTAACATCCTATGTTTAAAGAACTATGTTATCCACAAGGAAGAGACTCTCGGACAGAATCTATTCTATACTGACTGTGTGCGTGTACAAGCGTCTAAGTGTCTATATGAGATGCGAGGGATAGAAAACTTTCCATGGCAACAGGGCTATGAATCACTTGCAGGAGGACGGAAAGGCTGAGTCCTTTGCTTGTGAGCTAAAGGAAATGTTTACCTAAATCACTAGACAGGAATGCATCGGCTGAAGAGCAAAATAGATAATTCGAAGGTGAAATACAACTTCTTGGCAGACAGGCGAAAACTGGCCGAGGCAGGCACCGTTAGCTGCACAGGGAGTAGGACAAAGTTCATGGATACAGATGCGAGCTCAAGCTGAAGCTGTCAGAGACAGAGAGCAGGGAAAGGCTTGAGGACAGAATCGGGCCTACTTGCCTGAACTGTAAAAATGAAGTAACTTAGCCATATAAAGTCGGTGGCCTTTCATACTTAGGAATCGAATATCCAGCCCTGTGATGGCGGATCTGACAGAGAACATGTCGACGGTAGACACACATATGTTTGCGTCTTAGAAACTGGAACTGGAGGGAACATACATGTACTTGTAACATGCATATAGAACCGTTGGGGTCCAAGATAGGGGACATAACTGATCAGGAAAATCCACATTTCCACAAGTGAAAAGTTACTTTCAAAGATGATGCTGTGGATTTTTTTGGATTGGTGGAGATTGTTTTCTTCCAGATAGGTGGTGTGGTATGGGCTGATCTGTATAGAAATAAAAAGAAAGCAAAATGTGTTCATGATTTAGTTTACAAATTTCCTTTTAATATTATCCTGCAAGGGAAAATGTTTAGAAATTATTTGAGATTCCACATTATTATATTCATTAGGCCATGCTATATTTGTGATCAAAAGATTTTTCCTTTAAAACTGTCAAATGAAAGTTAATATTGGTGATAACTGTGATTAATTCAGTTTTACCTTCAATGGGTTGGCTTGGGTGCAATCAGCAACTTCTAATAGTGTTGGTTTGGTTTTTGTTGAGGATGTGTTTTTTCTCACTGGTGGTGTGATATGGGTTGATCTGTAGATAAATGTAAAGAAGATATGGCTGTAAATTAATTTTTACATTTTGATTTTCCAGCAGATGGATGGTTTGTATTAGACGTGTTAAAGGGACAATTAGGTCGATTGCGATGTCATGCGGAAAGCCTACCCCTGACAGTCAGAATCTCCTTAACTGTGTCGGAACCTTTCCGACCGACTCGGTTAGTAATAAATCCATCCGACCGATTACGATGTTTGCTGTCAGAAGGTAAACTGCACAGTCATTCTGAATCTGTTCAGACTGGCTTTCAGAGAATTTGTATCAATCGGAACCACATCGTACACCTCTATGGACAGCGATTCCGTTGCAGTTTTCCAACAGATTTTCCGAGTCCGCCTGTCAGACAAGGAAAGGCTGTCGGAAAGGGACTTTGGAGGCCCCTAACAGGCCCCCTCTCATCCTTAGGCCTCCAGTTGAGGGCAAAGGGGGTACCAAAGGGACCACCCTGTAAAACCCTGTGCTGTGTGGCAGGCACTGTGGGGTGCCTGCGACAGGCTGCAAGGTTTTACACACACACACCCCATTTCCCTTTAGAATCCTGTGTTGTTGGGCAGAACACAGGCTCCCATAGGAAGCAATAGGAATCCAACGGAACAGTGTTAGATCGCATCATAATCGGTCAGGCGAAACCACCGACCGCGAGTCGGTCAGTCCAGATTCTGAGACGGTGTCGGGCGGAAAGTTTCCGCACGACAATGTAATTGGCCCCAAAGTCTTTCTCTGGTTAGTTTTTACATACTTCATTTACTCAGATATATGTTTTAATTAGTTTAGTGAGATTGGTTCAGGAGTGATTTTATAATTCCCTGCTTATATCGTGGCTGATTTTAAAGCTTTATGGAATGGAAGAGGTTGCTGCCATTAAAGGTCTATCACGTAATAAGGCTCCGGGGCTTGACGGCCTGCCCATAGAATTCTTTGACTCTTATTCAGACACCCTCATTTCTAAATTGGAGGACTTATAAAAGACAGCATTAGACTCTGGCCATCTACCACATTCCACCGTGCAGGCGCTAGTCATTTCACTCCCCAAACCGGGACGAGACGGCACTGAATTATCTAGTTACTGACCCTTTATCCACTGGCAACTGTATACAAGATCCTAAGCAAGATCCTAGCTAACCGACTCTTGCCTCACTTAAAATACCCTAATACACAAAGACCAGTGTGGGCTCATCCCCACATGCAGCATGTCTCTAAACATCAGACGCCTACACCACATTATGCTGGCTACCCCAGAGGTTTATGTCAACGCTGGCTGTATAGAGTTAGACCTACACCAAGCCTTCGACTCCATTACATGAGGATACATGTTTGCGGCCATACGTCGCTTCGGTCTTCCTCCCGAATATCTTACCTGGGTGCGTTTATTGTATACTGGTCCCACCGCAAGAGCCTGCACGGGCAATCATATTTAATGGGAATATACTGTACACAGAGGTACACAACAGGGATGTTCCCTTTCCCTCCTGTTATTTGTTCTTGCCATTGAGCCATTAGCAATAGCGTTGAGGCAGGCGGCCGATCAATTAGGGATACCTATAGGAGATACTACATACCTAATATCCATCTACACAGATGACATAATCATCTACCTGCCAGACCTCACTGCCCAATCGGAGCCCCTTCCCACCATCTTTTCTCAATTTGAATGCATCTCTGGCCTCGCTATTAATGAAGGGAAATCGACTGCTTTCTATCTCCATGACGGACCCCATCCAAACTTACTCAACTTTGGTAAATATAACCTGCCAGTAGCTCACCATACATTTAAGAATCTAGGAATCCAAATATATAGAGTGCAAGCTGATCAACTAGATGGCAACCTGTCAAGAGCAATAACTGCAATATGCTTGAGTGTATCCTTTTGGACATCCCTGCCACTATCAGTGATGGGGCGGGATGCCATCTCTAAAATGGTGATACTCCCCCCTCTCCTATATTTTTTTGCAAACGTACCTCTAGTCATTCCCCTGTCCACCTTCCACACACTTGAAACACTACTACTAGAGCTTATTTGGGGACCTGGCCACCGCAGGGTGAGCCTCAAGAAACTTCAGCTGGAATATCACAAGGTCGGTTTTGGGGTACCCGACTTTAGAGCTTACTACTATGCATGCCAGCTTCAATGGTTGTCTTATTGGACAGTGAGCAGGAACTTGCAGTAAATAGGTTACATGACCCAAGACCTAGAGTGAGGATCACTACACACTCTACTGTTGCCAAAAGTAAAAATCCCCTTAACTGCTCCGCCGCTCCTTAAGACAGCACTTCACTGCTAGAAGAAGGCTCTGCTTTACACCGTGGATACTATCCCCATGCTAGTAATATCCCACTATTGGGACTGCCGACCACTAGTGGCAGACTCATGAAAGCTCCTCTACATGCTTGGTCGGAAGCTGGTATGGACAAGGCCGGGTCCTTGTTCGGCGATGGAGCCCATCTCGATCACGATACCTTTGTGCAGACCACTGGCGTGTCGGATCGACTTTACCTAACTCATGCAGCGGTATCTCATTATGTTCGGCAGACATGTGCACCTACAACACAAATTGGTCCGATCCTTATACTATATGGGTAAGGGCAGCCACTTAATTAAATGGGTCTATGTTGCTATTCGGGCACAGGCCCCCATCCCTCTCACTGATCTTAAAACTAAGTGGTCGGACGCTACTGATACTGGGTTAACTGATAAAGCCTGGGCAAGTATCCTAGAACACCCCAAGCGAGTATCCTGTAATGCCAAATTTAAATTCATACAATGTATGGTACTACACAGATCCTATTTAACCCCGAAGAGAGTACATCACATGTTCCTCGGCGCCCAACACTACTGCCTACGGTGCAGGTCTGAGGAAGCGGGCTTGATTCACATGCTATGAGCTTGCCCTCAACTGCGCGATTACTGGGGGGGGGGGGTCTGATCCACACTTAGAGAGATCACACAACTGCAGGTTGAGGATAACGTCACGGAGTGTCTATTGGTTCTCCGCAAACGCTCACGCACTTTGAAAGTTCAATTGCACTTCCTTGATTTTACCCTCATATTGGCCATACGAGCTATCACCATGATGTGGAAATCCCCTAGAGGTTCTACTTTACCTGCTTGGCAGGAAGAGGTAGTACACTGGTGCGGTGCCAAAAGCGTGGCAATTAGACGCGAAGAGGTGAGGGGTCTCCGAAAGCACCCCATCTCCATGGAATGGGATCTCATGCTAGAAGGGTTCAAAACGCTAGATCTTATCCCACAACCAACTACTTTTACCCCACAGCATAACCAGTAGTATGTGGTTCTAGATTCACATAATTGTTGAAATGTCCAAAACACCTCGTCATCCACACGACAGTAGTAGGTCATACCAAGTGTTGTACTTACAAACACACAAAGATGAATGGCACAAAGAAACTGACAGGCCAGGAGGGGGTGGAGGGTGGGGGGTATGTTTGTTTGTTAATGGGGTTGTTTGGTATAATATCGTATATTAGGCTAACCATTATTTCATCATTTTGTATGTATTTATGATGTCATTGATACACTAAATGCTTTAATTTTTACCCATGCTTATGTAAGTGGATCTCTGAATGCATATTGTGAAGGGTAAGAAAATAGAAAACTCTTCACAATGTACTAGATATGAAACCTCGCAATTAATCGGTGGTGCGTACTAAACTTTGTTTAAAAAAAAAATGGAACGCAAGAGTTTCTTGTACAAAATGTTTACTTTTTTACCTGTTGAGCTATTTCAATGTTCATAAACTCTTTGGAGCGTCTGTATTATGTTGTGCTGTGTTTTTACACTCTTTAATTTCAAATGTAAAAAATTGCAGTTCTGATAAAGAAAAGAAAATGTGAGTATTATTTCCTGTTCATGCTTTCTTTTTTTATAATTAAGTACAGTTGAATGACAACACTTTAAACTATTGCGTGTGGTCCTTAGTGTTTTTAAAATGACATTGCTTTTAAATTGGGGAAACTGTATTGCACTCGTCAGTTTCAGACTTCCGCATTACGGTGGTGCTAAGCGCTGATTGGCTGGTTCTCGGCCAATCAGACGAAGACGGGTGGAGCCTGTTTGCCCACCGTCTACTTTAAGCACACCGAACGCGGACGCGCGCTTCCAAGTATCCGTGTGAGAGGCGGGTGGAATTGTGCTCGGTGCTTATGTTCTTTTATGCTCTGCTGACAACATTTTAAACTATTGTGTGTGGTCCTAACTGTTTTTAAAACAACATTGCTTTTAAATTGGGGAAACTGTATTGCACTCGTCAGTTTCAGACTTCCGCATTATGGTGGTGCTAAGCGCTGATTGGCTGGTTCTCGGCCAATCAGACGCTAGACGGGCGGAGCCTGTTTGCCCACCGTATACTTTAAGCACATAGAATGCAAACACGCAGAGGACGTGCGCAGCAGGCGCGCCGCTGGTGCGCCGAAGGCAAGCCTATCTGCGCCCGTCCGCGCCTGGACGCTGCCGGCGGCCGGCCACTCTGCCCTTTCTCCTAGTTTTAAAATCTTACTCACGCTCTGATCTTTTATCTTTAAATATTAAAGGCCCCACCGGCTGCAATGACTCCTGGTCTCCATAAGCTGGCCCCTTTAAGTCCCGACACTGTGTTTTTCAAAGTGAGGCAGGTGGAAGAGGTACACCTGGCCCTGACGTCACTGATTTTAAGTTTTTTAGTTTGAATTGTAGGTCGGTAGTCAAGCATCATGCTGAGATCTTAGACCTATTAACCGATGAGTCACCCTGCGCATTCTTTTTGTCTGAGACCTGGCTGACACAGGATTCTGTTGCAGAATCATGGTTGGCTCTCCCTCAGGGTTACTCTATGAAGAATATCAATAGAACTGAAAATAGAGGTGGGGGGATTGCACTGATTCATAAGGAGCAGTATTCAAGTAGTCTAAAGAAGGAGGACATCTTGGACTGTGAAAGTGCATATTTCCAAATCATGTTAAATCATAATTGTATGGTCTCTGGTTTGTTAATCTATCGACCACCTGGTCCTTCAAAAGTCTTCCGAGAAGATTTAGCTAACAAGATTACTTTATTGGCCAGTAAGGCGGCCAACTTCACTATCTTAGGAGACCTTAATCTTCATTTAGAAGACGGTGGTAAGACAGATATTGCCAATTTTCTGGCAGATTTGGTGGCCTGTCAGTTGTCTCAGCGGGTATTGAACAGCACCCACATTGCTGGTCACTTGCTGGATCCTATATTTTCCAACTTAGACTCTTTGTCTGCCGCAGCCCCAATTCCTATGGTATGGACTGACCATTTTCTTATTTCCTTTTCTATCCGATGGCTAGGTAAAACCGACCTAGAAGGGTTTTATGCCTATTTTAAAATGACCTTGGCATAATTTAGACATTGATGAATTTATGGAATTACTCGTTAAGCACAAACCACAGATTCCAGCGAATATAGAGTCCGCTATGGCGCTTTTCCACGATTGGCTGTCTGATAACCTGGACATCTGTATTCCCGCTAAGCTTTGCTCGTCTAAAAATAGAGAGAAATCAAATCCCTGGTATATTGAATCCCTAAGCAAGGCAAAAACGAACTGCAAACAGTTAGAGCGGCTCTGGAGACGTGCCTTTGACTTGGAGACTAAAAACAAGTATCGGAAGGCCATTAACTCTTATCATAAACTAATTTGGAGAGCCAGAGCTGAGTATATTGCCGGGAAAATTTTTGAGAACAAGAATGTGCCTAAAACTATTTTCTCCCTGCTCAAGGTTATGTAAGGATCGAATTTGAATCTTGACTCTCCTTTTACCTCTAATAATCAATGATGTATTAGCCAGGTATTTCATTCAGAAAGTGGAAACAATTTATGATAATTTCTTCCCCTCTGCTAATGGTATTGGGGATGATCAGGAAGTCAGTGGCACTCCTAGGGAAATGAACTCTTTGTGTCTTTTTCCCCCACTATCCCTGACTGAGACTGAAGCTTTATGCTGGAAGATTAAATTCGGTTCTTCTGTTGACCCTCTGAGACCAGCCCAGTTCCGTCAATTTCATAATGTTATTCTCCCAGTTGCCCAGGAACTGATCAATCTTTCCCTGTCTTCGGCATTTCTTCCACTAGTCTGGAAACATGCAAAAGTTATCCCTCTTTTGAAGAAACCATCGTTGGATCCTTCTGAAACTGGCAATTACCGCCCCATTTCCCAACTCCCCTTCTTGGCCAAAGTTGCGGAATCTCACGTCAATACCATTCTCACTGAGTTTGTAGAGCGTAATGCTTTACTGGATGCCTCACAATATGGTTTCAGGTCCCGCCATAGTACAGAATCTGCCCTAATGGCGGTGACTGAAGAAATCCGCGGCAGTCTTGATGAGGGGAAGTCGGCGGCCTTGATTCTCCTCGATTTTAGTGCCGCATTTGATATGGTGTCACATGAGATCTTACTTCGTAGGCTTCGGGAGATTTTGATTGGGGGTCTGGCTTTAGCATGGTTCTGATCCTTCTTAGAGGACAGGACTTTCCAGATTACTATGCCACCTTTTGACTCCAAGGAACATGCCATTAGACATGTGGTGCCGCAGGGCTCTATTTTGAGCCCCTTGCTCTTTAATATTTATGTTCAGCCGCTGGCATTGGTGGCCAGGAGTAGAGGGTTGTCATTGGTGTCATACGCCGATGACACCCAACTTGTCATCACCTTCTCCAAGAATCATGAACTAAACCTTGTCAAATTCAAGGATGATCTGATGGCAATTGCTGACTGGTTGACAGCAAACTGTCTGCAATTAAACGCCAGCAAGTCAGAAATACTTCTGCTTGGGAAAGACAGTGATATGTGGTCAGAACAGTGGTGGCCAGAGAATCTTAAACCTGCACCTATTCCTAAGGAGGCGATTAAGAACTTGGGCTTTTGGATTGACAAAAGTCTGTCCTTTGATACTCAATCTAAGTCAGTTGCAGGCACCTGTTTTGGGCTCATGCGAGGTTTGAAACCTATTTTGGGGTTCTTTGAGCCCTCTGTTCGTCAGACCATTCTTCAGGCCACTACTCTGGCGAGGCTGGACTATAGGAATTCTTTATATCTAGGGGCCAGTAAATGCGTCTCCAGAGAATTCGGAATGCTGCAGCCCGGATCCTGCTGGCACTTCCTAAATCATGCTCAGTATCTAGGTCGCTATCTAAACTTTATTGGTTGCCAGTGGATGAAATAATTCAGTTCAAGGCTCTATGTGTAGCCCATAAAATTCTGTCTCAGCAAGCTCCCTCTGTTCTGGCTAATCTGTTAGTAACCTACAGTCCAAACCGACCACTCCGTTCATTGGATCAAAGACTGGTCTGTATTGCCCATGTCCGTAGAGTCAGAGCAGGCGGTTGGTCCTTCAAAGTTCTTGCGGCTAAACTTTGCAATTCTCTTCCCCCTGCAATTCAAGGACTCAAAAATCACCTGGAGTTCCGTAAAGCTATAAAGACATGGCTATTTCCAGGATAATTTTTGGCTTTTTCGCTGCCTGCTTTAATCATGTTTACTTGGTAGCGCTGGGACGCCCCGTTGCTGGGGCAGCCATGCGCTGTATAAATTTCAGTAAATAAATAAATACTTTCTTTTAGTGCCCCCACCACCATCCAGCACCTTCTCTGGGACAAACACCTGTCAGAGTAGGAAAAGTAATTTTTCCCCTCAACACCATCCAGCACATTCCCTGAGGCAAACACCTGTCTTAGTAGGAATAGTTATTTTGTCCCCCACCACCACCAAACACCTTCCCTGAGGTAAATACCTGCTGGAGTAGGAACAGCAATTTTGCCCCCACCACAATCCAGCACCTGCCGTGTAGTAAACACCTGTCAGAGTAGGAATATTTGCCCCACCACCATCCAGCACCTTCCCTGTGGCAAACACCTGTTGGAGTAAGACTGGTTAATTTGCCCCCACTATCATCCAGCACCTTCCCTGAGGTAAACACCTCTCATAGTAGGAATAGTAATTTTGCCCCAGCACCATCTAACACCTTCCCTGTGGCTAACACCTGTCGTAGTAGGAATAGTTATTTTGTCCTCCACCACCGTCCACCACCTTCCTTTAGGAAAAGACACATCAGAGTAGGAATAGTTATTTTGCCCCCCACAACCATCCAGCACCTTCCCTGAGGCAAACACCTGTCAGAGTAGGAATTGTCATTTTGTCCTCCACAAAAATCCAGCAATGCCCCAGAGGCAAACACCTGTTAAAGTAGGAATAGTTATTTTGCCCCCCGCCACCATCCAGCACCTTCCCTGAGGCAAATACCTGTCGAAATAGGAATAGCAATTTTGACCCCACCACCATCCAGCATCTTCCCTGTGGTAAACCCCTGACAGAGTAGGAATAGTTATTTTTCCCCCACCATCATCCAGCACCTTCCCTGAGGCAAACACCTGTCACAGTAGGAATGGTTAATTTTCCCCACCAGAATCCTGCACCTTCCCTGAGGCAAATACCTGTCGAAATAGGAATAGCAATTTTGCCCCCACCACCATCCAGCATCTTCCCTGTGGTAAACCCCTGACAGAGTAGGAATAGTTATTTTTCCCCCCACCATCATCCAGCACCTTCCCTGAGGCAAACACCTGTCACAGTAGGAATGGTTAATTTGCCCCACCAGAATCCAGCACCTTCCCTGAGGCAAGAGCCTGTCAGAGTAGGAATATGTATTTTGCCCCACCTCCATCCAGCAATTTCCCTTAGGCAAACACCTGTTGGAGTAGGAATAGTAATTTGGCCCCCACCAACATCCAGCACCTTCCCTGTGGCAAACAGATGTCGGAGTAGGAATAGTTATTTTGCCCCCACCACCATCCAGCACCTTCTCTGAGGCAAACACCTGTTAAAGTAGGCATAGAAATGTTGCCCCCACTACCATCCAGCACCTTCCCTGAGGTAAACAGCTGTCGGAGTAGGAATAGTAATTTTGCCCCTTGTCACCATCCAGGACCTTTCCTGAGGCAAAGACATGTTGGGATAGGAATAGTAATTTTGCCCCCCACCACCATCATCCACCTTCAATGAGGCAAACACCTTTCGGAGTAGGAATACAAATTTTAACCCCCTACCACTATTCCGCACCATTCATGAGGTAAACTGTTTTTGGGGTTGGATTAGTTAAACTGCTTACCATAACTTTCCAGCATATGCCCTGAGGTAAATTGTGAGCATTAATTTTCTAATTGACGGGCCCGATTCATAGAACTAACTTAAGACAAAATCCTAAACTTACTACTTTTGGCATTCACAGAAGGCATTTAGTAGTAGTAAAGTTAGGATTTTGTCTTAAGTCTGTCTTAAGTCTGTCTCAAGCCTGTCTTAAGTCTGTCTTAAGTCAAACTTAAGACAAAATCCTAACTTTACTACTACTAGATGCTTTCTGTGAATGCCAAAAGTAGTAGGACAGACTTAAGACAGATTTAAGACAGACTTAAGACAAACTTAAGACAAACTTAAGACAGACTTAAGACAAACTTAAGACAAAATTAGGACAGACTTAAGACAGACTTAAGACAAAATCCTAACTTTACTACTATTAAATGCCTTCTGTGAATACAAAAAGTAGTACGTTTAGGATTTTGTCTTAAGTTAGTTCTGTGAATCGGGCCCGACATTCCCAGGCATACTGCTATTAGTAATTTTAAAAACCACAGCAGTAATTTAGTTTATGTATTTTTTATATTGATTTTTTTTTTTAATAACTATCGATTTCTATAACATGCATTTACTTTTGTGAGTGTCCTGTCGAGGATCAGGTATAAGTCTGTGGATTAAAAAAAAATATTACCAAATGTTTAGGGGTTTTAGTGTATTATCTGTAGGTGTGTTTGTTGCAACTGTTTTACTTTTTTTCTCCATGCTCCAAAGTGTTTGGACACCAGGGAAGTCAGTGATCCACTGAGCGAAAAATGGTGAACGGTTCAATTTATACGTTTTTGTGTGGTGAATGGTAATTTAAAACAAAATATGATCTCATTTGCATTTTTATATATGAACCTAGATCTGACAGAAACTATATTTAGTACGTAATGTTTAGTTCAGCAGCTATTTTGATTGTTCAAAGAATACAGACATTAAGTAAAAAAAGAGAAAGGACACCTGTAAAATTATTTTTGTAAAGCATCTGCTTCTTTTTCTATCAGCGTTATATTAATTATGTTGTTTTAACCTTGTTAAGTACAGTTAATATTCATTCTCATTTGTTTTGTTATTGCTATGTCAAAGTGAAGTATTCTATTTTTCTAAGGTTTTTGGGGAGAAGTTGATAAAAATGATTTATATGTTTAGTATAATTGCCTTGTAATGGTATGCATTGTAATGGTATACATTATAATGGTATGCATTGTAATGGTAGTTATAATGTTACTCTATGGTACTGCATTATAATGGTATTCATTGTAAAATCATGCGTTGTAGTCGTGTTTACATTGTAATGCCCGCATTGTAAAAGCATGTGTTGTAATTGTATGCATTGTAACATCATACAACCATGGGGGTTTAAAGACGGGGGAGAACTCCAAGTGTTAAAAAAAAAGAAATTCAAGTAGTCTGCTTGCTGTTCACACCAGTACTCCTTCATTCATGCTTCATGGGGAGGTTGGTTTGGCATAGATCTCTGACCACATTGTACTTGCACCCATTACTCGATGGTTGAGAATTTGGTCTAGCCCTGCCCTCGTTCTAAACCAGACAGTGATTGAGGACTGTAGAGCACTTGAGCGGGTGTTACATATCCTATGGTTAAGATATGTTAAATAAACGTTGTCAAGCATGCACTGCGTGGATTTATTTAACAATCCTAGACCTCTACAATCCAGAGGAATAGAGGTTAGAAGAATCTGCTCCTGGATAAGTGGCAAAATGAAAGAGAGGAGAATGAACTTGCCAAGCAAACATTAAAACAGTATATTTTATTGAAAACCCGTCTAAAGGGGGAACCTTACCTGTTGATTGTTCACAACGCCTTACATCGTTCCCTAATGACAAGGTTTAGGTTTAATACCATTCCTTGGTTTTTATTTACTCCCAAGGGTTATTGTAAAGAAGGAGACCTAAACCCTTGTCCCTGTGACAACTTTTCTGATCAGAACAGGAAGCACTTTTTATTCTTCTGTGACTTTTACTGTGCCTTGAGGAATAAATGTATACTTCTTATAGTAAGGAATAATCACTTTGCCAAACTAAGACCTGCCATGTTGTTTTTACAAATACTTGCCTCGCCATTGGTGTGTTCTAGGGTCACAAACTTTCTCTGTGGAGCCATTAGATTAAGGAAAAAGTTACTTATTGAATAGGCATTTTTTAACAGCTTTTCAGTTTTGGCCAAAATATAAATTGTCTAGATGTCCCCAATCATTTTCTGATAGGTTGTCTTTCTTATTTCCATTATTAACTGAGTGTTATCATGCGTCTTTTGCACATAATTTAATGGTATATTGGCATTTCTGTAAGTGTCTTGTGTAAACATGTTTTAAATATCATTAATATATGTACTCTGTAATCTTATCTTGGTGCATTTATGGTCTATATTGAACGAATAGAAATCTATTGACCATGCCTATGACTATTTTCTATTTCATGAAGCAGGTCTGGCTTAGAGCAGGGCCGTAGCCATGGGGGGCATTTGAGGGACGGGCCAGCCCATGTTAATCATTGGCCCCCCGCAAATGTCAGAGGCACCTGGCACAATATTTATGAAAAACTTTGTTTAAATTCAGTATAACCACACAAACTACATCCACGTTTGAATGCATACAGCCTGTTTGGAAAAAAACATGCTAAAGTTCGGAAGGTGAATGAACAATAAAAATGCCTTTTGCTGCATGTTAAAAGACAGAGGTTAAATGTCATGCTATGTGTTTGGAAAAATTGCTGCTTATTCCTTTATGTGGTTATGCGGTTTACTTTTCTTTTTCTTTCTGCAAAGTTGGAGGATTTCGTAAAGTTAACTATGGGGTCGATTAGGATGGTGGGTGGAAAACCAGTCCGGCCGCCATGGTAGCGGAAATGAACCATCTGCACGTACCGCGGCCAAACCTGCGGCCAGATCAGGATCAACTGCCAGAAAAAAATGACAGCGGCGGAACGATGCCACGAAAGACCAACGGTAGTGGGCGGAGCAGGTGAAAATCCGTCCGCGGTGGTCGGATTGCGGTGGAAAACCCCAAAACCTTTGCACGGCCAGCAGATTGACCACACGTACAATTAAGATACCATTGAGGTGATAGCGGAAAGATCCACTGTTTCCAACAATTATGGTGGTCGACAAAAAAAAAAAAAAACACCCAACAAGGTCACCAAGTGCACATATCAAACTAACTCAGTCCCCAAAAACACCTAACACACCCCAATGACACATCCCCATGGCAACTAAAAAAATAAAAATCCCAGGACAACCCACACAACACACCTGACAGCAATACTCCATTTTGACACACCACATAGCTGAGCATAAAACCAGCCCCTTCCCTAGCCAGAATCCTTTGCAATACTCTACCCCTGAAGAAACCAACCCTATAGCACAAAGGAAAGGCAAACCACCACACATCTCACCAGCACAACAACACACATACTAACACACCACTTACATCACCACCACCACTCTCACACCTGCACATTTCCACATTTGCACATCACACACCATGGCACAGAAGAAAATGCCCAAATTCACTGACAATGAGTTGTCAGTCATGGTAGATGAGATAATCAGAAGAAGAAGAACCACAATTGTTTAGTAACCTGGTCCAACAGACATCATTAGCAACCAGAGAACAAATGAGGGGAAGGATAGTCAGCAAAGTCAATGCAGTAGGGATTGTCCCACGCACCAAGAGGGAGATTGTGAAGTGGTGGCATGACCTCAAGAGCAAGGTGAAAGAGAGGAACAACAAGAACCGTCAGCTGGCTCAGATGACTGGAAGTGGCCCTCCCATTCCACAAAGAACATTCACTGCATGGGAGGAGAAGGTGCTTGCCATAGAGCATCCAGAGAGTCTCGAAGGAATAGCCGGGGGAGTGGAGGCTGGTAAGTACAAATAACTGTCTACCTTCACACTGCTACGTACTGTCTTGCACAACTACAACGCTACACCTCCTAGGCCCAAATGCATTCACGTGCTCCACACACTCCCCAACACATGTCTCACATATATAACATCCACTCTCTCTGAATCACCCCAAAGGTAGCTAGCAACATTCCCTGGGATGCATGTGTACAGGCATCCTTCACTACAACTCCAGGCCCCATGTCCCACAGCTGAGCAGGATGGAACACTCCCCCACCGAAGAGCCATGTGTAACCATTTCCTTCCTCTGCTCCACAGGGAGACAGTCATCTTAGTAGGGAGGTGTCTCTGGATAGGCAGCCAGCACTACAACTCCCACCAGGCCCCCTTGTCCCACAGCTCAGCAAGATGGAGCACTCCACCCCACCCAGAAGCAAGCATGTGGCAGCCATTGTATTTCACCAACCTAACTTACAGGTAGGTAGCCATCTTCACAGGTAGGGGTGTGTGTGGTTAGGAAGCCAGCACTACAACCCCCACCAGGCCCCCTTGTCCCACAGCACACCAGGATGGAGCACTCCCCCCACCCCACCCAGAAGCATGTGGCAGCCATTGTATTTCACCAACCAAACTTACAGGTAGGTAGCCATTTTAACAGGGAGGGGGTTTGTGGTGAGGAAGCCTGCACCACAACTCCCATCAGGCACCCTTGTCCCAAAGCACACCAGGATGGAGCACTCCCCCCACCCCACCCAGAAGCATGTGGCAGCCATTGTATTTCACCAACCAATCTTACAGGTAGGTAGCCATTTTAACAGGGAGGGGGTTTGTGGTGAGGAAGCCTGCAACACAACTCCCACCAGGCACCCTTGTCCCAAAGCACACCAGGATGGAGCACTCCCCCACCCCACCCAGAAGCATGTGGCAGCCATTGTATTTCACCACCCAAACTTACAGGTAGGTAGCCATCAGATGCTCTCTTGTCCCACCCCTGAGCAGGATGGAGCACTGCCCACACCCACAACCATGTGTCAGCCATTGCATTGCCCACCGCCACCTAACAGGTAGGTAGCCATCTTAACAGGGAGCGGGTGGTTGTGTTTGGGAAGCCTGTACTACAACTCCCAACAGGAACCCTTGTCCCAAAGCTGAGCAGGATGAAGCATTGCCCCCCAGCAAGAGGCATGTGCATTGCTCCCTTCAAACTCACAGGTAGGTAGCCATCTTATGCTCTCTTGTCTCACCCCTGAGCAGGATCGAACACTCTACCCACCCAAGAGCCATGTGTAACATTTCCCTCCCCTCTGCTCAACGTCACAGGGACGGAACCATCTTACCAGGGAGGGGGGTTTGTGGTTGGGAAGCCCGCACTACAACTCCCACCAGGCACCCTTGTCCCAAAGCTGAGCAAGATGGAGCACTCCACCACACACCCAGAAAGAAGTGTCAGAAATTTCCCCCAAATGTGCCACAGAACAGGTAAGGAGACAGTGCATGCAACCCGCCATTTCTCTCAAAAAGCATAGAGCCATATGGCCACCCCAGCCCTCACATCCCACCAAACTTGGCATAGATCCAATATCCACTTCCAGTGTGCAGACAGCTAAGCATATGTAACTGTCACAGAAATCAAAGTGTGACTCACCAAATCACATGTTTAAGAAATTCAGGGCACAATAATTCACAGCACTGAATCCTATCTGTAAGTACCATGGGGGCAGAGCATTCAGGCCTATATGAAAACAAAACAAGCATGGTCAGTAGAAAAAATAAAGCAAAGCACATGATATGACAAAGGTATGCATGAGATTACAATGGCTAGTTCATGCTCAGATGTAATGTCTTCCATGCAGAGTAAACAACAAAGATGCTTCACATAAAGTTGTTGTGCTGCTAGTCGTTAGATGACGGCATGTCCTTGTAATCACACAATCTGTACATGGCGCATGGTATCTATTGATAAGTAATGTATGTACCTCTACATCATGTCATGATGCTCAGTACCGTGCAGCCATACAAAGTGATGTCAGTGTATAACATGTAACATCTAAACATCTAACACCAAGCATGTGGGGTGCACTTCAATGACCATTTCTCCTCTGTTCCACAGGTGACCAAGAACTGACAGCTGCAGATGACAACACCAACCAACAGAGCCAGTCTCACCCCCCCCCCGGAACATGGACTCTCTGAAGCAGACTCCCTAGATTCCTTGGATGTGGACCCAGAAGCCAGCCCATCAGGCCTGACAGGGCGCAACAGGTCCCAGGCCCCCACTGTCCCCACCGCCACCACCTCAGCAACAACAACTGCGCTGACCCCTGCTGTAACGACCTGTGTCACCACCACCACCAGTGCAGCCTGCAACACTGTCCCTGCCTCAGAGGATGCCCAAACCACCCCACAATCTGAGGAGGGCAGTGAGAGTGTGCTGGTGCGTCGAGTGGTGACGCCACAGGCAACTGGGTGACAAATACAACCGGACACTGGGACCGAAGCCCTGGCCAACATCGTCAGAGTCCTTGGGGCATATGAACAAGCCCAGGGACACACGGGCCAGGCTCTGGAAGAATCATGTGAGCTCCACCTATTGCTGAGGTCCATAGACACACGTATGGGCCGAATCGTGCACCTCTTGGGCCAGCTTGTGGGTGTCCTGAGAGACAGGCCTGCGGCCAGGAGAACAGATCAATCTCCCTCCAGTGGCCCACAGGATCACAGTACCACCAGCTCCACTATGGCCACAGAGAGGGATGAGTCCTCAGACACCGCTGAGCCGGCAGCAGAGGCCCCCTCTGTCAAACACTCAAGGGGCCGTCCAGGAAAACCAATGGAGGATCACGTGGCAAAGCACCAGCCAAACGCCAGTCAAGGAGCCAGCCATGATGGCACCTCTCTTCACCTTGCCATTGACTTTGTTGACTGTCCTTACCCACACTGCCATATTGATGGCAGGCGTCTGTTGGACTGTGTCACCACATCAATGTGGTGACTACTCTATTGTCTCATCTACCATCACTGACAACTCATTGATTCCCTTTTCACATTTTTGTAAATATTCACTTCCCTGTCACATATATCCATTGTAAATAAACACTCTTTACACACCTATGTTTTCGTGTCAGCTCCATGTTTATCACAGGATGTACAATGTTGACTCTGATTAGAATGTACCAGGAGCACTGATTGTTTTGAGGCATTGAGAGGCTGAAGGGACCTAGGAAAACACAAGAGAACAATATTCACTTGTCAGGTGATGGCATCACAGCCATTTCACAACACTTGTCATCAAGGTACTCAAATCTGCACACATTACAATGAGCAACAGTGCCAACATAGACATTCTGTAGCTGTGCATAACTACCCTGTCCCAGAAACATTAGCAGCCAGCACAAAGCCAACAACAGGCAGCAGTCACAAAGCTACCCTAGGTCTTTTCACCAACAACAAAATCAGCAGACAATGGCACAGTTGTACGTTTTCACTCACCCTCAAGGGTAAGTAGTGGTTTAAGAGCTGTTGACGCAGGTCGACACCTTTCCTCCTCTCCACTATTCTCGTCACTGAACATGTGTGGGTTTGCATGCGGGGGCCTCGGCTGCTCATCATCACCCAGGATCAGGGGGATCTCTTTGCGCAAGGCCAGGTTGTGGAGCATGCAGCATGCAACTATGATCTGACACACCTTTTGGGGAGAGTACATCAGTGCACCTCCAGTCTTGTCCAGGCAGCGAAATTGTGACTTAAATAGGGAAAAAGTATGCTCCACCACACAACGTGTCCTCCCATGGGCATCACTGTAGCGGACTTCACCCGGGGTCCTGGGATTCCTCAATGGGCTCAGCAACCAAGGCTGGTTGGGATATGCAGAGTCACCTAGATGTGAGATACACAGAACAAATTTGTAACATAACTGTGGCAGAGGACAGCATGTCGCATGTATAGCACGCTACTTGACTCTGCGTACTCACCCACAATCCATGCACGCTCTGGATTCAGATTTGCCATCAGCTGTGGTACGATGCTGTTACGCAGGATGTACGAGTCATGGGTTAATCCAGGATATTTGGCACAGACATGGGAGATTATCATATCCGCTTGGCATGCCACTGGCACATTAACGGAATGAAAATGCTTCCTGTTCCTGTTAATGTGCTCACGTGCCTGTGGTGGAGCCAGGCCAACATGTGTGCAGTCAATGGCACCAACAACATTAGGTATTTGGGCAAGGTCATAAAAATCACCCTTTACAGCTGCCAATTCATGTCTCCTGGGCAAATTGATGTAGCTGTCATTGTAGGCCATCATAGCGGACAGGACATCACGTAGCACCACGCTGAACATTGGTTGAGACATCCCACCTGCGCTGGAAACCATGTACTGGAATGAACCAGTTGCAAAGAAATGCAGGGCCGTCATCACCTTACACATTGGTGTCAAAGCAGTCGGATAGGTCCTGCGAGACCTCAGATGTGGCTCCAACTGACCACATAGGGCTAGAAGGTTAGGTCGATCCATACGGAATTTACGTATGATGTCCTCATCCTCCATGTCCGCAACCAATGTGAATGGACGATGCATATTTGGTCGCTTCCTCGGTGAGATGAAAGGCGACACATGTCAATTCAATACCCCTATGAGATGTGTCCAACATCTTACGTTTTGACTGACAAAGCGCCAACAATGACTGGCATCAAACTTCAGCTTACAGCACAACTTACATGTAGGGACACCTTGAGCTAAACTATTCGTACACTTGTCCAGTATTCACACAGTGAGTACCCCCAAAACAGATTCAGACTATGTGAATGCCAAAAGGTACATTTCAACATCTTGCGTAACCAGCCTTGAGAGTAGTTGATACAGCACATGTGTGAAACAGAAACCCTGCTGGCCTCTACATAATTACTGTATCTGCCAAACTTCTTGCGTAAGTCGAACAGGGCACACATTAACAACACAATGAGCACTGTCTGCGCATAAAGATCAAGTATGTACATGAGCAAAGCAATGTACACAGTGAAATAGGCACATTATGTAGTCAGACCTTCATAACTGTGTGTTGCTTAGCCATATCACACATTGACATGTGTATATATTGGAGAGGCCATCACACCACAAATCTGTGTACATGCCCAACAATATCATAAATGACATATGAGGGAGTACAAGGCAATGCATGTAATCCTGTGCACTGACATGACATGTGTAGTTATCAGTGAGTCAAATGTAACAATACCATTTTCTTGAAATATCTAGTGGCATGATTCATAGTAAGTGTCCACTGTTCAATGTTGAGAACTGGCCATTGCCATTGCTACAGCATGATGTGTCCATAGGTGACGTAAACGTGCTCCGCCACCACGGCCATAGGCACCAATTTCATGCTGTCAATTTGCGGTAGTGACCGCCTGGGCTTCACGGTGTGTCACCGCCAATGCCCATGTCCATTCAACTAATGGGAACCGCAATCGCGGTAGTGATATACACATTGCAAAATGGTGGTTGGCATGCTCCACCACCACAATCACGGCCATAGGGCACCAATTTCATGCTGTCAAATCATGGTAGCGACCGCCTGTCCCCGCGGTGTGTCACCGCCAATGCCCATGGCCTTGCAGCCAATGGGAACAGCAATCGCGGTAGACAAATGCACTTTTGTAAATCGCGGTAGGCGTGCTCTGCTACCGCGGGGCTGGTCATTGGTCGCATTTGAAAAAAACTGACCTGGTACTACAATTGCAGCAGCTTAGTACCACTGAAACTACACCAGGGGGCTAAATATGTGTGGGAGAGAGCCTTACGTTTCCACTGCTTCCAAACACTGCTGACTGACGCTCTTCACCACCAACTGCTGCTGTTCCTGTCTCCAGGACCCAAGGATGGTGAGGACTGAGAACATAAGGGCCCGTCCCTTCACCACAGAGGAGCTGGAGGTCCTCGTGGACGAGGTGCTCTCACAGTATGGGAGGCTATATGGTGCTCCTGATGTCATGGTAAGTGTTTCAGAGTGAAAGTAGGGGAGTGCAGGGAGTGCACACATGAAGTTCATCTGCTGCAGTATGTGCCTGAGAGTGTGGGTTTGTGTGATACACTGCCTAGCATGCTGACTTCAGGAAAATGGGGTTTCTTGCCTATTTTACCCATTTACCAGGCTGCATTTCAGGATGAGAGGGACATGCAGTGTTTTTGCAGCCATACAGTGACACTGCTAGTTTGGAAAGTGGAAGTCAGAACAGACATTGTCTGTGCTAATGGATGTTTGAGTCCATGAGGTTTCCTCATGCTCATTTGTGACATTACAAAGACTTTTCATCCAGAGGGTACTGATGGAAGTGTGTTTGACTTTGTATTGCCACCATGGATCTGTGAGCAGTATGCACAAGGGTGAAATGACTGAGGGTGACACTCTTGGTGGAAATTCACATATGACACAGCAGATTGTTGCACTTCAGAAACATACCCCTTCAATTCTTTACCTTATGTGTACAGACTCGCATGTGTTGGCACTGTTTGCCCTCTCATTTTGTACATTCATGTGACTGTTCTGATGGCCCACATTTAACATCAGTGTGAGCCCTCCTGGCCTGCACAGTTACTGCCCAATTTGACAGGGACCTATCACTGAATGGACAGAGTGAGACATATGTGTTGTCTGCCACCCTATTCCTCGATGAGCTATCTTAGGCCTGTGGATTGCACAAGACAGACCTCATGAGAAGGATGTGGGAATAGAATATCCTGTCCCTAAATGTGACCTTCATGGCACAGTGAGCCATTCACAGGCCAAGGACATTGAAGGGTGTGCATTGTTGAACCCATTGAGTCTCCCCCGAAAAATAATTTCCTATGTTATGTATGTCTTGCTCACTCACAAACTTTATTGCAGATGATGGCCTTCTTCACATTGCATTCTGTGCTGGCATTCAGCATGTGCATGAGATGGCCAGATACTGTGTCCATCCTCACACCTGCATGCCTTTAGGTAAGATTGTATTATGCTAATGTACTACGTGTCATGCTGTATGGCTTTTGCTGAACATATCTGAATAGCTGTGCTAAATTGATACATGCGCCTGTACTGAGACACAGCGGGACGTGACCCAGTGTTACTGATATTTCCTCTTCTTGTCTTCCATGCCTGCAGCTTAAAGTCCACCAGCTTAAGGCATTATGGAGGGCCATTGCATGCAAGGTGCGGGCCAGGGGGAGAACATGGCGGCCGGCGGCAAGTAGCGGGTCGCGGAGGCTCCTGAAGGTCGGGAGTAGAATGCAAGTTTGATTAAACTCGAAATGCCTAAAAATGCCTAAAAATATCCTGGTAATCCTGAGAGCAATGTGTTCTAACTTTGATAGCAAGTAGTTTCCTAAATTAAAGATCCTGTGAAGACCCTTACCTGGCTGGGCTGACTGACAGTGCGGCGCTCTGCGGTCACGGCTTCTGCGGTTCTGGAGTAGTTCGTCGGCTGACGTCTGGCATTCGGTGTGTGGGCGGGAGCCGGCAGTGCTCCAGGCGTGTTGTTCGTGGGCCTGGAGGCGGATGGAGGACCCCCGGTTTTGCCCTGACGTCGGATTGGAGGGACTTCTCCGGACAGAGCAGCTGGGAGGCTGCGGGGGTCGAGCGCGCCGTGGAAACTGATCTGGGCGCGAGCAGCACGGGAGCTAGGTCGCGGGTGGAGTGCTGTTTCTGTGCTTCCCTTCCAGAGTGGGAGAGGCAGAGGAAGCACAGCTGAAAAATCCAAGCAGGAGCAGCCCCTGAGCAGTAAGTTGGTGGAGGAGCACGTAAGGAGGGTTTGGGAGTGTGTGAAGTGTTGCAGTGTCCCTGGGGTGCCGTGGCGTGGTATCAAAGGAGAGTCTGGGACTAATCAGAAGGATTGCATGTCAATAGATTTGGCGAGTACAGGTTGGAGGCAAAAAAGGTACTCTTTAAGGAGTACTAAGTTAAAAACCACATATGGTGGATTCTCAAGTGGGTACGGAGGCTGAATCTTGTGAAAAGGTGGGAAAACACCAGCTTAAAACAAATAAGAAACCGGTATCTCAGAATAAAGGCGTAAAGGATATAACTCCGGCGAAATTAAAACTCCCAATAAGAAAAAGAGCACTGCCTCTTCTAAGGGCCCCCATAAGTTAACTCCCTCCTTAAAAAGCTATTTTAAAGTAGCTCCCAGCACATTAGTATTATAGCCACCAGATCGGCCAGCTATCTTGAATAAAATAGATGAAAGTGATCAAACTGCTCCATTGTCTAACTTCCCTATTGATAACAGATACTCTCCTTTAATGGAGGTTGATTTTTCAGCTCCAGAGATGGCTGGAATTGATAAACCTGATAACACTGTGGAGGTGGCGGAGAGTGCGCTGGAGAGCGTCTTGAATAGTTCAGATATTTCCGTAGGAGCATCAGCAAAACAGGATGTTTGGACATTAGAGCAACTCCAAGCTAAGAAGAACCAGCATGATAATGCCAGTTGTAGTATTCAAACCTCCTGAGCATTAAATGAAGATTCTGGGAATTCAGGAAATTCAGGAAATAAAACTTTGTCAAGCGCTATGTATGATTTGTTATAAGCCTTGGTTAAAGAAATGAAAGAAAGATTTGCTACCTCGGATTGCAATCAAGTGGACATTAAAAACTCTTGTGAAAAGCTAGAAGTTAAAATCGATTCACTTACTACTAGAACAATGGCTCTAGAACTATCTGGGCCCGATTCACAGAACTAACTTAAGACAAAATCCTAAACTTACTACCATTTTGGTATTCACAGAAGGCACTTACTCATTTCGGTATTCACAGAAGTTAGGAGTCCTAACTTTAGGACTCCTAAATGCCTTCTGTGAATACCGAAAGTCTTAAAATTAGGATTTTTCTCAGTTTAGTAGTAGTATAGTTAGGACTCCTAACTTTAGGACTCCTAAATGCCTTCTGTGAATACCGAAATTCTTAAAATTAGGATTTTTCTCAATTTAGTAGTCCTAAATTTAGGACTCCTAACTTTAGGACTCCTAAATGCCTTCTGTGACTACCGAAAGCCTTAAAATTAGGATTTTTCTCAGTTTAGTAGTAGTATAGTTAGGACTCCTAACTTTAGGACTCCTAAAAGCCTTCTGTGAATACCGAAATTCTTAAAATTAGGATTTTTCTCAATTTAGTAGTCCTAAATCTAAACTTAGGACTACTAAATTGAGAAAAATCCTAATTTTAAGACTTTCGGTATTCACAGAAGGCATTTAGGAGTCCTAAAGTTAGGAGTCCTAACTATACTACTACTAAACTGCGAAAAATCCTAATTTTAAGACTTTCGGTATTCACAGAAGGCATTTAGGAGTCCTAAAGTTAGGACTCCTAACTTCTGTGAATACCGAAATGAGTAAGTGCCTTCTGTGAATACCAAAATGAGTAAGTTCCTTCTGTGAATACCAAAATGGTAGTAAGTTTAGGATTTTGTCTTAAGTTAGTTCTGTGAATCGGGCCCTCTGTAACTGAGCTGATGAACCAGGTAGAAGAAAACAAGAAGACTTTTTCTTTAAAGGGAAGAGATCTAGAGACACAAGACAAGCTAGAATCACTAGCAAATTCTCAGAGGAGGAACAACATCAGTTTACTCAAAGTTCCAGAAGGAGTAGAAGAGACCAAAATAAAAGAATATGTAGCAAAGTTGATAAAGAAAGCAAAACATATAGAATGCTCAGAGGAGGCTTTAATGGCGGATATGCAGAGAGTACATAGGGACCCCTTCAGGCTTAACCCTAAAAAGACAAGGCCAAGGAAAATCTTAGTGCATTTTTTGATGTATACTTTGAAAGAAGAAATTCTTAATAAGGCACTAAAATTAAATTCTTTGATAGCAGATGATATAACATTTCAGATTAGATCAGATTTATCTGCAATCAAGGCTTCAAGGCAATGGGTGTTGGGTAAATTGTTGGAACCTTTTAAAAAAGAAGGTGCTACTGCACAGCTAAAATTCCCAGCCACATTGAAAGTAATGTACAATAACAGCATAAGGATTTTTAAAAGAGACGAAGACGCTGAGTCCTTTTTGCAGTGTATCTCAGGGGAGAGCAAGGTAATCAAAAAGATAAATAATTAGGCTATGGAGGAATGCAGAATTAAATCAAATAAGCTCCTGACCTAAGAAGAGGTGCCCCATAGGCCTAAGTTGAGGCCATGATGCAGGTAAAGGGGGGTTGTCTGGGGGGGCGGGCACATGAGAGGGGGTGGAGGGGTGCACTGGGTGGGGAGCAGAGGGAAAACATTTAAAAAAAGAGTTTAAGTTCAAAGCGCCAAGTAATCAAAATAGTAAGTTCTAGAAGGGTTAGTGATCAAAGGAATGGCCCGCCCTATGGTTGATCAGAATTTTAGGTTGAAGGTGCTTTCCTGGAATCTCAACGGTCTGAGGCCAAAATATAGAATGGAAAAAATATTTCAATACTTAAGAGACATGCCAGAGCAGATTCTTATTCTGCAAGAGATGCATCTGTTGGAGAGTGAGTTGAGGTCTCTTTGCAAGTCTAGAAAATGGATCCAGACTGTTGTTTGCACTTCTCAGCAACACCCTACTAGGGGAGTTGCTATAATTAAAAAAAAAAGAATTCTGCTATGTCTCTCGAGTATAGTATGGTAGATAAAATGGGGAGATGGGTTATTGCTGGGATTAAATGCCACGCATCCAAGTTTACAGTGGCAGGATTTTACGGTCCAAATACAGATGACCCAGGACCTTTTTCTGGTCTGTTGTCTGAGTTATGGAAATATACAGACCCATCAATCCTGGCCGGTGATTTCAATGCTGTCCTGGATCCAACTCTTGATAAATCACAGAGTAGTAGAGCTATTGTAAACCATAAAACGGCGGCCTTGATTAGAAACACAATGAAACAACTTGCATGGTATGATGTGTGGGAAATAAGATGGGTAAGAATAGAGGATATACTTTCCATAATAAAAAATACAATCATAAATCTAGAATAGACTATTTTTTGTTGAGTTTATTGTTAAAGAAATGGGTTCAGGTCATTTATCATGCGGGAGAACATCTTTCCGACCACTCCGCTGTCTCTCTAACTCTCAATATTCCGGTTAGCTTAAACCCCAGAAGATGGACAGTAGAGCGTGCCATCTTTCTCAAGGAAGAAATAATCGAAAAATTAAGTTTAGAAACAAAAGCTTTTTTCAAACAAATCTGGGCAGTGCCTCAATACATATCATTTGGGACGCTTATAAATGTTTCCTTAGGGGTCTAATTACATCCATACAGTTTGTTAGACAACAAAAATACAAGGGGGAAAACGAGGAAATAGAAAAAAAAAATCAAGAAAGTGAGAATTACATCAACTTACACCAGTCCGATCCACCAAACAATATCATGCGGACTAGAATACAATCATTGAGATCGGACTTAGCAGCAATTCTCGATTCAAGACTGAAAAGAAAATGGGAAGCTAGCAAACTAGCTCACTTTGAATATGGAGAGAATTGTGGTAAACTCCTGGCATGGAAAACTAAACAAGATCTGGCCAGAGAAATAATCAGTGAACTGAATTCTTCCATTCCAGGAGTTGCACTTGATTCCTCAGAGGAAATTGAAAAGGCGTTTCAATTTCATTTTGAAGAAGTATACCGGGAAGATCGAAATGTTCGAATAGAAGAAATAGAAGATTGGCTGGGCTATACTCCTATTAAAGAGATCTCGGACGATAAATCACGGAATATGGATCTACTATCTCGGAGTCTGAAATTGGGAAGACCATTGATTTGGGTAAATCCGGGAAAGCAGCAGGCCCGGATGAGCTACCTGCAGAATTATATAAAGTTTTAAGAGAGGTTCTTACCCCAGTTTTATCGTTACTATTTGCCCATGTATTTGAAAAAGGAGGTGATATTCCCCCATCATGGAATGAAGCTACAGTTTCCCTAATTCTGAAACCTTTGAAACCACCAAAATCATGTGACTCCTATCGACCCATTTCCCTGCTCAAGAATGACTACAAAATCTATGCGAAAATTCTGGCAGAAAGGTTGAATGGGGTACTGCTGTGTCTTCTCCATGGAGACCAAAAGGGATTTGTCAAGGGAAGAGGAATATTTGAGCTTATATATAATTTGATAGGAGCATTAGACATAGCGAGCATATATAAGCTTCCCTTAGCCATAATAGCGATAGACACTACAAAAGCCTTTGACAGAGTGAATTGGGTTTACCTACAAATTATACTAAAAAGATATAACTTGGGCAACATTTTTTGTAGATCTGTCTCTCTGCTATATAAAACACCAACGGCAAGAATTTTAGTGAATGGGAGGCTATTTGCTCCTGTTAAGATCCAAAGAGGCACTAGACAGTGGTGTCCACTCTCGCCTATGCTTTTCAATCTATACATCGAGCCTCTAGTGGAAAAAATTAGACGAAACCCAGATATACAATCTTTTAGTTTTAAGGGATGGGATTAAAAGGTGGCGCTATATGCTGACTATCTAATGGTTTTTATTTCGGATCCGATTATTTCAATTCCATTAATATACGATGAAGCAAGAAAGTTCGGGAATATTTCAGGATATGAAATTAACGCCACAAAAACTGAATGTATGGTGTGGAATTTGAGTACCTGTGTGTTCCCAACGAAAAGGGTGATGAGATATCTAGGCATATTAATATCCCAAAAGATTGATGAGATTCCAGAATTAAATCTGCAAAAGATTTCAAAAGAAATAGAAAACTCCCAGACTGGTTGGGCGTATTTGCCATTAACTTTGATAGGCAGAATAAATTTAATAAAAATGATGCTCTTGCCCAAATTATTCTTTTTACTTCAGAACATCCCTCTGGCTTTTAATGAAAAAAGTTTTAAAACTCTTCAGTCCAAATTCAATACCTTTATTTGGGCCTCAAAAGCGATTAGAATATCGTGGAAAAAGCTACGTAGGAAACAAAATAAGGGGGGATTATACCTACCAGATTTAGTTCTATATGCCAGGGCTTTCTCTTTGAGAGCAGGTAAATTACTTTTAGATATTCTGGATGATTCAGATGTAGGACTGATGTTTAAGGCGATGCTTCTAGACATTGATAATGGAAGTCAAGGTTTCGAATATAAATACGGGGACCCGAGATTTTTTCAAAAAGTCCGATTAAAAGTACTACGGGAATTTGCTATTACATGGGCAAAGGTCAGAAAAGCCTTGAAGATCAGTTATTTCGGTGCTCTCGCCCCTATCTGGAATGCTCCAGGCTCACCTGGTTGGACCAAAGACTCAATGTCAGCTCCCCTGATAGATGCTGGCCTTCACAATTGGGGACAATTAGTATCAGGAGAGTCTTTGCTATCATGGGAAGAGTTGTGTTTTCTTACAGAAAATAGACTCTCAAAGTTTAAGTACTGGCAATTAAGAAGCTGGTATCAGGACTGTGGGTTTGAGGTGGGCAGAGTAAATTAATTAGAAAAAGTACTCTGGAAAAAAAAATTGGGAAAAAGGAGATATCAACTTATTATTGGTTAATGCTGGACCTGGAGGATGGAGAATTAAATCAACCAACGGAGTTGTGGGGAGAGAGCTTGCCCGGTGTTCAGCTGGACGATATATGGCAAGTATCTCACGACATTTTGTATACCACTTTGCAGCCTGCATATCTGAGGAGGAATCATATTTTTTGTGTCCACAGAGTTTACTTGTCTCCTCATAAACTAGCGAAGTTTTCGAAAGGTCCAACACCAAAATGCCCAAAATGCCTCCAGGCTAAAGCAGATGAATAGCCCTAAGTTACATCATTTTTGAGAGGAGGTAAATAAGGGTATTGGAGATATACTGGGTTTGAATCCTCAGGTAATCCCCCTTTTAGTATTTTTTGGTATGTTACCAGAATATAAGCTTCTTTCCAGGTGCGAAAATAAGTTATGTTTATATCTAATTTTGTTGGCAAGAAGAGAAATCTGTAAAAAGTGGATAAAGGAGGTATCTCCAACCCTTTTAGACTGGATCATTTCAATAAAATATACAATGAAAGTAGATAGAGTTAAATTAGGAAAACAATTCATGAATAACAATAGGGACTATAGTTTGGACTTTTGGGGACCGTGTGAGGCTTGGGTGGCAAATTTTGATCAATGAAGTTACTGGTCCAATGATTAAGCCTTTACACTATAGATACTTTACCTCCCTGGTTCTGTAGGGTGCCCAGGATACAGAACATGCTATAAAGTGAGGTTTTGTGTAAATCATCTCCAATTGCTTTCAGAGTGCTCCAATTGGTGCTATCTGAGAGGAAGGCCAAAGGAGTGATTTAAGTAGCTCGGGCCCTGGGTGTCTCCAACCGACAGCACACACACTGTCACAAGAGGTGGGATGACATCTGCCGGCTGAGCAAAAACGTGGCAGAGATGACGCTGCGGCTGCTCCCCCGGACTGGAAGGTTGGTGCGCAGGAGCATGACACCACTAATGGCCCGCATCTTGGCTGTGACACAGCCAGAGCTGGATGGACGTTTGAGGGCCCATCAGCAGAAAGTTGGGGGTGAGTATTCTGCGAAGGGTGACTTTGGATGTGAGTGACTGCATGTATCCGAACCCTGAGCCAGTGCAGAGCACTGTGATGTTTCCAGTGTAATGCAATGGCCTGTAAGTGGCCTCTGTGTTGAGTGCCGCTGTCATACATTTACGCTACATGTACTTTCTCATGTCTTTAATGTATTGGCCCTTAACATTGCATTATGAGATGTGGCCTTATGACATATGCTGCATTAGGGAAGTCATGGACATCACTGGGCAGTGAATGGCAGTGTGCCTCATCTTAGTGTGTTATCGTCGATGTGTGCAGTGCCTGACCTCGAAATTGTCTGAACTACACATCTGACACCACTGTGCAACTGTAGTTGTGCTTCAGAGCACGACATGGTGGATAGCAGGAGCTTATGGCCATTGCAAAAGGACATTTTGGGGTCTGTATCTGTGTTGTCCCCTTAAGTGACTCCATATGTGACTGTGGCAACATGTTGAGATGTACATCTTTGTCACCTACAGGCACGCAGGTATGCTTACAGGAATCTTTATGTCAGGTTACGTGGAGGCAAGTGCAAATAATTTGGCTGTGAGAACATCACATGGGTCATTAATGCCAAGTATGCATGTTACCATGCATCTTTTGATTTTTGCATTAATGTTGCACATGCAGACTGCACAGGATGGTGTGCAACATGGGGGTATCATCATCTTGTTTTGTGCTTTGTTTGCATATGATTATTGTGAGTATGGCAGTAAAATGTACCCATGTCGCTGCCTCTTGCAGCATCTTGCGAGGGCACAGAAGGACAGGGGACGGACACCAGTGGAGAACAATCTTGCACGACTGCTACACATGATCTCACTGACACTGATGTGACCAGCGCCTCAGAGGGGGACAGGAGTGCCCTTGAAGAATCACTCCCAGAAACACCAACCTCAACGTCATATGATGCCAGCGGTGACTCCTCGATGTTGGTGGACACAGGGATTGGGACATCTGCCTCCTCTTCCACCACACATCATCTAGTGCCCATTCTCCCAGCTACTTCCACTAGTGCTTCACGTGCCTGCAACAGTAAGAAGGGAAGAGTGTCCTTCCCCTAGGCACTACTGCCCCTGCCCCTGTCTCCCCTGCTGCCCTCAGTGTTAAGGCTGTGGACCTTTTGTGCCAGCTATGTGTGGGTCAGACAACTCTCCTGAATGCCTTCCAAGACCATGACAGGAAGTTGGCATAGGTAGTTGCCTTCATGGAGGGCATTCATTCCGACGTGGGTGGGCTACACAGAACTGTCCAGTCTTTGTCCTCCACAGTGATAGCAGCCATTCAGCTGTCACAGGCTCAGAGTCCAGCTCCAGTCCCTTTGGGAACCCCCCTGCCAGTGGCAACATCTGACGAGAGTGACCACACACCACACCCCTCAGGCTCCAGTTATTCCACACACAGCAGCACCCCAAGCGGCTCAGAGTGCAGACATTATCCCCCAAGCAAACAAAAGTCACACAGGAGCGCAAAGACTAAAGCCCTTCAGGTGACACTCAGGGGCATCAAGCCAAGAAGCAGGCCTCAGGCTCACAAGCCTCAAAATCAGCCCCATCCAAGGACACTGCTGTCCTAAAAGCGTCTCCCAAAGACAGGCAAACAGTTGCGGTGCCTGCTGTGAAGCTGGTGCATGCTAAGAGTCCACAGAGAAAGCCCTCTAAGGCAGATTCACCCACAACCTCAACTCCCACCCACACCCCTGTGAAGCTGGGACAGAAGGGCACTGTGGGGGATTCACCTGGTCAACAGGGGATGGAGGGGAAAAGGCAAGGCCAGGCCAAGTGTACCGCCAGATCCAGCAGATGCCCAGAGGGAGGGCCACCACCTGCACCTGATGCACCTTTGGTGGAGAGTGTGCCTGTTGTGCCCGCCCCACTTACCACTCCTACCAAGAAAAATATTACCTATCGAATCCCCAAGAAGTGGAAAGGCAGCCCTCCACATTCTCCCTCACACACTGTGTCTCACGGCAGCATGTCTCCGCCTCCACGTGCCACTACACCACCCGGTCCAAGCAACCCTCCGGCTCCCAAAGCCACTGATGCCTCTACCTCAGCTGGCCCTCTCGCTCCCAGTTCCAGTCCTCCAACTGGGCCCAACAATCAGCCACCTCCCAGTTCAACTGACAGCCAACTCTGAGGCAAATTCCCCCTCCAAACCTATATCTTCCACAGCAGTGCCTGGACTGCCCATTGTTATCCCCCTAGCTGTGTTGCTGACCATGGCAGTGTACAGTGTGACTGAGTCCCTGTTCAGGTTCTCATGCACACATGCACCCCCTTTGAACTATGGACTGGGCACTGGCCTTGCTGTTTGTAACTTTGGATGCCCATTCCCTGTGCAAGTTCTCATGCACACATGTCCCTCCTTTGAACTATGGACTGGCCACTGGCCTCTCTGTTTGTAATTTTGGATGCCCATTCCCTGTGCAGTTTCTCATGCACACATGTCCCTCCTTTGAACTATGGACTGGCCACTGGCCTCGCTGTTTGTAACTTTGGATGACCATTCCCTGTGCAGGTTCTCATACACACATGTCCCTCCTTTGAACTATGGACTGGCCTCGCTGTTTGTAACTCTCATGCACATATGTACCTCCTTTTTCACTATGGACTGGCCACTGGCCTCGCTGTTTGTAACTTTGCACACATGTAGCTCCTTTGAACTATGGACTGGCCACTGGCCTCGCTGTTTGTAACTTTGGATGACCATTCCCTGTGCAGGTTCTCATACACACATGTCCCTCCTTTGAACTATGGACTGGCCTCGCTGTTTGTAACTCTCAGGCACATATGTACCTCCTTTTTCACTATGGACTGGCCACTGGCCTCGCTGTTTGTAACTTTGCACACATGTACCTCCTTTGAACTATGGACTGGCCACTGGCCTTGCTGTTTGTAACTTTGGATGCCCATTCCCTATGCAGGTTCTCATGCACACATGTACCTCCTTTGCACTATGGACTGGCCATTGGCCTTGCTGTTTGTAACTTTGGATGCCCATTCCCTGTGCAGGTTCTCATGCACACATGTACCTCCTTTGCACTGTGGACTGGCCACTGCCCTTGCTCTTCTCTACTTTTGTGGTCTATCTGTGTATTATGTAATAAAGACAGTTTCTCCTGTTGTCTACTTTGTCAATGTCCTTGCTAAATAAAAAGTTTTATGTATGGGTATGCTTTCATGTGACTAATGGTCTGTATGTCAATTTAACATTGCGAATTGCTTGTATTACTTTTTCAGAGTTTTCCAGAGGTGACAGGCACTTTAGTTCTTCTGGACTCTGAGGCTTGAGGGTGAAATGATGGTTGTTTGTGATGATCTACTGTTATCCTAATCATTCTATGGTCAGGTTTCCTACATTGTACACATGTCAAGTTAGGATGCAATACCAGAACAGAAGGGAATTCTATCCACAGGATTACTTGTGGGCTGGCCAGGGTCCATCATATCTGTGTGATCTTTCTTGATAGGTGAACAGCAGTGTTGATGTGTGGTCATCTTGTGATGGCCTGTCTTCCCAGTCACGTGGGTACATTTGTATGTGTGCACTTGAGTGGTCATGAAGTGTGAAGGGGTGACTTTGTCAGTAGTGTTGATGTGTGTGTGCCCCTGGAATGCCAACTGCACACATGTATAACCCAGAAGCTGAGTGACTGTTTGTTTGAATTGTCAACCATGTACTTCTGATTGTGGGCACATGTAGGAGTTGTATGTTGAGCACTGTGCAGTGCGTTGGTGTGTCCTTGCAATCCTGGGGGACACCTACTTGTTGTTGCTGCCAGTTGTGAGTATGCAGAGTGTGTGACTGCCAAGTCTGTTTTGTGTTTTGTTGCTCAGCCATGTGTCTTGTTACTGTTTGTGCTCACTGTGCAGACCTGCTCAGCCACACTGACATTATTTGTGAGTTTTCTCATGCATTGCTGTCACGTGACCCATTTTTGGCCCCAGTATGGTATGTGGGATGTGGAGTCATACCATCCCCTATCTGTTCTTCTGATGCCTACCCACTGCGAGTGACTCCTCTATGTGTTTATGTACAGTACACTCCTCACCTGTTCACTACTGACGTACACACCACTTCAATCTCATGTCACCTACCCCTTGGCTTGCCAGTGTGTGAGCCTCCCCACCACGTCATTTGTTACACTATGCATTGTGGTGCTGATCAGTACCCAGGACCAATGTGACACTCAGGACAGTTTCCCAATTAGTTATGTGTTATTTTCTTGTACTGGTTTGCCGTCATGGTTGCTCATGTGCAGTGCAAATGTTTTTGCTGCACAGTCCTCTGGTCAAGTTGTTTGCACCTGGGTGTCCCTGAGTTGTGCATCTGTGGGTGATGGTTAAGGTGTATGAGTATTTGCTGAGGTACTGCTACCCATCCTGAGTGTGATGTTCTCTGTGTGCTGTGATGATTTGTGTTGTGGGAGTACATCGTGTGGCACTCAGATGTGTGTGCTACTGATTTGATTGGTATAAACACACTGCTTGTTGTGCATGCAGTGTTGTCAGTATATGTTGCCTTGTAAGTGCTTGTTGTGCATCCCCCTGATGTCCAGCTGAGTTTGCAATGTGGTGGATTGGTCTGTGCATCTGTTGTGTTTTTGTTGTGGATGTATGCAGTGTTTAATCTGTGTTTGCTCTTTCTACTGACAGATGCTCGACAGATGCTCTGTGTTTGTGATGTTCTTTTTGCATGACATCGTGTTTGAGTAATTTGTGCATTGTGATACATTCTGATGTGTGTTACAAGTGTAGTGTGCATTACTTGTGTGTCTGTCACATGCAGCAAGGTGGATTCTTATGCCTGATCTTGTTTTGAGTGCACATTGGTAGTGTGTCCTCCTATTTTTGACCTGTCACTTGTCAGGATTGTGCATGTGCACGCTTGTGGTACACTATGACACCATGTTGACTTGATCGGTGGTGTGGTGTCTCTGTCTGTGTTAGCTGATTGTCCCATTGATCCCAGTTAGTGTTCATGATTGATTTTTGATTTTGCAATTCTTGTTTGTGTTGGGGTATGGAGTCTGTGCATTGGTCCTGAGTGACAATGTTATGTACTCCTGTTCTATGTGGGGTCCCATTGCCTTTCCACTGTTTGGCTGGCAATATGTGGGCTTGTTGGACGTCTGTATATGTTGTTTGTGAGCTTTGTGTTTGGCTATTTTGTGTCAGCATTGGTTCAGGCATCCCTGAGTGTGGGTGTGATGTTTGTGGATGCACCCCAGGGAGTGTGATTGGTTGTCAGTGAACTCACAGGACATCATTTGCACCATTCTGTGTGTTTAACACTAGTGATGAGTGTTGCAGGTGTGAGGTGGGTGGAGGAGGGATATGTGTGAAGGTCCAACTTGTGCTTGACAGTCATGGAGTGTGACATTGAGCCATGTGTGTTGTGCAGATGACATACACTTGTCAAGTAAGTTGACATAGATGCGTGGCTGGTCACTGTTTGACTTCAGACACTTCCTATTATCCCTGTGCTTTTGCATGGCTTGCCTTGTTGTCTCCCTGAGTTGTTGCACAGAGGTCAATTGGGTTTAATTTTATTCACTGTGCAACCCATGTCTGATTTGATGGCCCAAGGGTGGTGTGATATGTTCCTTCTCTTGCATGTGATGTACAGATGCTATGTGGCTTGCTCCATGGTTTTCCAGCACTGTCCACTTCACTTTTGACTTGCCCATTTATTATCCTCCTTTGAAGCTGACCTATGGTATGAGTATGTGGTAGAGTGTCAGTGTGGGGTGTCTGTGGGTGACTTGACAGGCAGTGTGAACAGTTCATTGGATGTTCATGTGTAGTGTGAGTCTCCATTTTGTGATTATACTCAGTTTGCTTCACATGAGTGGGAGGTAGGTGTGAGGTGTAGGGTTATCCACCCCCTGAGCTTCTGTGAAGGGTGTTCCTCTTTACCATTACCTTCCAAAACAGGCTCCCTTCTCCTTTGGTGTGTGAGGTGCAGGGTCAGGGTACACCTGGCAGATGAATTGTGCAGGAGGGGCATAGGAGGAGCTCACAGCATTTTCCCAAATGGGTGTGGCAAGCATAGTGTGTGCAGGGTGAAGGTGGAGCCCTGTGAATCTGTGGACTGCCCATGACTGACACGAGCCCTGCCTACTACATTGTGTGCAGGATTTCCCACATCTTCACCGCTGCGGTGACGTGACCGGGACATTGCTGTGAGTTCGCGGTTGATGGGTGACCCGGATGCGGAGGGGTGATTTTCTTAAAGGTAGGACATGTGTGGGTACACTTGGGGGATGTGTTCCTGTCCCCACCAGAGTGCCTGATGTGGATAGGAACCGTATATCAGCCCAGGAGTTTTGTGTTATGGTTGTGTGCTGAGTTGTGTGATTACGTACCTGCGGCGTTGTCCATTATTTGCTGGTAGTGGATGAGGTATTGCACCGGAAAGGCTTGAAGAGCTGGATCCATTGCAGTCCGGACTGGGTGGAGGGGACCGGAAGTCTGGTTTCGTGCTCCGCTGTCGTGCTTCCGCCGTCTCAGGGTGGGTGGTTTCTCCGCTGCGGTGTGATGGGCTGTTTGGGGCATCGTGATTTGTACGGCAGATGGGACGTCATTCTGCATGGCTGTGGGTCTCTATTGGCTCCCTATGCCGCTGTGGCGGGCGCAAATATCTGGGGGTTCACATCGCTCTGCGGCAGACAGAAAATGGGCTATGTTTGCCCATTGTAATTTGGTGGGTATGGAGACAGTTGCTGGAGTGCGGAAAAGGTCATTTTCCTCCACCGCCAGAACCACGGTTGTGCCTTCCCCCGCCATCCTAATGAGCCCCTATGTTACTACTGTACAAGCGGGGCCACTGGAATTATGTAGCAGGGAGGCTCAAATTATGTGGCAAGGATGACTAAATTATGCGGCAACAAAACATAAATTCTGAACCTTAATGCAGCTCAATTTGTGGTATTACTTCATTATTTTGTACATTTTACACGTTAACACTGTCAGGGCAATGGTTTCACTTCATTAGTGCCAGTTCCACACTCAAATACAGGTATAAGTAACAGAAGGATAACCAGTCAACCTTTGCGACAGAAACTTCCACGGTGCGAAATTCTTTTTGTAGATTATGCAGCAGATGATTGATTATGTGGCAAATGCAGCAACATCAGAATTATGCGTAAAGCACTGCAGAATTGCAGAATTCCAGTAGCCCTATTTACAGGGAGTGCGAAAAGAAAGACTGTAGTATGCAAATTTCATACACATAAACATGTCAATACCTGTAAATGAACTGTACAGATACTTCAATATATATCAGCAGTGAAAGCACAAATGAATCACATTTCTTTTTGTAATTCTGAAGTGTGATGGAAATAAAATATTTTAATAGGAACAAAGCAAATCTTGGTGAAGCACAAATGAATAAATATTGTATTGTATTGTAATGCAGAATTTGCATAGTGCTTACTACTCCAGTGCGTGGCACTGAAGCACTTATTTACATAGGCAGCAAGCTACGCCACATAGAGTTGTGTGTGGTTGGAAGGGTCTTGTTTGTGTTTTTTATTCTATGTGGGAAATGTTTCCATGTTGTGTATGATAACCACAATGGAGCAGTTAACATGCATGTTATGGAATGCAGCTCATGCCAAGGTAGGTGAATTATGTGGTGTAAAATAAACAAACGCCCAATTTAGGTTTTTCAGTTGGCTGGCAGATTTGACCAGGTCTGCATGTTCCTTATTGGTATTTCTTATGATTATAGTTTGCCTACACATTGCACAATCAGAAATGTGTGTATGGTGTGGGACTGAGCTGCCATTGTTGGGGGAGAGAGATGTGGTGAGATCTGCTGGGATGTGCATTGTTACTATCATCCCATATCTGAGAGTCATTGTGAAATGCAAAAAAGCAGCCATACTTTATAGATATTTGGAACCTGCAGTTGTGGGTAAGTAAACATAATATCGAGTTTTAAATATCTTTTTGCCATAATATCGAGTTTAAAATGTCGAAAGTCAAAAATATTGTTGTGTATAATATCGATGTCAATAATATCGCTTTACTGTGTTGTATAAAATATTGTTGTTAAAAATATCGATCTTGCAAATATAATTATTAAAAAATGTTGATTTTGTAAATATTGTGACATTTTTATTATAGTATATATTTTTAAATGTATTAATATGTTTTATTAAATTGTACATTTTTATAGAAAAAAAATTAGGAGCGGGATGTTGGGAGTGCTTTAAATTAAAAAAATTTAAAAATCAAATATTTTATAAAATTGTATGTAAAAACATATTTTAAATTTTAGGAGCGGGATGTTGGGGTTATAGGGGATAAAGGTGGGGAGTATTTTAAAAATAAAAAATTCTAAATTAAAAAAATATATATATTTTATATTAACAAATGTACATTTGGATTTTAGGAGTTGGATGTTGTAGTTATAGGTGATGAGGGGGGTATTTTTTAAATAAAATAAATTTTAAATTTACATTTTAATATACTAAAAATTAATTTAAATTATAAATTAAAAAAAAGAAGTTTTAATTTTTGTTATTTTCTTTAAACATTTGTGAATAATGTTGTGAGTAATGTTTCATTTAAAAGTACAAAAGTGAAAATTTAAAATACAAATTTTAAAAATAAAATATTAACAATTTTAGTTTTGATATGGTATTATAGTAGTGAAATATTATATATTTTTTAAATAATTTATTAGTTAATGTAGATGTGTTTATTATTGAGATGGTATTATTGAGTATTTTTTTAATTGTAAATATTGTTTTAATAATTATAAACATTTAGGAAAATATTCTTAAAATTGTAAATTTTGAAGATGTTTAATGTTTGATTTTGAAAATAATGTTACAAAATAGCAATTTTCTTTATTTTTAATATTTTTATATACTATTCATAACTATATTTTTCCTTTGTAAATATTTTTTAAATAGTTTTTTTATAATTTATTTTATAAATAAATTTAAAAAGTCACATACTTTGGGGGCATCCGTTTTTATAATTGATAATATGTTAATATATATGTAGGATGTGAATTATTTTAGATGTATTTATGTAATTTTATTGGGAAAATTACATTTTATGTGTATATTTTGGTACACTTTTCTTGAGTTAATATAGTTTGGAGTGAGAATAGTAAATTATTTAAGTATAGTGTCCTGTAACTTCCCTGAGTTAATGTAGTTTGGAGTAGGTATAGTAAATTATTATGTTTAGTGTCCAGCACCTTCTATGACTTTTTCTAGTTTGCTGAGGGCACCGTAAATTATATATGTTTAGGGGTCGATCCGTATTTTTTTACGTACGAATCGTACAAGTCCCGTACAAACGGCGAAGTACGATCCGTATGTGAAAAATACATACGAATCGCCTCGGGAAAAGTCTACGACACATCCCCGGACAGTTTTACATACAAATCGTAAAACTGAAGTCTGAGCTCGCAAGTACGATCCGTACCGCCCGTCCGATAACACAAGCGCATGGAAAAGGCTCCGTACGGAGCGAACTTTGTACGAGCCCTACCCCGAGTACACTTGTGCCCGGCGTACGAGTCGTACGGCCCCCCCCAGCCTCCCACCCCTCCCGCGTACATCCACACCGTACCCCCCACCCCCCCTATGTACGGCCCATACCCCCCACCCCCCGTATGTATGGTGCGTACCCCCCACCCCCTGTATGTACGGCGTGTACCCCCACCAGCGTATGTTCACACCGTACCCCAGGCGTACCTCCACCCGTGTATGTTTGCACCGTACCCCAGGCGTACCCCCCACCCACGTATGTTTGCACCATACCCCAGGCGTACCCCCACCCACGTATGTTCGCACTCAACCCCAGGTGTACCCCCCACCCGCGTATGTTCGCATCGTACCCCAGGCATACCCCCACCCGTGTATGTTCACACCGTACCCCAGGCATACCCCCCACCCGTGTATGTTCGCACCGTACCCCAGGCAACCCCAATCCTCGCGTATGTACGGACCATACATACAGGATGATTGGGGTACGCCTGGGGTACGGTGCGAACATACGCAGGTGGGGCTACACCTGGGGTACAGTGTGGACATATGCGGGTGGGGGGTATGCACCGTACATAAGGGGGTGGGGGGTACGTGCCGTACATACGGGGGGTGGGGGTACAGGCCGTACATACGGGGGGTGGGGGGTACGGGCTGTACATATGGGGGGTGGGGGGGTATGGGCCGTACATATGCAATGGGGGTACGCACCGTACATGATGACACATACGATGTGGGTGATGGCGTGTACGTCGTGTAGCGGGGCCCCTTTTCCTCGTGCATCGCAGCGTACTTAGCTTTTCCGGCACTTTTTGGCTACCGTAAAAATATAGCCGTGCGGAGTGCTGTAGGTACGAATCGTACTTGCTGGTCCGTAAAACGCTGCCTGACTCCGTGCGGACGTCACGTACGCACTGTCCAGGATCGAAATTGTATGTATTTTTTAGCCGTACGGTGTTTTTTACGATTCGTACGGAGATGATATTTCTGTACGAATCGTACTTGCTGGTTTGTACGGTGGAATTCCCGGGTACGAGTCGTACGGAGAAAACGCCATTTGTACCCGGGTTTTACAGAATCGGGATCGGCCCCTTAGTGTCCAGTAACTTCCCTGAGTTAATACAGTTTGGAGTAGGATTTGTAAATTATATATGTTTAGTGTCCAGCACCTTCCCTGAGTTAATACAGTTTGGAGTGGGAATAGTAAAATATATATGTTTAGTGTCCAGCACGTTTCCTGAGTTAATGAAGTTTGGAGTGGGAATAGTAAATTATATATGTTTAGTGTCCATCACCTTCCCTGAGGTAATTCAGTTAAGAGTGGGAATAGTAAATTATATATGTTTAGTGTCCAGCACCTTCCCTGACTTTTTCTAGTTTGGAGTGGGAATAGTCAATTAAATATGTTTAGTGTCCAGCCCCTTACCCGAGTTAATGCAGTTTGGAGTGGGAATAATAAATTATATATGTTTGTTGTCTAGCACCATCACTGACTTTTTCTAGCTTAGAGTGGGGATAGTAAATTAAATATGTTTAGTGCCCAGCACCTTACCTGAGTTAATACAGTTTGGTCCCTCACCAAAGACCCCCACACAGCCAAAAACAACCTCCGCGAAGGAATGAAGGCCGTTGCCGAATGGATGAGGAACAGCCGACTGAAGCTGAACTCGAACAAGTTGGTGGTCCTCATCCTTGGATCCACCCCTTCGGCCAGGGACGACTCCTGGTGGCCGACTGCACTGGGAACAGTGCCAACACCCACCAACCACGCACGCAACCTAGGGGTCATCCTCAACTCCACCCTCTCCATGACTAAGCTGGTCAATGCCGTCTCTTCCTCCTGCTTCAACACCCTCTGCATGTTCTGCAGGACCTACAAGTGGATACCCACCAAAATGAGAAGAACAGTCACCCAGGCCCTTGTCAGCAGCAGGCTGCACTACGGAAACGCCCTCTACGCAGGAGCCTCGGCCAATCTCCCGAGACGGCTGCAAAGTGTCCAGAACGCCTCTGCACGCCTGATCCTCGACATCCCTTGACACAGCCACATCACACCCCAACTGAGAGACCTTCACTGGCTCCCCGTCAATAAGAGGATAACCTTCAAGCTCCTCACCCATGCACATAAGGCACTCCACAACACCGGACCAGCGTACCTCAACAGACGACTCAGCTTCTACGCCCCCACCCGCCAGCTCTGCTCTGCCGACCTCACCCTCGCCACAGTCCCCCGCATCCGAAGAGAGACCTCAGGTGGCAGATCGTTCTCCCACATCGCCGCCAAGACCTGGTACACCCTCCCCACCCACCTACGGCAGACCTAAGACCTGCTGACCTTCAGAAGACTCCTCAAGACCTGGCTTTTCGAGCAGTAGCAGCATTCCCCACCCCCCAGCGCCTTGAGATCCTCATGGGTATGTAGTGCGCTTTACAAATGACATGATTGATTCATTGATTGATTGATATATATGTTTAATGTCCAGCACCTTCCCTAACTTTTTGTAGTTTGGAGTGGGAATAGTAAATTATATTTGTTTAGTGTCCAGCACCTTCCGTGAGTTAATGCAGTTTGGAGTGGGAATAGTAAATTATATATGTTTAGTGTCCAGCACCTTCCCTGAGTTAATGTAATTTGGAGTGGGAATAGTAAGTTATTATGTTTAATGTCCAGCACATTCCCAGACTTTTTCAAGTTTGGTGTGGGCATAGTAAATTACATATGTTTTGTGTCCAGCCCTTTCCCTCAGTAATTACAGTTTGGTTTGGGGATAGCAAATTATATATGTTTAGTGTGCAGCACCTTCCCAGAGTTAATGCAGTTTGGAGTGGGAATAGTAAATTATATATGTTTAGTGTCCAGCACCTTCCCTGAGTTAATACAGTTTGGAGTGGGAACAGTAAATTATATATGTTTAGTGTCCAGCACTTTCCCAGAGTTACAACAGTTTGGAGTAGGAATAGTAAATTATATATGTTGAGTGTCCAGCCCCTTCCCTGACTTTTTCTAGTTTGGAGTGGGAATAGTAAATCAAATATGTTTAGTGTGCAGCAGTTTCCCTGAGTTGATATAGTGTAGAGTGGGGATAGTAAAATATGAGTTCCTTTTTTGGAGTAAGGTTAATGATAAAAATGTATGTTTGCGTGGTAATTGTATGTTATATATGTGTATTAAAAAAATATGTCTGATAAATTAAGATAATTATTTTATTGTAAATACAGAAAGAAATTAATAAAGCAATATCTATATTGTATTTACGTTTTAATTTTCATTCAAAGACTCAAGCAAACAAATAATATACAATTTATTTTATTAAGTGTTTGACATATATCTTTTGTCATAAAGAGAAATAATAATACATTTTTTGTACGATACATTGCATATTTTGTACATATTCAAACATAAACATATAATATTTACGTATGGTCAGCATGAAACATGTCTATGTTTTTTATAATGGAGAACTTGGTAAGTATGTGCATTTTTAACAAATAAAAGATGTAGTTGTCCACTTGTTTTTATACTTTCTTTTAATACAAAGGGGCCCATTAGGATGGCGTGCGGACATCAGTCCGCCCGCCACCCTAGCGGTGCTGGGACTGGCCGCCAGTGGTACGGCAGTCCCGCACTGGCAAGTAGGATGCCACCACCACGATGGCAGTGGCATCCCGCATATATTACACTGTGGCGGGCGGTGCTGTAAGCAGCACCCGCCACGATGCAATATATGCATGTTGTGCATTGGCATGCACAACGTGACAGCCACCTTGCAGTGCCTGCCACCTTGTGCATGCCAATGTTGGGGGTGTACCATGGGTACTCCCCAAGAAGCCCCCCAACCCCTGCACTTCTGGGGGCCCACAACGGGCCCCCAAAGAGAACTCTGCATGCTTTTCCAAAAGGCATTGAAAATGCCACATCATAGCCACCATATTATGGGCCTTTTCCGCCCAGTCGGCAATCGTGACGATTGTCTACCGGCGGAAAAGCGGCGGACTGTCTTTCCATCCACCGCGGTACCCCCCAACATGCTAATGTGGCAGGGGGTAACTGGCCATCTGGCGTAGAGCTTTGGCGGGCGGATCGCCACCGCCGGTCGGGCGGTGGCGATCCGCCGCCATGCTAATGACTACCATAGTTTTTGGGTAACGGTTATAGAATATTTATTTTCATTGTAAATATGCATTACATAATTACATATAGTGGTCGATTACGTTTCCGGCCGCAAAACGACCGACCGACACGGACCCGGACCGAATACCGACCGACACGGACCAGCGCCGTACGACCTGTGCAGTACGATGCAACGCGAGTGAATTACGACCGACACGTATGAAATACAAGCCGTACGACCGAGCCGGAGGGAAAATAGTGATCCGGCCGGAAAACCGACGCGATTTTCACCGACCGACACGAACCCGGAATCAACCTGACTGACCCGTACCCGCGATGTACGATTAGCGCAGTACGATGCAATGCGTGTAAAACCAGACAGACTCGCACGGAGACCAAGCCACACGACCGACACGCACAGACAACCCGGGACACAAGCAATAGAGTCCGCCGCGAATGACGCGTACCAAACACAGTAGACAGGCAGCATGAACGAGGCGGAGAAGCCCGCACGAGACAACAGCAGCGTCCGTTTCCATCACATGAACGTCTCCTTCATGCCTACAAAACACAAAGGAAAAAACACAAAAAAAGGACCAAACAAGCAATGACTAAGCCAATAAATACCCCAAAAAATTTAATTGGACAAAGACACACCAACAACTCCAACTATATAAAGGACTACTATCACTACCATCATCCCTTGCAAACATGAGACATAGCCAGCAGCAAACACCAGTACACAGCAACCACAGACACACTCACAACTCACCCATCACACAACTCACACACCATCAGCGCCTCATACAAAAGCACACACATATACACCCAGCAAAACCAACACCAACCCACCATCACTTGCACCCTCACACACACATCCCTCACCACCACCACCCATCACCATGACTCCAAAGAAGAATCCAAAGTTCACAGATAGTGAGTTAGAAGTGCTGGTAGACGAGATCATCAGAGTAGAGCCACATTTGTTTGGTACATTGGTTCAAAGGACCCCCACGCACAAGCACCAATGTTGCGCACAAAGGACGATATCCAGAACCGGTGGTATGACATGCGCAGGAGGGTCAAGAAACTCATCGAGAAAGATCACGCCTTGAGTCAGTGCAGCGGCGGTGGCCCTCCTGCCAAACCAGTCTACTTCAGGACCTGGGAGGAGAAGGTGCGGGACATCCTACCACCAGAGAGCGTCCATGGCCTAACAGACATCCCAGAGACTGGTGAGTACAGAAACAACATACCCAAGATTGTGTGGTAAGGGGACAGTGAAACCATGCACCCCAAGCAAACCTACACTAACCAATAGATAATCAACCCAAGATGTGTATGCCAGTCACACAAACACAATACCTGCCATCTCATAGTGACTGGGGACTGTGTCATGACATGCATCCACCTACAAACAAATAGAGCAAGCCAGTGGCACTAAGCCAAATACACCCAGCCAGACAGTTTGCCACCACAAACACACCACCTCACAGTGCAGCTGACTGTCAGGAAGGAATAGTGGGGATGCAGGTGAAGTGAGTGTAGACAAAAGCATGATGAGGCCTGTAGTCACAGATAATGCTCCCCCTCCTGATTGGCCCATCAAGACCCCTCTGAAACATGCCCACATCACAGGGAGAGGAAACTGACTGACAAGATGGCTGACACTGGCTCCTGCTGTGGGGAGCACAAGGCCCTGCTAGGGCTTGTGTGCAAATCAGAAGCAGGACACCACTGACTGACATCCTGAAAGACAACTTGCACGCCCTACAATGGAAGCACGTTTCATGATGGGAAGGAGGACTGACATCCCTGACCATAATAATCAGCATGGGGAGACACCCCCCCAACACAAACTCCACACAACTCACGGGTACAATGCATTGACACAAACCTCGTTGAGATATCAGCAAAAGATACCCCATACTGGGTGCTGCTGTGTGAAGCACAGGGGCACACTTGGGACTTGTAGCCAAACAAACACCAGGATTTCACAGTCAGCCATCTTGCCATTGATGTCACACCCCCTCACAGGGAAGCAGAGTCAAGAGGGAGGAAGCATGGGTATGCTGGGAAGGGGGGTGTAGCCAAGCGTATGATGGGACTCGCAGTCACAGACAACCTACACCCACCCACATGGCACAGAAAGATCAACCTGAACCATACTCGCCTCACAGGGATTGGGAAGGGACTGACAAGATGTCTGACACTGGGCTCTGTTGTGGGGAGCACAAGGCCATGCTGGCAAATGGCCAAAAACAAGATCATCCACCCATGTGGCCATGACCACGATCACCATCACATTCTAGTTCATGACATTACACAATGTACTGAGGTGTGTGCTGTTAGGCATGGACACATATGTCACCTACAAGACCACCACCTCACATCTCAATTCCACATGTCCACATGAGTGCCATGTAGTGCAATGGGATAATCATCTGGCTGTGGCACCCAAGCTATGTGCTGCTGCAATGTTAAAAAAAAAACACCCCAGTGACAAATGAGGACTCATGTCTCCCAGGCATCACAGATCTTTGCCATGCAGAAACCCAGGGTCCCTGTATTGCTACATCAACACAGCAATGGACATGGTGTAGCACGTACACACCACAAGGCAAGCGTAAGTCCCACAGGTAGTGGCCACTGTTGTTCACGCCGGCCCTACATGTACGTCTCTTAGACACACACCCCATCAAGGTTGATGCATATACCACATGGATGTGGAGACTGTCACCCATTGGTAACATGTGATCAGACACATCTGAGACACAACATGCACACAGACTGTGGGTGCACATCAGTATTGGGGCTACAGGTTTCACTGTGACGTACATGCCATCACCCCCAGGACTCAGGGTGTATATGACATGTCTTGAACATATCCAACCTGACACTGTGGCCTTCACTCATACCTATTACTGTCCAATTGCACATCACAGTGCTAATGTGCACAACACACCAAGGACTCTGCCCCCATGTACAAGATAACAGCCTGGGAGTGGCTGCACAAAGTGCCAGACAAAAAAACAGATGTGGCCCCCTCAAACACCCATGGAATGCAGCCTCACATGCCATGGGACACTTTGTGGCTAATGCTATAGTGTGGTAGGTGTGTGCAGGTGTCCATGGCCAGTATATGTGTGTTGCATCCGTCTAATAGTCACACTAATGAGGTCCGACGCAGATGAAAATGCGTACACATTGCACGGGTCATGACCGATCCTTGAATACGCCTTGTCAGTGAATACAATGAGGTCCGACGCGGGTGACAATGCGTACGCATTGCACGGGTCATGACCGAGCCGTGCGTATGCCTTGTCAATGAATGCAATGAGATCCGATGCGAGTGACAATGCGTACGCATTGCCAGGGTCATGACCGATCCGTGCGTACACCTTGTCAGTGAATGCAATGAGGTCAGACGCGGGTGACAATGCGTACGCATTGCACGGGTCATGACTAGGCCTGGGCTAACTTTCCGTTCCGCTCGCGGAAATTGCGATAATTTGACATTTTCGCGTTCCGCGGAGAGCGCGAAAATGTCAAAACTTCCGCATTCCGCAGCTTAGCAATAATTTGTTTCGTGCTCGCGCTGTAAAATAATACATTCTCGCGCGTGCGCGATCGCCTTACCTGAATCCCCGCGTTCGCCGACAAGTTTTCCCGATCCGGTCGCATTCTCCATGAGATGTTGGATTGTTAGTAGCCATGTGCGCTGTCTAGCGACAGTTCGCGCCCGCAGTAATGTCATTGGTCGCGCGATCAAGTCTTTCTTCTCGCGATCATGCACCGCGAGAAAAGTGAAAACAAGATTGCCGCACCCATGAGCAACCGAATGGGTAAGTTAGCGAGCCGCGACCACGCAGAAAATACCGCGAACGGGCGGGAAAAAAATGTCCGCATCTTCGCGATATTTCCGCGTGTTTGCGGAGATTTTTAACATTTTCGCGATAATTTGCGAAAGTCACTTTCGCAAATTCCGCCCACCCTAGTCATGACCGAGCCGTGCGTACGCCTTGTCAGTGAATGCAATGAGGTCCAACGTGGGTGACAATGCGTACGCATTGCACGGGTCATGACCGAGCCGTGCGTACGCCTTGTCAGTGAATGCAATGAGGTCCGACGCGGGTGACAATGCGTACGCATTGCACGGGTCATGACGGAGCCGTGCGTACGCCTAGTCATTGAATGCAATGAAGTCCGACGCGGGTGACAATGCATGTGCATTGCACGGGTCATGTCAGGGAATCCAATGAGGTCCGACGCGGGTGACTATCATGCATACGCGTCGGACAGGCATGGTCCGAGACAGGCGTGCGCCTTGGCCATTGAATCGTATGGAGACGGGTGCATGTGTATATTCAAAATACGCGTTGTACAGTCAGTTGAACGAGCCGGGTGCACCCATTGGCTCAGGACTGTCATGGAGACGGATGCGGATTCAAAACTTGTACGAGTTGTGCACTGGAAATTCAGTTGGATGCCTACAACAATGTTGCAATTTCAAGTGTTCCATGAAGGTGAAGATTTGAATGATGCGAAAGGCGTGTATGAGTCGTACTTTTGAATGGATTGGCCAGATTCATAGGATGCAACCGTGTTGGACCTATCACTTGGGACACATGGCACAGAGTCTGCCTCTGCAGCACAGATATAAGGCTGGCTGGCCCCCAGGGAGCTCACTTGCCTGCACTACATGCTACTGGACCACATCCCTGCTACCACTGCTGCTGTCTATGCATCCTCTGGCACCTGCTATGGCAAGTACACTGGAGAGGGCCCCAGCCTTCACTGAGGAGGAGAACCAGGCCCTGCTGGACGGGCTCCGTCCAGAGTACAGACAGCTCTATGGGACACCAGGGAAGCAGGTGAGTGTGCTGTCCACTGCCTTCCTAATTATGCATGTTGTCTGACTAGCAGTACTAGCAGTGTGTACACCAGTGGCAAGCATTCTCACTGACTACTGTCATCCACCAAAGTGTATAGAGACATGTAATGAATAGTTTTCCTGCTGCTAAAGTGCATTATTGCAAGCTTAAACTATCCAGGCATTGTTAACATGTCAGACATGCATGTGAGTTTTCATTCCCCATGGTTGCACTACCTGTGTAATTTATTTCCCTTTGTGATGATGACATGTATAACCAATGGTGTGCTGCACACATCTGGGGCATGTGTGTTAATGTACTTTTCACTTTGTCATCCTCACAGGTTGATGCCCACCAGAAGCAGGAGATCTGGCTGACCATCACCCGGGCTGTTCGTTCTGTGGGGGTCTACAAGCACCGCATCCGCAACTGCCAGAAGAGGTGGCAGGACCTTCGGGGCTGGACCCGGAGGATAGCTAGAGTCCAGCTGAAGCTGTCACCTCCACGCAGGAGGGGCAGACACAGGACCCTGACTCCCCACATGCTCCGGATACTGGCGGTGGTCTTACCTGACCTGGATAGGCAGCTGAAGGCCAGACAGCAGCAGGAAGGGGGTAAGTCCATGCCTGATCTGTGTACTATGTCTGACATGCAAATAGCAGTCTTTTGTCCGGGTCACACTTCCACATTACATAGGTCTTGTAGTCCCAAAATCAGGTCCCTCATCTGTGTGATGCACCCTCCTCATCTGTTCCACAGGTGTGGCCCCTACAGTCTGTTGCTTGTGTCACTAGGGCACTGTGTCCCTGCAGTCAGCTGTGTTTCAGGTACCAGTTAGCATCAGTTCCCGTGACTCTGTTGTGTGTTTCATGGGTGGTTCAATTGTTTACACGATGCCTGAGATCTGACATGTGAACTGTGTGCCCTTGAGATTTGTACCAATTGCTGGTCTGACTCGCAACATGTTTCTGGGGTATTCAAAACAAAACCATGCAGCAGGGGACTCCAATTTTTGGGCATCAGGAGCATGTATATCAAGTATGTCACAATTGCTTAGCCACCTGACCACTGCCTGGGCCAAAACACTGTTTCATTTAGTCCTGCCCAGTCATGCCCCCTCAAGGGCATTCAGAAACACTCTGTAATCCCACTCCTGTGTATGAAATTGCAGGTTGTGCTTAGTGACATGTGCCCTCAGGTGTGGGCCTCTGTGTCATTAGGGTTTGGCTTGTTGCTACGTACAACTGGGGTGTCCATGATTCAGAGGGTCAGCATGACATCTGCAATGTGACTGTGGGAGACAAGAATTGGGTGACATATAGGTGTGTGATCATGTGACAGCGCACAATGGTGTATGCAACTGTGTCCCTCATGCAGCTGGGTTATATGCATGGCAAACTGTGATGTGTTAATGTACATGGATTTGTGTTTGCTGAGACTCATATGAATGATTTTCATGATGTGGGGTCTTCTGGGTCGTGGATATGTTGTTTGCATGGGATGGGCAATTGCGCTGGTCATCTGCAGAGTCAGATTTACCCCTGAGCTAGGATTGTGAGTCAGTGCATATTGTTGTTGCCTGGATGCCCTGCCCCTGTGACAAGAAACAGTGTTGACTGACTTTCAGGGCATCCCAGTGCCATGGCATTGAACTTGCTATGAGTGAGCCTGCGTTGTGTTAAAGTGTGCACCATGCACCCCATTGTGGCCTTGCCCATCAGGACATGAGTACATCATAGTGTGTGTTGCTGGCATGCATCCCAAGCATGTGAAATGAGTCTCTGCCCATCCCTTCATCCGGACACCTGTACTGAGTCAGTCGCAAGAGATGTGCTGTGGGTCTAGTGACATACTCCTACATGTTCACTTGCATGTACAACTAATGTGTGGGTGGTGCATGTTGGCACATTGGTGTGTTAGCGTCCAACATGCAACGGACATATGTGTGAAAGTCAAGGAGGGATATGTGTGCCATGGTTCATGTTGAGAATGACATTTGTCTCATCCTAAACAGTGTTGGCACTTTGAGCTGTGTTCAGCTGATGATGCCAGGGCTTGCCTTGTGATGTGATGTACTCACTGTGGTGTGTGCAGTTGGTGCAGGTGACTGATGTAGTTCTGTTACTTCCTATTCCTATCCAGATACATCCATGGCCACAGGAGGGGACAGATCCACGGACCAGGAGGAGCCACAGAGCCTTACAGGGACAGAAGGAGAGGAGTCAGGTGGACCCAGTGGCACGGAGGGCGAGTTTAGCCACACAGAGGAGTCGTCAGCACCATCCCCCCCAGCTGAAGGCCACAGCAGCTCTGAGGATGACTCCCCTGTGGAGGCGGGTATCAGCAGCCACCAAACACCAGCTAGTAAGGCTGTCTCTGCCACCGCCACCACCACCACCACCACCCCCCTCCCATCGGCTCCCATCCCAGAGGTCCCTGCGGGCTCCCATGTTCGTGAGCATGTCTCCTTTGTGCCAGGCACCGCACCGCACCCCCTGCCCCTGTGTCCCCTGCTGCCCTGAGTGAGGAGTCTGAGGACTTACTTAGACAGATCCATGTAGGGCAGATGTCGATGCTGAAGGTCCCCCATGCACACACAGGTCTGTTGACACAACTGGTGTCATTCATGGAGGGCATTTCCTCAGGCATGTTTGCCCTACAGAGGACCAACCAGTCTGTGACCTCCTCCCTGACGGCAGCAGTTTCCCTCCTCCAGCAGTCCCACACCCCTCCTACCCCTGCACCACCCACGATTCCTAGCACACTACCTGTCCCAAGCACAGAAACCCCCAAACTAAGGGCTAGACGTGCACACAAGCAAGCGCAGGGGATTGATTCCACACTCACAGGGGCTGGTTTGCTGACACACACACAGTCATCCACAACCACTCCACAGTCCTCCGAGACCTCTCCCTCCCAGCCCCCTTCCCTTGCCTCACCTGCAACCCCATCCCCCCAGAAGCTCTTCCTCTGTGACCTTGGCCTCTTCCCCACCGACCCTGCAGATCCTGATTACAAGGGGAAGAGGAAGTCCCCACACACAGAAGGGAGTGCCCCTCACACCCGGACACCCTCCCCCAGGTGCAGTCAGACCGAGACGCCCACCCGCAAGTCCCCCCGGCGCAAGAAGAGTAAGACCCCCCCGCCAGCACGCAGCTCCAAGGCAAAGTCTCCGTCCTCCATCCGCCAGGCCACCACTCCAGAGGTTCCCCCACCACTCCCTGCCCCGGGTTCCCCCACACACAGATACACCATCCCCAAAATGCTAAGGCCATCCCCCCTAGCACTTGCTCCTCCACACCTGGTCAGACAGTTGGTGCCACTGTTGTGGGGACTGTGTCCCCCCTGCCCTGCTGACCTCACCTGTCCCCCATTCCGCTCCCATGGATGTAGGCACTGCTTTGGAGTCCAGGACCACCCCATCTGACTTGGGCACTGTAGTGGTGAGCCAATCCACTCCATCTGACCTGTCAACTGGAGTTGTGCCGGCACCCACCCCATCTGACTTGTGCCCCACAGTTGTGACAGCACCCACCACTTCAGTCAGCACCACTGCAGTTGCAAGTGTCTCGCCTGCATCCCCCACCTCTTCACTGCCTCCTTCTGCTGCTCCCTGATCCTGTCCCTGCGGTGCCTGGCCTGCCCCCATGTATGCCCCTCCGAGGGGATGACCCCGGTCCTTAGCAGTGCAGGCAAGCAAGGTGTGACAGTTGTCACTCTAGTTCACTCCTTGGCATTTTGACATGGACTGGCCATTGGCCTTTTGGTTGCACAGACATTTAGCATTTAATATACTGAATTTGTCACTCTAGTTCACTCCTTGCCATTTGGACATGGACTGGCCATTGGCCTTTTGGTTGCACAGACGTTTAGCATTTCATATACTGAATTTGTGACTCTAGTTCACTCCTTGCCATTTGGACATGGACTGGCCATTGGCCTTTTGTTGGAACAGATGTTTCACTTTTCATATGCTGAATAAAGCTTTTTACTTTGTCCCTGTAAACTTGATTTAGCTGTACATCATGTTGATGTTGTTTTACATGCCCTTGCACCTGTAATGCTTGGCTTGCAATGTTGCATACTGATGTGTTGATGTGAGGTACTCCCTGTGGTCCATGAGATATGTATCCTATTCTGGTGGGTATCCATGTCATCCTTTGCAGCTACCTGGGTGTGTCTGGATCAACTATTTGTGTACATTTCTCTGTGAGCATTTCATTGGCATGGTCTCATCTGTGGCTTGCACCTCTGCACATATGATGTGCCTACAATTGTCCAAATTGTCACTTCAACATACTTCGTGCTCATCACTACTGGCCCTACAGGTGTGGGGATCATTGTAATAGGAGCAACTGGGTCCTCTGTGCAACTTGCTAGACATATGTTTTGGGTATGTGCAGCTGACTTAGGAGAGACTCCCATACCCAGGCTGTTGTGACCAGAGCCTTCATTGTGTGGTAACTGATGGCTGACTGACCAAGTGTTCTGCAGACATGAGTGGGACTTGCGGTGACTGTTTGGCACAACTGGGCTCCCACAAAAGTTGTGTCCCCTCAAGTTAGTGTGTTGTCCAGTGACATGGCCTGGGCCCATGGTGTGTGTTGTATGTGCATGTGTGTGTGTCCACATCCCTGTTCATACATAGACAGGGTTCCCTTGATATGTTCCTGTTGTTGATGCTTGCTGAGTGGTACTGGGTTCATCCCACTACTTTTCCAATGGGCTACCAGATGTGTGGGTGCATGACACACTACTGTTAATTGGTGTATCATCATTGTGATTTGTCAGTTCTGAGTGGTGATGATGTTGTCAGACACAGATGGGACACAGTCAGGGTTCCTCAAGGCACGTGTTTGTTCGCAATATCATGTAGTTGTCCCTAGGTGGTAGTTTTCAGTGATTGAGACATTTGTATGTGTGTGTGACTGCTCCCACTTGTCGGGTTCACGGCAGCGATGCTGGCAGGTGTCAGCACGAGTGCCTTGTGTTCCTCCTTGGCATCTGCATAGTCCTGGGACTGTGCCAGGGATTCTGAAGGTTACATTACCTTTGAGGTCATGGCTATGTACCGCATACTGTGCAGTGTGTCTGTCATTCCCCAGGGTTGTAAACAGTCCTTGTGTGATGTGTGTGTTCACCTTAGTTCCTGGCAACATTCCTGTGTTTGTCATGGGTGCATGTGCAATGTCACCTGTCCATGTGGACTTCACAGATATACATTGTTGCAGTTCCGGTGTGTGGTGTTGATGGTGGACTGATGTGAATGTTTGCATGGATGGTACCCTAGATCCCGTTTGTCCATGGATGAGGGGCCATGCTGAATGATTTGTGTTTGTGTATGTGTGATGTACGTTTGTGGCACAGGACACATGTCTGGGTTTCCCAGTTTGTACGACATCTGCCTTTGTCATCACAGTGGAGGTGTCATGCATGCTTGTGTCACACCAATGTCTTGTCCCTGGGGATTGTGCTGTTGTGTGTCAGTCTCTTGCTGTGTTAGTTGGTGTTCATTCCAGCTAGTGTCACATGTGTCTGTTGTGCTCCCTCTCATCTCCCAACGCCTGATTGTCCACTGAGGGTGTCCCAATGATGGTTTACTTTTGTATGGCACTGTGTCCACATCTGTGTCACTGTGGTTCAGCCCCCCTCATGTGTTGTGTAGTTGCCTGGGGATACTGTGACACACACATGTTGTATCCGATGTGCAGTGTGAGTTTGCCTGTTTGTGCATCTGCACCAGTGCCTTGGTATTGCTGTTGTGGGCCTTGGTCTGGATGCTGTTTCTGTGATTTTCCCTGCTGTCCCTGTGAGTCATTTCACATCATTGTACACATTAATCCTGGTTGTTGGGTGCCATTGCTGGCATGGAATGTGAGTTGGTGAGCTGACACCTACAGTCTACACATGTTGTTTTGGTTGGTGTGTCTATTTTCGAGATGTGTGCATGCTTGGTGATGCTCACATCTGCTGTTGTGTCATTGTACGCTGTGTGCATTGTCAGCCCTCATGTGTGGTGCTTGTCTGCACATGGCCGAGAGTGATATGTTTTCACAGCACTGTTAGCCTCACCACATCTCTGTGTGTATGGGACACAACCACTAGTTTGCCCCAGAAGTGTTTGATGTGTTAGGAGCAGGCATCATACATGCTGTTTGTTATTTGCAGCTTTGACCATGATGACACTTACCTTTTGGTCACTGTGTTGAGGGGGGTTTGGTCCCCATCACCACAATGCTCGACATCGGCTGCATTGTGTGAGCCCCCACTTAACTTCTGCTGTACACAGTGAGGGGGTGTTCTTTTTACATTGTCACAGTGCTATGGTGATGCTTGCCTTGTGTATGTCACACTCATGTGTTGGTCACACATGTGCTGTTACTTACATTGTATGCTCGTAGCCATAATCACTGTTGTGGGAATTTGTCACAGACTACACACTGTTGTCATGATGTCATGGGGGATGTATTTTGCGGACATACCTGATGTTTGCGTATGCTGGATGTGTTGCGCATCACCCATCCTATGGCTGGGGGTGGCAGGGGTGATGGGCAACATAAGCACTATGGGTGTGGGTAGCAGGGGTGATGGGCAACATAGTCCCTATGGGTGGGGGTGGCAGTAGTGATGAGCAACAGGTCCCCTGTGAGTGGGGGTGGTAGGGGTGATGGGCAACATAGTCCCTATGGGTGGGGGTGGCATTAGTGATGAGCAACATAGTCCCTATGGGTGGGGGTGGCAGTAGTGATGAGCAAATGGTCCCCTGTGAGTGGGGGTGGCAGGGGTGATGGGCAACATAGTCCCTATGGATGGGGGTGGCAGTGGTGATGGGTAACAGGTCTCCTGTGAGTTGGGGTGGCAGGGGTGATGGGCAACATAAGCACTGTGAGTGGGGGTGGCAGGGGTGATGAGCAACATAGTCCCTATGGGTGGGGTTGGCAGTACTGATGAGCAACATAGTCCCTATGGGTGGGGGTGGCAGTAGTGATAAGCAACATGTCCCCTGTGAGTGGGGGTGGCAGGGGTGATGGGCAACATAGTCCCTATGGGTGGGGATGGCAGTAGTGATGAGCAAATGGTCCCCTGTGAGTGGGGGTGGCAGGGGTGATGGGCAACATAAGCCCTGTGAGTGGGGGTGGCAGGGGTGATGGGCAACATAGTCCCTATGGGTGGGGGTGGCAGGGGTGATAGCCAAGCAACCCCTATGGTGGGCTGTTGTTAGTGGCCAGGATATGGATCCCCTGTGTGTGTGTGCCATTTTGTGGGTACATGTTGTTTGTTTATGTAGTAGGTGTCTGACTTACCGCCTGCACCCATTCCTGTGCCGGTCATAGATGTAGAGTACTCGTATGACCTGCGCGATGGGATTCATGTTGTGTTCGTGTCGTACACGCTGTTTGTTGCTCCGTCTCGTACCCGCTGCAAGCGGGTCCGTCTCGTAGCCGTGTATTGATTTGTGGCGCAAATCGTAGCTGATATGCTTGTTTTCCGGATGCTGTGACGTGCCATACGTGATGACCCGTCTGGCGCGTAGGAAGTACGCATCGTACTTGTCATGCCGGAAACTGCTATGAATACTGCTTCCGGGCGACACGGTTCCTCTTTAGGAGTTACGGCTCGGACGGAGAATGGGGCTTGATTCACAGCCTACGTGTCGGGCGTGTTTTTGGCAGTTATGTGCATCGTACTTACTCTACAGGACAGACCTGCTCCGGGTACATGTCGGTCGCAGGGTAAGGCTACGGACAGCTGTCCGAACGGCCATCGGAATCGGCCCCATAGTGTACATTTTTAATAACATACATTTTTTCCATTTTTACATATTTATTTGTACATGGTATTCAAGAGGTACCACATATGACACTACACTTAGAACATCAAATAATACATGGGTGGCATAGATATCAAACTTGTATGAAAGTAATATCTGTGCAGTATCCCCGTGAGAGAGCAATGCAAGTAAAGCATTGGACCAGAATGAGATGAACTGTTATAAGCCATACAGTGACCATCCCCATATCTGTATCAACTATCTTGACATGTGTATGCCACCAGCACAACACTCATGGCTCACAGTGACATTCCCTGACTGTCAAACTCAACTATAACCTTCACACATACCCCTAATCTACCCATCTTCCACCTTCACTGCTCTACACCTTGGAGAAGCTCTGACAATGATGAAAATAAGTTCCCTGATACTGAATGCTACACCCTGGTGTGTCTCTACAAATGTCTGAGTTCAATTCAGGGATGTCTGATCCAATGTTGAACTCAAACCAATTGCCAAATATATCTATCACAATGTGTAGGCATCAAATGGTCTTCTTGGGGCTGGTATGACTCTGAATACCACATAGTGGAGTAAAGAAAGTGTACATTGACATCAATGTATGTGAAAAGTCACTCATACTGTTGGTTTGACTGAGCCAGTCAGCACAGTGAGAACAGAGGCAAGCAAGAACCATGGCTGATCACAAAACTCACAACACAGACATTGCAATGACACACTCTGCATGCTCACAAATGATGTGGACAGGAAGTAGGTGTACCCTAGGACTGCAAGGTCACACCGACACACCGTATATTCCTCCGGACACAACTCATACATGTGCCCAAATTCTCCAGCAGGTATGTGCAAGGGCAGCGACAAAGCTCAGAACATAAATAAAATTTGTATTACATAAACTCTGTTTCAGCATTAGAAGTGCAAAACATTGAGGCCAACAGCCAGTCCAAATTTCAAGTGTGCATGAAAACTTGTGCAACAAACATGTAACACAATCCACTGCCATGGGAGTAACCCCAGGATAGTTGCCCGAAATGGTCAGGGAGGAATGGGGTGTGAAGGGGACTTTGGTTCAGAATTGTTTGGAAGTTGTACTGGGAGGGGGCTTACTGTCTGGACTATTCGGAGGACTGGACCTGGGAGGGAGAGAACTGGCTGAGGTAGAGGGATCTGTTGATGTGGAAGCTCGAGGGCTCATTGGACCGGGTGGAGTCGTAGCACAGGGAGGCTGGGACATGCTGTGTGGAGGCTCAGTTGCTGATGGTGAATGAGGAAGGCTGGGTCTAAATTGTTTGGGGATCCAATATCCCCCAAGTGTCTAGCCACAAGTGAGAAGTGAGGTGGCCCCCAACAGCCTCCCTCTTTCCCAAAGGTGTAGCAGGTGGTGGTGGTGTATCTTCCTGTGGGAATCTGCCGGGCCTGGTGGTATGCTAGGGTGGGGGTTGCCTTTTCCCCTACCTCCCCTGTTGTGGTGGTACACTCCCCACTTTGCTCTCTTGTCCATGCTTCAAAGGTGTGTTGGTGGGAGTGGACGTTTTGGGCAAAGCAGCTTTATGAATGGGTTTGGGGGCAGTTTTGGCAGGCACCAGGTCCACAGCAGACAGAGCAAGTGTTTGTGTGGTTTTCGGACCAGGTGTGTGGATGGGTGTGCTCTTGGAGGGCGAGGAATCTGAGGTATGCAATGTGGATACATGTTTTTGTCCTTATTTCTCTGAGTGCCCTGTGATGGGCGTCTTGTGGTGTGGAAATGTGTGCTCTTTGTGTGCTCTGGTGATGGTGTATGGTGTCTGGTTCGCTTGGAGTACTGTTGTTGTGTGCTGTGTGGGGATGACTGGGTGCCTGAGTGCTCTGGTGTGTGTGTGCTCTGGTCAGGTGGGGGCACTGGGAGGGTGGTTGCAGAAGGGACAGGAGCTGGACTGGGAGCTTGGGACTGCTGAAAGGCTGCCATCACTGTGGAGGACAAAGGGGCCCATTAGGATGGTCGATGGACTTCAGTCCACCCGCCATCCTAGCGCTGCTGGGACTGTCTGCCATATGTGCAGCAGTACCGCTCCGCTAATTAGGATGCGACCGCCACCTTGGCGGTCGCATTCCGCATTTCTAATATTGCGGCGGCACCCACCACAATGTTGAAATGGCATGTTGCGCATTCCCATGCACTACGTGGAAGGCCCCGCATGGTGCCTGCCACCTTGTGCATGGGAATGCAGGGGTATACCATGGGTAACCACCAAGTGCACCCCCCACCCTTCCTGGGGGCCTGCAACAGGCCGCCAAAGCAATTCCTGCCAGCCTTTCTGCCGCCATGGAAAGGCCTTGACAACCCAGCATCATTATATTGATGGCGGTGCCACCATATCATGCCGCAGCTCCGCCCAGCCGGGAATCGTAATGATTGCCGACAGGCGGAAAAGCGGCAGACGGACTTTCAGTCCGCCGTGGTACCCCCCGTCAGGATAATATGGCGGCGGGTAAATAATGTTGTGATGGCGGGCGGATCGCCACCGCTGACTGGGCGGTGATGATCCACCTGCCATCATAATGACCCCAAAAGACTGGACAGTTCTGTGTAGGCCACCCACGTATCTAGGAATGTCCTCTATGAACGCAACAACCTGGAACAACTTGTTGCCATGATCCTGGAGGGCATACAGGAGCGCAGTCTGACCCACACACAGCTGTCGCAAAATGTCTATGGCCTCCAAACTAAGAGCAGCAGGGGAGACAGGGGCAGGGGCAGTGGTGCCTGGGGGGAAGAAGACTCTACCCTTCTTAGGGCTGTGGGCATGGATAGCACTTTGGGGAGCATCAGGCAGGGTGGATATAGGACGGAGTCTGGTAAATGAAGATGCATATCTTGAATTTCCTGTGCCCGTCAGCACAGAGGAGTCATCCCTGGAGTTGGAAGATGTGGAGGTTGGTATTTCGGGACGGGAATCCTCCAGGGCACTCCTATCCCCCTCTGAGGCGCTGGTCCCCTCAGTGTCGCTGCAGTGGACGAGTTGTGCCAGTAGCTCCCCCAAAGGTGTTGGGCCCTCTCTTTCTCTGCCTTTGGTAGATGCTGCAAGAGACAGATACATAGGTTCAGCAAAGTGGCATACTCACAAACATTATATGCAATACAAACAGTAATTGTTTGACTGAAACTCCCACATCTTACTACTCCATGTACTGTCTGCATATTCTAAATTTATGCAATTATCAACTGATGCATGCTTAGTCGATAGCGATGCTCCATGTTGCGTTGAAACAACCAAATTGCCTTGCATGTATCTACATTTCTACATCACAAACAATTGGCTGTAGGAATACCTACATGCCTGCAGGTAAGAGAGCTACACATCCAAATATGTTGTGTTTATCACACTTTAAGTATGAGTTCACTGAACCCCACAGATACAAAGTGAAACCTATCCATTGTCAAGTGATATTACCTCCTTAAATCCACTATGTTGGGCACTGAAGCACAACTACAGGTATACATTGGTGTCAACTTTGTAGGTGTATGAATTATATGGAAGTGCACAGCATACATCCCCAAATGCGCTCTAACATGACGCACACTGCTGTTCACTGCCAGTTGATGTCTTTGAGACTAACTGTGCTACATATGTCACAAATAAGCCCCATGTACTAATAAAGTCACTTAGACAATACACAATAGCATTATAGTGGCAATGTAATGCAAGGCCTTTAGGTGTTGTGACATGTCACATACCATCATCTTTCGAATTGCCTGACAGGCCGTCATTGATCCAAGGCATGAGAGTGCCTTCTGTAGATGAAGTTGTGAGTGGCCTCCATTAGGAAAGCCAATGTGTGACATTAACTAGGGTCAGGCATATGACACCTCTACGTTGTGCTGACTGTTGACATCCATTACACATAACTGTGCCAAAAATGTGCTCACTGATTGAAAGCAGTAGCCACAACTTCACCATGCCCTGATGCATATGGACACCCCTCCACAATGCACACATACTGAGGACTGACACTCTGAGTAACATTTGCTTCTGTTAATATAAAACTACGGTCCAACACCTCAGTCACATCATAATTTCCCATTCCCACTGATCACATCCAACCATGTTAAGCCCAGCGCCAAACCAATCTCACAATAGCCAGGTCTAACTACATTGAATGAAAATTCCAGAGTCTAACCATCCCAGTCATGTTGCCATGTGCACAAGTGGCAAATGCAAATCAGCCAATACATCACTGCCATCATCACCATCTACCCCATCATTACCTGTGTGCACTTGCAGTCACTGTGGCAGGAAATTACATCATGTGATGCCATGCTGCTGATTTAAGGCTAAATGTTTCGCAGTGATGCTGTCATCTGTATTTTTCAGAAAAACACAACTCATGGTACAGGTGTAACCTCTACAAATTCACTGCACCCTCAGACCACATTTGTGCATGTCTCTAGCCACTTACACATCATCACATGTGCACACTATTATGGGAGCCACACAGCACACACAAGCCTGATAAGTGAAGTGGGCTACACACTTTCTTTCCTGTGTAGGACCATATCAGTTCAGAGAAAATACCCAAAATGGTAGAGGAAAACATGTCAAGATGACTTGCTATGACACCGTTAATGATGTTGCCACATTAGAACTTAAACATTGTACATATGCTGAACCTCTGCACTCGCCACTGAGGCAACTTAGAATCGATGGCATCACACAAGAGACATCTCAGAGGTCCTGCCTTGCTCTGGTCTGTGATTCATGCAGTCACTCATACCCAAAGTCACACTTTGCACAATACTCAAGCCTAACTTGCTGCTGTTGTAACCTCAGACGTCCATCCAGCTCTGATTGTGTCACTGCCAGGATGCGGGCCAAAAGGGGGGTCATGGTCCGGCGCACTAACTGACCACTTCGAGGGACAAGCCCCAGCATCATTTCTGCGATATTTTTGCTGAGATGGCAGATGCCATCCCACCTCTTGTGGCAGTGTGTATGGCATCGGTTTGAGACCCCCAGGGACCGCACCTTGTGGTCAATGGCCCTCCATATGGCCTTACGCTGATGGACCTTGAGCTGTAGGCATGGGAGACAAGAAGAGGAATATTTGTGACACTGTGTTGTGTACCACTGTGTGCCAGTCCAGGAGCATGTAAATACATGGCACACAGATACATCAATGGACACCAGAGGCCATAGACCATGACACAAAGTACACTTGGAGCAAGCCATCTCATTGCAATGTAAACATCTATGATGATGGACACACTACCTGCCCATCTCATACACATGCAGAGTGACAGCCCAGAACTCAAGGTGAAACTGTGCCTCATCTGTGATGCACTATGTAAGTGAGCATGACATCTGATTCACTGTAAATGCTGTGTAGTGGTCAGATTCACTGTGTGTTACACTACACACCCCTTAATGTCCTTGACCATTGCATAGTTACATGTGTCATGGAAGCCACAATTAGGTACCTGATCTTACATTCTCACACTCTTATCACAAGGTGTAGGCCTGTCTTGTGTACTCCACAGTACTATGAAAGCTGCTTAAAAAATAGGATGGTGGACTACACATACTTTTTTTAAAACTCATTTTAGTGATGTGGCCATGAAACATTGTGCATTTACTTGCCAGGTCTGAGGGCTTTTCAATGATGAAAAGCGTGGTCCATTATTAGAATCACATGCATATAAATGGTGACACAGTGCATACACATGTGAGACTCTACACATAATGGAATCAAAAGAAGGATGACATGTCCACTGTACATTTAGCAGATGGGTGAGAGGGGATTTGCCAACAATAGTGATACATACAGGCCTTGTACTCCTGTGAAGAATGGGCACATCTCCATAGGGTCAATATCAAAACAGTACACACATTAATCAATACCCTCTGGCCATTCTACATTTTACATCTCACTAATGATCATATGCACACTTAATGAACTATGTCATGACATGGCACAGGGAATGTGTGTTCAGAGTGAGAGTTACTAAAATCAGCATTGTAACTGTGTAACTGATAAACCACGTTATGTCCATAGCATGATTGCATGCAGTCAGGGATCTGGGGAAACAAGGCTACACACCACATTGAGGTGAAGTCATAAGGCTAGGCAGTGTCTCACATATTTACATGACCCATTCTCATAACAACATGTGTGATCGTTGGCTTCAATAGAGCTGCATCTGTGTCTCTGTTGCCATCCTCTACACAAAGGTCTAGGTCATGTATGGACCATTTTGTTTGCAAATTCTGAATGCATTAACATTGGCTTGCACACACAGGCACATACTAGTGTACAGTAACATAATGTGAGCATTCAGAGCACTCTAAAATGTTAGTCATACACTCACAAGTACCTCTGGTGCAACATATAGCCGCCCGTACTGGGCAAGGACCTCATCCACCAGGACGTCCAGCTCCTCAGTGGTGAAGGGACAGGCCCTGATGTTCCTGGTATGAGCCATGACTGTGTCCAGTGTACAGGTAGAGCAGCAGTTGGTGGTGATGAATGACAGGCAGTAGTGTCTGAATGCAAGTGACAAGTGCGGCTCGCTCACAGACATTTATGGGCCCCTAGGGTTGTTCCAGTGGTACTCTGCTGATGCAATTGGTCTGCCTAGTTTGCATCTTCAATTGTGGCCTATACCTGTCACTGCAGTGGCAGAGCACGCCTACCGTGATGTTCAAAACTGTAAGGCACCACCGCGATGGCAGTTCCCATTGGCTACAATTAAATTCACATAGACGGTGTCACACCGCGGGGGCCAGATGGTCCCTACCACAATCCTGCATCTTTAAATTGTGGCCAATGCCTGACACCGGATTGGTTGAGCACGCCTACCGCACCTGTAAACACATTGTGCATTACCATTTTTGCTTTGCGACTTGAATCACTGATCACAATACATTTTCCAAAATTAATTTCAGTGAATTGGGAGTGTGACTTTTAACTTAAGTATGCCCACACATGTCGTGTGAGTGGAGGTGAACAAATTTGTTGGTATTTCCTAACTCACATGTCAAATTTCCTCCATGTGGGCATGTATACAGATATCTTGTTGAATTGCTTATCGTTTTGTGAACATGCCAATATGTGAAATGCAAACTCATCCCACAGTCATGATGGACTGACCACGTAATGTGCATATATCTCTGTAGACAGTTCTGTATTCATATTAATAGCTGACCAGCTTACACTCATTGGGCTCATTTTGAAATGATGTTGTGCTTAGTGTGACGAAAGCTTGAGGTTGTGCAGTGACAGCAGCTACCTCCATTTCAGCATCAATGCAGTTATCCGCATGCGCTGTGTCAGCTACACACAGGGCTGACGACACATGATGTAGCAGTGTACCATACACCATACACATATTCTGATTTAGATTTGACAGTAGTTAGTATGTACATCCTGGCTACATGTATGACGACAGGCGATCAAGGTGTCTATGTCACTTGTGCATTAAGCTGTTGTTACAGGACTGTCAATGTTGTGGTTGTGTTAGTCATTATGTAAGATGTTACCCACATCTCCTCTCTGACTCATTTTTACATCTGTCCCCTGTCACAATACTTAGGAGGGGACCATCTGTGTATCAGCCTTTCACAGAACTTGGGACAATGGAGGATACTGACATCATTAAGAAATTCCGTCTGAATCGCCTTACCCTTCAGGAGCTATGTGCTCAGTTGGAGCCACATTTGAGGCCTCACAGAACATATCCAACAGCTTTGACACTAACAGTAAAGGTGATGGCCACCCTGAATTTTTTTGCCACTGGTTCATTTCAGTACTCGGTGGCCATCGCAGGTGGGATGTCTCAACCTATGGTCAGCATGCTGTTGCATAATGTCCTGTACGCATTGTTGACCTACAAGGACAGCTACATTCAATTTCCAAGGAGACATGAATTGGCAGATGTGAAGGGGGAATTTTATGATCTTGGTCACATACCTAATGTTGTTGGAGCCATTGACTGTACACACGTTTGCCTAGTTCTACCACAGGCATGTGAGCACATCTACCATAACAGGAAGCATTGCCATCCAATTAATGTGCAAGTGGTATGCCAAGTGGATATGATTATCTCCCATGTATATGCCAAATTTCCGGGTTCTGCTCATGACTCTTACATACTGCGTAACAGCACCATCCCATAATTGATGGAAAATCTGCATCCGGACCTTGCGTGGCTTGTTGGTGAGTGAGCTGTGTCAAGTAGTGTGCTGTGTGTGTGATATGCTGTTCTCCTCCACTATTTTTATTACAACTTGGTTTGTGTTTCTCACAACTAGGTGACTGCGTATCCCAAGCGCCTTGGTTGCTGAGCCCACTGAGGAATCCAAGGACACTGGGGGAAGTCTGCTTCAATGATGCACATGGGAGGACACGTTATGTAGTGGAGCGTGCTTTTGGACTTCTGAAGGCTAGATTTCGGTGCCTGGTCAAGAGTGGTGGTGCACTACTCTACCCGCCCCAAAAGTGCGTCAGATCATAGTGGCATGCTGCATGCTCCACAACCTGGCCTTCCGCAAAGAGATCCCCCTCCTTCTGGATGATGGTGAGCAGCAGATGCCCCCCGCTGCAAATCCACACATTCCCAGTGACAATGATAGTACAGAAGAGGAAGGTCTTGACCTGCGTCAACAGCTCATCGCCAACTACTTCCCTTGAGTGTAAGCTACCATTGAGCAACTGTAACAGTCTCTGTTTGCTTTGCTGTTAGTGCTGAAGCATAGATGGTGTGTGTGGATGCTGGCTGTTGTTGGCACACTGCTTAGGGCTAATGTGTTTGGCACAGTGTTTTGGTTTCCACTTACCTCATGTCTATGTTGATGGTGTTGGTCAGTGTTATGTGGGATGAATCTTGTATGTTGTTGACTAGTGGTATATTGCTCCTGTCATGCCATCATATGACAACTCGATGTCATCCTCTTGTGTCTTTCTAGGCTCCTCCGCCCCATCAATGTCTTGTCCCAATCAAAGCATTGTACATACTGTGATAAACATAGAACAAACACAAAGCCATAGGTGTGTAAATAGTGTTTATTTTCTATTAGATTGTGTTAAATTTTAAGTGACAGGAAAGTTATTTGTGCATAGTGAGTGTATGAGTTGTCAGTGATGGTAACAGAGACAAATAAAGTAGTCACCACAATGATGGAATTACACAGTCCAACAAACTCCTGCTATCAACATGGCAATGTGGGATTGGATGATCAATAAAGTCAATGTTCAGTGCAACACTTGTGCCATCATGGCTGGCTCAGCAACTTGGATTTGGTTGGTGCTTTGTCACGTGATCCTCCCGTGTTTTTTCCCAGACGTCCCCTTGTGCGTTTGGCAGAGGGGCCTCTGCTGCAGGCTCAGAGGTGTCTGAGGAGTCATTGTCTTCCAGCTCACCCCTCTCTGTGGCCGCAGCTGAGGTGGTGGGAGTATCAACAGGCTGGCCACTGGAGGGACCGAGCCGTCATTTGAGCAACATGTATGTGCCTTCAGAACACCCACAAGCTGACCCATGAGCTCCACAAGTTATCCCATTCATGTGTCCATGGACCTCTGCAGCAGGCGGAGCTCATGAAGTTCTTCTACAACCTGGCTCGTCTGTCCCTGGTTCTGTTGATATGCACCAAGTACTCTTGCGATGGTGTCCAGGGCATCTGTCTCAATGTCATCATGTAATTGTCCCCCAGTTGCCATCCCACCTGCCCTGCCGACACGGACCTGTGGCGTTGGCTATCTACACACCTGCACACTGTCCACGGCATCCTCAGCTTGTGTGGTGGTGATGGTAACCACTGATCCAGGGACAGTGTTGCAGGCAGCCGTGGTGATGGTGGAGGTGGCTGCCCCACAGGTCGTTGTAGCAGGGGTCAGTGTAGTTGTTGTTGCTGCTGTGTTGCTAGTTGTGGTGGTTGTGGTGGGGACAATGAGGCCCTGAGATGGAGTGCACCCTAGCAGTCCTAAGGGGCCAGGTTGTTGCTCCTCATCCGTGAAACGTAGAGAATAAGTATCAGAAAGTTCACTTTCAAGGGGGAGACTGGGTCTGCTGGCTGGTGGTGTTTTGGCAAGTTGTTGCTTGTGAATCTCCTGTTGAACAGAGCTTAGATTGTCAGTTAAGTACACTCCACAACCTTGGTGACACAGTTGTGGATGTTTCAGTTGATACGTCAAACATTTTACATTGCGATTCCTTGGAATTGGAAAAAGATTATCAGCATAAAGACATGATGTTGAGGTACATACATTACTTGTTATTAGTGTGACATGTAAATAACAACCATTTGACATGTACAGATAGTGTGTTTACATGGACATGTCATCATCTACCAACTTGGTGCACATCCACTTTGGTTTATGCTTGGATTTTGTTGACTTTGCAGAGAATCTGTTTCAGCAATGCCATAACTTACTAATTTCATTAGTTACATTTTATTTAAAATCATGTGGTTTTTCTTTGTTTGACAGCTTGACCATGCATGTGTTGTGTTCATATGAGTCTTGATGCTTTGAAACAATAGCACTTATACATAGCATTGTGTGCTTTGCATGATTGGGCCCTGTATTTCTTTAGCATGTGACTTTGTGATTCAAAGTGTAATTTATGTGACATGTACATGTGCTTAGCTGTGTGCGCACTGGATGTGACATTTGGATCTGTACAGAGTTGGCTAACAAGTGAGGGATGTGGTGGTCATATTGCTCCATGTATTTTGAGAAGGATGACAGGGTGCATGCACTGACTACCTACCTGTTAGGTGGCACAGTGGAGGGAGATTGCTGCCACATGATTCTGTGTGGGGGAAGTGTTCCATCCTGCTCAGGGGTGACGCAAGTGAGCATGAGAAGGCTACCTACCTGTAAGGTGAAGGTGAGCAATGAAATGGCTGCAACATGGTTCTGGGTGGGGGGAGTGTTCCATCCTGCTCAGGGGTGATGCAAGTGAGCATGAGAAGGTTACCTACCTGTGAAGTGGAGGAGAACAAGGAAATAAATGGCTGCCACATGGTTCTGGGTGAGGGGAGTGTTCCATCCTGCTCAGCTATGAGGCAAGAGTGCCTGATGGGAGTTGTAGTGCTGGCTACCTATCCACAAACCCCCCTACCTGTTGAGATGGCTACCTACCTGTAAGGTGAGGCAGAGCAATGAAATGGCTGCCATATGGTTCTGGTTTGGGGGAGTGTTCCATCCTGCTCAGGGGGGATGCAAGTGAGCATGAGAAGGCTACCTACCTTTAAGGTGAAGGTGAGCAATGAAATGGCTGCCACATGGTTCTGGGTGGGGAGAGTGTTCCATCCTGCTCAGCTGTGAGACAAGAGTGCCTGTTGGGAGTTGTTGTGCTGGCTTCCTGTACACATACCCCCATGGAAATGTTGCTAGCTACCTTTGAGGTGAATCAGAGGAAGAAAATGGTAGATATGTAAGACACGTGTTGGAAATAGTGTGTTGTACATAAGTGCATTTAGGTGTAGAAAGTGTAGCTTTATAGTTGTGCAAGACACTACATGGCAGTGTGATGGGATGCATTTGTTGGTACTTACCAGCCTCCACTCCCCCATCTATTCCGGTGAAACTCTCTGGATGCAGTATGGCAAGCACCTTCTCTTCCCATTCAGTGAATGTTAGTGTTAGAATGGGAGGGCCACCACCAGTCCTCTGAGCCGCCTCATGGTTCCTATTGGCACGGTATTTCACCCTGGTCTTGAGGTCATACCACCTCTTCTTGATGTTAGACAATGTGTGCAGGGTGGTCCCTACTGCATTGACTTTGTTGACTATCCCTTCCAATATTTGTTTTTTTCTGACTAGAGGGGTCTGTTGGACCATGCTTCCAAACAAATGTGGTTCTACTCTAATTATCTTGCTTGCCATCACTGACAACTCTTTGTCAGAAAATGTGGGCATTTGTTTCTGTGACATAGTGTGTGATGTGCAAATGACTGTCAAGTGCAGGTAGGAAGGTAGTGGTGGACATGTGTGAGATGTGTGTTGGAAGTGTTGGTGTGGGTGATGGTGATGGGGTATTGTGTGATGATTTGCCTCTCCTTTAAGCTGTGGTGTATGGCCCTTCACTGCTGGAGTTGTGCAAAGGATGATGGTCAGGGAAGGGGTTGGTTTTATACTCAGCTATGTAGGTGTGTAAAAATGAGGTATGCCTGCCATTTATTGGTATTCAATACCTTGGGGGTGTATCATTGGGGTGTGTCAGATGTGTTTGAGGGCAGCGGAGGAAACAGGCACTTTAGGAGGCCCAGTTTTGTAGTTGTATTCAACTGCCATACAGCTTTTTGCGTGACTGCAGTAGTCGGAACGCAATGATCGTTCCGCCTGCTACGCCATCTCATCATAATTTCACTTGCGGTCATTCCGCGTGAGGATCAGACTTTTAAGTGCTTTCTGCAGCATTTCCTTCCGCCGTGGTCGGATTTGCAGTTTTTCCGGACCTGGCGGACGGTTTCTTGTGAAATCCGACCGCCGTGGTCGGATTTTATGTTCATCACATTATAATGTCACCGCCGGTTTTGCGTGGTGTTTTTTTCTGGAAACACGGCAGTCCGAGGGCTTTTCCATCCACCATCGTAATGACCCTCTTAGTTGTTGGCAGCTATGTTCTTTTTGGAATGATTGTAGTAAGATATGTAGGATTGGTTAAGTTCTGCCTGTTGTGGCTTGGAAAGCATTCTCCCATCCTTCCACAGCGTTATTAGCTTTTGCTTCTTTGTTTAGGGTACTGTGATATACATTCCATCATGGAATGTGGTATTTGGGCTGTCTCCTGTGTCCAGATCTGTGTAGCCTTCCCACCCAGGTATCCTCAAAATAGTTGAGTGGGGGACTTCGTTTATGTTCATTTGTTTGGTAGTAGGGGCTTTCTATTAAGAGATTGTAGTGTTCTGCTACATCAGTTATTGGGACGTATGCTAGTGCAATTAGCTTTATAATTTCATGTGCAAAATTGCTATTAGTTGCATATTTTACACATAGGGGCCGATTCCGATCTGGTCGGAAGGGCACCGAACCGATCCGGCTGGAAAAACTACGAGCTGTATGCGTGTTTTCCGTCCGACTCGCACAGCTGTACGAGCGAGCAAGTACGATGCAAGCTACCTGAAATTCACCAAACGAGTTGTTTCCGGGTCTGATCCCCTCTGTACGTCTCGGTCGTAAGCTAACCGCGGCGTGCAATGGATGCGATTCACGACCGAGCCAGTACGATGCACACGTCCGGGTGGTTGCCTTTGGGAGTCCGTGTCGGACCACCTGTCACCCGCAGCCCTACGAGTGGGACACAGGGGGAGACCCATGGGTCTCACCAACACAGGCATGTACTGTGCGGATGGCACCGACGCGTACCCACTGTAGGGGGCGCACTTGTCCGCGACGTAGCCATTCAGTCAATGGCAGCCCATGTACGACCGGCTCCCATTTTCTGCTATGGGAGTCTGACCGAACCGAGTCCGGCAGCATACGGCCGCATCATACTCGCTCGGTCGGACTGCAGGACTCCGGCTCGGTTGGAAAATACTCCGGATCCGGCTCGGTCGAAGTGCCTTCCGACCCGGATCGGAATCGGCCCCTAAGCGTAGATTTTTTAAGGTGTCTCCATATGCATTGATTAAAGTGGTAATAGCAACCTTGTATTTCTTTGTGAGGGTAGTTTTTCACGATGGTTTGTATCAGTGACTGTTTAAAGTCTATGATAATTTTTGAGGTTAGTAATTATTCGTTTTTTGCTTTACTTTTGGCAAGAGTTCTACATAGGTAGTGGTTAGTTTGTTTGGTTACAGGGCATATATAAAGGAGATGCTGGAATTGTGATACAGTCCATGGATTGTATATAATTGGTAAAATGGTTCGGGACATATTTTAAATGTTCCGTCCATCATTCATGTTTTACAATTCTGTAGTTTAAGTAAGTTTGTGAGAGTTGCATGTATTATAATTCTTTTGTCGTTAGATTTGTTGTCATGAAGTAGAAATTGCTCTTCATTATGGCTTACAGTGAGTTCATGTGGTATTTGTATTTCACTGAAAGTTTTAGGGGTCGGTGGGGTGGTAGCAGTTGATTTTTTTCATTCTAGCTATTAGCCTTTTTTACGTTGACAGAGGGTAATTGGCCAGTTTTTTGTTCTGGAACTCTGGGGAGTATGTCTTTTAGTATTTCAGCAGTAGGTTTTTGAGACCTACTGCTAGCTTCTTTCAGAGTGTCTAAAGCATCTCTCACTTCTATTTCAGCTATGTTAGGGGGGTGGTTATGTTCCTTAACATGTAATTCAGTAGTTTCTTTTGTTGTAGCCCTCCCATAACATGCATTTGCATAATATTTGCTACATTTCCAATTAACTTTGCCATCTGTCTGTTTTTCTTGAGTGTAGACATATCCCATATAAGATAATAAAAAAAAATATTTCTAAGAAGTTATTAATTTTGCAATTTCAGTCATTCTGCTGTTTCCAATGCTATGAGAAATGTATATACAAATATTAAATGTATTGTAATTGTTTTAATTGCAATACAGGTTTTCATATAGAAAAATATACTTTTTTGCTTGAATATGTTGAACTTTTTTTGATGCTGAGGTGTTTCTATTGGCGCTTGCCTTTAGTGTTTCTTTTTATCTTCTTCAGAATAAAAAATGAAAACTTTAATAAATGTGTTTAACAGCATTTTCTCTATTTTGGGGTTTGTGTGGTTATTGGGCGATTTGGGTTGGGAATTTTAGTTATTTGAATAGTTTACCTGAGATTTATACTTATTTTTAGGCAAGGTGCTTTTTGGATGATGTTTGACGTTAGTAGAGTATATGTTGAAGTTTATGTAAAGGAGATATAATTTAAAAAATGATACATTCATTATATAGTTATTATAAAATGTGCTTTGCGATTATTTTATACAGCTGTAAAATTAAATAGATATTTTACTTACTGTGTGAAGTTGAAATCAGAGCTTTCAATGAGGAAGTCCAGTGTTGTAGAAGCAATCCAGCAGAGATTACCCTTATTCTTGGTTTTGTTGTTGGAACATAAAATAATGTTAAATTGTCTTTAGTTTATATAGTGTTTGTTTAATTGTGCTTTCAATTTCATTGGGTTATTTAGTTGTAGGTGTTCTCCATTGGTTGTTACTAATGTTTTCAATTAATTTGGGAGTTGTTTCCACATATGGGAAACACTAATTATTGTTCAGTTAAACGTTTTTTTATTTGTACTTTATTTAAAAATATAATAGTATATTATTTGTATTTCATATTGCATTGCATGTATAATAAAAATTCTTTATTTTATATATAGTGTTTGTAAGTATAATTAATTTGGTGAATTTAATTATGTTAAAAGCATTTTATTGAATTATAATTTATTTAACTTTAATTTTATTTATTTAATATGTTGTGTGTGTTTGTGATATTGTTCATATTATTTTTGTTATATATTGTGTTATGAAAAATATATATTTTATTTATTTCAAATTATTTTATTATTAATTTTATAAGCAAATACATTAGCATTTCTGTTACAAGGTTAGCCATTCGTAGTTTGTACAACATTGTTTACAGGTACTTCGAAAAATATGCTTAGCTAACCCCACCTGGCATGGTTTAGTGAGAACAAGAAAAAGGGTGATAAAAAGAAAAAGAAAAAGAGGAGAGAAAGGGGTGAAGGAAGGACACAAGAAAGGTTCCATGTTGTGAGCCTTATAAACGCTTGAGAAAGCCGCCACATCACTGTCTTGCATCTGGCTAAATTGGGAGACACGACCGCCCACCTACCGACCCGTAGGGCCATAGTAGTCGCGCTTAGTTATGTATGTTTTTAAGGTGTCAATATTTTTTTTCTGGCAATAATAGTGCGATCTGTATTTTTGTAATCAATATTTGTGTCATTTTGTATGTTATTTAATTTTTTCTATATTAGTTATCACAAAAGTTCTTTCATCAATATTAGTGATATCAATGTTAATGTTTGACGATATTTTTGTGTTGATGTTTGTGTATTATTTTAACCCCTTCGCTGCCAGGCCTTTTCCCCCTCCTGTGCCAAGCCTTTTTTTGGCTATTAGGAGTAGTGCGCGCTTAGGCCCCTGTAACTTTTTGACCACTTAAGGTATCCACGCCAAATTTGCGTCCTTTTCTTCCAACATCATGGGGATTCTAAAGGTACTCAGGGTTTGTGGTTTCTCCTAGAGGGGTCACAGAAATGAGCCAAAATACAGCAAAATTTTGTTTTTTTTCGGAAAAATGGGAAAACGGGCTGCAAATGAAAGCATCTGGGTTTTTTTCTGTAAATGTTATCAAAAAAGGGTTTGTGGGGTTGAAATCACCATTTTCCCAGCTTTTCGGGGATACCAGACTTTTGTCAGAAACCCAACATTTTTTACACAGTTTTGGCATTTTTCTGGGACATAGCCGATTTGTGAAATTTTTTGTGCTTTTGACCTCCTTCCAGTTAATGGCAGAAATGGGTACAAAAGCAATAATGGATTATTGAGAAGAAGAATACAACATTCTGAATTCAGCAAGGGGTCATTTGTGTAGATCCATCAAGGTTTTTTTCTAGAAACAAACAGTTAAATATAGGATAACTCGAAAATTAGTTGAAAAAAACAGCCTTTTGTGTCAAGGTTTTCACCTGTAACTTCTTCTAATTATGACAGCTCTTTGAAAGCAATATACCGTTGCATCCGCTGGAGATTCCTGGTTGTGGGGATATATAGGACTTGTAGGTTCACCAAGAACCCGACGAACTCAGAGCCAAAAACTGAGCAGCAACTTGCAATGGTTTTTTATTATGTGCCGGGTATATAGTAATTATTCTGTAAAAATGTGTACATGGAAAAATCGGTATGAAAGACACCTATGTATTTCTGAAATGGGAACAAAATATAGAGTTTAAAAACAGTAGATATTTGCACATTTTTGAAATTGGGAATACTCATACTAGCATGAGAATTATCAGTCATTTTTTAGAATGACTTCTTTTTTACACAATATCTTTCATTTGGAAGGCAGAAATGCATCGAAAGACAATAGATAATAACAGTTCCTTTACAAATCTGAATTACCCTAAGTCTCCCGATAAAAATGGTACCTCCCTTGTGTGGGTAGGCATAGTGCCCACGACAGGAAACGGCGCAAAACGCAACGCGCTCACATCTCAATATCGCAGTGAAAATTTACCCTTTTTTTGCAAAGTGCCTAGCTCTAGTTTTTGAACCCTAGCTTTGCGGGCACCTTTGGAAACCTAGCAAACCTATACATTTTTGAAAACTAGACACCCAGGGAAATCCAGGATGGGGTGACTTGACTGCCTCCCACCAGGGTCTGTTACCCAGAATCCCTTGCAAACCTAAAAAATTGTCCAAAAAAACACACTTTCCCCACATTTCTGTCGTGGAAAGTTCCGGAATCTGCGTGGATCCACAAATTTCCACCCACCCCGCGTTTCCCAAAGTCTTACGAGAAAAACGGTACCTCACTTGTGTGGGTCGGCCTAGTGCCCACGACAGGAAACGGCGCAAAACGCAACGTGGTCACACCTCAATTTCGCAGTGAAAAATGACCCTTTTTTGGCAAAATGTCTAGCTGTAGTTTTTGAACCCTAGCTCTGCGGGCACCTTGGGAAACCTAGCAAAAATATACATTTTTGAAAACTAGACACCCAGGGGAATCGAGGATGGGGTGACTTGACTGCCTCCCACCAGGGTCTGTTACCCAAAATCTCTTGCAAACCTAAAAAATTGTCAAAAAAAACACATTTTCCCCACATTTCTGCCGTGGAAAGTTCTGGAATCTGCGTGGATCCACAAATTTCCACCCACCCCGCGTTCCCCAAAGTCTTACAAGAAAAATGGTACCTCACTTGTGTGGGTCGGCCTAGTGCCCGCGACAGGAAACGGCGCAAAACGCAACGTGGTCACACCTCAATTTCGCAGTGAAAAATGACCCTTTTTGGAAAAATGACTAGCTGTAGTTTTTTAACCCTAGCTCTGCGGGCACCTAGGGAAACCTAGCAAACCTATACATTTTTGAAAACTAGACACCCAGGGGAATCCAGGATGGGGAGACTTGACTGCCTCCCACCAGGGTCTGTTACCCAGAATCCCTTGCAAACCTAAAACATTGTCAAAAAAACCACATTTTCCCCACATTTCTGTTGTGGAATGTTCCGGAATCTACGTGGATCCACAAATTTCCACCAACCCCGCGTTCCCCAAAGTCTTAAGAGGAAAACGGTACATCACTTGTGTGGGTCGGCCTAGTGCCCGCGACAGGAAACGGCGCAAAACGCAACGTGGTCACACCTCAATTTCGTAGTGAAAAATGACCCTTTTTTGGCAAAATGTCTAGCTGTAGTTTTTGAACCCTAGCTCTGCGGGCACCTTGGGAAACATAGCAAACCTATACATTTTTGAAAACTAGACACCCAGGGGAATCGAGGATGGGGTGACTTGACTGCCTCCCACCAGGGTCTGTTACCCAGAATCCCTTGCAAACCTAAAAAATTGTCAAAAAAAACACATTTTCCCCACATTTCTGTCGTGGAAAGTTCTGGAATCTGCGTGGATCCACAAATTTCCACCCACCCCGCGTTCCCCAAAGTCTTACAAGAAAAATGGTACCTCACTTGTGTGGGTCGGCCTAGTGCCCGCGACAGGAAACGGCGCAAAACGCAACGTGGTCACACCTCAATTTCACAGTGAAAAATGACCATTTTTTGGCAAAATGATTAGCTGTAGTTTTTTAACCCTAGCTCTGCGGGCACCTTGGGAAACCTAGCAAACCTATTCATTTTTGAAAACTAGACACACAGGGGAATCCAGGATGGGGTGAATTGACTGCCTCCCACCAGGGTCTGTTACCCAGAATCCCTTGCAAACCTAACAAATTGTCAAAAAAAACACATTTTCCCCACATTTCTGTCGTGGAAAGTTCTGGAATCTGCGTGGATCCACAAATTTCCACCCACCCCGCGTTCCCCAAAGTCTTACAAGAAAAATGGTACCTCACTTGTGTGGGTCTGCCTAGTGCCCGCGACAGGAAACAGCGCAAAACGCAACGTGGTCACACCTCAATTTCGCAGTGAAAAATGACCCTTTTTTGGCAAAATGACTAGCTGTAGTTTTTTAACCCTAGCTCTGCGGGCACCTTGGGAAACCTAGCAAACCTATACATTTTTTAAAACTAGACACCCAGGGGAATCCAGGATGGGGAGACTTGACTGCCTCCCACCAGGGTCTGTTACCCAGAATCCCTTGCAAACCTAAAACATTGTCAAAAAAACCACATTTTCCCCACATTTCTGTCGTGGAATGTTCAGGAATCTATGTGGATCCACAAATTTCCACCAACCCCGCGTTCCCCAAAGTCTTACGAGAAAAACGGTACCTCACTTGTGTGGGTCGGCCTAGTGCCCGCGACAGGAAACGGCGCAAAACGCAACGTGGTCACACCTCAATTTCGCAGTGAAAAATGACCCATTTTTGGCAAAATGACTAGCTGTAGTATTTGAACCCTAGCTCTGCGGGCACCTTGGGAAACCTAGCAAACCTATACATTTTTAAAAACTAGACACACAGGGGAATCCAGTATGAGGTGACTTGACTGCCTCCCACCAGGGTCTGTTACCCAGAATCCCTTGCACACCTAAAACATTGTAAAAAAAAACACATTTTCCCCACATTTCTGTCGTGGAATGTTCCGGAAACTATGTGTATCCACAAATTTTCACCAACCCCGCGTTCCCCAAAGTCTTACGAGAAAAACGGTACCTCATTTGTGTGGGTCGGCATAGTGCCCGCGACAGGAAACGGCGCAAAACGCAACGTGGTCACACCTCAATTTCGCAGTGAAAAATGACCCTTTTTTGGCAAAATGACTAGCTGTAGTTTTTGAACCCTAGCTCTGCGGGCACCTTGGGAAACCTAGCAAACCTATACATTTTTAAAAACTAGACACACAGGGGAATCCAGTATGAGGTGACTTGACTGCCTCCCACCAGGGTCTGTTACCCAGAATCCATTGCAAACCTAAAAAATTGTCCAAAAAAACACATTTTCCCCACATTTCTGTCGTGGAAAGTTCTGGAATCTGCGTGGATCCACAAATTTCCACCCACCCCGCGTTCCCCAAAGTCTTGCAAGAAAAATGGTACCTCACTTGTGTGGGTCGGCCTAGTGCCCGCGACAGGAAACAGCGCAAAACGCAACGTGGTCCCACCTCAATTTCGCAGTGAAAAATGACCCTTTTTTGGCAAAATGACTAGCTGTAGTTTTTTAACCCTAGCTCTGCGGGCACCTTGGGAAACCTAGCACACCTATACATTTTTGAAAACTAGACACCCAGGGAAATCCAGGATGGGGAGACTTGACTGCCTCCCACCAGGGTCTGTTACCCAGAATCCCTTGCAAACCTAAAACATTGTCAAAAAAAACACATTTTCCCCACATTTCTGTCGTGGAAAGTTCGGGAATCTGCGTGGATCCACAAATTTCCACTCACCCCACATTCCCCAAAGTTTTACGAGAAAAACGGTACCTCACTTTTGTGGGTCGGCCTAGCGCCCGTGACAGGAAACGGCGCAAAACGCAACGTGGTCACACCTCAATTTCGCAGTGAAAAAATACCCTTTTTTGGCAAAATGACTAGCTGTAGTTTTTTAACCCTAGCTCTGCGGGCACCTTGGGAAACCTAGCAAACCTACACATTTTTGAAAACTAGACACCCAGGGGAATCCAGGATGGGGTGACTTGACTGCCTCCAACCAGGGTCTGTTACCCAGAGTCCCTTGCAAACCTAAAAAATTGTAAAAAAAAACACATTTTCCCCACATTTCTGTCGTGGAAATTTCTGGAATCTGCGTGGATCTACTAATTTCCACCCACCCCGCGTTCCCCAAAGTCTTACGAGGAAAATGGTACCTCACTTGTGTGGGTCGACCTAGTGCCCGTGACAGGAAACGGCGCAAAATGCAACGTGATCATACCTCAATTTCGCAGTGAAAAATGACCCTTTTTTGGCAAAATGTCTAGCTGTAGTGTTTGAACCCTAGCTCTAGGGCACCTTGGGAAAACTAGCAAACCTATACATTTTTAAAAACAAGACACCCAGGGGAATCCAGGATGGGGTGACTTGACTGCCTCCCACCAGGGTCTGTTACCCAGAATCCCTTGCAAACCTAAAAAATTGTAAAAAAAAACACATTTTCCCCACATTTCTGTCGTGGAAAGTTCTGGAATCTCCGTGGATCCACAAATTTCCACCCACCCCGTGTTCCCCAAAGTCTTACAAGAAAAATGGTACCTCACTTGTGTGGGTCGGCCTAGTGCCCGCGACAGGAAACAGCGCAAAACGCAACGTGGTCACACCTCAATTTCGTAGTGAAAAATGACCCTTTTTTGGCAAAATGACTAGCTGTAGTTTTTTAACCCTAGCTCTGCGGGCACCTTGGGAAACCTAGCAAACCTATACATTTTTGAAAACTAGACACCCAGGGGAATCCAGGATGGGGAGACTTGACTGCCTCCCACCAGGGTCTGTTACCCAGAATCCCTTGCAAACCTAAAACATTGTCAAAAAAACCACATTTTCCCCACATTTCTGTCGTGGAATGTTCCGGAATCTATGTGGATCCACAAATTTCCACCAACCCTGCGTTCCCCAAAGTCTTACGAGAAAAACGGTACCTCACTTGTGTGGGTCGGCCTAGTGCCCGCGACAGGAAACGGCGCAAAACGCAACGTGGTCACACCTCAGTTTCGCAGTGAAAAATGACCCTTTTTTGGCAAAATGACTAGCTGTAGTTTTTTAACCCTAGCTCTGCGGGCACCTTGGGAAACCTAGCAAACCTATACATTTTTGAAAACTAGACACACAAGGGAATCCAGTATGGGGTGACTTGACTGCCTCGCACCAGATTCTGTTACCCAGAATCCCTTGCAAACCTAAAAATCTTGTAAAAAAAAACACATTTTCCCCATATTTCTGTCGTGGAAAGTTCCAGAATCTGCGTGGATCCACAAATTATCACACACCCCGCGTTCCCCAAAGTCTTACGAGAAAAACGGTACCTCATTTGTGTGGGTCGGCCTAGTGCCCGCGAAAGGAAACGGCGCAAAATGCAACGTGGTCACACCTCAATTTCGCAGTGAAAAATGACCCTTTTTTGGAAAAAATGACTAGCTGTAGTTCTTGAACCCTAGCTCAGTTGGCACCTTGGGAAATCTAGAAAACCTATACATTTTTGAAAACTAGACACCCAGGGGAATCCAGGATGGGGTGACTTGACTGCCTCGCACTAGGGTCTGTTACCCAGAATCCCTTGCAAACCTAAAACAATTGTAAAAAAAAACACATTTTCCCCACATTTCTGTCGTGGAAAGTTCCGGAATCTGCGTGGATCCACAAATTTCCACCCACCCCGCGTTCACCAAAGTCTTACGAGTAAAACGGTACCTCACTTGTGTGGGTCGGCCTAGTGCCCACGACAGGAAACGGCGCAAGACGCAACGTGGTCACACCTCAATTTCGCAGCGAAAAATGACAGTTTTTTGGCAAAATGACTAGCTGTAGTTTTTGAACCCTAGCTCTGCGGGCACCTTGGGAAACCTAGCAAACCTATACATTTTTGAAAAGTAGACACCCAGTGGAATTCAGGATGGGGTGACTTGACTGCCTCGCACCAGGGTCTGTTACCCAGAATCCCTTGCAAACCTAAAAAAATTGTCACAAAAAACACATTTTCCCCACATTTCTGTCGTGGAAAGTTCCAGAAACTGCTTGGATCCACAAATTTCCACTCACCCCGCGTTCCCCAAAGTCTTACAAGAAAAACGGTACCTCACTTGTGTGGGTCGGCCTAGCGCCCGTGACAGGAAAAGGCGCAAAATGCAACGTGGTCACACCTCAATTTCGCAGTGAAAAATGACCCTTTTTTGGCAAAATGTCTAGCTGTAGTGTTTGAACCCTAGCTCTGTGGGCACCTTGGGAAACCTAGCAAACCTATACATTTTTAAAAACAAGACACCCAGGGGAATCCAGGATGGGGTGACTTGACTGCCTCCCACCAGGGTCTGTTACCCAGAATCCCTTGCACACCTAAAAAAGTGTAAAAAAAAACACATTTTCCCCACATTTCTGTTGTGGAAAGTTCTGGAATCTCCGTGGATCCACAAATTTCCACCCACCCTGCATTCCCCAAAGTCTTACGAGAAAAATGGTACCTCACTTGTGTGGGTCGGCCTAGTGCCCGCGAAGGAAACGGCGCAAAATGCAACGTGGTCACACCTCAATTTTGCAGTGAAAAATGACCCTTTTTTGGCAAAATGACTAGCTGTAGTTTTTTAACCCTAACTCTGCGAACACCTTGGGAAACCTAGCAAACCTATATATTTTTGGAAACTAGACCCCCAGGGGAATCCAGGATGGGGAGACTTGACTGCCTCCCACCAGGGTCTGTTACCCAGAATCCCTTGCAAACCTAAAAAATTGTCAAAAAAAACACATTTTCCCCACATTTCTGTCGTGGAAAGTTCCGGAATCTGCGTGGATCCACAAAATTCCACTCACCCCGTGTTCCCCAAAGTCTTACGAGAAAAACGGTACCTCACTCATGTGGGTCGGCCTAGCGCCCGTGACAGGAAACGGCGCAAAACGCAACGTGGTCACACCTCAATTTCGCAGTGAAAAAATACCCTTTTTTGGCAAAATGACTAGCTGTAGTTTTTTAACCTTAGCTCTGCGGGCACCTTGGGAAACCTAGCAAACCTACATATTTTTGAAAATTAGACACCCAGGGGAATCCAGGATGGGGTGATTTGACTGCCTCCAACCAGGGTCTGTTACCCAGAGTCCCTTGCAAACCTAAAAAATTATTTAAAAAAACACATTTTCCCCACATTTCTGTCGTGGAAATTTCTGGAATCTGCGTGGATCTACAAATTTCCACCCACCCCGCGTTCCCCAAAGTCTTACGAGGAAAATGGTACCTCACTTGTGTGGGTCGACCTAGTGCCCGTGACAGGAAACGGCGCAAAATGTAACCTGGTCACACCTCAATTTCGCAGTGAAAAATGACCCTTTTTTGGCAAAATGTCTAGCTGTAGTGTTTGAACCCTAGCTCTGTGGGCACCTTGGGAAACCTAGCAAACCTATACATTTTTTGAAACTAGACACCCAGGGGAATCCAGGATGGGGAGACTTGACTGCCTCCCACCAGGGTTTGTTACCCAGAATCCCTTGCAAACCTAAAACATTGTCAAAAAAACCACATTTTCCCCACATTTCTGTCGTGCAATGTTCCGGAATCTATGTGGATCCACAAATTTCCACAAACCCCGCGTTCCCCAAAGTCTTACGAGAAAAACGGTACCTCACTTGTGTGGGTCGGCCTAGTGCCCGCGACAGGAAACGGCGCAAAACGCAACGTGGTCACACCTCAATTTCGCAGTGAAAAAAGACCCTTTTTTGGCAAAATGACTAGCTGTAGTTTTTGAACCCTAGCTCTGCGGGAACCTTGGGAAACCTAGCAAACCTATATATTTTTAAAAACTAGACACACAAGGGAATCCAGTATGGGGTGACTTGACTGCCTCGCACCAGGGTCTGTTACCCAGAATCCCTTGCAAACCTAAAAAACTTGTAAAAAAAAACACATTTTCCCCACATTTCTGTCGTGGAAAGTTCCGGAATCTGCGTGGATCCACAAATTTCCACACACCCCGCGTTCCCCAAAGTCTTACGAGAAAAACGGTACCTCACTTGTGTGGGTCGGCCTAGTGCCCGCGACAGGAAACGGCGCAAAATGCAACGTGGTCACACCTCAATTTCGCAGTGAAAAATGACCCTTTTTTGGCAAAATGACTAGCTGTAGTTCTTGAACCCTAGCTCTGTTGGCACCTTGGGAAATCTAGCAAACCTATACATTTTCGAAAACTAGACACCCAGGGGAATCCAGGATGGGGTGACTTGACTGCCTCGCACCAGGGTCTGTTACCCAGAATCCCTTGCAAACCTAAAAAAATTGTCCAAAAAACACATTTTCCCCACATTTCTGTCGTGGAAATTTCTGGAATCTGCGTGGATCTACTAATTTCCACCCACCCCGCGTTCCCCAAAGTCTTACGAGGAAAATGGTACCTCACTTGTGTGGGTCGACCTAGTGCCCGTGACAGGAAACGGCGCAAAATGCAACGTGATCACACCTCAATTTCGCAGTGAAAAATGACCCTTTTTTGGCAAAATGTCTAGCTGTAGTGTTTGAACCCTAGCTCTGTGGGCACCTTGGGAAACCTAGCAAACCTATACATTTTTAAAAACAAGACACCCAGGGGAATCCAGGATGGGGTGACTTGACTGCCTCCCACCAGGGTCTGTTACCCAGAATCCCTTGCAAACCTAAAAAAATTGTCAAAAAAAACACATTTTCCCCACATTTCTGTCGTGGAAAGTTCCGGAATCTGCGTGGATCCACAAATTTCCACTCACCCCGCGTTCCCCAAAGTCTTACGAGAAAAACGGTACCTCACTTGTGTGGGTCGGCCTAGCGCCCGTGACAGGAAACGGCGCAAAACGCAACGTGGTCACCCCTCAATGTCGCAGCGAAAAATGACCCTTTTTTGGCAAAATGACTAGCTATAGTTTTTTAACCCTAGCTCTGCGGGCACCTTGGGAAATCTAGCAAACCTACACATTTTTGAAAACTAGACACCCAGGGGAATCCAGGAGGGGGTGACTTGACTGCCTCCAACCAGGGTCTGTTACCCAGAGTCCCTTGCAAACCTAAAAAATTGTCAAAAAAACACATTTTCCCCACATTTCTGTCGTGGAAATTTCTGGAATCTGCGTGGATCTACTAATTTCCACCCACCCCTCGTTCCCCAAAGTCTTACGATGAAAATGGTACCTCACTTGTGTGGGTCGACATAGTGCCCGTGCCAGGAAACGGCGCAAAATGCAACGTGGTCACACCTCAATTTCGCAGTGAAAAATGACCCTTTTTTGGCAAAATGTCTAGCTGTAGTGTTTGAACCCTAGCTCAGTGGGCACCTAGGGAAACCTAGCAAACCTATACATTTTTAAAAACAAGACACCCAGGGGAATCCAGGATGGGGTGACTTGACTGCCTCCCACCAGGGTCTGTTACCCAGAATCCCTTGCACACCTAAAAAAGTGTAAAAAAAACCACATTTTCCCCACATTTCTGTTGTGGAAAGTTCTGGAATCTCCGTGGATCCACAAATTTCCACCCACCCTGCATTCCCCAAAGTCTTACGAGAAAAATGGTACCTCACTTGTGTGGGTCGGCCTAGTGCCCGCGACAGGAAACGGCACAAAATGCAACGTGGTCACACCTCAATTTCGCAGTGAAAAATTACCCTTTTTTGGCAAAATGTCTAGCTGTAGTGTTTGAACCCTAGCTCCGTGGGCACCTTGGGAAACCTAGCAAACCTATACATTTTTTGAAACTAGACCCCCAGGGGAATCCAGGATGGGGAGACTTGACTGCCTCCCACCAGGGTCTGTTACCCAGAATTCCTTGCAAACCTAAAAAATTGTCAAAAAAAACACATTTTCCCCACATTTCTGTCGTGGAAAGTTCCGGAATCTGTGTGGATCCACAAATTTCCACCCACCCCGCGTTCCCCAAAGTCTTACGAGGAAAATGGTACCTCACTTGTGTGGGTCGACCTAGTGCCCGTGACAGGAAACGGCGCAAAATGCAACGTGGTCACACCTCAATTTCGCAGTGAAAAATTACCCTTTTTTGGCAAAATGTCTAGCTGTAGTGTTTGAACCCTAGCTCCGTGGGCACCTTGGGAAACCTAGCAAACCTATACATTTTTTGAAACTAGACACCCAGGGGAATCCAGGATGGGGAGACATGACTGCCTCCCACCAGGGTCTGTTACCCAGAATCCCTTGCAAACCTAAAAAATTGTCAAAAAAAACACATTTTCCCCACATTTCTGTCATGGAAAGTTCCGGAATCTGCGTGGATCCACAAATTTCTACCCTCCCCGCGTTCACCAAAGTCTTACGAGAAAAACGGTACCTCACTTGTGTGGGTCGGCCTAGCGCCCGTGACAGGAAACGGCGCAAAACGCAACGTGGTCACACCTCAATTTCGCAGCGAAAAATGACCCTTTTTTGGCAAAATGACTAGCTGTAGTTTTTTAACCCTAGCTCTGCGGGCACCTTGGGAAACCTAGCAAACCTACACATTTTTGAAAACTAGACACCCAGGGGAATCCAGGATGGGGTGACTTGACTGCCTCCAACCAGGGTCTGTTACCCAGAGTCCCTTGCAAACCTAAAAAATTGTCAAAAAAAACACATTTTCCCCACATTTCTGTCGTGGAAATTTCTGGAATCTGCGTGGATCTACTAATTTCCACCCACCCCGCGTTCCCCAAAGTCTTACGAGGAAAATGGTACCTCACTTGTGTGGGTCGACCTAGTGCCCGTGACAGGAAACGGCGCAAAATGCAACGTGATCACACCTCAATTTCGCAGTAAAAAATGACCCTTTTTTGGCAAAATGTCTAGCTGTAGTGTTTGAACCCTAGCTCTGTGGGCACCTTGGGAAACCTAGCAAACCTATACATTTTTAAAAACAAGACACCCAGGGGAATCCAGGATGGGGTGACTTGAATGCCTCCCACCAGGGTCTGTTACCCAGAATTCCTTGCAAACCTAAAAAATTATCAAAAAAAACACATTTTCCCCACATTTCTGTCGTGGAAAGTTCCGGAATCTGTGTGGATCCACAAATTTCCACCCACCCCGCGTTCCCCAAAGTCTTACGAGGAAAATAGTACCTCACTTGTGTGGGTCGACCTAGTGCCCGTGACAGGAAACGGCGCAAAATGCAACGTGGTCACACCTCAATTTCGCAGTGAAAAATTACCCTTTTTTGGCAAAATGTCTAGCTGTAGTGTTTGAACCCTAGCTCCGTGGGCACCTTGGGAAACCTAGCAAACCTATACATTTTTTGAAACTAGACACCCAGGGGAATCCAGGATGGGGAGACATGACTGCCTCCCACCAGGGTCTGTTACCCAGAATCCCTTGCAAACCTAAAAAATTGTCAAAAAAAACACATTTTCCCCACATTTCTGTCATGGAAAGTTCCGGAATCTGCGTGGATCCACAAATTTCTACCCACCCCGCGTTCACCAAAGTCTTACGAGAAAAACGGTACCTCACTTGTGTGGGTCGGCCTAGCGCCCGTGACAGGAAACGGCGCAAAACGCAACGTGGTCACACCTCAATTTCGCAGCGAAAAATGACCCTTTTTTGGCAAAATGACTAGCTGTAGTTTTTTAACCCTAGCTCTGCGGGCACCTTGGGAAACCTAGCAAACCTACACATTTTTGAAAACTAGACACCCAGGGGAATCCAGGATGGGGTGACTTGACTGCCTCCAACCAGGGTCTGTTACCCAGAGTCCCTTGCAAACCTAAAAAATTGTCAAAAAAAACACATTTTCCCCACATTTCTGTCGTGGAAATTTCTGGAATCTGCGTGGATCTACTAATTTCCACCCACCCCGCGTTCCCCAAAGTCTTACGAGAAAAACGGTACCTCACTTGTGTGGGTCGGCCTAGTGCCCGCGACAGGAAACGGCGCAAAACGCAACGTGGTCACACCTCAATTTCGCAGTGAAAAAAGACCCTTTTTTGGCAAAATGACTAGCTGTAGTTTTTGAACCCTAGCTCTGCGGGAACCTTGGGAAACCTAGCAAACCTATATATTTTTAAAAACTAGACACACAAGGGAATCCAGTATGGGGTGACTTGACTGCCTCGCACCAGGGTCTGTTACCCAGAATCCCTTGCAAACCTAAAAAACTTGTAAAAAAAAACACATTTTCCCCACATTTCTGTCGTGGAAAGTTCCGGAATCTGCGTGGATCCACAAATTTCCACACACCCCGCGTTCCCCAAAGTCTTACGAGAAAAACGGTACCTCACTTGTGTGGGTCGGCCTAGTGCCCGCGACAGGAAACGGCGCAAAATGCAACGTGGTCACACCTCAATTTCGCAGTGAAAAATGACCCTTTTTTGGCAAAATGACTAGCTGTAGTTCTTGAACCCTAGCTCTGTTGGCACCTTGGGAAATCTAGCAAACCTATACATTTTTGAAAACTAGACACCCAGGGGAATCCAGGATGGGGTGACTTGACTGCCTCGCACCAGGGTCTGTTACCCAGAATCCCTTGCAAACCTAAAAAAATTGTCCAAAAAACACATTTTCCCCACATTTCTGTCGTGGAAATTTCTGGAATCTGCGTGGATCTACTAATTTCCACCCACCCCGCGTTCCCCAAAGTCTTACGAGGAAAATGGTACCTCACTTGTGTGGGTCGACCTAGTGCCCGTGACAGGAAACGGCGCAAAATGCAACGTGATCACACCTCAATTTCGCAGTGAAAAATGACCCTTTTTTGGCAAAATGTCTAGCTGTAGTGTTTGAACCCTAGCTCTGTGGGCACCTTGGGAAACCTAGCAAACCTATACATTTTTAAAAACAAGACACCCAGGGGAATCCAGGATGGGGTGACTTGACTGCCTCCCACCAGGGTCTGTTACCCAGAATCCCTTGCAAACCTAAAAAAATTGTCAAAAAAAACACATTTTCCCCACATTTCTGTCGTGGAAAGTTCCGGAATCTGCGTGGATCCACAAATTTCCACTCACCCCGCGTTCCCCAAAGTCTTACGAGAAAAACGGTACCTCACTTGTGTGGGTCGGCCTAGCGCCCGTGACAGGAAACGGCGCAAAACGCAACGTGGTCACCCCTCAATTTCGCAGCGAAAAATGACCCTTTTTTGGCAAAATGACTAGCTATAGTTTTTTAACCCTAGCTCTGCGGGCACCTTGGGAAATCTAGCAAACCTACACATTTTTGAAAACTAGACACCCAGGGGAATCCAGGAGGGGGTGACTTGACTGCCTCCAACCAGGGTCTGTTACCCAGAGTCCCTTGCAAACCTAAAAAATTGTCAAAAAAACACATTTTCCCCACATTTCTGTCGTGGAAATTTCTGGAATCTGCGTGGATCTACTAATTTCCACCCACCCCGCGTTCCCCAAAGTCTTACGAGGAAAATGGTACCTCACTTGTGTGGGTCGGCCTAGTGCCCGCGACAGGAAACGGCGCAAAACGCAACGTGGTCACACCTCAATTTCGCAGTGAAAAAAGACCCTTTTTTGGCAAAATGACTAGCTGTAGTTTTTGAACCCTAGCTCTGCGGGAACCTTGGGAAACCTAGCAAACCTATATATTTTTAAAAACTAGACACACAAGGGAATCCAGTATGGGGTGACTTGACTGCCTCGCACCAGGGTCTGTTACCCAGAATCCCTTGCAAACCTAAAAAACTTGTAAAAAAAAACACATTTTCCCCACATTTCTGTCGTGGAAAGTTCCGGAATCTGCGTGGATCCACAAATTTCCACACACCCCGCGTTCCCCAAAGTCTTACGAGAAAAACGGTACCTCACTTGTGTGGGTCGGCCTAGTGCCCGCGACAGGAAACGGCGCAAAATGCAACGTGGTCACACCTCAATTTCGCAGTGAAAAATGACCCTTTTTTGGCAAAATGACTAGCTGTAGTTCTTGAACCCTAGCTCTGTTGGCACCTTGGGAAATCTAGCAAACCTATACATTTTTGAAAACTAGACACCCAGGGGAATCCAGGATGGGGTGACTTGACTGCCTCGCACCAGGGTCTGTTACCCAGAATCCCTTGCAAACCTAAAAAAATTGTCCAAAAAACACATTTTCCCCACATTTCTGTCGTGGAAATTTCTGGAATCTGCGTGGATCTACTAATTTCCACCCACCCCGCGTTCCCCAAAGTCTTACGAGGAAAATGGTACCTCACTTGTGTGGGTCGACCTAGTGCCCGTGACAGGAAACGGCGCAAAATGCAACGTGATCACACCTCAATTTCGCAGTGAAAAATGACCCTTTTTTGGCAAAATGTCTAGCTGTAGTGTTTGAACCCTAGCTCTGTGGGCACCTTGGGAAACCTAGCAAACCTATACATTTTTAAAAACAAGACACCCAGGGGAATCCAGGATGGGGTGACTTGACTGCCTCCCACCAGGGTCTGTTACCCAGAATCCCTTGCAAACCTAAAAAAATTGTCAAAAAAAACACATTTTCCCCACATTTCTGTCGTGGAAAGTTCCGGAATCTGCGTGGATCCACAAATTTCCACTCACCCCGCGTTCCCCAAAGTCTTACGAGAAAAACGGTACCTCACTTGTGTGGGTCGGCCTAGCGCCCGTGACAGGAAACGGCGCAAAACGCAACGTGGTCACCCCTCAATTTCGCAGCGAAAAATGACCCTTTTTTGGCAAAATGACTAGCTATAGTTTTTTAACCCTAGCTCTGCGGGCACCTTGGGAAATCTAGCAAACCTACACATTTTTGAAAACTAGACACCCAGGGGAATCCAGGAGGGGGTGACTTGACTGCCTCCAACCAGGGTCTGTTACCCAGAGTCCCTTGCAAACCTAAAAAATTGTCAAAAAAACACATTTTCCCCACATTTCTGTCGTGGAAATTTCTGGAATCTGCGTGGATCTACTAATTTCCACTAGGCCTGGGCAGTAAATTCCGTTCCGTTCGCGGAATTTGCGGAATTTGGGTAATTTCGCGTTCCGCGGAGAACGCGAAATTGCCCAAAATCTGCGTTCCGCGACTTCGCGAAATTTTTTGCTTGTTCGCGTTCTCAATATGCGTGTTCGCTAGATATTTCACCCCGAGCACGCAAACAGCGATCGCGAACAGGAAAAAAGTATCGCGAACAAGCAATTCCGCGTGTTCGCGGAATTTCTGCGTGTTCGCGGAGATTTTTTACCGTTTCGCGGAGATTTGCGTAACGCGATTACGCAAATTCCGCCCACCCCTAATTTCCACCCACCCCTCGTTCCCCAAAGTCTTACGATGAAAATGGTACCTCACTTGTGTGGGTCGACCTAGTGCCCGTGCCAGGAAACGGCGCAAAATGCAACGTGGTCACACCTCAATTTCGCAGTGAAAAATGACCCTTTTTTGGCAAAATGTCTAGCTGTAGTGTTTGAACCCTAGCTCAGTGGGCACCTAGGGAAACCTAGCAAACCTATACATTTTTAAAAACAAGACACCCAGGGGAATCCAGGATGGGGTGACTTGACTGCCTCCCACCAGGGTCTGTTACCCAGAATCCCTTGCACACCTAAAAAAGTGTAAAAAAAACCACATTTTCCCCACATTTCTGTTGTGGAAAGTTCTGGAATCTCCGTGGATCCACAAATTTCCACCCACCCTGCATTCCCCAAAGTCTTACGAGAAAAATGGTACCTCACTTGTGTGGGTCGGCCTAGTGCCCGCGACAGGAAACGGCACAAAATGCAACGTGGTCACACCTCAATTTCGCAGTGAAAAATTACCCTTTTTTGGCAAAATGTCTAGCTGTAGTGTTTGAACCCTAGCTCCGTGGGCACCTTGGGAAACCTAGCAAACCTATACATTTTTTGAAACTAGACCCCCAGGGGAATCCAGGATGGGGAGACTTGACTGCCTCCCACCAGGGTCTGTTACCCAGAATTCCTTGCAAACCTAAAAAATTGTCAAAAAAAACACATTTTCCCCACATTTCTGTCGTGGAAAGTTCCGGAATCTGTGTGGATCCACAAATTTCCACCCACCCCGCGTTCCCCAAAGTCTTACGAGGAAAATGGTACCTCACTTGTGTGGGTCGACCTAGTGCCCGTGACAGGAAACGGCGCAAAATGCAACGTGGTCACACCTCAATTTCGCAGTGAAAAATTACCCTTTTTTGGCAAAATGTCTAGCTGTAGTGTTTGAACCCTAGCTCCGTGGGCACCTTGGGAAACCTAGCAAACCTATACATTTTTTGAAACTAGACACCCAGGGGAATCCAGGATGGGGAGACATGACTGCCTCCCACCAGGGTCTGTTACCCAGAATCCCTTGCAAACCTAAAAAATTGTCAAAAAAAACACATTTTCCCCACATTTCTGTCATGGAAAGTTCCGGAATCTGCGTGGATCCACAAATTTCTACCCTCCCCGCGTTCACCAAAGTCTTACGAGAAAAACGGTACCTCACTTGTGTGGGTCGGCCTAGCGCCCGTGACAGGAAACGGCGCAAAACGCAACGTGGTCACACCTCAATTTCGCAGCGAAAAATGACCCTTTTTTGGCAAAATGACTAGCTGTAGTTTTTTAACCCTAGCTCTGCGGGCACCTTGGGAAACCTAGCAAACCTACACATTTTTGAAAACTAGACACCCAGGGGAATCCAGGATGGGGTGACTTGACTGCCTCCAACCAGGGTCTGTTACCCAGAGTCCCTTGCAAACCTAAAAAATTGTCAAAAAAAACACATTTTCCCCACATTTCTGTCGTGGAAATTTCTGGAATCTGCGTGGATCTACTAATTTCCACCCACCCCGCGTTCCCCAAAGTCTTACGAGGAAAATGGTACCTCACTTGTGTGGGTCGACCTAGTGCCCGTGACAGGAAACGGCGCAAAATGCAACGTGATCACACCTCAATTTCGCAGTAAAAAATGACCCTTTTTTGGCAAAATGTCTAGCTGTAGTGTTTGAACCCTAGCTCTGTGGGCACCTTGGGAAACCTAGCAAACCTATACATTTTTAAAAACAAGACACCCAGGGGAATCCAGGATGGGGTGACTTGAATGCCTCCCACCAGGGTCTGTTACCCAGAATTCCTTGCAAACCTAAAGAATTATCAAAAAAAGCACATTTTCCCCACATTTCTGTCGTGGAAAGTTCCGGAATCTGTGTGGATCCACAAATTTCCACCCACCCCGCGTTCCCCAAAGTCTTACGAGGAAAATAGTACCTCACTTGTGTGGGTCGACCTAGTGCCCGTGACAGGAAACGGCGCAAAATGCAACGTGGTCACACCTCAATTTCGCAGTGAAAAATTACCCTTTTTTGGCAAAATGTCTAGCTGTAGTGTTTGAACCCTAGCTCCGTGGGCACCTTGGGAAACCTAGCAAACCTATACATTTTTTGAAACTAGACACCCAGGGGAATCCAGGATGGGGAGACATGACTGCCTCCCACCAGGGTCTGTTACCCAGAATCCCTTGCAAACCTAAAAAATTGTCAAAAAAAACACATTTTCCCCACATTTCTGTCATGGAAAGTTCCGGAATCTGCGTGGATCCACAAATTTCTACCCACCCCGCGTTCACCAAAGTCTTACGAGAAAAACGGTACCTCACTTGTGTGGGTCGGCCTAGCGCCCGTGACAGGAAACGGCGCAAAACGCAACGTGGTCACACCTCAATTTCGCAGCGAAAAATGACCCTTTTTTGGCAAAATGACTAGCTGTAGTTTTTTAACCCTAGCTCTGCGGGCACCTTGGGAAACCTAGCAAACCTACACATTTTTGAAAACTAGACACCCAGGGGAATCCAGGATGGGGTGACTTGACTGCCTCCAACCAGGGTCTGTTACCCAGAGTCCCTTGCAAACCTAAAAAATTGTCAAAAAAACCACATTTTTCCCACATTTCTGTCGTGGAAATTTCTGGAATCTGCGTGGATCTACTAATTTCCACCCACCCCGCGTTCCCCAAAGTCTTACGAGGAAAATGGTACCTCACTTGTGTGGGTCGACCTAGTGCCCGTGACAGGAAACGGCGCAAAATGCAACGTGATCACACCTCAATTTCGCAGTAAAAAATTACCCTTTTTTGGCAAAATGTCTAGCTGTAGTGTTTGAACCCTAGCTCTGTGGGCACCTTGGGAAACCTAGCAAACCTATACATTTTTAAAAACAAGACACCCAGGGGAATCCAGGATGGGGTGACTTGAATGCCTCCCACCAGGGTCTGTTACCCAGAATCCCTTGCAAACCTAAAAAATTGTCCAAAAAAACACATTTTCCCCACATTTCTGTCGTGGAAAGTTCTGGAATCTGCGTGGATCCACAAATTTCCACCCACCCCGCGTCCCCCAAAGTCTTACAAGAAAAATGGTACCTCACTTGTGTGGGTCGGCCTAGTGCCCGCGACAGGAAACAGCGCAAAACGCAACGTGGTGACACCTCAATTTCGCAGTGAAAAATGACCCTTTTTTGGCAAAATGACTAGCTGTAGTTTTTTAACCCTAGCTCTGCGGGCACCTTGGGAAACCTAGCAAACCTATACATTTTTGAAAACTAGACACCCAGGGGAATCCAGGATGGGGAGACTTGACTGCCTCCCACCAGGGTCTGTTACCCAGAATCCCTTGCAAACCTAAAAATCTTGTAAAAAAAAACACATTTTCCCCATATTTCTGTCGTGGAAAGTTCCGAAATCTGCATGGATCCACAAATTTCCACGCTTCCTGCGTTCCCCAAAGTCTTACGAGAAAAACGGTACCTCATTTGTGTGGGTCGGCCTAGTGCCCGCGACAAGAAACGGCGCAAAATGCAACGTGGTCACACCTCAATTTCGCAGTGAAAAATGACCCTTTTTTGGCAAAATGACTAGCTGTAGTTCTTGAACCCTAGCTCAGTTGGCACCTTGGGAAATCTAGAAAACCTATACATTTTTGAAAACTAGACACCCAGGGGAATCCAGGATGGGGTGACTTGACTGCCTCGCACCAGGGTCTGTTACCCAGAATCCCTTGCAAACCTAAAACAATTGTAAAAAAAAACACATTTTCCCCACATTTCTGTCGTGGAAAGTTCCGGAATCTGCGTGGATCCATAAATTTCCACCCACCCCGCGTTCACCAAAGTCTTACGAGAAAAACGGTACCTCACTTGTGTGGGTCGGCCTAGTGCCCGCGACAGGAAACGGCGCAAGACGCAACGTGGTCACACCTCAATTTCGCAGCGAAAAATGACCGTTTTTTGGCAAAATGACTAGCTGTAGTTTTTGAACCCTAGCTCTGCGGGCACCTTGGGAAACCTAGCAAACCTATACATTTTTGAAAACTAGACACCCAGGGTAATTCAGGATGGGGTGACTTGACTGCCTCGCACCAGGGTCTGTTACCCAAAATCCCTTGCAAACCTAAAAAAATTGTCAAAAAAAACACATTTTCCCCACATTTCTGTCGTGGAAAGTTCCGGAATCTGCGTGGATCCACAAATTTCCACTCACCCCGCGTTCCCCAAAGTCTTACGAGAAAAACGGTACCTCACTTGTGTGGGTCGGCCTAGCGCCCGTGACAGGAAACGGCGCAAAACGCAACGTGGTCACCCCTCAATTTCGCAGCGAAAAATGACCCTTTTTTGGCAAAATGACTAGCTATAGTTTTTTAACCCTAGCTCTGTGGGCACCTTGGGAAATCTAGCAAACCTACAAATTTTTGAAAACTAGACACCCAGGGGAATCCAGGAGGGGGTGACTTGACTGCCTCCAACCAGGGTCTGTTACCCAGAGTCCCTTGCAAACCTAAAAAATTGTCAAAAAAACACATTTTCCCCACATTTCTGTCGTGGAAATTTCTGGAATCTGCGTGGATCTACTAATTTCCACCCACCCCGCGTTCCCCAAAGTCTTACAATGAAAATGGTACCTCACTTGTGTGGGTCGACCTAGTGCCCGTGACAGGAAACGGCGCAAAATGCATCGTGGTCACACCTCAATTTCGCAGTGAAAAATGACCCTTTTTTGGCAAAATGTCTAGCTGTAGTGTTTGAACCCTAGCTCTGTGGGCACCTAGGGAAACCTAGCAAACCTATACATTTTTAAAAACAAGACACCCAGGGGAATCCAGGATGGGGTGACTTGACTGCCTCCCACCAGGGTCTGTTACCCAGAATCCCTTGCACACCTAAAAAAGTGTAAAAAAAAACACATTTTCCCCACATTTCTGTTGTGGAAAGTTCTGGAATCTCCGTGGATCCACAAATTTCCACCCACCCTGCATTCCCCAAAGTCTTACGAGAAAAATGGTACCTCACTTGTGTGGGTCGGCCTAGTGCCCGCGACAGGAAACGGCGCAAAATGCAACGTGGTCACACCTCAATTTTGCAGTGAAAAATGACCCTTTTTTGGCACAATGACTAGCTGTAGTTTTTTAACCCTAGCTCTGCGGGCAGCTTGGGAAACCTAGCAAACCTACACATTTTTGAAAACTAGACACCCAGGGGAATCCAGGATGGGGTGATTTGACTGCCTCCAACCAGGGTCTGTTACCCAGAGTCCCTTGCAAACCTAAAAAATTATCCAAAAAAACACATTTTCCCACCGTTTCTGTCGTGGAAATTTCCGGAATCTGTGTGGATCTACAAATTTCCACCCACCCCGTGTTCCCTAAAGTCTTACGAGGAAAATGGTACCTCACTTGTGTGGGTCGACCTAGTGCCCGTGACAGGAAACGGCGCAAAATGCAACGTGGTCACACCTCAATTTCGCAGTGAAAAATTACCCTTTTTTGGCAAAATGTCTAGCTGTAGTGTTTGAACCCTAGCTCCGTGGGCACCTTGGGAAACCTAGCAAACCTATACATTTTTTGAAACTAGACACCCAGGGGAATCCAGGATGGGGAGACATGACTGCCTCCCACCAGGGTCTGTTACCCAGAATCCCTTGCAAACCTAAAAAATTGTAAAAAAAAACACATTTTCCCCACATTTCTGTCATGGAAAGTTCCGGAATCTGCGTGGATCCACAAATTTCTACCCACCCCGCGTTCACCAAAGTCTTACGAGAAAAACGGTACCTCACTTTTGTGGGTCGGCCTAGCGCCCGCGACAGGAAACGGCGCAAGACGCAACGTGGTCACACCTCAATTTCGCAGCGAAAAATGACCCTTTTTTGGCAAAATGACTAGCTGTAGTTTTTGAACCCTAGCTCTGCGGGCACCTTGGGAAACCTAGCAAACCTATACATTTTTGAACACTAGACACCCAGGGGAATCCAGGATGGGGTGAATTGACTGCCTCCAACCAGGGTCTGTTACCCAGAGTCCCTTGCAAACCTAAAAAATTGTCCAAAAAAACACATTTTCCCCACATTTCTGTCGTGGAAATTTCTGGAATCTGCGTGGATCTACTAATTTCCACCCACCCCGCGTTCCCCAAAGTCTTACGAGAAAAACGGTACCTCACTTGTGTGGGTCGGCCTAGCGCCCGTGACAGGAAACGGCGCAAAATGCAACGTGGTCACACCTCAATTTCGCAGTGAAAAATGACCCTTTTTTGGCAAAATGTCTAGCTGTAGTGTTTGAACCCTAGCTCTGTGGGCACCTTGGGAAACCTAGCAAACCTAAACATTTTTAAAAACTAGACACACAGGGGAATCCAGGATGGGGTGAATTGACTGCCTCCCACCAGGGTCTGTTACCCAGAATCCCTTGCAAACCTAACAAATTGTCAAAAAAAACACATTTTCCCCACATTTCTGTCGTGGAAAGTTCTGGAATCTGCGTGGATCCACAAATTTCCACCCACCCCGCGTTCCCCAAAGTCTTATGAGAAAAACGGTGCCTCACTTGTGTGGGTCGGCCTAGCGCCCGTGACAGGAAACGGCGCAAAACGCAACGTGGTCACACCTCAATTTCGCAGCGAAAAATGACCCTTTTTTGGCAAAATGACTAGCTGTAGTTTTTTAACCCTAGCTCTGCGGGCATCTTGGGAAACCTAGCAAACCTACACATTTTTGAAAACTAGACACCCAGGGGAATCCAGGATGGGGTGATTTGACTGCCTCCAACCAGGGTCTGTTACCCAGAGTCCCTTGCAATCCTAAAAAATTATCAAAAAAAACACATTTTCCCCACATTTCTGTCGTGGAAATTTCCGGAATCTGTGTGGATCTACAAATTTCCACCCACCCCGCGTTCCCCAAAGTCTTACGAGGAAAATGGTACCTCACTTGTGTGGGTCGACCTAGTGCCCGTGACAGGAAACGGCGCAAAATGCAACGTGGTCACACCTCAATTTCGCAGTGAAAAATTACCCTTTTTTGGCAAAATGTCTAGCTGTAGTATTTGAACCCTAGCTCCGTGGGCACCTTGGGAAACCTAGCAAACCTATACATTTTCTGAAACTAGACACCCAGGGGAATCCAGGATGGGGAGACATGACTGCCTCCCACCAGGGTCTGTTACCCAGAATCCCTTGCAAACCTAAAAAATTGTCAAAAAAAACACATTTTCCCCACATTTCTGTCATGGAAAGTTCCGGAATCTGCGTGGATCCACAAATTTCTACCCACCCCGCGTTCACCAAAGTCTTACGAGAAAAACGGTACCTCACTTGTGTGGGTCGGCCTAGCGCCCGCGACAGGAAACGGCGCAAGACGCAACGTGGTCACACCTCAATTTCGCAGCGAAAAATGACCCTTTTTTGGCAAAATGACTAGCTGTAGTTTTTTAACCCTAGCTCTGCGGGCACCTTGGGAAACCTAGCAAACCTATACATTTTATTTTTGAACACTAGACACCCAGGGGAATCCAGGATGGGGTGACTTGACTACCTCCAACCAGGGTCTGTTACCCAGAGTCCCTTGCAAACCTAAAAAATTGTCCAAAAAAACACATTTTCCCCACATTTCTGTCGTGGAAATTTCTGGAATCTGCGTGGATCTACTAATTTCCACCCACCCCGCGTTCCCCAAAGTCTTACGAGAAAAACGGTACCTCACTTGTGTGGGTCGGCCTAGCGCCCGTGACAGGAAACGGCGCAAAATGCAACGTGGTCACACCTCAATTTCGCAGTGAAAAATGACCCTTTTTTGGCAAAATGTCTAGCTGTAGTGTTTGAACCCTAGCTCTGTGGGCACCTTGGGAAACCTAGCAAACCTAAACATTTTTAAAAACTAGACACACAGGGGAATCCAGGATGGGGTGAATTGACTGCCTCCCACCAGGGTCTGTTACCCAGAATCCCTTGCAAACCTAACAAATTGTCAAAAAAAACACATTTTCCCCACATTTCTGTCGTGGAAAGTTCTGGAATCTGCGTGGATCCACAAATTTCCACCCACCCCGCGTTCCCCAAAGTCTTACGAGAAAAATGGTACTTCACTTGTGTGGGTCGGCCTAGTGCCCGCGACAGGAAACAGCGCAAAACGCAACGTGGTCACACCTCAATTTCGCAGTGAAAAATGACCCTTTTTTGGCAAAATGACTAGCTGTAGTATTTGAACCCTAGCTCTGCGGGCACCTTGGGAAACCTAGCAAACCTATACATTTTTGAAAACTAGACACCCAGGGGAATCCAGGATGGGGAGACTTGACTGCCTCCCACCAGGGTCTGTTACCCAGAATCCCTTGCAAACCTAAAACATTGTCAAAAAAACCACATTTTCCCCACATTTCTGTCGTGGAATGTTCAGGAATCTATGTGGATCCACAAATTTCCACCCACCCCGCGTTCCCCAAAGTCTTACGAGAAAAATGGTACCTCACTTGTGTGGGTCGGCCTAGTGCCCGCGACAGGAAACGGTGCAAAACGCAACGTGGTCACACCTCAATTTCGCAGTGAAAAATGACCCTTTTTTGGCAAAATGACTAGCTGTAGTATTTGAACCCTAGCTCTGCGGGCACCTTGGGAAACCTAGCAAACCTATACATTTTTGAAAACTAGACACACAAGGGAATCCAGTATGGGGTGACTTGACTGCCTCGCACCAGGGTCTGTTACCCAGAATCCCTTGCAAACCTAAAAATCTTGTAAAAAAAAACACATTTTCCCCATATTTCTGTCGTGGAAAGTTCCGGAATCTGCGTGGATCCACAAATTTCCACGCACCCCGCGTTCCCCAAAGTCTTAAGAGAAAAACGGTACCTCATTTGTGTGGGTCGGCCTAGTGCCCGCGACAGGAAATGGCGCAAAATGCAACGTGGTCACACCTCAATTTCGCAGTGAAAAATGACCCTTTTTTGGCAAAATGACTAGCTGTAGTTCTTGAACCCTAGCTCAGTTGGCACCTTGGGAAATCTAGAAAACCTATATATTTTTGAAAACTAGACACCCAGGGGAATCCAGGATGGGGTGACTTGACTGCCTCGCACCAGGGTCTGTTACCCAGAATCCCTTGCAAACCTAAAACAATTGTAAAAAAAAACACATTTTCCCCACATTTCTGTCGTGGAAAGTTCCGGAATCTCCGTGGATCCACAAATTTCCACCCACCCCGCGTTCACCAAAGTCTTACGAGAAAAACGGTACCTCACTTGTGTGGGTCGGCCTAGTGCCCACGACAGGAAACGGCGCAAGACGCAACGTGGTCACACCTCAATTTCGCAGCGAAAAATGACCGTTTTTTGGCAAAATGACTAGCTGTAGTTTTTGAACCCTAGCTCTGCGGGCACCTTGGGAAACCTAGCAAACCTATACATTTTTGAAAACTAGACACCCAGGGGAATTTAGGATGGGGTGACTTGACTGCCTCGCACCAGGGTCTGTTACCCAGAATCCCTTGCAAACCTAAAAAAATTGTCAAAAAAACACATTTTCCCCACATTTCTGTCGTGGAAAGTTCCGGAATCTGCGTGGATCCACAAATTTCCACTCACCCCGCGTTGCCCAAAGTCTTACGAGAAAAACGGTACCTTACTTGTGTGGGTCGGCCTAGCGCCCGTGACAGGAAACGGCGCAAAACACAACGTGGTCACACCTCAATTTCGCAGCGAAAAATGACCCTTTTTTGGCAAAATGACTATCTATAGTTTTTTAACCCTAGCTCTGCGGGCACCTTGGGAAATCTAGCAAACCTACACATTTTTGAAAACTAGACACCCAGGGGAATCCAGGAGGGGGTGACTTGACTGCCTCCAACCAGGGTCTGTTACCCAGAGTCCCTTGCAAACCTAAAAAATTGTCAAAAAAAACACATTTTCCCCACATTTCTGTCGTGGAAATTTCTGGAATCTGCGTGGATCTACTAATTTCCACCCACCCCGCATTCCCCAAAGTCTTACGATGAAAATGGTACCTCACTTGTGTGGGTCGACCTAGTGCCCGTGACAGGAAACGGCGCAAAATGCAACGTGGTCACACCTCAATTTCGCAGCGAAAAATGACCCTTTTTTGGCAAAATGACTAGCTGTAGTTTTTGAACCCTAGCTCTGCGGGCACCTTGGGAAACCTAGCAAACCTATACATTTTTGAACACTAGACACCCAGGGGAATCCAGGATGGGGTGACTTGACTGCCTCCAACCAGGGTCTGTTACCCAGAGTCCCTTGCAAACCTAAAAAATTGTCCAAAAAAACACATTTTCCCCACATTTCTGTCGTGGAAAGTTCTGGAATCTGCGTGGATCTACTAATTTCCACCCACCCCGCGTTCCCCAAAGTCTTACGAGAAAAACGGTACCTCACTTGTGTGGGTCGGCCTAGCGCCCGTGACAGGAAACGGCGCAAAATGCAACGTGGTCACACCTCAATTTCGCAGTGAAAAATGACCCTTTTTTGGCAAAATGTCTAGCTGTAGTGTTTGAACCCTAGCTCTGTGGGCACCTTGGGAAACCTAGCAAACCTATACATTTTTAAAAACTAGACACACAGGGGAATCCAGGATGGGGTGAATTGACTGCCTCCCACCAGGGTCTGTTACCCAGAATCCCTTGCAAACCTAACAAATTGTCAAAAAAAACACATTTTCCCCACATTTCTGTCGTGGAAAGTTCTGGAATCTGCGTGGATCCACAAATTTCCACCCACCCCGCGTTCCCCAAAGTCTTACAAGAAAAATGGTACCTCACTTGTGTGGGTCTGCCTAGTGCCCGCGACAGGAAACAGCGCAAAACGCAACGTGGTCACACCTCAATTTCGCAGTGAAAAATGACCCTTTTTTGGCAAAATGACTAGCTGTAGTTTTTTAACCCTAGCTCTGCGGGCACCTTGGGAAACCTAGCAAACCTATACATTTTTTAAAACTAGACACCCAGGGGAATCCAGGATGGGGAGACTTGACTGCCTCCCACCAGGGTCTGTTACCCAGAATCCCTTGCAAACCTAAAACATTGTCAAAAAAACCACATTTTCCCCACATTTCTGTCGTGGAATGTTCAGGAATCTATGTGGATCCACAAATTTCCACCAACCCCGCGTTCCCCAAAGTCTTACGAGAAAAACGGTACCTCACTTGTGTGGGTCGGCCTAGTGCCCGCGACAGGAAACGGCGCAAAACGCAACGTGGTCACACCTCAATTTCGCAGTGAAAAATGACCCATTTTTGGCAAAATGACTAGCTGTAGTATTTGAACCCTAGCTCTGCGGGCACCTTGGGAAACCTAGCAAACCTATACATTTTTGAAAACTAGACACACAAGGGAATCCAGTATGGGGTGACTTGACTGCCTCGCACCAGGGTCTGTTACCCAGAATCCCTTGCAAACCTAAAAATCTTGTAAAAAAAAACACATTTTCCCCATATTTCTGTCGTGGAAAGTTCCGGAATCTGCGTGGATCCACAAATTTCCATGCACCCCGCGTTCCCCAAAGTCTTACGAGAAAAACGTTACCTCATTTGTGTGGGTCGGCCTAGTGCCCGCGACAGGAAATGGCGCAAAATGCAACGTGGTCACACCTCAATTTCGCAGTGAAAAATGACCCTTTTTTGGCAAAATGACTAGCTGTAGTTCTTGAACCCTAGCTCAGTTGGCACCTTGGGAAATCTAGAAAACCTATACATTTTTGAAAACTAGACACCCAGGGGAATCCAGGATGGGGTGACTTGACTGCCTCGCACCAGGGTCTGTTACCCAGAATCCCTTGCAAACCTAAAACAATTGTAAAAAAAACCACATTTTCCCCATATTTCTGTCGTGGAAAGTTCCGGAATCTCCGTGGATCCACAAATTTCCACCCACCCCGCGTTCACCAAAGTCTTACGAGAAAAACGGTACCTCACTTGTGTGGGTCGGCCTAGTGCCCGCGACAGGAAACGGCGCAAGACGCAACGTGGTCACACCTCAATTTCGCAGCGAAAAATGACCGTTTTTTGGCAAAATGACTAGCTGTAGTTTTTGAACCCTAGCTCTGCGGGCACCTTGGGAAACCTAGCAAACCTATACATTTTTGAAAACTAGACACCCAGGGGAATTTAGGAAGGGGTGACTTGACTGCCTCGCACCAGGGTCTGTTACCCAGAATCCCTTGCAAACCTAAAAAAATTGTCAAAAAAACACATTTTCCCCACATTTCTGTCGTGGAAATTTCTGGAATCTGCGTGGATCTACTAATTTCCACCCACCCCGCGTTCCCCAAAGTCTTACGATGAAAATGGTACCTCACTTGTGTGGGTCGGCCTAGCGCCCGTGACAGGAAACGGCGCAAAACGCAACGTGGTCACACCTCAATTTCGCAGCGAAAAATGACCCTTTTTTGGCAAAATGACTAGCTGTAGTTTTTTAACCCTAGCTCTGCGGGCATCTTGGGAAACCTAGCAAACCTACACATTTTTGAAAACTAGACACCCAGGGGAATCCAGGATGGGGTGATTTGACAGCCTCCAACCAGGGTCTGTTACCCAGAGTCCCTTGCAAACCTAAAAAATTATAAAAGAAAAGACATTTTCCCCACATTTCTGTCGTGGAAATTTCTGGAATCTGTGTGGATCTACAAATTTCCACCCACCCCGCGTTCCCCAAAGTCTTACAAAGAAAATGGTACCTCACTTGTGTGGGTCGACCTAGTGCCCGTGACAGGAAACGGCGCAAAATGCAACGTGGTCACACCTCAATTTCGCAGTGAAAAATTACCCTTTTTTGGCAAAATGTCTAGCTGTAGTGTTTGAACCCTTGCTCTGTGGGCACCTTGGGAAACCTAGCAAACCTATACATTTTTTGAAACTAGACACCCAGGGGAATCCAGGATGGGGAGACTTGACTGCCTCCCACCAGGGTCTGTTACCCAGAATCCCTTGCAAACCTAAAACATTGTCAAAAAAACCACATTTTCCCCACATTTCTGTCGTGGAATGTTCAGGAATCTATGTGGATCCACAAATTTCCACCAACCCCGCGTTCCCCAAAGTCTTACGAGAAAAACGGTACCTCACTTGTGTGGGTCGGCCTAGTGCCCGCGACAGGAAACGGCGCAAAACGCAACGTGGTCACACCTCAATTTCGCAGTGAAAAATGACCCATTTTTGGCAAAATGACTAGCTGTAGTATTTGAACCCTAGCTCTGCGGGCACCTTGGGAAACCTAGCAAACCTATACATTTTTGAAAACTAGACACACAAGGGAATCCAGTATGGGGTGACTTGACTGCCTCGCACCAGGGTCTGTTACCCAGAATCCCTTGCAAACCTAAAAATCTTGTAAAAAAAAACACATTTTCCCCATATTTCTGTCGTGGAAAGTTCCGGAATCTGCGTGGATCCACAAATTTCCACACACCCCGCGTTCCCCAAAGTCTTACGAGAAAAACGGTACCTCATTTGTGTGGGTCGGCCTAGTGCCCGCGACAGGAAATGGCGCAAAATGCAACGTGGTCACACCTCAATTTCGCAGTGAAAAATGACCCTTTTTTGGCAAAATGACTAGCTGTAGTTCTTGAACCCTAGCTCAGTTGGCACCTTGGGAAATCTAGAAAACCTATACATTTTTGAAAACTAGACACCCAGGGGAATCCAGGATGGGGTGACTTGACTGCCTCGCACCAGGGTCTGTTACCCAGAATCCCTTGCAAACCTAAAACAATTGTAAAAAAAAACACATTTTCCCCACATTTCTGTCGTGGAAATTTCCGGAATCTCCGTGGATCTACAAATTTCCACCCACCCCGCGTTCACCAAAGTCTTACGAGAAAAACGGTACCTCACTTGTGTGGGTCGGCCTAGTGCCCGCGACAGGAAACGGCGCAAGACGCAACCTGGTCACACCTCAATTTCGCAGCGAAAAATTACCGTTTTTTGGCAAAATGACTAGCTGTAGTTTTTGAACCCTAGCTCTGCGGGCACCTTGGGAAACCTAGCAAACCTATACATTTTTAAAAACTAGACACCCAGGGGAATTCAGGATGGGGTGACTTGACTGCCTCGCACCAGGGTCTGTTACCCAGAATCCCTTGCAAACCTAAAAAAATTGTCAAAAAAACACATTTTCCCCACATTTCTGTCGTGGAAAGTTCCGGAATCTGCGTGGATCCACAAATTTCCACTCACCCCACGTTCCCCAAAGTCTTACGAGAAAAACGGTACCTCACTTGTGTGGGTCGGCCTAGCGCCCGTGACAGGAAACGGCGCAAAACGCAACGTGGTCACACCTCAATTTCGCAGCGAAAAATGACCATTTTTTGGCAAAATGACTAGCTATAGTTTTTTAACCCTAGCTCTGCGGGCACCTTGGGAAATCTAGCAAACCTACACATTTTTGAAAACTAGACACCCAGGGGAATCCAGGAGGGGGTGACTTGACTGCCTCCAACCAGGGTCTGTTACCCAGAGTCCCTTGCAAACCTAAAAAATTGTCAAAAAAAACACATTTTCCCCACATTTCTGTCGTGGAAATTTCTGGAATCTGCGTGGATCTACTAATTTCCACCCACCCCGCGTTCCCCAAAGTCTTACGATGAAAATGGTACCTCACTTGTGTGGGTCGACCTAGTGCCCGTGACAGGAAACGGCGCAAAATGCAACGTGGTCACACCTCAATTTCGCAGTGAAAAATGACCCTTTTTTGGCAAAATGTCTAGCTGTAGTGTTTGAACCCTAGCTCTGTGGGCACCTTGGGAAACCTAGCAAACCTATACATTTTTAAAAACAAGAGACCCAGGGGAATCCAGGATGGGGTGACTTGACTGCCTCCCACCAGGGTCTGTTACCCAGAATCCCTTGCACACCTAAAAAAGTGTAAAAAACAACACATTTTCCCCACATTTCTGTTGTGGAAAGTTCTGGAATCTGCGTGGATCCATAAATTTCCACCCACCCTGCATTCCCCAAAGTCTTACGAGAAAAATGGTACCTCACTTGTGTGGGTCGGCCTAGTGCCCGCGACAGGAAAGGGCGCAAAATGCAACGTGGTCACATCTCAATTTTGCAGTGAAAAATGACCCTTTTTTGGCAAAATGACTAGCTGTAGTTTTTTAACCCTAACTCTGCGAACACCTTGGGAAACCTAGCAAACCTATACATTTTTTGAAACTAGACCCCCAGGGGAATCCAGGATGGGGAGACTTGACTGCCTCCCACCAGGGTCTGTTACCCAGAATCCCTTGCAAACCTAAAAAATTGTCAAAAAAACACATTTTCCCCACATTTCTGTCATGGAAAGTTCCGGAATCTGCGTGGATCCACAAATTTCCACTCACCCCGTGTTCCCCAAAGTCTTACGAGAAAAACGGTGCCTCACTTGTGTGGGTCGGCCTAGCGCCCGTGACAGGAAACGGCGCAAAACGCAACGTGGTCACACCTCAATTTCGCAGCGAAAAATGACCCTTTTTTGGCAAAATGACTAGCTGTAGTTTTTTAACCCTAGCTCTGCGGGCATCTTGGGAAACCTAGCAAACCTACACATTTTTGAAAACTAGACACCCAGGGGAATCCAGGATGGGGTGATTTGACTGCCTCCAACCAGGGTCTGTTACCCAGAGTCCCTTGCAAACCTAAAAAATTATAAAAGAAAAGACATTTTCCCCACATTCCTGTCGTGGAAATTTCTGGAATCTGTGTGGATCTACAAATTTCCACCCACCCCGCGTTCCCCAAAGTCTTACAAAGAAAATGGTACCTCACTTGTGTGGGTCGACCTAGTGCCCGTGACAGGAAACGGCGCAAAATGCAACGTGGTCACACCTCAATTTCGCAGTGAAAAATTACCCTTTTTTGGCAAAATGTCTAGCTGTAGTGTTTGAACCCTTGCTCTGTGGGCACCTTGGGAAACCTAGCAAACCTATACATTTTTTTAAACTAGACACCCAGGGGAATCCAGGATGGGGAGACTTGACTGCCTCCCACCAGGGTCTGTTACCCAGAATCCCTTGCAAACCTAAAAAATTGTCAAAAAAAACACATTTTCCCCACATTTCTGTCGTGGAAAGTTCCGGAATCTGCGTGGATCCACAAATTTCCACCCACCCCGCGTTCACCAAAGTCTTATGAGAAAAACGGTACCTCACTTGTGTGGGTCGGCCTAGTGCCCGTGACAGGAAACGGCGCAAGACGCAACGTGGTCACACCTCAATTTCGCAGCGAAAAATGACCCTCCTTTGGCAAAACGACTAGCTGTAGTTTTTGAACCCTAGCTCTGCGGGCACCTTGGGAAACCTAGCAAACCTATACATTTTTGAAAACTAGACACCCAGGGGAATCCAGGATGGGGTGACTTGACTGCCTTCAACCAGGGTGTGTTACCCAGAGTCCCTTGCAAACCTAAAAAATTGTCCAAAAAAACACATTTTCCCCACATTTCTGTCGTGGAAATTTCTGGAATCTGCGTGGATCTACTAATTTCCACCCACCCCGCGTTCCCCAAAGTCTTACGAGAAAAACGGTACCTCACTTGTGTGGGTCGGCCTAGCGCCCGTGACAGGAAACAGCGCAAAATGCAACGTGGTCACACCTCAATTTCGCAGTGAAAAATGACCCTTTTTTGGCAAAATGTCTAGCTGTAGTGTTTGAACCCTAGCTCTGCGGGCACCTTGGGAAACCTAGCAAACCTATACATATTTTAAAACTAGACACCCAGGGGAATCTAGGATGAGGAGACTTGACTGCCTCCCACCAGGGTCCGTTACCCAGAATCCCTTGCAAACCTAAAAAATTGTCCAAAAAAAACAAATTTTCCCCACATTTCTGTCGTGGAAAGTTCCGGAATCTGCGTAGATCCACAAATTTCCACCCACCCCGCGTTCCCCAAAGTCTTACGAGAAAAACTGGACCTCCTTTGTGTGGGTCGGCGTAGTGCCCACGACTGAAAACAGCACAAATCGCAACGTGGTCACACCTCTATTTCGCAGGGAAAAATGACCCATTTTTGGCAAAATGACTAGCTGTAGTTTTTGAACCCTAGCTCTGCGGGCACCTTGGGAAACCTAGCAAACCTATACATTTTTGAAAACTAGATACCCAGGGGAATCCAGGATGGGGTGACTTGACTGCCTCGCACCAGGGTCTGTTACCCAGAATCCCTTGCAAACCTAAAAAATTGTCAAAAAAAACACATTTTCCCCACATTTCTGTCGTGGAAAGTTCCGGAATCTGCGTGGATCCACAAATTTCCACCCACCCCGCGTTCCCAAAAGTCTTGCGAGAAAAACATTACCTCACTTGTGTGGGTCGGCCTAGTGCCCGCGACAGGAAACGGCGCAAATCGCAACTTGGTCACACCTCAATTTTGCAGCGAAAAATGACCCTTTTTGGCAAAATGACTAGCTGTAGTTTTTGAACCCTAGCTCTGCGGGCACCTTGGGAAACCTAGCAAACCTATACATTTTTGAAAACTAGACACCCAGGGGAATCCAGGATGGGGTGACTTGACTGCCTCCCACCAGGGTCTGTTACCCAGAATCCCTTGCAAACCTAAAAAATTGTCAAAAAAACACATTTTCCCCACATTTCTGTCGTGGAAATTTCTGGAATCTACGTGGATCCACGAATTTTCACCCACCCCGCATTCCCCAAAGTCTTACGAGAAAAACGGTACCTCACTTGTGTGGATCAGCCTAGTGCCCGCGACAGGAAACGGCGCAAAACGCAACGTGGTCACACCTCAATTTCGCAGAAAAAATTACCCTTTTTTGGCAAAATGACTAGCTGTAGTTTTTGAACCCTAGCTCTGCGGGCACCTTGGGAAACCTAGCAAACCTATACATTTTTGAAAACTAGACACCCAGGGGAATCCAGGATGGGGTGACTTGACTGCCTCGCACCAGGATCTGTTACCCACAATCCCTTTCAAACCTAAAAAATGGTCCAAAAAACCCATTTTCCCAACATTTCTGTGGTGGAAAGTTCCGGAATCTGCGTGGATCTACACATTTCCACCCACCCCGCGTTCCCGAAAGTCTTACGAGAAAAATGGTACCTCACTTGTGTCGGTTGGCCTAGTGCCTGCAACAGGAAACGGCGCACAACGTCGTGAGGTAACATCAAAATTGCCTATCTCACAACCACCTGGTTTGCAAGGGGGTCACTTGGGTTTTTGGCCCGGTGCACGGCGGCCATCAAGGGAAACCTACCAAACCCATACATTTCTGAAAACTAGACACCCGGGGGCTTCCAGGGAGGTATGGCTTGCGTGGATCCCCCAACGTTTCCTTATCCAGAATCCCCTGCAAACCTCAATTTTAGCTGAAAAAATCCCTTTTTTTCACACATTTTTGTGTTGGAAAGTTGTGGCATCACCGGGCTCACTCAAATTTCCCACCCCCCAGCGTTCCCCTGGGTCTCCCGGTAAAAATGGTGCCTCACTTGTGTGGGAGGCCCAAGTACCCGCGACAGGCAAGGGCCCAAAACGTATTGTGGTGACATCAAAATTGCTTATCTCAAAACCACCTGGTTTTGCAAGGAGGGTCACCTGGGTTTTTGGCCCGGTGCTCGGCGGCCATCTAGGGAAACCTACCAAACCCATACATTTCTGAAAACAAGACACCCAGGGGCTTCCAGGGAGGTATGGCTTGCGTGGATCCCCCAACGTTTCCTTACCCAGAATCCCCTGCAAACCTCAATTTTAGCTGAAAAAATCACTTTTTTCACACATTTTTGTGTTGGAAAGTTGTGGCATCACTGGGCTCACTCAAATTTCCCACCCCCCAGCATTCCCCTGGGTCTCCCGGTAAAAATGGTGCCTCACTTGTGTGGGAGGCCCAAGTACCCGCGACAGGCAAGGGCCCAAAACATATTGTGGTGACATCAAAATTGCCTATCTCAAAACCACCTGGTTTTGCAAGTTGGGTCACCTGGGTTTTTGGCCCGGTGCTCGGCGGCCATCTAGGGAAACCTACCAAACCCACACATTTCTGAAAACTAGACACCCAGGGGCTTCCAGGGAGGTATGGCTTGTGTGGATCACCCAACGTTTCCTTACCCAGAGTCCCCTGCAAACTTCAATTTTAGCTGAAAAAATCACTTTTTTCACACATTTTTGTGTGGGAAAGTTGTGGCATCACCGGGCTCACTCAAATTTCCCACCTCCCAGCTTTCCCCTGGGTCTCCCGGTAAAATGGTGCCTCACTAGTGTGGGAGGCCCAAGTACCCGCGACAAGCAAGGGCCCAAAACGTAGTGTGGTGACATCAAAATTGCCTATCTCAAAACCACCTGGTTTTGCAAGGGGGGGTCACCTGGGTTTTTGGCCCGGTGCTCGGCGGCCATCTAGGGAAACCTACCACACCCATACATTTCTGAAAACTAGACATCCGGGGTCTTCCAGGGAGGTATGGCTTGCGTGGATCCCCCAACGTTTCCTTACCCAGAATCCCCTGCAAACCTCAATTTTAGCTGAAAAAATCACTTTTTTCACACATTTTTGTGTGGGAAAGTTGTGGCATCACCGGGCTCACTCAAATTTCCCACCTCCCAGCGTTCCTCTGGGTCTCCCAGTAAAAATGGTGCCTCACTTGTATGGGAGGCCCAAGTACCCGCAACAGGCAAGGGCCCAAAACGTAGTGTGGTGACATCAAAATTGCCTATCTCAAAACCACCTGGTTTTGCAAGGGGGACACCTGGGTTTTTGGCCCGGTGCTCGGCGGCCATCTAGGGAAACCTACCAAACCCATACATTTATGAAAACAAGACACCCAGGGGCTTCCAGGGAGGTATGGCTTGCGTGGATCCCCCAACGTTTCCTTACCCAGAATCCCCTGCAAACCTCAATTTTAGCTGAAAAAATCACTTTTTTCACACATTTTTGTGTTGGAAAGTTGTGGCATCACCGGGCTCACTCAAATTTCCCACCCCCCAGCATTCCCCTGGGTCTCCCGGTAAAAATGGTGCCTCACTTGTGTGGGAGGCCCAAGTACCCGCGACAGGCAAGGGCCCAAAACATATTGTGGTGACATCAAAATTGCCTATCTCAAAACCACCTGGTTTTGCAAGTTGGGTCACCTGGGTTTTTGGCCCGGTGCTCGGCGGCCATCTAGGGAAACCTACCAAACCCATACATTTCTGAAAACTAGACACCCAGGGGCTTCCAGGGAGGTATGGCTTGCGTGGATCCCCCAACGTTTCCTTACCCAGAATCCCCTGCAAACTTCAATTTTAGCTGAAAAAATCACTTTTTTCACACATTTTTGTGTGGGAAAGTTGTGGCATCACCGGGCTCACTCAAATTTCCCACCTCCCAGCTTTCCCCTGGGTCTCCCGGTAAAATGGTGCCTCACTAGTGTGGGAGGCCCAAGTACCCGCGACAAGCAAGGGCCCAAAACGTAGTGTGGTGACATCAAAATTGCCTATCTCAAAACCACCTGGTTTTGCAAGGGGGGAACACCTGGGTTTTTGGCCCGGTGCTCGGCGGCCATCTAGGGAAACCTACCAAACCCATACATTTCTGAAAACTAGACACCCGGGGTCTTCCAGGGAGGTATGGCTTGCGTGGATCCCCCAACGTTTCCTTACCCAGAATCCCCTGCAAACCTCAATTTTAGCTGAAAAAATCACTTTTTTCACACATTTTTGTGTGGGAAAGTTGTGGCATCACCGGGCTCACTCAAATTTCCCACCTCCCAGCGTTCCTCTGGGTCTCCCAGTAAAAATGGTGCCTCACTTGTATGGGAGGCCCAAGTACCCGCAACAGGCAAGGGCTCAAAACGTAGTGTGGTGACATCAAAATTGACAATCTCAAAACCAACTGGTTTTGCAAGGGGGTCACCTGGGTTTTTGGCCCGGTGCTCGGCGGCCATCTAGGGAAACCTACCAAACCCATACATTTCTGAAAACTAGACACCCGGGAGCTTCCAGGGAGGTATGGCTTGCATGGATCCCCTAACGTTTCCTTACCCAGAATCCCCTGCAAACCTCAATTTTAGCTGAAAAAATCACTTTTTTCACACATTTTTGTGGGAAAGTTGTGGCATCACCTGGCTCACTCAAATTTCCCACCTCCCAGCGTTCCCCTGGGTCTCCCGGTAAAAATGGTGCCTCCCTTGTTTGGGAGGCCCAAGTACCCGCAAAAAACGTAGTGATGCGACATTTGGGATAGGCAATGTTGATGTCGCATCACTACGTTTTGGGCCCTTGCCTGTCACGGGTACTTGGGCCTCCCACACAAGTGAGGCACCATTATTACCAGGAGACCCAGGGGAACACTGGGAGGTGGGAATTTTGACTGAGCCCGGTGATGCCACAACTTTCCCACACAAAAATGTTTCAAAAAAGTGATTTATTTTAGCTAAAATTGAGGTTTGCAGGGGATTCTGGGTAATGTTATTTTATGTTATGTTATTCACTTTTATTAGGCGCACAGCTGCCCCAGCGAAGGGGCGTCCTGGCGCCGGTAAGGAGACGTTGGGGGATCCATGCAAGCCATACCTCCCTGGAAGCCCCCGGGTGTCTAGTTTTCAGAAATGTATGGGTTTGGTAGGTTTCCCCAGATGGCCACCGAGCACTGGGCCAAAAACCCAGGTGACCCCCCTTGCAAAACCAGGTGGTTTTGAGATTGTCAATTTTGATGTCACCACACTACGTTTTGAGCCCTTGCCTGTCGCGGGTACTTGGGCCTCCCACACAAGTGAGGCACCATTTTTACCGGGAGACCCAGGGGAACGCTGGGAGGTGGGAAATTTGAGTGAGCTCGGTGATGCCACAACTTTCCCACACAAAAATGTGTGAAGAAAGTTATTTTTTTCAGCTAAAATTGAGGTTTATAGGGAATTCTGGGTAAGGAAACGTTGGGGGATCCACGCAAGCCATACCTTCCTGGAAGCCCCCGGGTGTCTAGTTTTCATAAATGTATGTGTTTGGTAGGTTTCCCTAGATGGCCGCCGAGCACGGGCCAAAAAGACAGTTGACCCCCTTGCAAAACCAGATCGTTTTGACATTGTTTGTTTCTACAGCGTGAGAATTTCGGCACAATATTGCATGGAAAATGTGACAGACATTTTGAGGTTTGCAGGACATTGTGGATAAAATAACTTTTTGGAATTCACAAGAGAGACATCACCATGAACTCCCGTGGGTTTACGACAATATCTACAGTTGGTGGGTTATTCTTACATGGAACATACACCTTGGCAGAGAAACTAAAAAGACAAAGATTCCTGCACAGCCATCTATTCCTCAAACGCACACACATACTGGTTGGATTTGGCACGAGGGCGAGTGATGGTTCAGTATATTAATTTTTATTAACAAGAGATTTCACAAAAATGAAATGCACTGTCAATAATTAAATGGAGAAAAAACTGAACCAATGACTCGCAGCTCGTGAGCTGTAAAGCCACGGCAAGGCACCAACTGCTTTACAGGCCATTCACACACCTTTCATACGTGATACACACAAGACCATTCGCACCACCAGGCACAAAAACAACACATTACAAAATTCACAAAAGGGACAAGGTACACCCTGCTTCAGAAAGGCAAATATTACTGTACAGCCATCTAATCCTCAAGCACACACACATACTGGTTGGATTTGGCACGAGGGTGAGTGATGGTTCAGTATATACAATTGTATTAGCAAGTGATTTCACAAAATTGAAATGCACTGTTAATAATTGAAAGGGCGAGAAACTGAACCATTGACTCACAGTTCGTGAGCTGTAAAGCCACGACAAGGCACCAACCTCTTTACAGGCCATTCATACACCTTTCATACGTGTGAGACATACAAAACCATTCACACCGCCAGCCGCGGGCCCATCACATAACAAATATCACACCAGCACACAGCGCCATTCAAGGGCCCATCACTTTCACATGCCCACATTCCTGACACAGCAACTACACAAGCTGATGGATTGCGTGGAGTGGCACTCAGCTAGCAGTGTGTGTAGTGACCAGCAGAAAGTAACTACTCACACACAGCCAGCTGAGCGCTAGTCCACGCACACCGCTAGCCGATCGCCAGTCCACGCACACCGCTAGCTAAACACCAGTCCACGCACACCGCTAGCCAAGCGCCAGTCCAGGCACACCGCCAGCCAATCGCCAGTCCAGGCACACCGGCAGCCAAGTACCAGTCCACGCACAGCGCCAACCAAGTGCCAGTCCACACACACCGCCAACACATTTAGGATTTTTTTTAGACAAAAATAAAAACACAAACAAATCGCAAATAGATACAAATCTCCAAAAACAAAATCAGAAACTAAACACATTGCACTAACGCCAACCTTGAAACAGAATCAAATTTGTCAAAGAATACAGACCAGGCAGTTCACTTTACCACTCATGAATGCTCCCAAAAATTCTTTTGCATGTGGTATGCTCTAAAACAAGCAGGAACACACAGCCCAGGTTTAGATGGACAGTCGGGGCAGTACATACGAATCTCCTTCCGCGTACCTCTTCGCCAACAGACTCTGCATCTCCTAGTGGGAAAATCTTTTGCCGGTGTGGGAGGGATGAAATCAGGAAAGTGGCGATCTTTCAATCGAACCACATCCTCCACCACTCCAAATCTACGAACACTTGCCTGTTCCACAACAACAAGGCTAGCTATCACAGAGTGCTGAAACTGAAGAAATGTCAACTTTGATGCAGGAGAACACTCCTTGAACACAATAAAAGCATTGAAAATTGCTAATTCGAAGAAATGGATGGCCAACTTCTTATACCAAACATAAGCCTTCCGAATAGCAGAGTAAGGTTCCAACCTCTGATCTACTCTGTCAACACCACCCATGTGCTTATTGTAGTCTAGAATGCACACAGGTTTGCGCACTTCAGCAACCTGACCCAAACAGCCACAGGTGAAGTACTCTCATCATGGATGGTAGTCAGCATGTACACATCCCTCCTGTCCACAAATTTTACAGCTAGTAGTTCATCACTACGCAAGGAACTGCACTGCCCCCTCTGAAGTGTTTTGCAAACAAGCTCTTTCGGATAACCTTTACGGTTAGAGCGGATTGTGCCACATGCAAACGTGTCCACTTTATACAATTCCTTAAATAATTGCACAGCAGTATAGAAGTTATCAAGGTACAAATGGTGGCCTCTGTTAAACAGTCTTCTAGCAAGATCCCACACAATTTTCTCTGAAACTCCAAAAGTGGACGGACAACCTGGGGGGTCAATAGTAGAATCTCTACCAGTGTACACACGAAAATTAAAAACATATCCTGTCCTACTCTCAGACAACATATACAGCTTAATTCAATAGCGTGCCCTCTTGCTAGGGATGTACTGCCTAAAAACCAAACGGCCCTTGAACAAGACCAAAGACTCATCAATAGATATTTCTTTTTTTAATTTTTTTTTAAAGTTTTATTAGCATGTTTTAACAAAATCAGGCAAAACATACAATGGCAACATGTAAACAAACTACAGGTCATGGCACAACAACATCCTTCGTTCAGCATGCAACAACATGCAATTACATTGACATTTCATCATACCTGGTGTTTGTTTCAAAATATGGTTAGGCAACTTGGTGCGTTTGTAAATATTGGATTAAATATTTCCAGTAGTCCCTAGGCTTGGACCCCATGGGCAGCTCCTCTTCATACGTTTGCAGCGTGTCCCTGCAATAAGTCAGATCCTGAATCCAGTGTTTGACCCTGGGTACCATGCCGCCACCCCAACACAATGACACCCTTCTCTTGGCAAATAGCAATGCAATGAGACAAAGTTTACGTTTGTTTGCTCTAATTCCGGGCAGTATGCCCAACAGACATGTATGAGCAGTGCATTCAAGGTCTGTATCCACCATTTCACCCAACACATGTACCACCCTTTGCCAGTACTCAGCCACCGCTCCACAGTGCCACGCCAGGTGTATAAAATCTGCCGGGTCAGTCCCGCAGCGACTACATTTAGCGTCCGACCTCAACCCATATTTATGAAGCCGTGCAGGAGTGTAATACGTCTGATGGAGGAATTTATAGTGCAGTATACGCAAGTTCTCATTCGGTGTCAACATACCCATGATTGAACAGGCCATAACCCAGTCCTCCTCCGTCAAGGGGTCCAGTAGGCTACAGTTCCATCGCTCCATTGCCTTGTGCGTTGTGTCAGCAATGTCTGTCTGTAGCGCTGCATATAGTCTGGACACTAACTTTTTCGCAGCAGTGGTTGTGATCAGCAACTGCAAAGCAGACAGTTGGGGAGGCTCTTCAGGATGCGTCGGATATAATTTCTGCAACGCTCTCTGTAGCCTATAGTATGTGAACTGAAATAATAACGTTGAGTTACTAATGAACGTCAGCTCCTCGTGTGATTTGAAAGAACCGATTTCATACAAGTCCCCCATGGTAACCAGGCCTATCTGCTTGAGCAGATCCATACCAACCCTCTCCTGAGTAACTGAGAGCTCAGGGTGATGCTGTATCTGCAGTGCTGGAGCATACAATGGCAGTTTGTGCGCTTTCCCACCCATAGTTTGCCAGGCTTTATTTGTCGCGTCAATAGTATTAATGTCCCGATTATGCAGTGGAGGTCTTTTATGTGTTATAATAGCACTCAGCGGGATAGGGTGTGCGTCACCCTCTTCAATTGCAGCATGCGTAAGGAATGGAACCGGATGGTACCAAAAATACGCATATTACGCTTGTGCGCATAAATAGTAGAGTAAAAAATCTGGGACCCCGAACCCACCCTGCATGTACGGTAGTGTGAGAGCACGCAATTCTATCCTAGCATGCTTACCCGCCCATATAAGGCGGAGAATCATGGCTGAGATCCTGCGAAATACCTCGGATGGGGGCTGAATCGGAATGTTGTTAAAAAGGTTCAACAGCTTTGGAAGAATAACCATTTTGACACCGCCAACACATTTAGGATTTTTTTTAGACAAAAATAAAAACACAATCAAATCGCAAATAGATACAAATCTACAAACACAAAATCAGAAACTAAACACATTGCACTAACGCCAACCTTGAAACAGAATCAAATTTTTCAAAGAATACAGACCAGGCAGTTCACTTTACCACTCATGAATGCTCCCAAAAATTCTTTTGCATGTGGTATGCTCTAAAACAAGCAGGAGCACACAGCCCAGGTTTAGATGGACAGTCGGGGCAGTACATACGAATCTCCTTCCGCGTACCTCTTCGCCAACAGACTCTGCATCTCCTAGTGGGAAAATCTTTTGCCGGTGTGGGAGGGATGAAATAAGGAAAGTGGCGATCTTTCAATCGAACCACATCCTCCACCACTCCAAATCTAGGAACACTTGCCTTATCCACAACAACAAGGCTAGCTATCACAAAGTGCTGAAACTGAAGAAATGTCAACTTTGATGCAGTAGAACACTCCTTGAACACAATAAAAGCATTGAAAATTGCTAATTCGAAGAAATGGATGGCCAACTTCTTATACCAAACATAAGCCTTCCGAATAGCAGAGTAAGGTTCCAACCTCTGATCTACTCTGTCAACACCACCCGGTGTCAACATACCCGTGATTGAACAGGCCATAACCCAGTCCTCCTCCGTCAAGGGGTCCAGTAGGCTACAGTTCCACCGCTCCATTGCCTTGTGCGTTGTGTCAGCAATGTCTGTCTGTAGCGCTGCATATAGTCTGGACACTAACTTTTTCGCAGTAGTGGTTGTGATCAGCAACTGCAAAGCAGACAGTTGGGGAGGCTCTGCAGGATGCGTCGGATATAATTTCTGCAACGCTCTCTGTAGCCTATAGTATGTGAACTGAAATAATAACGTTGGGTTACTAATGAACGTCAGCTCCTCGTGTGATTTGAAAGAACCGATTTCATACAAGTCCCCCATGGTAACCAGGCCTATCTGCTTGAGCAGATCCATACCAACCCTCTCCTGAGTAACTGAGAGCTCAGGGTGATGCTGTATCTGCAGTGCTGGAGCATACAATGGCAGTTTGTGCGCTTTCCCACCCATAGTTTGCCAGGCTTTATTTGTCGCGTCAATAGTATTAATGTCCTGATTATGCAGTGGAGGTCTTTTATGTGTTATAATAGCACTCAGCGGGATAGGGTGTGCGTCACCCTCTTCAATTGCAGCATGCGTAAGGAATGGAACCGGATGGTACCAAAAATACGCATATTGCGCTTGTGCGCATAAATAGTAGAGTAAAAAATCTGGGACCCCGAACCCACCCTGCATGTATGGTAGTGTGAGAGCACGCAATTCTATCCTAGCATGCTTACCCGCCCATATAAGGCGGAGAATCATGGCTGAGATCCTGCGAAATACCTCGGATGGGGGCTGAATCGGAATGTTGTTAAAAAGGTTCAACAGCTTTGGAAGAATAACCATTTTGACACCGCCAACACATTTAGGATTTTTTTTAGACAAAAATAAAAACACAAACAAATCGCAAATAGATACAAATCTACAAACACAAAATCAGAAACTAAACATATTGCACTAACGCCAACCTTGAAACAGAATCACATTTTTCAAAGAATACAGACCAGGCAGTTCACTTTACCACTCATGAATGCTCCCAAAAATTCTTTTGCATGTGGTATGCTCTAAAACAAGCAGGAGCACACAGCCCAGGTTTAGATGGACAGTCGGGGCAGTACATACGAATCTCCTTCCGCGTACCTCTTCGCCAACAGACTCTGCATCTCCTAGTGGGAAAATCTTTTGCCGGTGTGGGAGGGATGAAATCAGGAAAGTGGCGATCTTTCAATCAAACCACATCCTCCACCACTCCAAATCTAGGAACACTTGCCTGTTCCACAACAACAAGGCTAGCTATCACAGAGTGCTGAAACTGAAGAAATGTCAACTTTGACGCAGTAGAACACTCCTTGAACACAATAAAAGCATTGAAAATTGCTAATTCGAAGAAATGGATGGCCAACTTCTTATACCAAACATAAGCCTTCCGAATAGCAGAGTAAGGTTCCAACCTCTGATCTACTCTGTCAACACCACCCGGTGTCAACATACCCGTGATTGAACAGGCCATAACCCAGTCCTCCTCCGTCAAGGGGTCCAGTAGGCTACAGTTCCACCGCTCCATTGACTTGTGCGTTGTGTCAGCAATGTCTGTCTGTAGCGCTGCATATAGTCTGGACACTAACTTTTTCGCAGTAGTGGTTGTGATCAGCAACTGCAAAGCAGACAGTTGGGGAGGCTCTGCAGGATGCGTCGGATATAATTTCTGCAACGCTCTCTGTAGCCTATAGTATGTGAACTGAAAATATAACGTTGGGTTACTAATGAAGCAGAGCAGATCCATACCAACCCTCTCCTGAGTAACTGAGAGCTCAGGGTGATGCTGTATCTGCAGTGCTGGAGCATACAATGGCAGTTTGTGCGCTTTCCCACCCATAGTTTGCCAGGCTTTATTTGTCGCGTCAATAGTCTTAATGTCCCGATTATGCAGTGGAGGTCTTTTATGTGTTATAATAGCACTCAGCGGGATAGGGTGTGCGTCACCCTCTTCAATTGCAGCATGCGTAAGGAATGGAACCGGATGGTACCAAAAATACGCATATTGCGCTTGTGCGCATAAATAGTAGAGTAAAAAATCTGGGACCCCGAACCCACCCTGCATGTACGGTAGTGTGAGAGCACGCAATTCTATCCTAGCATGCTTACCCGCCCATATAAGGCGGAGAATCATGGCTGAGATCCTGCGAAATACCTCGGATGGGGGCTGAATCGGAATGTTGTTAAAAAGGTTCAACAGCTTTGGAAGAATAACCATTTTTACTATGGCTATGCGATCAGCCAGTGATAACGGCAGCTGGATCCAGCGCCCTATTTTACCTGCCAGTGTCTCGATCACCCGTCCATAGTTCGTGCGTATCACCACTTCGGGGTCTCGATGGTACCAGATGCCCAAGTATCTCACAGGCTCCGATTGCCATTCCAGTGGGAAGTCCACTGAACAGGGGTCAGTGGTGTCCGTCAAGGGCATGATCACCGATTTAGACCAATTAATAGTAAGACCAGAATGTTGACCGAATTTTATATATTTACGCAATAACGGATTCAAGTTCATCTCAGGATCGTGCACGTAGAGTGTCATGTCATCGGCATATAGCGAGATGTGCAGTGGTCTTTGCGGAAACTGGAGCGCCGAGTAATGGTGTTTTTGCCTAATTTTGCAGGCCAATGGTTCCAGTGCAATAGCGAATAGTAATGGAGACAGCGGGCATCCCTGCCTCGTGCCTCTCGCGATTTTGATCGGGTCGGAGATGTATCTATTAACCTTTATCCGTGCTGTCGGCTCCGTGTAAAGGAGAGTCACCCATTGCAAGAAAAGTGGGGGAAAGCCCATACGTTGCAAGATGGTATATAAGTAAGGCCACTCGATCGAATCAAATGCTTTGGCAGCATCCAGTAATACCGCCACCGCCTTAGTATGACGAAGCAGGTAATGTGATAAAGCGAAAATTGTCCTAGTGTTGTGGGTAGTAGATCTGGAGGGGATAAACCCCGATTGATCAGGTAATATCAATTTAGGCATCAGTGGCTGCAGCCGAATGGCGAGAAGCCTAGCCAGGATCTTGGTGTCCACATTGATTAGGGACAACGGGCGATACGAATCACACTGCTCAGGGTCTTTATTTGGTTTTAACAATGCAATCAGCATGGCCTCGCGCAATGTCGGCGGCAGCCGCTGCTTTTCATGGGCATCCCCATACATTGCAACTAAATGCGGTGCCAGCTGGTCAACAAATGCCTTGTAGAATTCACATGTGAACCCATCCGGGCCCGATGCTTTCCCATTGGGCAGGGATTTGATCACCTCCGTCACCTCCTCCACCGTGACTGGAAATGATAAATATTCCCTCTGTCTGTCCGACATCCATGCTATTGCAACGTCCTCTAAGTATTCCATTATCACCTCAGGTGGTTCCGTAGGGCGTGAGGCATACAGTGTTTCATATGCAGACATGAACTCCCTCAGAATACCCTGTGTGTCGTGCTTTAGTGTCCCCGTGGCATCTTTTACCGCATGCATAGTGTGCGTCCGAGAACCTGAGCAGATTTTAGCTGCTAAACTCCTACCTGGTCTACCACCTTCCCCATACTGTCGCGCCGTTGTACGCTTGGTTATTTATTTAAGCTCATCCTCAGCATAGGATTGATACTCAGACAATACTTCCCTAATGGTGCCCAGGATTTTTGCGTCGTGTGTCCGTTCATATTCAGTCTCTAGGGCACGTAACTTATCCTCACGTTTAGTCAGTTGCTGCCTAATATCTTTGAGAATACCTGCAGTTGTGCCCAGGCATACCCCCTGGATAGTAGCCTTAAAAGCCTCCCACAGGAGCCCTGGATCATCCACCGTGGAGGTGTTGATGTCGAAATATTCCTTAATGGCCTTATGTATTGTATCCGTATAGACAGAATCCAACAACGCCTTGGCGTTGAATCTCCAGCTATATGGTGGTGGCGCGTAGTATGGGATGTTTAGAGACAGAAGCACAGGGCTATGGTCTGATAGAGTTCTGGGGAGATGGGCAACGGAACTCGTCCACAACAGCACCTCATCCAAACCCACCCAATAATCCAAACGGGACCAACTACCATGTGCAGCCGAGACATGTGTGGCTTCCCTAATTGCAGCGTGCTGGCTTCTCCAAATATCCGACAAGTGCCTGTCAACCATGACATCCCTCAGCTTACCTAACGCCTTTTTGTGTGGTTCAGCCGACCCTTCCGATCTGTCGAGCTTTTCATTGAGTGCGAGATTAAAATCACCCCCCCATATCAAAGGAACATCGGGGAATTCACTTAGTGTACGTCATATTGTGTGATAAAAGTCAGGGTCATCTACATTCGGACCATATGTGTTCAGTAACGCTATCCTCTGACCCCGTACCATACCCTTTATAAGAACAAAGCGTCCGGTGTCATCCGTGATAGTGTCTTCTACACTATACTGTACACCCTTTCTAATGGAATAGGAAGAATATGAGGAGCTTTTTATGACCTCCGCCCATCTTTTCCCTATGTGAACAGGGGAGGCTGGTGTAAGATGCGTTTCCTGCAACAAGGCAATGTCGATGTGATGCCTGTCTAAATATGCAAATATCTGCCTTATTTTTCTAGGGTTGTTAAGCCCTCTTACATTCCAGGTCAATAAGTTCAAGGGAGTAGCACGTGATTTCACCTCAGCCATCGGACACAGTGTAATCTCCAAGTTTCGGACGGCTATTCAGCTACAACATAGCAATCAGAAATAATCAGAAGTATAGAATTGTAGAACCGTATGCAATACTGGGGTTCAGCCATGTTTCTCATGTACCATAACCTGCGTAACAGTCCCCAACAGTTGTGAACCCACCCCCCGCCCACTTCAGCAACCCAACCATGCCAAAGCCATGCCCCACCCCTACATAACAACATAGCGTAACTGAAAGTGGGGAGCACCCACTTCGGGGATCCACCGAGAACTCACCACACCATCCATTAAAATGGATGTGATCAGGCAATCATGATCTATGTGAGGTGTCCCATCCACAACCCTCCATGCCCACCCGGTATGCCTCAAATCTAATAAATCACAACAAGTCTCTGCCTGGATTCAAACGCCGTTAACACCTCACATAGGGCCAGCCGGTGCACATCTCCAATGTTCTTGAATGGCTCGCCATCAACCCACACCACCCTGGCAGCAATGTCCATGCCACAACTATCTTCGCAAATCAAATCCAGTCACCAAACCAGACATCCTGGCAATCGATAATGTGGTACATAGCAGCGTTCACCCCCACTGCCTAAGCGCCCATCTTCCGAACACAGTCCACACGACAATGATCCCCAGCCCACAAGTTGCATTTCGGTATGTCCATTACAGGAGGGCCCGGCCCGTACCCGGCCACATCCTCCATGTACACCAGTGTCACTGTACACTACCCATGCATAATCCCTGCTGGGGCACCGTGTACCCCAGCGGACCTATCCTCCACAATAGAGCATGCATAGATCTTACCGGTACAGGTCAAACAGTGTGCGACAATCACATCAGTCTTGATCAGTGATCAGATCGGACTCCCGGTGCTGTTCCACCTGTCGCCGCTCCCTGCGCTTCCCGCCGATCTTCTTGATGAATTCCTGTGCCGCTTTTGGTGTTGTGAGGATTGTCTGCCGGCCGTCATGTGTCACTCGGAGTCTCGCCGGATAGAGCATGGCGTATTCAATATTCAAATCACGCAGCCTCTTCTTCGCCGGGTTGAATTCCTTGCGCGCCACTTGGACCGCCATCGTGAAGTCCGGGAAGAACTCCAGCACGTTACCCTGGTAGTTGATTTGCCGTTTCTCATGAGCCAGACGTAAAATGGTATGACGGTCACGATAGTTCAGAACACGGGCCACAATCACTCGGGGAGGTGCGCCTGGTTTCGGACGCGGGGCAAGAGTTCTGTGCGCGCGCTCCACCACAAAAATACCCGAGAGATTTTCCACACCGAACACATTTCTGATCAGCTCCTCGATATATGTTTCCATTCTGCCTGTGTTTGTGGATTCCGGAATTCCCGCGATTCGGATGTTATTGCGCCTCGATCACGCTTCTAAACCTTCCGCCTTGTTTCTGGCAACTTCGAGTAACTTGTCCATCTCAGCGCACTTCTGCGCTGTGCCATGCGCCTCGTCCTCCACCGCCGATATACGGGATTCCGCCTCCTCCAGTCGCTCACCATGGCCGTCCAGCTTAGCCGACATGTTGTCCACCCGTAGGGTTATGTTGTCTAATTTGCCATCAATGTCCTGCAAGCTGCGTTGTATGGCCTGCAACACTCCCTCCATGCCCACAGATGTCTATATGGGGGGTACAGGTTCCGTCACCGGGGGCGTCGCCATTTCCTTTGTGGTCTTTTTGGTGTCAAACGGCAATTTAGACTGTGTCTTGTCCGGTTTCCCCATCTCTATGCCGCGTAGGTCTCACTACTTGCAGTGGTTGCCAGGCCCCAGGCCTCGTACCAGACTCAAGCTGCCAGGATCACACAACGCCGAGAAGGACACCTCCCAGCTCGGCTCCGCAGAGAAGTAGCCCCCAAAACCCACAGTATGGCATGCATGAAAGACGGTCGACCGTCAGTAGGCTGCCCCACATAGACCAAGGGAACACAGGAGCGGCAGCGTTAGAGTACAGCAGAGGAATTGTAGTGCTTCCGACATGCGGGCCACATGTGCGCACTGCGTGTAGTCAGGATGATCTCTCAGGATCCACTGTGTGTCAGACACCCCATCCTTCACTCGTAACTGGTAGCGCGCCGATCATGCCAAGGAGCAGGGCACAGGCATGGGGCAGTTCCCACACGGATGTACACAACGAAACACTCGTCGCGCTGTCCTCTGATATCACCCCCACAAGCAGCCAATGTTAATAGGTGGCGCGGTCAGACGCGGCTCTCAGCGCCCAGACACCAACTGCCCTCAACAATCCAATGTGGCAGGATCATCTATAAACAACGTTAGTCCGCAGGCATCACTCGGGGAACCGTCCCTGCCACAATTTACGTGCATGGGCTTACCCTCATACTCCACGTGTAGCCCATCAGTCAAGCCAGGCAAGGGGCACTACAGGTCCAGATCTCCGCGATCATAGTCGATGCTTACGCCAGGGACAGCCGTCCATTTCGCTGGAATCAGGCTCCGCCATTTTAAACTGCATCACGAGATAAAGTCCTCCAGGCATCGTGCATTATACACGGCAGGTCATTTGGATCTACCAGTCCAGCCCCAACAGTCGAGCCTCCACCGCCACACTGCCATCCGGGCGCTGAAACACGAACCGGCAGATACAAGCCGACAGGACTTATCTCCCGGCCGTCACACAACGGCGAGATTGCAGCCGCAGGGCGCCGCCATGTTGAACGCGCCGTTCGCCGGAATCCTCGTCACACCTCCGGAGGTCGAATATCTGCACAGGAGCGCTTTATGGCACGTCGCTGGTCACTCCGTACCTAGCCCAAATCTCCCGAAATCAGGTCATGTGGATTGTAGGGGGACACGAGCTTGCCATGCCCCATACCATGGCGTTGTGTGTGCCTGATCGGCAGAGCTGTCTCACGAGGCAGCCATTCCGCTGTGGGCTCTCTAGCGCCCCCCATCAATAGATATTTCTTTCCCTGGAGTATAGATCTCAGAAAATTGATCTACAAAGTGATCAAGAACGGGCCGAATCTTAAAAAGACGGTCACAGTCAGGGTGATCTCGTGGCAACGCCATAGAATTATCAACAAAATGCAGCATACGTAGCAAAAGTAAATACCGATTATGAGTCATAACTGCAGGAAATATGGCAGTTGCCAACAAGGGGCTAGTAGACCAATATGAAGCCAAGGTTGGCTTCCTTACCACACCCATCAGTAAAGTCAAACCCACAAACTTCTTAATCTCTTCCAGGTATGTGGGAGTCCACCGGGTAGCTCTAGACTGGGGCCTAATTTTGTCGCTGTTGTCCCTCAAAAACTGTTCAGCATACAAATTCGTCTGCTCAACAATTTCACCCAAAAATCCATCATCCATAAACAACTGAAAAAACTGTATAGGCAAAAAGTTTTCACAATCCACTGTACACCCTGCATCACCGCTAAAGGCAGGCACCACAAGCTGCACCATGTTTGGATCAACCCAAAGTCCAGCACTTCCAGTAGGAAGCCTAGCAGCCTCAGACTGCAATCCAGATGCCTCTTGCACCATCGGCACAGCAGTTTCCTCCACTAAGACAGGCACTTCATCCGCACTCAGAGTTGCTTCATCCACACCAAGAGTACCTTCATCTGCACTGAGAGTACCTTCATCATCCGATGATTCCATGATGAGTGAAAACTCACTGTCAGAATCTTCCCCTCCCTCCTCTCCCTCAGACGCACTGTCAGTCTCATAATCATGCTCAGAGGAAGATTCAAGAAGCATACCGACCACCTGTTGAGCAGTCATTCTACGGCTAGCCATATTGCTTACTAATAAAGGTAACTTGTCAAACAAGTCAACAACAACAAGCACTTTGTAAAATAAGTAATAAACAAAAAGCACCTTTATCAAAAACTCATATATACTCCAAAACAATACCACTCACTTGCTAGAGTCAGCTAAACTACTCACCACCACCTACTCTGTACAGACACAGTATGGATCAACAATATCCCACTAAAAAAGAAAGAGAAAAGCAATTACGCATAAGACTATGCAAAACACATCACAAAGTATTTCATGCTCAAACCACTAACTAAATATGCCGCCATTATGACATCACTTACAAAAAAATTCATTCAGACATTATAATATTACTCATTTGGAATAAATACAACAAAAAAAATATTCTTACCAAAACAATGCAACTACACAAAACTGCAGAACAACCACTGTCGAAAAGCTTTAGACTAGAATAAAAAGGAGAAAAAAACGTTATTGTCACATGCATATAATGCTCTAGACCATCACGTACTGCGCAAAATGTATTACTAGAACCTCCCACTTTCAAGAAGGAAAGATCGATGGCCCAATCCTTTACAAGCAACGCAGCGAGAATATGGAACTGAGCATCAGCTCCGGACCACCCCCTCCCTCTTCCCAGTCCTTCAAAACTGACCTCAAAGTTCTCCTCCTGCAAAAGACACTTCCAAACTTAATTCACACCCTCTCTATTGTCTGAAGGAAGTCTTTACATTATAGGAAATTCTGTTCTCCATGCCCGTAGAAGTGCCTTCCCAGTGTGTTCCTGTGTTTTGCGTGTCTGCCATTTATTGCACTTTTATACCTCTACTTGTACTTTGTACTCTTTTGTAACTTGCACACATGTCACTTTTCCTCTTGTAACGTATTGTTTGCTACCCCTTGTATTTTGTTTGCTTTTGATACATGCACAATTACCACCGTTGCCTCATGTAACATAACGTTTGCTCTTGTTTTCAGAGTGTCTGCCATTTATTGCAGTATTTTACCTCATGTGACATCCATCAGAGAGCTGCATGAATAATTACCTGGTAATCCCCTGATCACAATGCAAACACCCACCCAAAATAGGTACCCAGTGAGGTCACGCCGTTCGCATCGCCCTAACCTGCTCAAGGTTCATGTGACCTCAGTGACAGTCACAGCGACTGGATCACTGTTGCTCTAGGGCAGAGGTCTTCAAACTTTTGGATGCCGAGACCCCCATGTCAACATTTTGAGGCGTAAGGACCCCCTCTTGACAAAAATGTCTAAACCTGTTGACTAAATTGCGTGGGATGAAAATGTAAATAAGGTTATGTGATGCCGCGTATTTTGGGATAGCATTGCTTCATTATTTTGATATTTTTTACACACAGTAACGCTGAGGAAAGATTTCACCCAATCAGTACCCATTTATAACCAACATACAGCAATTATCATCAGAAAGATTTCAAGTCAACCTTTGTGAAGGGCCTTCCACTCTGCAGCAATACGTGCTGCCACATTAGAAGCTCACCTGGACCTGACCGGAAGAAGCAGGGGTCCCTTAAAACCCTGGCGGTTTTGTGTAGAGTTAAGCCTTTTACCCATGCAGCTTTCCTCTCACCCCCTCCCTTCCATCCCTCTCTCCTCTCCTAACCCCGGATCCCTCTCTCACTTTGCAGGTCATTTTCTTTCACCCCTTTTTACAACTTCTGAACACTCCCCATTCAACCTCTCACTTCACCTTTAATCACCTCTTGCCATTCTGTCCTTTCACTGCCCTCATCTCTAACAGTCTCTCACATTTATCTCATGGCCTCTCTGGCCCTGTCACCTCCCGTGCCCCTCAGCACTTCTCATTCACCTCGTCTCTTCATTCAAATTTTTGTCTATTTGTATCTTACACCTCTCCAGTCCCCCCATTCCTCTATCACATCTCCCCTTTGTTCTAACAGAAGCCCTCACCTTTGGATCACACTCACTTCTTGCGTGTCCACACTTCTCTTCGGCAATTCACATTTCTCCTCATCCCTGACCTCTTCAAGCAAATTCTCTCACTCCCTTGCTGTCCTCTCTCATTTTGGGTGCGGATGCAAGTTCAGAATGGGATGAATGAATGTATGATTACTGATGGGCTTGTTTGAGTGAGTTGCATATTGAGTAGTGAGGGGGACAGGTGAGTGAAGTGTCACATGAGTGCAGGATGAGTAGTGTACTCGTGTGACTGCAGGTTGAGGTATAGTGTGAGCAGGACAAGTGCATTTTGAGAGCAGAGTGATCACTGTGAGTGCAGGGTGAGCGGGTGAATGGTGCAAGTGCATGGTGATCAGTGTGAGTGCATTGTGATCGCTGTGAGTGCAAGGTGAGCGGGTGAATGGTGCAAGTGCATGGTGATCAGTGTGAGTGCATTGTGATCACTGTGAGTGCAGGGTGAGCGTGACAATGAAGGGCGAGAATGAGGAATGAGTTGTCTGAATGCAGGGTGCATTCCCAGACCCATGAAGTAACTCAGCATGTTATTGACGGGGCGTAGACTTTAAGATCTAAGTTAAACTATTGCGGCATTAATCGGGGATCAAGGGTGAAGGAAATAAATAATGTGCTGATCCTGCAACAAACTTCCAGTCCTATGGTTAAGGTTGCCAGCAGATTATTTTGGTGGCCCAGTCGGTACAAAAAAAACCAGTCACCTAAAGCGGTATTTTCAGCGCTTATCTGTGCATACTTCCCAGGGCCGGCTTTAGTGCTGGTGGTGCCCTGTGCGACCATGTTTGTTGGTGCCCTCCACAATGACCACCCCCACCACGGATTCTCTCACTAGCACCCTTTAACAGTGACCAAGTCTCCATAACCCCACACTCTCAGATGCATTGAATTAGTTATATAGTGCCACTCATACCAGTGTAGGGTGTCCGAGCACTTTGCATCACACACACATTACACAGAGACAATCAATCATAAGTGTGTAAATCAGTGTATAGGAAATGTTACATAAGCCAAAGGACTAAAAGTATAGGAGTCACATGTCATCCATACTGGTAGGCAGTATAGTTCAAGAGTGCTTGGTGTGGAGAAGCACAAACTCAGAGTCGAAAAAGAAACAGCATAGTTGGGAGTTTCCTTTAATAATAAGAATTGATTTCTAGCCAAATGAACCCTTTTTGCAACATTAATCAATGGTCTAATAATGTATTCTTTGTAGTGTGCATGCTGTTCTAGGATGAAAGTTAATAGCTCACTATTCTCTATTAGGACTTTAAGTTATAAATTGCAAGTAACAAAAGGATGTCTCTTTTGAAAGCAGTAACCTGCTGATCTCTTCACATCATACGCACTCTGTAATCTACTTGGTACACGTTCTTTGCAGCAGGCATATTAACCCTCTGCACTAACATCACCCAAGTCAAAACCTCAACTATACAACATTCTGATCTCTCTCCAGGAAGATAATTAATCACACAAGTTATCTTGACATTTATGTGAGGCCTGGTAATTGCCGGGGAAAGAAATGCTGCAGCAGGTGCTTCAAAAGCACAATAAACTTTCACACACACGGCGCCCCCAGGAAGCCAACTTTGTATTCCTTTCCATGAAATGCATTCTCACACTACGGCAGTGAATGTAAAATCCAAATGTAAGGAAACGGTGCAGTGGGGACCCAGGGGGTACTGGAACCAGCAAAAAAACCTAAGCCTCTGTAAGCAGTTTACAAAGGCATGTTAAATGGTCTTTAAAGACCTGTGAAAAAACACGGGGGTGCCGGAGATAGGAATCCAGACACTGCCCAGCTGAGCCCCCAGCAGCTCAAGTTTCACTGCAGCAGCCCGGGCTGAGACACAGGACGGGGGAAGGGGGGGGGGGCCTGGGCAGAAGTGTGACTGGGAAGGCGCAACCCCCTTTGCATCACTCCACGGCCCCCCTGGGGGTCGTGCCCCACAGTTTGAAGACCCCTGCTCTAGGGTGTGCTGCTTCGTAGGCCTGCCCGCAACACTGGAGATGAACCTCAGAATGGATTGTGGTGGAAAGGCCTTCAAGGATAACCCACAATTGACACCACTACAGTACACCTGCTTGTACTAAGACATCAAGCCTTCTAAGGTCTAGTGGGGACTTCTACGGTCTAGCATGGGAATGTGCTCCCTCAGTACAGTGGTGTGGTGGACTGGTCATGAATGCTGAACCCGGTTCCCCAGGTCCAAATTCGACAGCTCTGGCCATAGTGCCACATCCCCACTGAACGCCATACTTGCCCACTGAGAGAAACTCGCACTGCCTTCAGCTATAACCTAATTGTGCCCGCTATAAACACTTGGATGTGGCTCAATTCAAATTATGCACTCGATAAGAGTAATACGCTGCCTAAAAAAAAAAAAAAAGCAACCACTCATAGGGAATGCAAAGCATGTGAAATGTAAGCAGAAACAACATGGTTACCTAAACGATCTCTCACTAACTATTCAGAAATCAGCGAGTGGTTTCACCTGAAAAGTTATGGACATGACTAGAGGGCCCTGAAATGAACCGTTTCACTGTCCATTGCTTAAATCCTTACAAAACATAAGCAGTATGGTAGACCACATCCATAAACACAGAGCCATGCTGCACATTGTGTTTTCCAATTCACCCATCAACCAGGTATTGCAGTACCTCCAGGAATGGTACACTCTCCCACCCTGGAAACAACAATGCTGTTCAAAGGAAGACGAGAAAACGAAAGTAGCACTTCACTGGCAAACTCTGTGATGCTGGTGTATTTGGATGTAAAAAAAAACAATCTGGCCACTTTGCAACCCCTCTGTCTTACTTTATTTGGCCCCCCCTGGGAACAACTATGCTGTTCAAAGAAAGAAGAGAAAACGAAAGTAGCGCTTCACTGGCAAACTCTGTGATGCTGGTGTATTTGGATGTAAATAAAATCAATCTGGCCACTTTGCAACCCCTCTGTCTTACTTTATTTTGCCCCCCCTGGGAACAACAATGCTGTTCAAAGAAAGAAGAGAAAACGAGAGTAGCGCTTCACTGGCAAACTCTGTGATGCTGGTGTATTTGGATGTAAATAAAATCAATCTGGCCACTTTGCAACCCCTCTGTCTTACTTTATTTTGCCCCCCCTGGGAACAACAATGCTGTTCAAAGGAAGACGAGAAAACGAAAGTAGCACTTCACTGGCAAACTTTGTGATGCTGGTGTATTTGGATGCAAATAAAATCAATCTGGCCACTTTGCAACCCCTCTGTCTTACTTTATTTCGCCCCCTCCCCCCACCTCCCTTTCCCACGCTAGCAGCACCCCTCAGAGAGAAAACGAGAGAAAAAGGGCATCTCTCTAAAGCGTGTGTTTCTTTTTTGGATCCATTTCACATGCAAGTAACTGCAATTAGGACGAACCAAGCGCACGAACAAAGCGGAGCCTAAAATAAAACATTTCTACTTCCCCCAACATTGTGCCCCCACCCTCCCTAACCCACCGATTGCAAAAATCCCCCCTCCCCAGCCCCAAAACTCACCTTTACTCTCCGACGCGCAGGAAGCAAATTGCTTCCTGCGCCTCGGAGAACAAAGGGGAAACCTCCAATGACGTCAGCGTGGCTCGAGCGCTGACGTCATTGATGACGCGGGGAGGGGGGCGGGGGGAGGCAGGGGAAGGTCTTCCCCTGCCTTCCCAGTAAAAAAAAAAAGATCGACCACTCACGGGGGGAGCACCAGCGCTTCCCCCGTGGGTGGCTGCCGTGACGAACTGGACTCGTCATGGGCACAGCGCGACTGTGCTCCATGACGAGTCCAGCTCGTCATGGGCACAGAACGGGTTAAAGAAGTATAGAGTATCGATATTTATGTAATCGATATTTGGGTGTCAATTATTTTGTAGGTCGATATTTTAGGTGTCGATGTTATGTCAGTGGTCTGTGGACTAGATTAAAGTCCTCTGATTAACCCGAAGTGTGATGGATGTTTTCAGTTACATAATGGCGGTTAATTTAGTGATGGCTGGTTTATTGGTTGCACAGTAAAGGTGATGAACAACCCTTGTAACACATATGTCCTGAGTGGATTTTAGAGGTGTAAGTTAAAGTTGGCTGCTGACCGCTGAGTAAATTACATAACTATATAATACCTTGGTGAACCATAGGTTAGCCCTCCTTAACTTAGCTGCCTATTGAAAGTAGTTTGCCGGTTGGGTCATTTCCAATCTGTACATTGTAAGCTGAAGATTGAGCTTAAGAATGTGACTGTCTTTCTGGGTTCTGTTGCCGGAATGTGTGGTGATGTAGTTGTCTTAGAAATCGCCATGTTTCCAACGGTTTTTGAATGTGTAAATGCTCTTGAATGCTTTGGGTTCTGGCTGCTAGAAAGTTCCAGAGCTTGGTATACAGGACTGAGAAAGCAGTGCTTCCTATGAATTTCTTATACTAAGTTGGTATGATGATAGGTGGTGCAAGCCTGGTACACAGTGTCTTGTTTTGTTTGTATTGCTTAAATTTAGCTTGTAGGTATAGGGTCTTTCTCCTTGGAGGCACTGTGGATAACGCAAGTGCATTGAACTTTGCCCTACTTGATATAGGTAGCCAGTGGAGTGATTAGAAGACTGGAGTCATGTGTTCTTTTGGGTGAAGGTGGAGAAGAAGTCTTGAAGTGCATTTTGGATGAATTGTATTTTGTGCACGATTAATGTTGGTGCACCAAGGTACAGGCTGTTGGCAGGGTCAAGTTTGGAGATTTCTAGTGTGAGGATGGTTTGCAGTTTCTGTTCGTATTCAAGGTATGGGAGGATGTAACATAGTGTTTTCATTGTGTACAAGGCACTCTGTTTAACCTCTTGAATGCCCATGACGAGATGGTCTCGTCATGGGCCGCGGTTGCGCTGTGCCCATGACGAGACTATCTCGTCATGAGTCCCGCCCGCTAATGAAATGCCCGGCACAGGGCGTGGAAAGGGCGGGGCACTCAAGGGGTTAAAGTTATATACATGTGGTATCAAATATAGGTCAAATCCATGGTTACTGCTAGGTTTCTGACTCTTCTTGGCCTTGTTGGAGAGACCTCATGTTCCTTAGACCATATGGTGGTAGGCTGCCATATATGCCATTGTCTGCGGGTCGTAATCTCTGTATTTGAGGTATAGATGGTTATTCGTCATCCAAGTGTTTATGGCTGGAAGGTAGTCATCTAGATTTAAATCATAGAGGTCTTCCAGACCATCCACTTTTTAAATAATTTGGGTGTCATATGCATACTTGTAACACATGAGGTTGAATGATTTAATCAGGTTTGGTAAGGGGGTTAGGTATATGCTGAATAAAAGAAGAGATATGATGGATCCCTGATGGACACCACAGTGTTGTGTGTGAAGAGCTGAAGTGAAAGCTGGTACCAGCACTAGTTCACAGAATAAATTTAGAGGCTAAGAATTCAATGGGCATTGGCCTAACTATCTTCCCACCTCTCACATATATGTATCAAACAAAACGTTGCTGTGTGAAAAGATTGCACAACAGTAGAGGACATTGAAACATGGTGTTGTTATGCAGTAACATAATGACCTTTCCTATTCCTGGTGCACATGTGGTTGCCACTACCTTATAGCCACTCAGAAGCAATGTTGAATCAGGAGGAGACTTCAGATTCCAAATGACGTAGTGCTTTGATTAGTCAATGGTGCTGGGGCAGGGTCATCACTAGTCACGTACGATTTATATTGGACTGACATTGTTACAGCCTACACTTGCTTGTTATTCAATACAGCCTAATGAGATAATGTATCTGCTCTAGAGAGCTTTGTTTTGTTTGCAGGCCAGACAGTTTGTTAGGTCAATGTGCCTGCTGCGGAGGACAGCTAATACCCTAACTAGCGTATTGAGTATCAATGGGGTAAACCCAAAATGCTATCAGACCCGGGTCAAAGTTGCATTACAATAGACAAATTGTCACAGTAGCAACAAATTTAGCAAAACCAAATAATTAATGACATTCGCAACGTCAATTATGCAATACTGCAATTAATGCAATTTATTTTCAAAGCATTAGTCACATTTTCTTAGGCAACCCAGTTGCTCTACTATCTAACATTATAGACACATTCGTAATAAAGGTGCTCTAGTGTAGGGGAAGGAAGGGTGGGAGTGTTGGGTTAAAAGTGAGTGGGTAATGGTAAAGGACAAAGGAGAGGTATTGTGACACGTATACATCAAATTCACATTACGAAATCTTTCCGGTCTGTTGCAGGTCAATTGTTCCAGTAAATATACATAGCACTAGAAGACACTGATAATGAATTTAAGGCGTCAGGGCTTGTATAATGGTGGTGATAGTCAACGTTTCGACCCCTTAAATGTACAAGGTGATTGGATCCTTAGAACGGGGTCTTCATCTGGACTTAATGAGGGGAGCACCTCATTTGAAAAAAAACAGCACATTGAATCAGGCTATGCAGTTAGGGAGAGTGGGCTTAATAAAGCTCTAATACGTGGGAAGCTGTACGGCCTATAGTGCATGCACGGATATCCGAAAATGAACTGATGGGTCATAAAATCCCTTGCAGTATGGAGCTAAATCTTACATGATACATCCTTACATCTCTGTACTGCAATACCATAACTAGCAACATTGTGAATCTGAAATGAACCGATAACACAGCATGTGTATTTGTAAAGCACACATTCACTCCCAAAGGGGCATATTGGTGCAGAATATTAGCTGTTTCTTGTTACCCAACTCAATGGTACTCATTTTATCGGCCTCAGAAAGGATGAGAGGCTGAGTGGACCCTCCGGATTTTGAACCTATGACCATGAGGTCAATCACCTGCAGTGGATGCATTAGTCCACTAAGCCACCAGACCCGGCTGCAATATAGGCTGCCATGTCATAAAGGACTGCTATAAAGGACTATATATCCTTCAAAAATAGTTTAATATCTAGATAATCCTGCCAGGGTCAACATGCTGAGTGTTCATCTCTTTGAACCAAATATTGTGAAAACTATAATCCGGAATTGTGAGGCTGAAAGCATTCATATTATAATTGACCTCTCATCCCTTTATAATTTGTTACTATATGTTCTTGATGAGAGTGAAGTACTGACACCTTCTCATTTAATGCATAACAACCATGTCTACAACCTACTTGCTGAAAAGTCTACATTCTATTAAGGAGGTGATTTGACTTTCTAGTATAGATTGAAATAAGGCAGCCTCATAACTGTTTCATAACATGAAGCTTAACTTGTATTTGCACTTGTAGCAATGACAGTCAATCCCTGTGTAAGTAAACATTTTCAATTTCTAGTACAGACAACAGGTTTTATTGCTTTGTACATTCACCACTGAGAAAAGTGTATGCTTGTCCAAGCAATGTTGCCACATAGAGGATACTTCCTTGAGGATTATATGCAAGGAATTTACTGCATGTCAAAGAGTGGAGAATGTCAAAAAGTCTGGACATGGAGGACTCTGTGGCATCCACATGGTAGGTATTGTAAGTTATCTGGGCTTACATATGTTTCATCGAGAATTGATTGAGCTTTGGCAGGTTTTATACCCTTCCCCCAACAAACTCTCAAAGAGGAATCAGTTTCAAGTCTCTGTCTTTCCTTCCATTTTCCCGGGCCACACCCAGCTTAGGGCTCAGCACAGAGACCCGGAACCTTTGATGAATAGTGCAGGATTTTGCTGCAAGGTTGATTAATACCTTGACAAAGAGATTGCAGAATAGTAAATTGTGCCAAACTAGCCTTTTATTTATTAGACATTTACATTCAGGATTTCGAAACGAGAAGTCATAATTTTTTATTTTTTTTTGTCCTCACTCTCCTCAGGTTTTATTTAAATTGTACCCTTCCCTTTTCACTGCGAGAGAGAGACCATAAAGCCCCCAGAGGGGGGAAGGCATTGGGTTAAGACACTATCCTCCTTCCGGTATATCTCTCTCAGAATGTCTAATCTTATGGCAGCTACATAAAGTGTAGTGGGGGGTCCCTTCAGCAATAAGACAGAGAGTTATGCAGGTGTAATCATTGGACAGAGAGTTATCTTTTCACCAATTGATTTATTTCGATAAAGCACTGCCCAATTCTGCAATATACCCCAGAATCTTTTTTTCTTCTTGAAACCTTTTCCAACAAGTCCATTCTCAACATATAAAACATGGACAGTAACCACTTTGAATGCTGAGGTGAGGTTTCTCTTACCCAGTTGCAACAAATTTCTCTTCTAGCAAGTAACATTGCATAGAACAACAGATCTCTAACAGCTCCGGTTACACCTTCCATCATGCTAAAAATAATTTGTGAAAGGCTTACCTTTATTTGTGCCTGAGAGTGTTGATTCTACTTCCTCCCAAAACCTCTTTATCTCCGTACACTGATGGAACATGTGAACATCAATCGCCTTTTCCAAGCCACACTTTACACAGGCTGCTGGTTTTCCTTTTCCCATTTTTGACAGCTTCTAAGGTGTTATATATGCCCTATGAAGTGAAAAGAAGTGGTTTCTTTAAAAAAAAATGCAGGCTTGACAATGGAATAAAGAGTATGCATTAATTCTTGCCACATATGTTGTAAATCGCCCATCGGCAAGCATCTTCCCCATACATCTTCTGCCAGGGTGAATTCTCCATCCACGGTATCTTATAATCCCCAATACCAAAACGAGACTTCTTTCTCTTCAGGGGGTTTACCGGCAAGTTGCTCTTCCAAGTCATTTCCAACACCCATTGGTGCCTTCCGACCCCGTTCCCAACTCTTCAATTGCGTATATTTAAAATGTGAAATTTTGTCCCCCAAGAGATTTTTTATCTCACTCCATGAAATTAGCTGTCCATCCTGCATGATCTCACCCCAGATAGGTACCCCCGCTTTTCTTATTAATAATGCCAAATTATCCTTAAGGCGTTCTGGTATCCCTGGAGATTCCCAAATAGTGGCTGAGAAAGAGTAATAGTCTAGTTTAAACTTCCTTCTTACCACATGCCACATTCTAGCAAATGCTTGTGGTAGTTTTTAACGTAATCTTTAAAAAAGAATTTGGGTCACCAAACTTATAGAGAAAACCATCTCTGCCCATCCTGCTTTCTTTTGTCATCATCACAAAATGTTATTTCGCCCAACTCTAGTGCATAAAAGTGCATCAGCAAAACATTACAATACAGATAATAGTTGAAGTTTAAAAGAGAGTAAAAAAGGATACAATATACAATCTTTTGAACAAAATATAACAATCATAAGGATACCGCGATACAAATAATACAGAACGAGCGATTGATCATCTAAGAAAAGTGCAAATGCATTTGTCTAGTCAATAGCAGCAATCACGAGTTAAAAAGAAAAGGGTACCAGCAACTAAGGCAATATCATATGAGTGCACCTGGGGTGACATTACAGTCTATATGGAACTCTTAAAAGAATAGCGCAAATACATTTGTCTCACCAATAGCAGCAATCAAGAGTTAAAAAGAAAGGGTACCAGCAACTAATGCAAGATCATAGGAGTACACCATAATGATGTTACAATCAGAATGAGGGTCTTAAACAAGAGATGCAGATGCACTTGTCTAGCCAGTAGCAGCAATCATAAGTTACAATGGGTACCAACAACTAAAACAATGACTCTTAAGAAAAACAGTGACTGGGTTATTGAAAGGCCTTACGAGTTCTCAGAGCAGCCAGTAAAAAGGAGGCCAGTACATCGCAAACAAAAGGGGTTTCTAATTGTTACAATAATGAAAGTGCTAAAACTGGGTTACAGATAGAGAATTTCTTTAAAAGAGGGATAATAAACGTCATCCCTTCTGATCTGTACAAATGGCAGAAGAACAGTACATGTATAGTTGATTGTGTTGCCCTATTATTACAGGGGCAAGGTGGTAACAAACCAATAGAATATATATTAGCTGGGTGTCCCAGCATCAGAGGAATAAAATTAAGACAAAATCTGGACAAAATAAAACTATGCTGATTTGACTCAACAAACCCCAAATAAGCATGAGAATTATTTGACAGCTGCATTATACTTGTATAGGATTTTACAGACTGTTTATCTCTTTGGATTTCCCATCTATCAAGTGTGACCTTCTGTAGGTAAATTTCCTTCAACCTGGATTTAGGGAAGTCTACAGAAAGAGTAGGAGAGTCATATAAAAAAGCTAGACCCTGGAAAGGTTAATGTTTGCTTCAGGTAAGAAAGCCATGGTATATTTTTGCGCGTGGGCCATATTCATTATATCTTTCAGAATTTCCTGATTCAGTTTCACGGTATCCCTTTTCCATACTAATAACCAGAGAGAAAGTGAGGCTAGTTTTATAACATCCGTAATAAAAGGCATACCAAGTTCAAAATGTGCCACAAAATGATTACACGTAAGTGGGACTGCCAGCAATCTTTTGATAAATTTATCCTCCAAAACTTTGAGCATGGTCACATTTATTGTCCTCCATATTGCCGCCCCATATGTCGCCATTGGTAGGGTTTTAGCCAGATATATTTTCACCATGTCGGGAATTGGCTTACAGCCCAATTTCTTGGCAAATCTAAAGATTGCGTTTATGCTTTGAAGCATTAGATTTGCACGGATTTGCAGCATCTCTTTCCAATTTTGTTTGGTGTCAAAGACAATACCTAGTAAATAATTAAAATGTTGAACATGCTCAATTTTGCTTCCCTCTAAATAATAACCCATCGTTTTATTTTTGAAACCTCCTATTTCCATAGCATATGTTTCAGTTTCATTTACATGTAAATCAAAAGTTTGCATAAACGCTGCATAGTGTGTAATAAGCTTTTGCTGAGCCAAAGGGGTCCTTGCCTTCAGAACCGCGTCGTCCGTGTATAAAAGGATAGGGAGGGGGACCGCGACGCTGTTGGTGTGTCTTCCGCAATAATGGTCAGGCTGTCATTAAAGTTGTTAGTATGTAGGGCAAATAATAAAGTGGCCAACACACATCCTTGTCTAACACCCCTTTCAATTTTAAAAACGGTAGTGCATTCGCCTCGGCTTCCATATCGGACCATAGCGGTAGCGTCCCTGTATAGCTCTCTGATAAAATTAATAATAGCATCATCAACTCCCATGTCCTTTAAAATTAACCATAGTTTATTGTTTACCACGCAATCAAATGCCTTTGATAAATCCATAAAGGCCATGTATAATTGAGTATTTTTAGCCGTGGTATATTTTCCAATGATCATTGTTAGGTTAAGACATTGGTCTACTGTACCACGCCCCTGTCTAAACTCATTCTGCGCTTCCGAAAGAATGTTCTTTTCTTCTGCCCATAATTCCAATTTATTTAGCAAGAGCCTGCCCATGAGTTTAGCTGTGCTATCTATCAAAGAGATAGGCCGATAATTGGCGGGCAAGGAAGCGTTACCTTTTTTAAAAATTGGAATTATAATAGAGTTTTTCCAGGAGGGAGGATCACCATATTTTGCTATAGAATTAAAAACCACGGTTAGAAGAGGGGACCAAAAAGCAATATCAGCAAGGAAAATATCCATTGGGACCCCGTCAGGCCCTGGCGCTTTCCTGGATGGGGATTTCAGCAGAGCTAATTTGACTTCCTTAAGGTTAAAAGAGAGATCAGAGGAGGTCTTAATATCATCACTCGCGGGTGCAAGTCGGGCAATCCCTGTCTTTTTGAAGATTTCCTGGAAATGCTTTACCCAAGTATCCTCATCAATATGTGTCTCTAAGGAAGGCCCGCCACTTTCCTTCAGGAACTGTGCGTTTATTACCTTCCAAAAGGCTGTACTATCTCGTAGGGCTGATGCTTGTTTTAAATTATCCCATGCTTCTGATTTAAGCTGTCTTAGTCTGAGTTCTCGTGTTTGTCTGTACAGGTTCCTCAATTCACAGACCTGTTCCTTATCTCTAGGTCGAATTTTAAGGGCCTTGCGCGAATTAGTTGAGGCTACAGAACAGTCATGGTCAAACCATCTATGTGTGTTACTATCTCTAGTATGAAATTAACATAACAGCTGTAGTTTCAAAAAAAGTAGTAGCTTCCCAAATACGATTATAACCTCAACTTGATTAGCGAAGGGATCCAGGAAGGTTCCTCTACCTTTTCCCATTTTAGAGTAAAACCCCCTCAACTTGCAAGAATTGGTTTTGCTACAAAAGTGACATGACGTTTGTATTTAGCCTCGCGCCATGTTAGTGATAGAGCGCCACGTTATTCTGAAATTTGTAGGTGTGCATCATATTCACTGTTAGTCCGCACCCACATATTAATCGAAGTAGTTTAGGTGTGACATAGAAATTGTATCACTAGAGATGTTTAACATAGGTGTGATTAGAAATGTAACCATTCTTTTCATGAAAAGTAATGCCGCAGATCATTGCAAATGTATTTTTAGTTGATGCATAATGTTTGATTTTCATGTAATGCAATGTGTTAGTTTAAACGTGCGCCATGTTAAAGTTGCACGTGTAATCTGCTTATTTACGTATAAAGGAGTAATGAACTAATGCTTAAAGTGTGATTTAGGAGTGTGTTAAAACAGTGTAAAGGCCTGATCGCATATGCATTTAAAGAGAAAGGCCTGTTCATTTCTTATGTTAGCTAACATTGTAGGCTGAAAATGATTTCCCTTGGTAAAGGCTTTGGGTTTCAGGAGAATGGAAAATCTTAGAGAAGTGAAAAGTTTCTCGTTCCCATGTTTCTGTTGCAGGTGCAAGGACATTTAGCTCATTAGAGAGTCTAGGTCTTTGTTTTAGGAGTTAGAATGGTACGAGAAGCCAACAGGGAAGTACATTGGAATTTACGGATTATACTTTCAGCGCAGAAGGTGCCTGGGACCCAAGGTCAAGCTAACCATTGTTGGATGGAGTACAAGTTTCGCTGGAAAAGTACTGGATTAAGACCTGGTTGAAGAGGTGTGCCGAAGGGCGTGTTCTACGTTTTTGGGATTTTGTATTAGGAACAGTGCCCAGAGGGTTGAGCAGTTGAGGTTTAGATGGGAAGCTAGAAGGAGCATCTTAGAACGAGCTCTGACTAAGTGAATGTACTTCTAAGGAAGTCTTCACTTCTGACACCTTTTTTTATTCTCTTGCCTGGGAGGAAAATGCTAAGTAGGGATGTCACCTTAGAGATAGAGTAGGGATAGACTAACCATTTTTCCTTTTAGGCTAATGATTCCTGATGTAGACATTGGACTAACGATTGCATTTCTTATGCTTTTGGAATTAATTGTACGTCTCATCTTGAATCGTATGAGACTCTTGCGTAGACTTGCGTTTGTATTAGTGCCCATTTATTTTCTTCACCTTGTATTGAGGTGGTTGTATGTGCAGTTATTCTTGGTTGTAATAAAATCCTAAAATTTTAGATTCGTAGTCAATGGTCCTTTTGGAATGAGATTTGATTCTGGTAATTATGTACTAAGAATTGGGTTTCCTCCCCTCCACACTATTTAGCAGATAAAAAGATCCTGGCGACCTGAGAGGATTCTTGGTTATTGCAAGGTAGGCAAGAATCCGGCGTCATCATAAGCACACACGAAAGTATGGCATGATCGCTGTGTTCATAAAAAATTGTCTGAAAGGCGTCTAATCTTAAATCGGGGTGTCAGAAGCTGTAATATAATCTATCTGGGATGAATAACCAGCTCTCAGAAAAGTGGGGAGAAATTCCCCCATCCCCGGATCTGGCTCATATAGTATTTTTAGTTGCCACTTCATTAGAGTACTATTTAACGACTTCCCAGTGGCGTCATGATGGAAATGGGAAATGGGGTCTTCATTATAGTTTACCAGCCCACATTGATCCTCCATAACTCGAGGGCACAGCTTTGTATTGAAGTCACCTGCCCAGATTATATAGAGAGGTTTGGAGTGGGACTCTGCAAGATCCTCTAGAGCATCGTCTAAGAGCAGGGATACCATCGCCGGATTTTGAAAATTGTTGTTATAATAATTCACAAGTCCCCTGTCTCATTCCCTCTGATAACCAAGCTGTGAAAATAAGGTGAGGTATTTATGAAACTTAAGAACTTAAAAGTCGCCACATTAGAGATCAGAGTGAGGAAACCTCCTTTTGATCTACCTCGTGAAGAAGGCACGGCTGGGGTTTCAAAGGGGCGAAAACCATTTATTGTAATAGGAGCAGTCTCCCATGTTTCTTGGATGGTAAGGATCTGAAAATCAGCCAAAACAGCTAGCCACTCCTCGTTGTTCCGCTTGGAGTTATAACCTGCTATATTCCATGAGAGCAAGGGATAAGCCTGTTTAACTGCACCAAGGGTATCACCCTTCATAGTCTCATTTAGGGTGTCTGCCACAACCGGAGGTGGAGAGATGGGGGCATCAATTGTCTCACTCCTCTCACATACCGGTCTGGAAATCAGAACAGGGCTCTGGTGGGTGACCTTGTGTCAATCACCCAACTCCATCTCAGATAGTGGGGCATACCTACTGGAGATACCCAAGTGCGTAAAGTTGGTCAAAACAGGCCTACCAACCTCAGGATCAGTGGTCTTAATAACTACAGACTCAATGGAAACAGGGGGGTGTGGTTTATAAAAGTAACCCAGAGGCACTGGGAATATCTTTGTCACTATTTTACGGGGTAGTATGGGCCAAGAAAGTAAGTCTCCTACAAGTTGGGGAGAGTCAAAATTGAGTACAACGCAATCTCCTTCATATACCATTAGGGACTGGCCTACCCAAGAAATTCTGCACGCCATTAACAAATGGTTCTGAATCAAAATCCTTGACCTGGTATGGATGCCTAACCAGTGCCGGGCTTTGGCCACAAGCTGTAGTGCTGTTTCACTTTGATGAGGTCTAAGGATTGGGACATTTACTAAGATTAAAACAAAAGGGGAAGCTGCGGGAGGCGAATTGAGGTTTTTATTATTAAATTCCCTATCATTCACTACGGATACACCATGAGATTGAATGGTATGAGTGAATGCGTTGTCACCCCCGCCGCCAGCACCACTGTCCCCTTTTCCCTTGTTGGAGAATCAACCCTTTTCGTTTGAGGGACCAGTTGTGCGTTGGGACACTACAGGCCCTTCTAATTGCGTGGCATATTCTACATCCTGCCCTAGATTAGGTGCCACGATAGAATTTCTGGGCTGAGGCCGTATTTGAGAAATATGTTCATTCAAGGGGTCGTTACTCCCAGCTGGTGAAGTTAACTGTGGAGGAGCACTGTGAATGTTAAGCAGTTCCTGTAATTTCAATTCTATATTGTCCAAACGAAACAAAAGAGGTTTTAACATAAGGGTTAGTTTCGCACACATGTCCTCAGGAGATTTGCGCCCATAATGGGTCTTAATTTATCCACCCCCGTCTCATCGCTAGTTTTATCTGATCTTGCCTTCCTTGGCTTCTTTGGTTCAGAGGAGGGAAGTTCAGTATGTGGACCCTTCTTTCTCTTTCCCTTAGTAGATGTTTTAGGAGCAGGCTTAATTGTGTTCGATATTTCCCCAGGCTGAGGTATAGCCGGTACAGAGACGAGAATAGGAACAGAGGATGCTTTTGTGTGGCTACAAGCATTACTGTTGCAAGTTGTATTACTAGTCGACTCGTTCATCAGATCACCAGTTTGAGCTACGATTCCAGCCAGAGCTGCGGCAACAGAATCCCCTACCAAAAGTCTATGCTCGGCTATGGCGATCTCCTGGGTAATCCCATTGGTGGCTTTAATTAAAAATGAGTCAATAGTATATATGGATAATCCTGGAGTCAAAGATGGGATTTGTTTCTTCTTACCCATTGTACCCCAAGCTTCTCTGTAGATGCTCCTGGACTACAGACTTTAGAGAGGAGGCCCAGCCCAGCCTCTTTCTGGGCATTGACGGGCGTGGATGGGCACAGACAGGCCCGCCCTTGGCCCGGGCACGGCCTGCACGCATCCCGCACAGTGGGATCTCCCAAGTTGATTTAAGCGCCTCCGGGCGCAGGAGAAAGTGATGCCAACAACGCAGCAGGGGAGCCTGGGGATTGAAGTCTCGGCCCCTGGCTCTCAACTCCGGTTCTGTCCGCAGGATCAAGGAGTGTCCCATGCAGCGGGATCTCCCAAGTTGATTTAAGCACCTCCAGGTGCAGGAGAAAGTGACGCCAACAATGTAGCAGGGGAGCCTGGGAATTGAAGTCTCAGCCCCTGGCTCTCAACCCCGGTTCTGTCTGCAGGATCAAGGAGTGTCCCGTGCAGCGGCATCTCCCAAGTTGATTTAAGCACCTCCGGGCGTAGGAGAAAGTGACGCCAACAACGTAGCAGGGGAGCCTGGGGATTGAAGTCTCTGCCCCTGGCTCTCAACCCTGGTCTGTCCGCAGGATCAAGGAGTGTCTTTTGTCATTGCGAGAAACGTAATCCTGACATCTGAGCCATCCAGTGTTTTAAAAAGCATTCTAGAGTTATTATTCTGAAAAGCCCAAGTATAATATTGGATATCTGGTAACAATAATCCCCCTTTCTATCTTCTTCTCCGCAACTTTTTCCATGCGATCCGGACCCCTGTATACGCCCAGATGAATGAATTTATTTCCTGTCGAATTTTATCTATTACTGTTTTCTCAAAATGCAATGGAATTATGTTAAAAAATAAGTCATTTTTGGCAGAATCACCATTTTAATCAAATTAACCCGCCCAAAGATCATAAGAGGAAGATGTACCCAGCTCTTCATTAACTACACAATTTCCTAAAATATTTTCAACAAGTTTATTTCCGGAATTTATTTATGTCTTCCACAATTCTAATACACAGATACTTCATCTCCTTTTTAATCACGGGTTATCTTTTCTCTGATTCCAAACCATATTCTCTGTTTTTGCCTCATTAACCAAGTAAACCAATATTTTGCCAAAGTCCAAGGCCATCTGTATAGTCGGAGATAGTGCAGCCTCCAGGTCAGAGGAAAAAATCACCAAATCGTCTGCATATAAAGCCACTTTCTTTTCTAGCCCCCCAGGAGAAAGCGGGAATGTTAGTTGCCATCCTGACTTTCTGGTAAAAGGGCTCTATATAAAGATTAAATACCAAGTGGGACAAGGGGTATCACTGCCTTGTTCCCCTCGAGATTTTAAAGGGTGTAGATAGGTTTCCATTCATTGAGGCTCTTGCTATGGGGTCCTGATATATATCAGTTGAACTGCCCTGCAAAATGTGTCCCTGGAATCAAGTTGTTTCAAAACCGCAAGCATATTAGACTACCTAACCCTATCAAAGGTCTTGGAAGCATCTAGCATTACAACTGCGAGGGGGTAGAATAAGCTGTTGCCACATCAATTGTTCCTATGAGCCCATATGTTAACTCATGTATGTTTCTCCCATTGATGAATCCCTTCTGATCCCTATGGATCACCTCACCCACAACCTTGCTAAATCTCCCAGCAAGGATTGTTGTAAAAATTTTATAGTCTGCAGTCGAGAGGGATATTGCTCTGAATGCATCACAGCTAGTAGGCTCCTTGCCAGGTTTCAGAATAAGTGTGATTGTCGCTTCATGCCATGATTTTGGTAAATGCATCCCTTTCTCCAGGATTTCTCTAATCATCGCTGTCAGGAAAGGTTTTAAGGGTTCCTCTAAGATCATATATAGCTGGGCTGGTAACCCATATGGCCCTGCTGCTTTATGCTTGTATGGCTATCTTAACTTCTTCTTCTGTTATTTCCTGGTTAGGAATATCTTTCTGCTCTAGATCTAGAGGTTGAATAGAGTCTGCTAACCATAAATTTACCTCATCTTCTGAAACTCCATCTTCCAGAATAGAGATCCCAAAAATACTCTGTAAATGCCTCCTTCAACTCCGATTGACTAGTTAACATGGCATCTGACTGCCCTACCTTGATTCCATTAATGCAGTTTCTATTTTGATCAATCTTAATCTTCCATGCTAAAAGCTTTCCTGCTCCCTCCCCATACTCAAAGTGAGCCAATTTACTTGTTTCTCATCTTTTTTCCATCAGATTATGTAGGATGTCTTCCATTTGATTTTTCAGTTACAACAATCTCTCTTCTATCACAATATTACTGTCATTGGCCATATTTCTACACCTTTTTATCTCGAGATTTTTCATATCTTCCTCTAGTCCTCCTCTCTCAATCCTATATTGTTTATTTCTATGACTAAGTACTCTTGTGATCTTGTCCCTCATAAAAGCTTTCAGCGTATCCCATATTAACCCCATCGGGCAGAGCCACAATTCATTTTAAAGAATTCACTTACTTCCATTTTTAGGGCATCCATTATTGCTGTCTCTGTCAAAATAGTGCGGTCTAAAGTCCACCTCCTTTCCATAGGCTGGCCATTATTCCTAATTGTTATAACTGCCACTGAATGGTCTGAAAGATGCGCTGTCATATATTCAATATCTGAAACATCTTACTTAAGGCTTCCCTCCACCAGGAAGTAATCGATCCTTGATCTAAGTCCATATTTCTTATTATGAAACGAGGCACCCTGCAAAGCTCCAACCCTCTCTCTTCATAAATGACAAAGAGTGTTTTGCCTCATCATAGATCTTAAAAAAGCACAGGATTTCGGAGTGGGTATAGCCCTACTATTACTGGATTTGTCCATCTGGAAATTTCGTAATTATATTAAAATCTCCTGCGATTATAATGGGGCCAGGGAAGTCCAACAGGTTGGTAAATACTGATTTTAGTGGTTCACAGTCATCACGATTTGGATCATAATACCCCACTAACGTTAGTGGGCTGCCCCCTATTTGTATATTTACTATAATCCATCTACCAGCCTTATCGTATTCAGTACCATATGCTCCCCCCTTGTTTTTTCACCACTATTGCCACCCCTCTTATGTTGGCGGTCTGCTCTGTGCACACCATCTGCTACACCCATCTTTGTTTTCGAGGCAATTTTGTACACTCCTCCTTTACCAGATGTGTTTCTTGTAAAATCAGAGTTTGTGCTGTAGAATCTCTAAAATACTGTAATATCTTATCTCTTCTACCCCTCGTATGTAATCTGTTGACATTCCAGTTAATATCTGAGTCATCATGTTCCTACTATACTTTCCCAATTCCTGAACTGAGCGTCACAGCATGAAATATCTGCCTTCTGTGTCTGTGAGGTGTTCAAGGTATTTTTTATAATTTTTTTCCCACATGCTCCCCACCCAGTGCACCCCCTTATTCCCCCATGCCACCTCCCCATGGAGAATCCACTCCTACTTCCTGCTGGGCCTGATGTTAGTCCCATTTTCTTCTTAGTCCACCATCACAGACCACCACTGAACCCCTAAACAAAGAAAAAAACTCATATTACCCCAACATCCTCTCTTACCCACCTCTTCTCTTTTATCGTACGTTAATCTCTGAGTTCCTCCCTCCCCTTTTTAATGATTTCCAAAAGGTCATCAGCCTCTCTGACACTTTTCAAAAAAATGCATTTTGTTATTATACATAATTCTCAGAGATGCTGGGAATTTGAGCTGCGCCGATACCCCTACTTTTCTGAACTCCTCTAGCCTCTTACCCAGTTCCCATTGTCTCTCCAGGGTAACCCGGGCCGGGTCCTATCTGATCTTAAACAAGAAATCTTTCCCCCTTAGAGTCTTCAACTTTAGTGCAACTAAAAGTACTTTTTCTTTCAGAGCATATGTCTGATAATTAAGTAGGATCTTCCGTGACTTCACACTATTTGGGTTCTTTCTAAAGGGGTCTCTGTGCACCCGTTGGATATCTTTTTCTAGAGTCGCCTAGCTCTCTTCAATCTGGAGCCCTTCTTTCATTAATGAGGCCACAAAGGATTTCTAGTTGTCCCCTCCCTACCCTCCAGGACAATCAATATTCTCTAATTATTCTTCCACATATTATTTTCAAGCTGTTCCAGCTTCTCCTGCAGTTCTTGTTCTCCCCATTGTAATGCTTGAATCTCCTTTTTGCTATAATTTAGGCCCTTTTTAAACTCCCCAACATTAGTGTCTAGTATCTGTGTTCTTGCTGTCAGAGAGTCTATTTTTTCTCTAGAGCCTCACAGAAGTTAAATATCTCATCGTGATTCACCTCCGATGCCGCGAAACCTTTTCTGATGTCCCAGAGAGTGAGGAGAATATAACCTCTAATGGACCCCTGTGACCCCTGCATTTTCCTTCTCTTCTCCAAGATCATTTATGTGTTTGTCCAAAGAAGATTTTTCCCCTTTTTTGGCCAGTGTATTATCGCCCATCTGGGCCTCACACTTCTCACCTCCAACTTCTTATACTGCTATTTCTGGATGGGGCTTTCCTGTGCAGGTTATACCCCTTCTGAGGCCATCTCAAATACTCCAGGGCTCTTTGTCACACTTTTTTCCTGACCTTCAAGAATTACCACCGGTGGGAGGACTTTGAAAATTTCGTTTCAACCTTTCTTTCCTCCCCCTGCCTTTTGGGTTTTCTTATCCGTTTTCCCTTTCAGTCTATGGCTTTATGGGACAAACCCCTCTATACTGGTCTCTGGCGGGGAAGTCCAGTCATCAAGGGGGGGTGCCCCAACCTAATTGGCGCTCAGTTCTTGCTCCTCCCCTTCCAACAGGTCACTAATTCTCTCTCCCTGCCTCCCAGTCCTGAGTGTAGTTGATGCTGATAGGTATTTCTGGGCTAGCCCCCTACCTCTCTTACATATGGCAGTTTTGCCAGCAGTCCTCCTCTCCACTTTCCTTCTCCCGCTATCTCTGCCAAGAAAAAAGTCTCCTTTTTAGGTCTCGCCTGACCCAGTGCATGCGCTGGTCTGGCGAGACTTTTAGTGAGGTCTCAAAAAATGCTATTATGGCCAGCCTAGAGCTACAGTGCATGTGCGTGGGCGCGCGCTTAGGAGCAGAGGCACCATATGGCAAACCTCATCATACTCACTAAGCGCCCGCGATCACTTTCACTTTTGCCCGTGATCACTTTCGCGGCGCCCCTTTGATGTTCTCGTTCAAAGAACATCAAACATCAAAGAACATGTTGTTGTGATAATGCTTTGCTGCGCCCGTTTGACTTGCAATGTGCTTTCTCTTTCCACAAACACAATGTTTGTGTTCCTTTATTTTGATATGCTTTTAGTATTATGTCACACCACAAAACCACACACACAACCACACACACAACCACACCCACACACACAACCACAACCACACACACAACCACCCAACCACACACACACACACACAACCACAACCAGACACACACACAACCACAACCACACATACAACCACACATACAACCACACACAACCACACACACACACAACCACACACACAACCATACCCACAACCACACTCACAACCACAAACATACCCATAACCACACACACACATAACCACACATACAACCACATACAACCACACACACAACCACACCTAACCACAACCACACCCGCACCCACAAATGCACCCACACATAACCACAATCACACACACAACCACACACACAACCAAAACCACACACACAACCACACACAACCACACATGCAACCACACACAACCACAACCACACACACACAACACACACACAACCACACACACAACCACACACACACACAACCACACACACAACCACACACACAACCACAACCACACTCACAACCTCACATACAACCACACACACAACCACACACACAACCACATCCACAACCACACCCAACCACACCCAACCACACATCCACACACACAGCCACAACCACACCCACAACTGCACCCACACACAACCACACACAACCACAACCACACACAACCACACACACAACCACAACCACACACACAACCACACACACACAACCACACACATACAACCACACACAACCACAACCACACACAACCACAACCACACACACAACCACACATACAACCACACACACACACAACCACACACACAACCACACACACACACACAACCACACACACAACCACAACCACACACACACAACCACACACACAACCACACACACAACCACACACACAACCACACACAACCACACACATAACCACAACCACACACACAACCACACACAACCACCCACACAACCACACAACCACACACACAACCATATACACAACCACACAACCACACACATCACACACACACAACCACACACATAACCACACACACAACCACACACACAGACACACACACAACCACACACACAACCACACACAACCACACACAACCACACAACCACCCAACCACACACACAACCAACCACACAACCACACACACAACCACACACACAACCACACGACCACTCACATCACAAACACACAACCACACACACACAACCACACACATAACCACACACACAACCATGACCACACACACACAACCACACACAACCACACATCCACACACACACCCACAACCACACCCGCACCCACAACCGCACCCACACCCACACCCACAACCACACCCATACTCAAAACTACACACAAAACCACACACACAACCACACACACACAAACACACACACACACAACCACACACACAAAACCACACACACACAACCACACACACATAACCACACACACACAACCACACACACAACTACACCAAGCATTGGTATAGCCAATAGGTCTTGCCTTTGGGACCTTATAAGTGTTTAGGCACGCAACAGTTGATGTGGTTGCACCAAGGATATTGTGCTGCATAACTAAATACTTAGAAGGTCCCAAAAGTGCGACCTATTGGCTATGCCAATGCTTATTTCCCTCTTGGAGCTGGGGAGAGCTAAACTCTTGCCATTGCAAGAGCAGCGCTTTTGCTGATGCTGCTCCTGCTGCCCCTGAGGAGACCTCGCACTTCTGCCCTGCAGCTCTTCCAGCGCTCCAGGGCAGCTCTAATCCAGCAGGAACCCCCGCCACCTTCCGGCTGAGACTCTACGTCCTCCGCAGGGACCTCTGAGTGGAGAGAGAGCGACTCAGTAAGGCACATTTAATTAGGGAGGGGATTAATAGCTCCTTCGGTGGTAGTGTGCTCGACTTCGCCTAGCGACCCGCTTTAGTGGCAGCCACCATGTTCTCCCACCCAACGAGAAGTCATCATTTTGATAGTTTTTTAAATAAAAATTTAGAAACTGTTAATTAGTAGAATGCATTTCTGATGTTTTTACCCTCTCCATTTTCATACACTTTCCTGGCATTGTCTTATTATATTTTCCATGTAGGTGTATGTTTCATCAGTGGTTAATTTGTTAAGGAGTAAGTGCTTGCAAAGGTGTAGGACACAGTAGCATTTGGGTGGTGGAGGACACAGACACACTGGGGAGAGTCAAGGCAGGGGTCTGGTTTGGCTCAAAGAGTCAAAGCATGCACAAAGGCACCAAAAGATGTAAATAAGGCAACAAATGTATGATAAATACTTGAAAGTGAAAAAAAAACATACATATCTCTGTATCTCAATTAGGTAAATATGATTATATAACTGAATTGTATTTTTTTTGTTGAATTTTTATATTGAGTCACTCGACCCACATGTATTGAAGCGCATTAAATTAGCACCAGTAATATTACACAACTGTATTTTTTTAGGTGCAGGAGGGTTTCCCAGTTCCGAAGTCGACAACTCTGGCCGCAACACACTGTAAACAAGCATTTGCAATGCAATAGGTCTCGCATTTGTGAGAGTTTAAGCTATTGGCATTGTAATTGACAATGACTTTCCTTTATCTGTTTTACTAATAAACACATAAATTAAAGGCATTGTCATTTACAACGTCAATAGCTCAAACTCTTGTAAATGGGAGACCTATTCAAAGAAGCGGCCACCATTGTACCGGCTGCTCAGAAAGTGAAGGCACGCATGGCACGCTGAATCTGTTGCAGGAAAGCAGTGCCTGCAGTAGGAGAAACTCATTAAAGAAAATAGTGCTTACAGACTTTTTAAAAAGACGTACCGTGTAACTACTGAAGTAAAAGGGCTAGTCCTCATGTGAGGTTACAAATGAAGACAAGGCGGTACTAAGGAGGGACTAACAAGCCTATTAACGAATCAGAAGCCAGCATTTACGAAGGACAATGACACAAGCCAATGACAAATATGGGTGGAGAGTGGGCAGAGCTTCTATTTCATACTCCCGTACAGCATGCCACAGAGCAGTGCATATGCTGCCCAGGCTCGACCTAAACAAGCATTTGCAATGCAATAGGTCTCGCATTTGCGAGAGTTTGAGCTATTAGCATTGTAAATGACAGTGCCTTTTATTTATGTTTTTAAAAAAACAAACTTAGATAAAAAGCATTGTCATTTACAATGCCAATAGCTCAAACTCGTATAAATGCGAGACCTATTGCATTGCAAATGCTTGTTCTATATTATGTGCCAGCCATACTTGCAGCTTAATTTTTCTTATGCAACAACCAAGTCAATAGTCGTGACTTTTGTAGGTTTGATGTTACTTGTGTCATATATCTGAATGCAATGACAGAAAAAGCAAAATACAGCACAGATTTTTGGGCGTAGGTGTTTCTGAGCCACGCCCCTTTGAGAACCGCCCCCCCAGTTTTTTCATCCCACTTAAAGCTCTGACTACAGCTCCTGAATAGTGTACTTCACCTGCATGCTCCGGGGATTGGAAGACGATATAGTATGCTCTGAGTTGTATTGTGAATAAGTTTCAAGTTGACGGTAGTTAAGGATCAATGTAATAATGGGAGATTTAGCGGCGGTGCAGTGCACCACAGCGCGGGGAGAACTGATGGTTCTCTGTGTTGGCTTGGCCATATGATTAAAAGGAGCCCGATGGTGGGAGGAGGTAGGCAGTTGCAAATCAAATTCTGGTTTCACTACAACCGCGCGCGCTGCGCTGTGACCCGGCCCCGCCTACACCACCCTTTCAACCTGCAGTACACGTTTGACCAAAACGCCAGTCCAATACTAATCAAAGGATAACATGGTATTGCCAATGAATGCGACATCAGTGAGCAGATTATCTAGTAATATATCGTTCACCCTTCGCTATTCCAAGCGCAACTAGCTAATCCTAACCAGTTTATTTTAAAAAAGAATTCGCGTACTGGTAGTCCTGGATGTAAAAACAAAGCAGAGTACGCAAAAAGATCAATGCACAAAAAAACAATTCGCCCCAGGAGCATGAACTAATCTACTATTTAACTTTATATTCTAAACAGGCTGTTTTAACGATCAACACTTTTGTAACATGCCCACATGTAATTTTCTCTTCATGTAACACTGCTGTTCATGTTGTGAAGCGCTCTGACACCTTCGGGTAAAGTCCGCGCTATACAACAAGTGATGCTCTGCAGAAAACACTTAAACGTTCTGGGTCATTATGATTTTGACCTGTGAGCAGAGTTTAACCACAGCCATCCGTAGCAAGTATTTAACCAGTTAAGCTATTTTCACAATATCATAACATGATATTAGCAGGATACAAGCAGACTTTGCAGGCTGCTACGTAAGCCCAGCTGAACTACCATTAAATAGAGATCTCGTCTGGTTTGGAACGATTACAAAGAAAACCAACACACCTTTACTATTGGCTTTCTCCTTGATCTCAAACTCTTCGGGAGCAGAGTTTTTTTTAATACTGAATATGTAACCTAAAGTTTGGTGCCTGGGGGCGAGAGGGGGCGGAGGCAGGCTGCGGGCGGCAGGCACCATTGTTGAGCATGCGCCGTGTTAATTTAAATAAATAAAAAGACTACTTTTAGGTGCACAACAAGAAAGGTGCGAGTGCGCAGTATTAAAGTCAAAGCAAAATACTAAAATGTTTAATTGTACTTGTAAAGCGTGGCACCCGGGGGTGGGAGGAGCTGCAGGGCCAGGCGCCATTGTCGAGTGCCCGGTGTTATTAATTTAAATAGCGTGCTGGGTTGTTAATTTACATAAAAAAACAATGTTTGGGTGCCGAGTGCACAACAGAAAGGTGCAAGTGCGGCAGAATAAAGTTAAAGAACGTAGTGAAAGCAAATTAAAACAAGCACTGACGAGGGACGTCGAAAGTCAAATGAAAATGCTTTTTTCCTCACCTGTGTTGCGAGAAATGGTGGCAAAAGTAAACAAGCAGGAAGGGGGTGGCAAATGGTGTGCACTTTCGCGGCCGCTTTGATGTCCTCAGTAGCCGCGCGGCTCACTGAGGACATCAAATCAGCCGCGAAAGTGATCAGGCAATGCTTTTCAGGCTTCCAAATGCTGCTCGCGCCCGGTGCACATGCACTGTATTTGGAGGCCTGAAAAGCACTAGTTTGCACTTCCAGATCCCCCTTTTACAAAAGCTCTCGCGAGAGCAGCGCTAAAGCGCTGGCTCAGGCGAGAACTAAAAACGGCCCGGCCCCTGCCCCAGGGGATTCCTGTGTGCCCGCTACGGCCAGTCCGGCCCTGGGGATATGAAAACAAGTTTAGCAGCAGGAACCATCTATAAAGTGATGTAGGAATTCAAAGAGAAAATGGTGGCGAAATAATAGTACTATAGAACAGAGTATTGCTGTTAGAAATACATTGTCAACTTTTAAATATTTATGTGCACTAAACTTTGTAAAAACCAGTAGTGGATATTTCTAGCATTTTTCCAAAGTGGAGTGACGTAAAAATGCTTATTTGCTTCCCTAACTTCAGACCTGCAAGCGAGATTAGCTAGCATATTATATTTTTTAATTTGGACAGGTGATTGTAATATGATGTTATTAGCAGACATCCATGGCGTGGTCTTATCCAACCTTTTAGCCTTCACCCCTCCTGTTCTGTCAATTCGTTTTTGTTGGAATTAAGACTTTGTGCACGTTACCACTGCTAACCAGTACAAAACTGTTTGTGTTCACTGAATAAAGAATGCCAAAAGTGTCCTACACCTGATTGGTGCATTTAATTTACTTGTAAGTACCTAGTACATGGTAGTATCTGAGCACAGGGTCTGTAAATTAAATGCTACCAGTGGGCCCGCTACACTCATTGTGCCACCAATTAAAGTAGCCATTTAAAACATGTCTCAGGCCTACGTTTTGTCGTGTTTTGCTATGCTATGCTATGTTTTGTTATGCTGTGCTATGTTTTGTTTTGTTATGCTATGCTATGCTTTGTTATGCTATGCTTTGCTATGTTATTTTTTGCTATGCTATGTATTGTTATGCTATGTTTTGTTGTGTTTTGTTATGCTATGTTTTGTTATGCTATGCTATGTTTTGTTGTATTGTGTTTTGATATGCTATGCTATGCTTTGTTTCGTTATGCTTTGCTATGTTTTGCTGTGTGTTGTTCTGCTATGTTATGTTTTGTTATGCTATGCTATGTTTTGTTATGCTATGCTATGTTTTGTTATGCTTTGCTATGTTTTGTTATGCTATGCTTTGTTCGGCTATGCTATGTTTTGTTATGCTATGCTATGCTGTTTTGTTTTACTATGCTATGTTTTGTTGTGTTTTGTTATGCTACGCTATACTCTGTTTTGTTGTGTTTTGTTATGCTATGCTATGTTTTGTTGGGTTTTGTTATGTTATGCTGTGTTACGCTATGTTTTCTTATGCTATGCTATGTTTTGCTATGCTATGCTATGTTTTGTTTTGCTATGCTATGTTTTGGTGTGTTTTGCTATGCTATGCTTTGTTTTGTTATACTATGCTATGTTTTGTGATGCTATGCTATGTTTTGTCATGTTTTGTTATGCTATGCTATGCTTTGTTTTGTTATGCTATGCTATGTTTTGTTTTGCTATGCTATGCTATTTTTTGTTGTGTTTTGTTATGCTATGCTATGTTTTGTTATGCTAAGCTATGTTTTGTTTTGCTATGCTATGCTTTGTTATGCTATATGCTATGTTTAGTTATGCTATGCTAGGTTTTGTTTTGTTATGCTATGTGATTCTATGCTTTGTTTAGTTATGCTATATGTTTTGTTATGCTATGCTATGTTTTGTCGTGTTTTGCTATGTTTTGTTATGCTATGCTTTGTTATGCTATGTTTTTTTTGCTATGCTATGTTTTGTTATACTATGTTTTGTTGTGTTTTGTTATGCTACGCTATGTTTTGTTATGCTATACTATGTTTTGTTGTGTTTTGCTATGCTTTGTGTTATGCTATGCTATATTTTGTTATGCTATGCTATGTTGTGTTGTGTTATGCTATGCTATGCTTTGTTTTGTTATGCTTTGCTATGTTTTGCTGTGTGTTGTTATGCTATGCTGTTTTGTTCGTGTTTTGTTATGCTATGATATGTTTTGTTATGCTATGCTATGTTTTGTTTTGCTATGCTATGCTTTGTTATGCTATGCTATGTTTTGTAGTGTTTTGCTATGCTATGTTTTGTTTTGTTATGCTATGTTTTTTGTTATGTTATGCTGTGTTACGCTACGTTTTGTTATGCTATGCTATATTTTGTTGTGTTTTGTTAGGCTATGCTATGTTTTGTTGTGCTTTGCTATGCTATGCTATGTTTTGTTTTGATGTGTTATGCTATGTTTTGTTATGCTATGCTATGATTTGTTATGCTTTGCTATGTTTTGTTTTGCTATGCTATGCTTTGTTCTGCTATGCTATGTTTTGTTGTGTTTTGTTATGCTATGCTATACTCTGTTTAGTTGTGTTTTGTTATGCTATTCCATGTTTTGTTGTGTTTTGCTACGCTATGTTTTGTTATGCTATGCTAAGGTTTGTTGAGTTTTGTTATGTTATGCTGTGTTACGCTATGTTTTCTTATGCTATGCTATGTTTTGCTATGCTATGTTTGGTTTTGTTATGCTATGCTATGTTTTGGTGTGCTTTGCTATGCTTTGTTTTGTTATACTATGCTATGTTTTGTGACGCTATGCTATGTTTTGTCATGTTTTGTTATGCTATGCTATGTTTTGTTATGCTATGCTATGCTTTGTTTTGTTATGCTATGCTATTTTTGTTGTGTTTTGTTATGCTATGTGTTGTTATGCTAAGCTATGTTTTGTTTTGCTATGCTATGCTTTGTTATGCTATGCTATGTTTAGTTATGCTATGCTATGTTTTGTTTTGTTATGCTATGCTTTGTGATGCTATGCTTTGTTTTGTTATGCTATGATATGTTTTGTTATGCTATGCTATGTTTTGTCATGTTTTGTTATGCTATGCTATGTTTTGCTATGCTGTGCTATGTTTTGTTTTGTTTTGTTATGCTATGTTTTTTTTGCTATGCTATGTTTTGTTATACTATGTTTTGTTGTGTTTTGTTATGCTACGCTATGTTTTGTTATGCTATACTGTTTTGTTCGTGTTTGGTTATGCTATGATATGTTTTGTTATGCTATGCTATGTTTTGTTTTGCTATGCTATGCTATGCTATGCTATGTTTTGTTGTCTTTTGCTATGCTATGTTTTGTTTTGTTATGCTATGCTGTTTTTTGTGTTTTGTTATGTTATGCTGTGTTACGCTATGTTTTGTTATGCTATACTATGTTTTGTTGTGTTGTGTTATGCTATGCTATGCTTTGTTTTGTTATGCTTTGCTATGTTTTGCTGTGTTTTGTTATGCTATGCTGTTTTGTTTGTGTTTTGTTATGCTATATGTTTTGTTATGCTATGCTATGTTTTGTTTTGCTATGCTATGCTGTGATGCTATGCTATGTTTTGTTGTGTTTTGCTATGCTATGTTTTGTTTTGTTATGCTATGTTTTTGTGTTTTGTTATGTTATGCTGTGTTACGCTATGTTTTGTCATGCTATGCTATGTTTTGTTTTGTTATGCTATGCAATGTTCTGTTATGTTTTGTTATGCTATGCTATGTTTTGTTGTGTTTTGTTATGCTAATCTTTGTTTTGTTATGCTATGCTATGTTTTGTGATGCTATGTTGTGTTGTATTATGGTATGCTATGCTATGCTTTGTTTTGTTATGCCATGCTATGTTTTGTTTTGCTATGCTATGTTTTATTTGGTTATGCTATGCTATGTTTTGTTTTACTATGCTATGCTTTGTTATGTTATGCTATGCTTTGTTTTGTTATGCTATGCTATATTTTGTTATGCTATGCTATGTTTTGTTGTGTTTTGTTACTCTATGCTATGTTTTGTTCTGCTGTGTTATGCTATGCTTTGTTATGCAATGCTATATTTTGTTGTGTTTTGTTATGCTATGCTATGCTTTGTTGTGCTTTGCTATGCTATGTTTTGTTTTGATGTGTTATGCTATGTTTTGTTATGCTACGCTATGTTTTGTTTTGTTATGTTGTGTTAGGCTAGGCTATGTTATGTTGTGTTAGGCTAGGCTATGTTATGTTGTGTTAGGCTAGGCTACGTTATGTTGTATTAGGTTATGCTAGGCTGTGTTATGTTGTGTTAGGCTAGGCTGTGTTATGTTGTGTTGGGCTAGGTTTTGTTGTGTTGTGCTGTGCTGTGTTGTGCTGTGTTTTGTTTTGTTATGGTTTGTTATGTTTTGTTATGTTATACTATATTTTGTTATCAAGTGTTTATGCCACAGAGCAGAATGGTAAGACATGTCACATCACCACACAATGCTTGCCTGCAACCCAAGCCTATTGTCGCATTGAGCTGCACGTGCAGTCCGCATTCGGGTCAATCTAAGCCATCATTAATGCAAGGAGACATTCGATACTTTTGGAATGCACGCGCTACAACTTGAAAGTTGTGTTTTATTATGGTATGGTATGTTTTGTTATGCTATGCTATGCTTTGTTATGCTGTTTTGTTGTTTTTTGGTATGCTATGTTTTGTTGTGTTTTGTTATGCTATGCTATGTTTTATTGTGCTTTGCTATGCTATGTTTTGTTGTGTTCTGCTATGTTTTGTTATGCTATGCTAGGTTTTGTTTTGTTATGCTATGCTATAATTTGTTATGTTATGTTGTGTTAGGCTAGGCTATGTTATGTTGTGTTAGGCTAGGCTATGTTATGTTGTGTTAGGTTAGGCTAGGCTATATTATGTTGTGTTAGGCTAGGCTGTGTTATGTTGTGTTAGGCTAGGTTGTGTTGTGTTGGCCTGTGTTGTGTTGTGTTGTTTTGTTAAGTTATGGTTTGGTATGTTTTGTTATGTTATACTATCTTTTGTTATGTTATACCATGTCATGTTATACTATGTTATGTTATCACGTGTTTATGCCACAGAGCAGAAAGGTAAGACATGTCACGTCACCAAACAATGCTTGCCTGCAACCCGAGCCTATTGTTGCGTTGAGCTGCGCGTGCAGTCCACATTCGGGTCAATCTGACCCATCATTAATGCAAGGAGACATTCTATACTTTTGGAATGCATGCACTACAACTTGAAAGGTGGTTTGCATTGATTGCAACTAATACTTGTGAGTATTTAACATGCTATGAGCACTGATTGACAAGTGACATCATCAAACACAGGTGGATGGTCTGCTAATAGCAGCACGCCTTTATACCTGATGTTTTTTAATTATGAGACAGGGATAATGGCCTTACTTAGCTGTTATACTATGATTTATTCAAAAAGACATGTAACGTCACCACTGCAGCCATGATTTGCAAGCATCAATGTGTCTTCCCACTCCACCACCCTCACCAACTGTTCCCATTTTTAACGAATGGACAATATGCTAATTTGCGAAATTCCTTTTCTGTATCTTCGGAGATGCGGGAGTGAAAGGCCCTGCAAATTTGGAGGTTTTCACTTTAATGTGAATTAACCATTGAACTGGTGTAAATTGAATATCTGCGCCGCGTCGTTTTAAAAAAAAAACGTCAATGTGACAAGCGTACATTTTGAAATCCGATCTTGCTATAAGGGCAATTTTATTATAATTAAAATGGCGTCTTTTTCACTTTCTACCATTTGCCAAATTAATTAGGAAATGCGGCTGGCAGCAATATCATTTCAGTGACCCATATAGAAACAAAATGTTCACCATCTATATTTAATGCATTCTGTGTACAGCCAGAGGCAGACTAAACAAGCTTTGGCAAGGCGGCCGCGGCCGCGAAAGTGAAAGTGATACGGAGGAAAGACACATGGCGCTGCGCGCGTGCACGTTCACGTGCACTGAAGCTTTAGGCCACGGCAGCACTTTAAAAAGCCTGTATACAAAATGTCTCGGCCAGATCAGCGCAAGCGCTGGATCAGGCGAGACCTAAAAATGAAGCATTCAAGAATAAGCCCATGTCATGATGACGTTATCCAAAACATGTCCATTTGTCATGTTCTCTATTTCTGTAGTGAATATTGCTATTATATGTGAGGCAAGAATGTTTCCACAGAAAATAAAGATAAAGTACAGTGACAAAAAATGCCTGTTTGAAATCGTGGGGCAGGAGCTAACACTGTGGGGGGTCGGAAACCTCTTTCCTAAAATTGTTTTTTTTCCTAAGTCACAAGAGCCAGAAGTAACTTTAATAGAACATATCTCCTGCTTCCCATCAGCTGCTGGCTCACCTGGTTTAAAAAACAGACCAATTTTAGGAGAGGCTAAAAAAATGTTCTAAATCACTGCTATTAAATAATTATGTAATTATCGCGATAAATATGTCTTGGAGCGCCCACAGAGTTTGCTTCTCAGATTACACCCTGCGCTGAGACTTAGGTGACATGCAGCACCAGTTTCAGAAAGAATATCTACCACTGTGTGTAGGAGAGTAGGGTCTGCTTTCTATGTTCACCCCCACTTTTTGCTTTTGCTTTACTGGTTTTCGACTTAGATGTGGCTGTGGGCCTGCTAATCAGACCCACAGCCCTGCTGTTCTCTCTCTAAATTAATACTATGTACTTTAGGTGCATAACCCATTTGGATAGGATTACCTTATTGGCCCCTGTACAGTGTACCTTAGGTACCCAGGGCATAGGTGTACCCTAGGCCTACCAGGGGCTGCAGCATGTATTATGCCACCCCTGGCCTGGCCTTCCATTTTGACACAACTGGCTGATCACTCAGCTGGGGCAAGGTCGTGTAATCACCCCTTGCTTAGGTGTAGTATTCCTATACCTAACTTACATATAGACACATGTGTACCTATCAGTCACTCCTATGGCAGGCCTTGACAATCCTGGAGGCAGAGTGCTTGGTAACATGTGAGATGGTGCTCTAGCATGAGCTGAGCCTGTCTGCAGCTTTCGGAACCTTGTCCTTATAGCTGTTCTATGATATAGCCTACCATATACTCTTAAAGTGCCTTATAATCTTAGACGGTTATGGTAACTATGGTTTGGCTTTATCAAAACATGTCGTGTAAGGTGTCTAACACTAGGGAATAATACCCCCATGCCATTTCTGGACATGAGAATATTATTCCCCCCTTCTAGAGGGAAAGACATGTTAAAATCATACTTCAACTGTTAGCCTCTGACCAAAGCCTCAGCATCACAAAATGGATGCTGCTGCCACGACACAAGTCTGACCTCCTGCAGCTGGGAGTGATCCCAGCCAGGGAGGCCTGGACAATAGGTTTCCTGCTTGGGGAGGTGCTAGCACCTCCCCAGACAGCCTTTAGTGTATTGGGGCAGGGTGGGCTGAAAGGAATGAGACATGCCTGGGGCACACAAGGTGTTCCTTGCATAGTCCAGTTCAAACCGGCGCTGGGGCACTCCAGCCCCAGCTCTGGCGCGAAACTGGACAAAGGGAAGTGGGTGTAACCACCCCCTCCCAGGTCCCACCCATAAGGCGTGACCTAGCAGGTATCCCAGCCCCCCAGATTAGTATAAGAGTGGGAGTTGGGCCTCAAGACTTTAGATTATCCTGAACCTGCAAAACTGAACAGAAACTCTGGACCTTCGACATTCGACGAAAGAAGAAGACTGAAGAATCTCTCTTGTAGCCAAGGAGTGGCTACCCTGTGCAAACAGGCACCATCAAGAGACTACCCTTTGCTTTGCGACCGTTCTACGAGGAACCGACTGCAGAGCCCGACCAGAGCCTTGACTTCCAGACTTCTCCGACCCTCATCCACATCTGCAGCAGAGCTGAGATCCGTGGAGGCGACGAGCGACGTGGGACCGGCTACCTGGGAAAAGTGGCTAGTAACTTACAGTGCAGCTTCTGAGGTACCCTCGAAGTTGTGCACCGGGGATTGAGAAGCCCCAACCCCAAGCACCATCTGCACCGAAGATCAGCCCCCCACACTCCACGAGTCCTGCGTGGGGCCCTTCAGCATTTTCCTGCTTGCCGCGTCTGTCCGGTTGCTTGCCCGCTGGCTAGTGGCCTCTGTGACGACGCACCCTGAAATCTTCTGCGCTGGTTTGGCTCCTCCAGACTGGCTCCCGCTTCTCTGCAAAGAAGAAGCACCCCAGACCTTCCTGGTCTGCACCAGAAGCAAGTCCTTCGTTCTTCGTGGGTTCAGCTTGCCAAGGCTTGGTGAGTCCTAGTCCAACTTCGACGCCGCCGACAGCAAGAGCCTTTGTGGGACAGCTCGCCTCCTGGTCCTGGTCGTCCTCGACGCTTCCTGGTCCTCCTGGCTGCAGCGACAAGCTTCACCTTCACCTGCAAGTCTTCACGACATCGCCTGGTCCCTTCCTGGTTCCACGTGGTCACTGGCTAGTGACCTTGACTCTGTCCCTTCTGCTTGCAGGTTTCTTCTCTTCTTGATCCCAGCCTTGGGATCCACTGGACACTCTTCACTGACTGCCTGTCAGCATCTTTCTTCAGGCATCCATAGGAGTCGACGACGAAAACGACGCATCTTCACCCCTATGCACCCGCAGCCTGTGGGCTAGGTAACTTGGGTACTCCGGTGCTCATCAGGATAGTGACTATCCTAGTGTCTAGTTTTCAAGTCTCAACTTCCTAGCTACTCCGGAAGTGTCCTAAATCTACCGTTTTCTAAACTGTACTATTGCTATTGACTTTTACGCATTACGCGTGAGTGTTTCCACTCTGCACACGAATCCCGTGGGCCTCCCACTTCCTAACTAACGCTAGTGTAGTGTAGCCCCAGCGATTCCCTAGGCCTAGGCCTATTCTATTTCCGTGACAGTGGTTCTTATACCACTTACTTAGTATATGGTTTGCGTGGCCCCTAGGGCCTAACTGTATTACTTACCTGTGTGACTTAATGTATGCATAAATAAGACTGTGTTGTACTTACCTCTAATCTCATAAAGAGTGCTGAGGGTTTGCTTAGAATAAATACACTTTATTTTATATATATATCTGTTGTGGTGTCCTTTCATTTGGTATTCAAGGGATTATATATGGTATCACAGCTGGCTTCACATGCCATTCAGAGTTTAGCCTAAGACTGCTCTTGTCCATGCTACCACTAGGATAGCTGGTCTATAAGGTTGACTTTACAACCAATCACCATAAGGGTATTTGGACTGATATAAGGTGTACACTAGAACTAGTGACATCATACATCAGGCCAACTTCTCACATTGGTGAGCAGCGGTTGGGATCTGAGCTTGCTGTTGTAATACCATTGTAATCTTGAGATACTAAATTGAAAGATCACACAGATATTGTAGTTGTAGGTTGAAGGGAGTAACACACCCTGAATACAACTACTAGAGAGGTTTAGTAGATACAACTAGTGTAGGTAGGTGCACACACCACACCCTCACTAGATCATGTCTCTGAGAGGAGATCAAGTAGATGCTCTCTCAGGAGGATCAGGTCTGCAAAAGATCCCCTCTAGATAGGATACCTTAACATTCCAGGAGATGAGACACTTGTGTACCTCCAGAGGAATAAAACAGGGTGCAAACCCTACCCTCCTTCAGTTAAGACAACTCCTAGAGGAGTATGATGCTCATAGGGCATCTCAGGCAGGTGCCCTAGGCACAGAGGAGGGTCTACCCACCACAGAGGAGTCAGATGGGGCTTCAGATGGAGAGGTAGACAGCCAGGGCCAAGTAGGAAGACTTAGCCAGGCTAACCTAAGTTTACATGGGAGTTTGCATGGGGTCCCCCCATACAGACCCACAAGTAGGCTTACAGAGAGAAACAGGAGGGACAGATCCCCTTCAAGGGAATCCATCCACTCCCATGTCTCTAGCATCTCTAATGCTTCCTCTCACAGGGGAATGACTTCACCTGAGAGAAAGGAGCATGCAGCCAGAATGAGGGAGGCTAATCTGAGGATTCAGAGGGAAGAACTTGCCCTTGCCAAAGAGAAGCTTGCTCTGGCTAGAGAACAAAAGTTAAGTGGGTTAGAACCCACTGGTGGCAGCAACATTCCTAGAGATAGAGACAGGCACTATGATAATAGAAACCTGAGCAAGATTGTCCCTCCCTACAAGTGTGGGGATGACATCCACAAATGGATAACTGCTTTGGAGAGAGCTTGCAAAGTACAGCAGGTACCCCAAAGTCAGTGGGCAGCTATCTTGTGGCTCTCCTTCTCTGAGAAAGGAAGAGACAAGCTCCTCACAGTTAGTGATGAGGATGCAGATAATTACACTGTCCTGAAGAGTGCTCTGATTGATGGGTTTGGCCTAACCACTGAACAATACAGGTTGTTGTTCAGGGATACCCAGAAGACACAGACTCAGGACTGGACTGACTTTGTAGATTGTGCCACTAAGGCTCTGGAAGGCTGGCTAATGGGAAGTAAGGTTAAGGACTATACAGGATTGTATAATTTGATCATGAGAGAGCAAATACTTAACAACTGTCAAAACCAGCTATTGCATCAACACCTGATTGATTCTGATCTGACTTCTCCCCAAGAATTGGGAAAGAAGGCAGATAGATGGGTCAGGACTAGAGTTAAGCAGAAAAACCAGAACCAGGGCGGTGATCAGAAAAAGGCAGACCAGAAGGGTAATGAGCAGAAACAAAAAGACCAGAAGTCTTCACCAGGCCCCCAAAAGGCTCAGGGGGAGGGTGGTTCCAAAAAGGATAAAAAGAAAGATGGCCAAAAGAAACCATGGTGCAACTATTGTAAGTCCAACTCACATTGGTTTAGTGAGTGCACCAAAAAGGATAAGCCCCCAGCCACCATTGCCCCTAAGGCAACTGTACCCCCTAGTTCAGCTGTAAGTGGTGGTTCCCAGCAAAAGGGTGTAGTAGGGTTAACCCTGGGAACTGAGGAGGATTCTGGCCTAGTCAGAGTACTTACTCAGGCTGTTCTGATCTGTGATGGGGACTTAGCTTTGTCCTCTACTGTAGGCCCCAGTAACCTGGGCAAGTACAGACAGACACCTTTTATCAACCAAAGAATGGCTCAGGCCTACAGGGACACTGGAGCTAGTGTCACAATGGTGACACCTGCTTTTGTGGACCCTGGACAGATCACACTAGGTGAGAATTACCTAGTGACCAACGCTAGCAATGCCACTACCTCCCATAGTGTGGCTATTGTTAACTTCTCCTGGGGAGGGGTAACTGGCCTCAAGAAAGTTGTTGTTAGTTCAGACCTTCCTGTAGAGTGTTTACTGGGCAATGATCTTGAAACTTCAGTTTGGTCTGAAGTGGAGTATAGGACCCATGCAGAAATGCTGGGGATAGATGCACATGTCCTTGCTGTGACCAGGTCACAGGCCAAAAAGTGCACCACTGAACAAGTGCTGGATCCTGAAACTATGGACCAGTCACAACCCAAGAGAAAGAGCAGTAGGGTTAAGGCTGTGCCTTCCCCCCTGCCTCAGGTGGTGGATCAGCCCTCCCAGGAGGATGATTCTGAGAGCCCTGAAGGAACTGTCCTAGAAGAACTTGAACCTGACCAGGTTGAGTTTCTTGGGACAGGGGGACCTTCAAGGGCAGATCTGAGGCAGGCTCAATTAGACTGCCCCTCTCTTGAACCCCTCAGACAGCTGGCTGCTGCTGAGGCTGCAGGGAATGCTCAAGGTACCCATAGAGTGTATTGGGATGAAGGGCTACTGTATTCAGAGGCTAGAGACCCCAAGCCTGGTGCATCCAGGAGGTTGGTCATACCACTGAAGTTCAGAGGCTTCCTTCTAACCTTGGCCCATGATATTCCCCTTGCAGGACATTTAGGCCAGAACAAGACTTGGGACAGGCTTGTCCCTCACTTTCACTGGCCCCATATGTCAGAAGATACTAAGGAGTTTTGTCGCTCCTGTGTCACCTGCCAAGCCAGTGGCAAATCAGGTGGCACCACAAAGGCCCCCCTCATACCACTACCTGTGGTGGGGGTCCCCTTTGAAAGAGTGGGCATAGATATTGTAGGACCAATGGACCCACAAACAGCATCTGGGCACAGATTCATACTGTTGATAGTGGACCATGCCACCAGGTACCCAGAAGCAATTCCCCTGAGGACCACAACAGCTCCTGTTGTGGCAAGGGCCCTGCTTGGAGTATTCTCCAGAGTGGGCTTTCCAAAGGAGGTCATTTCTGACAGAGGTACCAACTTTATGTCAGGATACTTGACTGCAATGTGGAAGGAGTGTGGTGTTAACTATAAGTTCACCACACCCTATCACCCACAGTGCAATGGGCTTGTTGAGAGATTCAACAAGACCCTAAAGGGAATGATAAAAGGATTACCAGACAAGCTTAGGCGAAGATGGGACATCCTTTTACCCTGCCTTCTGTTTGCTTACAGAGAGGTCCCACAAAAGGGGGTTGGCTACAGCCCTTTTGAGCTTTTGTTTGGGCATCCTGTAAGAGGACCCCTGTGTTTGGTGAAGGAAGGATGGGAGAGACCTCTCAGACAACCCAAACTAGACATAGTGGATTATGTACTTGGTCTCCGCTCCAGGATGGCAGAGTATATGAAGAAGGCTTCTAAAAACCTTGAGGCAAGCCAAGAACTCCAAAAAGCTTGGCATGACCAAAAGGCTGTACTGACTGTTTACCAGCCAGGACAGAAAGTGTGGGTGTTGGAGCCAGTGGCCCCAGCAGCACTCCAAGACAAATGGTCTGGACCCCACACTATTGTTGAGAAAAAGGGAGAAGTCACCTACTTGGTGGACCTTGGGACTCCCAGAAGCCCCCACAGGGTGCTTCATGTCAACAGATTGAAGGCATATGTTGACAGGGCAGACATGGGGCTACTCATGGCTACAGATGAGGGGCAGGAGGAAGAGAGTGACCCTCTCCCAGACCTGTTGACTCAGAACCCTGATGATGGCTCAGTTGATGGTGTGGTCTTTTCTGACAGCCTCACTGTCCATCAGCAACAGGACTGCAGACAAGTTCTGCAATCCTACAGACATATGTTCTCTCTGACCCCAAGTCAGACAAACTGGTGCACCCATGAGGTGGACACTGGTGACAGTCTGCCTGTGAAGAGTAAAATCTACAGGCAACCTGACCATGTCAGGGACTGCATAAAAGTTGAGGTACAAAAGATGTTGGAGCTGGGAGTCATTGAACCTTCAGAGAGCCCTTGGGCTAGTCCTGTAGTCCTTGTGCCAAAACCTCACACCCAAGATGGTAAGAGAGAGATGAGGTTTTGCGTGGATTACAGGGGTCTCAATGCTGTCACTAGGACAGATGCCCACCCAATACCTAGGGCAGATGAGCTCATTGACAGACTGGCAGCTGCTAAGTTTTTGAGCACATTTGACCTAACAGCAGGCTACTGGCAAATCAGACTAGCTGAGAGTGCAAAGGCCAAAACTGCTTTCTCGACCCCAGGAGGACATTATCAATTTGTGGTAATGCCCTTTGGTTTGAAGAATGCACCTGCCACTTTCCAAAGGCTGGTGAATCAAGTCCTTACTGGGTTGGATGATTATTGTGCAGCTTATCTTGATGATATTGCTGTCTTTAGCTCCACCTGGGAGGATCACCTAGTCCACCTGAGGAATGTTTTAGAGGCCCTGCAAAAGGCAGGCCTCACTATCAAGGCCACTAAGTGCCAGATAGGGCAGAGCAAGGTTGTATACCTGGGCCACCTAGTTGGTGGGGGTCAGGTTCAACCACTGGAGAGCAAGGTCCAGACCATAAAGGACTGGGCTCCTCCAACTACCCAGACTCAGGTCAGGGCTTTCTTGGGCCTGACTGGGTACTACAGAAAGTTTGTTAAGAACTATGGGTCCATAGTGACACCACTTAATGACTTGACCTCCAAGAAGATGCCAAAGAAAGTTCAGTGGACAGTAAGCTGTCAAAAAGCATTTGATGACCTGAAGCAGGCCATGTGCAGTGCACCTATTCTGAAAAGTCCAGACTACTCCAAAGAGTTCATTGTCCAGACAGATGCTTCTGAGTTAGGTGTGGGAGCTGTTCTTTCACAACTGAATGTAGATGGTCAAGACCAGCCCATTGCTTTTATAAGTAGAAGGCTGACCCCTAGAGAGAAACGTTGGTCAGCTATTGAGAGGGAGGCCTTTGCTGTGGTTTGGGCCCTGAAGAAGCTGAGGCCATACTTGTTTGGCACTCACTTCAAGATTCAGACAGACCATAAGCCCCTCTTGTGGCTAAATCAGATGAAGGGTGAAAATCCCAAACTTCTTAGGTGGTCCATTTCCCTACAGGGGATGGACTTCACAGTGGAACATAGACCTGGGACTGACCATGCCAATGCAGATGGACTCTCCAGATATTTCCACTTAGAACATGAAGACTCAACTGGTCAAGGTTAGTTTAATGTCCCTAAGTTTGGGGGGGGTTGTGTAGGAGTGTAGGGTCTGCTTTCTATGTTCACCCCCACTTTTTGCTTTTGCTTTACTGGTTTTCGACTTAGATGTGGCTGTGGGCCTGCTAATCAGACCCACAGCCCTGCTGTTCTCTCTCTAAATTAATACTATGTACTTTAGGTGCATAACCCATTTGGATAGGATCACCTTATTGGCCCCTGTACAGTGTACCCTAGGTACCCAGGGCATAGGTGTACCCTAGGCCTACCAGGGGCTGCAGCATGTATTATGCCACCCCTGGCCTGGCCTTCCATTTTGACACAACTGGCTGATCACTCAGCTGGGGCAAGGTCGTGTAATCACCCCTTGCTTAGGTGTAGTATTCCTATACCTAACTTACATATAGACACATGTGTACCTATCAGTCACTCCTATGGCAGGCCTTGACAATCCTGGAGGCAGAGTGCTTGGTAACATGTGAGATGGTGCTCTAGCATGAGCTGAGCCTGTCTGCAGCTTTCAGAACCTTGTCCTTATAGCTGTTCTATGATATAGCCTACCATATACTCTTAAAGTGCCTTATAATCTTAGACGGTTATGGTAACTATGGTTTGGCTTTATCAAAACATGTCGTGTAAGGTGTCTAACACTAGGGAATAATACCCCCATGCCATTTCTGGACATGAGAATATTATTCCCCCCTTCTAGAGGGAAAGACATGTTAAAATCATACTTCAACTGTTAGCCTCTGACCAAAGCCTCAGCATCACAAAATGGATGCTGCTGCCACGACACAAGTCTGACCTCCTGCAGCTGGGAGTGATCCCAGCCAGGGAGGCCTGGACAATAGGTTTCCTGCTTGGGGAGGTGCTAGCACCTCCCCAGACAGCCTTTAGTGTATTGGGGCAGAGTGGGCTGAAAGGAATGAGACATGCCTGGGGCACACAAGGTGTTCCTTGCATAGTCCAGTTCAAACCGGCGCTGGGGCACTCCAGCCCCAGCTCTGGCGCAAAACTGGACAAAGGGAAGTGGGTGTAACCACCCCCTCCCAGGTCCCACCCATAAGGCGTGACCTAGCAGGTATCCCAGCCCCCCAGATTAGTATAAGAGTGGGAGTTGGGCCTCAAGACTTTAGATTATCCTGAACCTGCAAAACTGAACAGAAACTCTGGACCTTCGACATTCGACGAAAGAAGAAGACTGAAGAATCTCCCTTGTAGCCAAGGAGTGGCTACCCTGTGCAAACAGGCACCATCAAGAGACTACCCTTTGCTTTGCGACCGTTCTACGAGGAACCGACTGCAGAGCCCGACCAGAGCCTTGACTTCCAGACTTCTCCGACCCTCATCCACATCTGCAGCAGAGCTGAGATCCGTGGAGGCGACGAGCGACGTGGGACCGGCTACCTGGGAAAAGTGGCTAGTAACTTACAGCGCAGCTTCTGAGGTACCCTCGAAGTTGTGCACCGGGGATTGAGAAGCCCCAACCCCAAGCACCATCTGCACCGAAGATCAGCCCCCCACACTCCACGAGTCCTGCGTGGGGCCCTTCAGCATTTTCCTGCTTGCCGCGTCTGTACGGTTGCTTGCCCGCTGGCTAGTGGCCTCTGTGACGACGCACCCTGAAATCTTCTGCGCTGGTTTGGCTCCTCCAGACTGGCTCCCGCTTCTCTGCAAAGAAGAAGCACCCCAGACCTTCCTGGTCTGCACCAGAAGCAAGTCCTTCGTTCTTCGTGGGTTCCGCTTGCCAAGGCTTGGTGAGTCCTAGTCCAACTTCGACGCCGCCGACAGCAAGAGCCTTCGTGGGACAGCTCGCCTCCTGGTCCTGGTCGTCCTCGACGCTTCCTGGTCCTCCTGGCTGCAGCGACAAGCTTCACCTTCACCTGCAAGTCTTCACGACATCGCCTGGTCCCTTCCTGGTTCCACGTGGTCACTGGCTAGTGACCTTGACTTTGTCCCTTCTGCTTGCAGGTTTCTTCTCTTCTTGATCCCAGCCTTGGGATCCACCGGACACTCTTCACTGACTGCCTGTCAGCATCTTTCTTCAGGCATCCATAGGAGTCGACGACGAAAACGACGCATCTTCACCCCTATGCACCCGCAGCCTGTGGGCTAGGTAACTTGGGTACTCCGGTGCTCATCAGGATAGTGACTATCCTAGTGTCTAGTTTTCAAGTCTCAACTTCCTAGCTACTCCGGAAGTGTCCTAAATCTACCGTTTTCTAAACTGTACTATTGCTATTGACTTTTACGCATTACGCGTGAGTGTTTCCACTCTGCACACGAATCCCGTGGGCCTCCCACTTCCTAACTAACGCTAGTGTAGTGTAGCCCCAGCGATTCCCTAGGCCTAGGCCTATTCTATTTCCGTGACAGTGGTTCTTATACCACTTACTTAGTATATGGTTTGCGTGGCCCCTAGGGCCTAACTGTATTACTTACCTGTGTGACTTAATGTATGCATAAATAAGACTGTGTTGTACTTACCTCTAATCTCATAAAGAGTGCTGAGGGTTTGCTTAGAATAAATACACTTTATTTTATATATATATCTGTTGTGGTGTCCTTTCATTTGGTATTCAAGGGATTATATATGGTATCACAGCTGGCTTCACATGCCATTCAGAGTTTAGCCTAAGACTGCTCTTGTCCATGCTACCACTAGGATAGCTGGTCTATAAGGTTGACTTTACAACCAATCACCATAAGGGTATTTGGACTGATATAAGGTGTACACTAGAACTAGTGACATCATACATCAGGCCAACTTCTCACACTGTTTAAAATCAGTTTCCACTTAAAGATATTTGGGGGTATTTTCCCCTGTGTGCCCTGTTGGAACTGGCCCTTTCTGCAGGGTCATCGACAAACGTTTTGCATTCACTCCTCCTGATTTTTAGAATTTGTTTTTGCTGGCATGAGGACTCTGTGCAGTTTATCACTGCTAACCAGTGCTAAAGTTCTTGTGCTCTCTCCCTGAGATATTGAAAATTGCCTTACAGCTATTGGCATATTTAATTTATTTGTAAGTCCCCAGTATATTGTACTACAGGTACTCATTGTGCCATCTTCTAAAATAGCCCTTTAAAACATGTGATTCGACCTGGCAAATCAAAACGTTTTGTCAGGTCTAAATCTTCCGTTTTAATACCTATATGTCACCGCTAAGTTAGCCCCTAACAAGCAGGGTGCCTGGTATTTAAAAATTAGAACATTGTTGTTCAGTATTACATGTCATGGTAGTAAAAAACTACTAAAGTTGTTCTTGACTATTGTAAGGCCTCCCTTTCCCTTGGACTTACATTAGGGACCTTTATTACATTTAATAAATGCTGCCTCTGATTGTGAACAGATAGAGATATGTTAGATTCAAATTAATTGTAATTTTAAATCCTCTTTAATGGTAAAGTCAGATTTTCAGTCACAAATACGAAAATGACCCTTTTAAGAAGTTGACATTTTCCTGCCCTAATCATTCTGTGCCTCTGCTTGTATCCTGGGACACATGACTTCAAATGGCTCTGCTGTTCTACTTTGTGTATTCATCCCAGACAGTGACACAAAAGGGGACTAAATGTGGGCAGGATGGGCAATCCTCCCAGAATAGCTGGCGGTGGAACTGTTCCGTGCCCTACTTATACTTCAAAGGGCTTGCCTCACGCACACACAAAGGAGCCTGACAACACTCTTTTGTCACCCCCAGACATCCTGGAGCTTTGACAGAGGAAGGGAAGAACTTCCCAGAACCAGATATAGGCTTATGACAGGGTGTCCCCTTACACACAAAGGCTGGAATCCGGTCTAACTATTGGACCCTTAGGACAACTCTCCAATACACTTCTCATGTGTATAGCTTCGGGAGGGCTGTTCGGGGTGTTACACCCCCTTAGTAAATGTTTTTTCTGCTAAATAGTTGGGCGCAGGTGCTTTCAGTCAGTGGTGATGACACCAGGAATTGTTACATACACACAGACAAAACACACACATGCTCTCTCCCTTTCTGTTTTGAAAGGTTTCAAAGATTTTGTTTAGTTTACAAAATGTTGTGTTTCTCTCACTTAGTGCCCTTGCAAATCAGCATTCATCTTTCTCTCCACTGCCCCTTTAGTCTCTCTTAGGCACCCTGCTTGTTGTATAACGTTTTTTAGGATTCCATACCAGTGCGATTGATGGAAAATCGGAAGCTCACACCACCAATCTTACTGACTATGCCCCTGACACACACATACCTATGGAACACTTCAGATGGACTGCTCTGCCACCAGAGGACTGCTCTGCTGCTTGAAGGGCTTGATGGAGAACTACATCAGTTACTTGAACTCAGGATCACCAATAGTGACACAAATGGTTAGTTGGCTGACCTCATGTGTGAGCTACAGAGACATAACAAGCCCTTGAGGTTTTGAACCCTACAGTTGGACTCTGTTGTAGTGAGTTCTAACCCCTGAGTGGTGCCACCCGGTCCTGGGCTCTTGGAAGTGATGTTTGTGGTACTGCTCATGCCTAACCTTGAGACTTGGAAACATTTTCAACAAAAACTAACAGAAGACCAACACCTATGTGCCTGCCGATCCGCCCATAATACATCACTGGTGAGCCTGACTTTGTGGTAGTGCCTGCTGCGTTCTTCACAGCAGCAGCAAATCCTGTTCAACTGGACCTCACGGTACAGGTATCCAGCCTCGTGGAGCCCTCTTTGGCTATAGCCTGCAGGTTCATCCCCCTGGAGATTTTTGACTTCTAAAAAGTTGTCTAAGTTCACAGGTAAAAATCTTCACCTGGCTCAATGACAGCGAGCTCCCCATCTATGGCAATGACCTCCTTGGCCTTGAAATCCACCTTTTCCCATTCAGCGGCTTTCCCCCATCATCGATGACATTACTGAGGCTTTGTGTAGAGGCTCCCTGGCCTTGATGACTCCTTCTTGGACACAGCCTGCTGCCTTGCCCCACTGAACACTACCTTCACCAAGACTTTTCTTCAGAAATGTTTCCAAGTCCGAAGGAAAGCCAAGACTGGGCCCAAACCACCCCTTGTATCTGACCACACTCCATCATGGTCGGCCTTAACTTTTGACTTCAACCTGGTCACCGGAAACCAGCTTCCTGTCGTTGACACTTACATCTTTTAGATGCAAGATTTTACTTAAACCTTCGAAATTCATAACTTCTGTTCTACTGATTGGATTTAATTTGTTTGTGTATCATTTTATGTATTGAACTTTATTCTATTTCTCTAAATTGGTTGGTGAGATGTCTTGTGTTGAATTTTCATTTTATTATTGTTTATGAGCTGCATGAATACTTTACACAGTGCCTCTGAGTTAAGCCTGACTGCTTTTGAGCAAATCTACCAGAGGGTGTATCACAGGTGAATGTAGTGTCTTCTGTGGTTTATCTTGATAAGGATTGTGGTTGCTGCCTGAGAGGGGCTTCCGACCTCCTCAATCAATAACCCAGTTTCTTGCATTCCCTACTCTAAAATCTGTCCTCTGCCCCCCAAGGTTCCTATGCCCATGAGTAACAATGCCCAAAGCTGTACTCAGAAACCAAAAGCTGGTGCACTTGAATGTTGGGGGGCCTGAATAACAAGGACACGTAGTCTCGATTCCACCTTTTTGCTTCTTTAATCCATTACCAGTATGTGCAAGTAATGCGTTTTCATTGTTTTCATATTTAGGATCGACGGCTTGAGCTCGAAAGAAAATTGAAAGAGCTTCGGCATGAAAGGGAGGATTTGCATCGCGCGAGAAACCATTACAGTTCCCTAAAAAATGACTTGGAAAGGGAACTTCGCCTATTAGGTAAAGTGAGCACTGATTGATGCAAATACTCTTTTTATAATGTGGAAGATAGCTTGCTTAAGCTATTTATACTGCTTGCCTTTGTAAAATGGCTCAAGATAGTGTCTCATGCTTAATTTGTAAAATATGAAGTCCAGGTGCTCAAATTTTTGTTGGAGCCACGCCCACTTCCCCCTGGCTCCACCCACTTCCTCCACGGGCTCTACCCAATTACTCTATTGGCTCCGCCCACACCCTTACTAGCACTGCTGAAAGTCAGATGTAATACCCAATATGAATTTCAGCAAGGGAGCCTTCCTCCAAGTAAGGTTTTGATAGGAGGTTCCCCTGCCCTGTGAAAATTTTGAAAAAGATAAAATCGAAAGTGCACAATTTTGGAATAAATTAGCTAAAACGACTAATGCATTGAAAAGGGATATGTGGGCAGCAAAAGTGGTCATCTCTTAAGTAAATATTTGGGCCTTTGCACTTTTTTTAATGCCAATGTCCATGGGATATAAAAATAAAAAAGTAAACACTTCATAAAGTGTAAGCTGAAACAAGGCTTAGCTCCTAATGATAACTCTTTATTTTATTCCCATATCTCGTGGTACTCATAATAACGATCTCAAAACACAAAAGGAACGTTATGATAAGATGAGCTTACTAGACCGTCTGCTTGTTTTAACACAGTAAAAGCAAATCCCAAATACTAAACGTTAACTGGATGCATGGGTGCAGTCTTCAGATGAGGCTCCAATATACAGTAAGAAAACAGACGTTCTGCTGCGCATCCTTATTAATTCCCAAATTGGGTTGGTTACCCTGGAGATGAAATCCTCGCCATTGTTTCTTTCTGTTAAACATTTTTAAAATATCAACAGTATTTTAATATCATTTCCGGCCTAGTTAAGGCGTCCACCAATGTATAGTTACAGAACTGAAATCTGATTTAAAAGAAGGGGCAGGCGCGTTTCCATTCATGTCTCTCTCAGAAAACACTCCTGCAAATGCCAAGAAACTCCACTATTAAAATGGCAAAGCATAGGACATGTTTGCTAATAATACTTCATCGTTAGACAACACCGTAAACAAAAACGTTTATGATGAGAAATCTGGCACTTCAAATCACATCCTAGTCAATCCCCAGGGTGCTTGAAAAGTGTTTGTGACAGAGCACAAACCTGGAATTTACCCTAAGTTGTGCATATCAACATTACTGGAAGGGAAATGTAAAATCATAACAAGGCAGACTGCAAAGAGATGCGCGCCAAACAAAATGTTTACTGGTTTACACGAGCACCGTTAAACCAGCATTTGATTTCAGCAGAAATAATTCGAAGAGAGACACTGTGGGAATATCTATGCACTACAAAATATATCAAGATTTATTCCCATTTTTGTCTAAAAACACCTCCTCTTGCTCCTCGGTACTAGTATACAAGCCCGTGGTTTGATGAGAAAAAGTTAATGTAAACGGCAAGGCCTTGGCCTTCCAGCCGCCTCCTGGCCCGGGGCTGGAGCATTGCACACAGTGCCCCGCCCGGCACCAGTGGCATAATTGCTTGGGCCTCTGACTCGGTTCAGATGACAATCACCAGTCACCACGTGCAAGAAAAAAGGAGCTATGGGGCATATCAACAACAACCAGCGATAATTATCGCTAAGCGCACTTAGCGCTAGGATAATTATCGCCGGCTAGCGTGGATTTTTATTGCTGAGATAGCGTGCTATTAGCAACGCTTATCTCAATAGCGATAAAAATGCTCACGCTACGTGAGATTATCGCTGGAAACCCAGCGATAATCTCACGTTAGCTTGTTGATAGGGACAGACAAACTTAGCCATGATATCCTCCTTCCATAGGATATCATGGCTAAGTCAGAAAAATACCAGACGTAAAAAAGCAGCGTTAACCGAGGTTAGCGCTGCTTTTTTTGTCTCTAACAGGGTTAGCGATATTCTTGATAATAGGAGAAATGTCGCTTAGCGACATTTCTCCTATTATTTTACTCTGGAACGCCCCCTTTGCATCTAAGGGGAAGCGTAGAGTAAAAGGGTGCTAACATGCCAATTTGCATGTTAGCACCCTGTTGTTGATAGGGCGCTAGTTTTATCTCTGCTTTTTTGGCTTTTAAAGCCAAAAAAGCAGAGATAAAGCCCTTGTTGATATGCCCCATTGTTTTTTATTACTTACTGCAGTTTCTAGCTCTGACACTGCCTTATTAAGAAGAGACCTGCTGCGCTGCTGTTTTAAAGTGCCCGCCTCGATGTGACGTCTGTGAACTGAAAAAGGTTACGCACGGCACGCTAGCGTAGTCCACTACCCCCACAGAAACAAATGCAGCCTAATCAGTGGCCTGCCCACCGGAAACACTGAAAGCAAATTGATCGGGCTCACTGAGCTCTCTCAGCATCACTGCACAGCAACACTCTTCTTAATGGAAGGACTCGGTAAACTTGAAACTGTTTGTAAAAAACACTGCTGTAGCGCAAATATGTTTAATTTACTTTGACACATAACATGCAGACTGCAGTGCAGTCGCGTCATTGATGTAAATTGGCAGCGTAGACCCGGCCCTGATAAAAAGGTGCCGGTGCTAAGCACCGGAAAGCCCCGGCACAAATTAAGCACTGACCCTTCTGAACAGTGCACTTGTCACTACAATTCCCACTGCACTTGAATGTCAAAATCCTCTATCCCATGTTCACTAGTGCCTTAAAATCTACTGAATCATCAATCAAAATACAGATGCACTCAAGTTCTAGTTCCCTAGAAACAAACTCGTGGTTCAGATATTCCTGCTAGCAAAGTGTACGTTTTGTTCAAAAGCTGGAATAATAATTTCTGGATTCTCTACCAGAAGTCATCAGTCCTTTTAGTAAATATTGATGAAGTGAACCCAATGTCTAAGACAGGAACACTGAATGAACAAATTCTGTAAATGCAAGCCACCCTCACCCTATTTTGGTTCCATCATCCTCAGCTATCAGCTGCGTCAGCACCGGCTCAATAGATCACCTGTAATACCTGTGACAACGACAAATAAGAGTAAGAATGGGATAAGAGGAAGGAAGATCCTTAAAATTAAATCTGCGTCCCTTTTCCTCCTCCCTTTTCTTACTGATGAGTATGTCATATTCATAGTCAAAAAACTTTATTTGATCAAATGCAAAATGATCATAAAAGTACAGAATAAAATTACCTGATAAAATAAAGCCTATTTACAATGTCCATTTTCCTTTTTAGGGGATAACACAATTCATTTAATCTGTAATTACATTTTTTTTTAAAAGAAATATAAAAAAAAGGCTATTTTTTTTTCAATGTCTTGAGTAGTAACCCCGAAAGCAAGCACACAGATCACTGATGCTGGAGAATCCAGAATGTCCTTCACGCCAAATCGCCTAATGCTTATCTCGAGTAACATAGGATCGTTTTGTCTACATTTTGTGTCACAGTGTCCAGTGTGGGTCGTTTTGGGATGGGCCTCGTGAGTTTTCTGTGTACCCGTGTCTCTCCTAAAATTAAGATGTCATATTTGTGTACGATTACGGTTTACTAATTGCCTGGCGCTTTTATTACTTTTAGATTTAAATGATTACTAATTAAAAAGTTTTGACAAAAAGAGTGACTCGACTAGATATTTAGCACAATTATTGAGCAATGCGTTCAGCTCAATCGCAAAGTCTTGTACACAAAGATGATTTAGTTTTATTAACAAATGATTACTTCAAATGTTTTTGCATTAATTACTGTAGCTAGTTATGGCACAAATACATTAGCTTTATTATACCCCATAAGTGCCCATTTTAGACTGATGTATTGCTGATGATGGTCGCTTTCAGTTAGTACACGAATCGACGAAGAAGAACATAACACATTAGCATTGCTCTTTGTTTCCCAGTAGAAGAAGTGGAAGGGGTTATCAGTTTGAGCTGTTTTTGCAATGGAAAGTTCTCCCAAGGAGTGACTTCCATTTATCTTTCCCGTGGTCCAATGTTACATTCCCCTACTTCATTAAGGCCATGCCAAATCTAGTGATTGGCAGACAACCCCACCTCTTTGGTTAAGTTCAGCATAAAGGCGTGGCTAGGTTATAGTCTGCACAGAACCAATATCAAAGTAACAGTAAAGATTTATGGTTTTGCTCTAGGGAACAAAGGGAAACGGCCACCCTCGTACCAGTAATCCTACGTGACTAAAAAGTACACATTGGATAAACACTAAACACAATATTGTTCTAAGTTAAATGTCCCAAGTCATATCACATCAGATTGTTAGTCCAAAGAAATTTTCTGGATTCCAGTATTTCTTAAGTTATATTCTTCTTTATTTCCTTGTAATCACATCTGTTGATATATAGTGCATCACTTCTTGATGATGAAAAATAAACGGCATCACCAAATGTAGCCAATAGCCAACACGTGTTTCGTCTCGGGATATATATATATATATTTTGCACAGAAGTTCCTCTCCACAAATCCACGGAAAAGAAGACGAGCCACACCAGTCTTGCTAGAAAAGTGTAAGTTTATTTTACACAAGGGGCAGAAGACGCGTTTCGGCTGACACGCAGCCTTGGTCACATGACCTTTCTGGTGAAGCAGGAAGTATATAACACATTGGTGATTTCAGCACGTCACAGCGTGCATTGTGTGAAAGTGAAAACAGACTTGGTCGGACCTGGGAGAATAACAACAATTGTGCAGTGTCGTAAGAGTTTCTCAACTATAGTAGTTCATGGACAATAATTAATATATACTTGTTTTATCGACCCATAATATCATTAATTGCAAATTAATTGTGGGGAAAATAATACAACAAAAATCTCAATAAAGTGAAACGCTGTACTCAGAGCTTACTGCATTGCATGAATATAAAGCAAAAATGAATTAGTATCCCTGAGGTATTTAAACAGTGATGGTCAGTGCACAACAAATCAAGGTATGTTTCGCATTTGGGGAGAATTCTGACGTGATGGTTAACGTACCACATAATCAGATCAATGCTAAACCATTTCAGTACAAGCAAAATAAATTCAGGTATAGTACCATGAAAATTTGTCTTAGATTAGCCCTATGTGTCTATCTATAAAGAATAAAAATAAATATAAAATTAAATATAAAGGTGCATCGTAAGGGTATAGTACCCTCATATTAGCATGGTGTATATCAATCCAGTGATAGATGTGCGCATATCAGGAACCTTATCAATACGTCATATCCGTGACTATTCGTAGTGAACTCGTCTATCCGTGAGCCCCCAAGCTGCAGAAACAACAATAAAAAAGATAATAATATATTAGTGGTTTGACACATACTGAACATATGACAATCATGTTACATTGACCAAACAGGGTAGGACAATTTGTCTCTGGTTTATAAATTGTCCATATATCCTATACAAAGGAAACAAAACCCAGGAGGACCAAACCACAAGGGTTATACAAGTGAAATTCAAAATTGAATACATAAAATATACATATGTATAACAGGTTTCACAAAGGGGGGGCCAAGCCTGGCTAAAAACATATAAAGATTTCTTACAGATGTGAATACATTTCTTCATCATTATTGAGCCCTATTGGAAAAAGGCTGCCCGTCTGCAGTATGAAGCGAGATTCTAGTCTCCTAAGGGACTGCATTCTGTTGCCACCCCTAGGATGCTTCGGCACACTGTCAAGCGCAAAAAACTTTGCTTTTGTCCAGTCACTGGAATGATGTTCCCTGAAATGTCTGGCGGTACTGTAACTGAGATCTTGGTTGGTGATTGCTCGCCAATGTTCCAAGATACGTTTCTTAACTGGAAACGTGGTTGATCCTACATACCACTTGGGGCAGGGACAAGTGATGGCATATACAACATAGTCAGTATTGCAGTGGATCAGTTTTGGGATCCTCCACAATTTCCCTGTCTTCTGTAGGGTGACCTCTCTGACATCCTCAGAGTGACTACATGCTTTACATTTCATGCATCGTTTGAAACCCTTACCTTGTTCTAACCAGGTCCCTCTCTTAGGTTTGTAATGGCTATTCACCAGTAGATCTTTAAGGGATGGATTCTTCCTATATGAGAAGGATGGATTAGGACCAATCCTGGTTGACAGAATGTTGTCCTGTATAAGCATATCCCACCTTCTCTTCAAGATGTTTCTCAATTGATTTGCCTGAGTGGAAAAGGTGGTTATAAATCTGAGTGGTGTCAGATCGGTAGGGGTAGTTTTCTGTGCTCTGGTTGTCTTGAAGAGGGCCTCAGTTCTATTGATGTTATCTACTTTGCGTACCCCCTTCTCAAGCATCTTATCAGTGTATCCCCTCTCAGCATATCTTTTTTAATACTCTGATATGCCTCCTCTGTGCTGCAATTGCGTTTAGCTCTAAGTAGTTCTCGGTAAGGGAGACTCCACCTAAAACTGGGCATGTGGCAGCTGGTAGCATGTAAGATGCTGTTGCCAGAAGTTTATTTCCTGAACAGGGTTGTGGTTAGGGTGTTATTAGTGATATTCAATTTGATGTCAAGAAAATTAACAGTCTGTTGGCTATGTACTATGGTGAATCTCAGATTCATGCAATTTTCATTCAAAGCATTGTAAAACAAGCAGAGATCCCTTTCAGTCCCTTCCCAGATGAAGGAAATATCATCTATGTACCTAAGCCAGAGATTAACGCTTTTAGTCCATTTGTCCAGGTCCTCGCTCCAGAGCACTTGCTTCTCCCACCAGCCCACAGTGAGATTCGCGTAGCTGGGAGCGAAGCAAATGCCCATCGAAGTTCCTTGCGTTTGTTTGTACCAGCTACCATTAAACATAAAAACGTTCTCAGTTAGGCACATCTCAATCATCTGGAGGATCATCTGTGTGTGACCAAGCAGGTGTACACTCCTGGTTTTGAGGAAATCCTGACAAGCTCTTATGCCGCCAGGATGACGGATACTGGTGTACAGACTTTCTACGTATATATATGTGTAAAACATTTAAACTTTACAGAAACACATAATCACAGGATGATGTCATCAGTGATGTCATCAGTGGTGCCTTTTTGATGTCATCAGCGATGTCATCAGTGATGTCACTGACCATGTCATGAATGATGTAATATGTGACGTCATCAGCAGTGCATTGCGGGGGCACGAGTTATAGTTAGCTCAACTAGCACATAAGGTCCATATTTTGATGGTTTCCTCCACAAAAGAAGGGCCCAATACAACAAGTGGGGTACTGTTTTTATTGGGAGAAGTGTTGAAATGCTGGGCGGTAGGAATTTTGTGGATACCATCAGGTTCTAGAACTTACCTTCACAGAAATGTGAGGTAAATTTAACATGTTATCCAAAAACTGATATTTACAGGGCATTCTGGGTTTGAACAGGTTGCAGGATCCGTGCATGTAATACCACGTTACATTCCCATGGGTACCTAGTTTCCAGAAATGTCTGGGATTGGTATGTTTCACTGAGTGCCACCAAAAACCACAGCTATGCACATTTTTGAGAAGGGTCAATTAAAATGCAAAATCCTGATGATTTCCTGTTATATTTTAGGGCCTTTCCTGTCGTTGTTCATAGGTCCAACTATGCATGTGGCGGAAGTGTGGGAATGCTGAATGGCTGTAATTGTGTGATCCACTTTTCGGGAACATTCCCTCTCCAAAATTAAGGAAGAGCAATGATGCTAGCCAAAGTCTGATGTTTTAAGGGCATTCTGGTTAACAAAATGTAGTGGGATTCACACATGCTACACAGGTGGGTTAACATTTGTATTGGGAGAAGTGTAAGAAAACAGACTAGTTCAATATTTGTTAATATCAATTGAATTTTGTCTGCCAAATGTAATACAGTATGCAAAAAAGGACATTTAGCAAAATGCCCTATGAATCACGATAATATAGTAAACCATATTTAGAATTGTAGAAATAACACTACTCCTAAACGTAGGATCCTGGGCACCTTTAACAAACCTACAATCTCCTTATACCCATTTTAAATGATTACAAGCTGCAGCTCATCTACTGGGTATGGGTATGGCAAGTCTTTAGACAACCAACAAACACCATACATCTTTGCCTAGATGAGTATGACAGATATAATGGTATAAAGCTTTTGTAAATTCACTATTGGCGCGAAAAATACAGAGGAAACCCCTATTTTCGCTATTTATTTTTCCTACTTTTTTTGCATTTGTTTATTTCAATGGTCAATTTCTTTGGGAAAACCATGAGAAATCTATTCAAATAATCTCATGCCTAATTACAGTTTTTGTCTACTTTTCAAATATTAATAGCATTCCTCATTCACTATGGGTTTCATACCCATTTCTGCCACACATTGCAAGTATGCATAAGCCAGAATATTTTAAAAAATTCAACTACCACTGCACAAATGCAAATATTTTGTCATTTTTTATAAATCGGTATGTTCCTGAAATCTGGAAAGAGGAGGTTTAGAAAAGCTTTTGTTGATGCTATTTTCAGAATAAAACATACACATTTTGCCCCAACATTGTGAGGGGGACCTCCGCATCGAAGGTGTTAAAGGTGTGTTGCATGTTAAAAATGCTGGCTACAATGTAGAGTTACATTATCTTCAATTCCCACTAATGGTGCATACACACCAATATTTCATAAGAATCGAGAAATATCCATGTAAATTAAAATGTTTTTACGAAGACCCGCTGATGTGTCTCCCACTTGTATCTCTCCAGACTACCTTCCCACTCATTTTTTGTTAACTAGCTCCTCCCCAAAAGTATTCTGAAAAGGTGCAAACCAGAGTCAGCATTAGTCAGCCAGAATCCAGATTGACTCCCTCTGACATGCACTTCATTGTGTTTTTCCTCACGTGTTCCCCACCAAGAGGCACTTCAGCCAAACATACCTGGACAAAGGCAAGTGAGACCAGATCATTTAAGACAAGGTTCAAGTTGCCCTATTTGAATCAAAAACAATGCCTGTGACCACCATAATGCAAAACTCAGACAGCTCATGTTGGAGCCACCCACAAATAAGCAACATGAAAGGAGCAGACTGTAAGGAGAGCAGACCAACGGACATCTAATATTCAAATATCCAATATTTTCCAGTGTTTCCTGTTGTTAGAGAGGGAGACAACACTAAAGTACATTTGAGCTGAACCTGACATGAGCACCACCGGTTACTTCTGTTGACTTCTGTGACATGTTTGGCATTCAGCATAGTGCAGCTTCTTAAAAAGAAGAAGGACCTACATGCAATAGTTGCTGAACTGCAGGAAGAGTTACACATTTTCTGGCTCTGTACCTCTGTATTGTTAATATCAAATTGCCAGACTCAGGGTCTTAGATGGCATTTCCTGAACGCCTAAAGCTTGCACACTAAATGAAGAAAGTTTAGGACACTTATTGGGGTTTCCACTTTTTGGAGATGACCAGGAGCACACCAAATGAGTAGATGACTTGCTTGTACAGGTTTAATATGACCTACTACGATGCTAAATTATTTTCCAAAGTGAACTGTAGAACAGTTATGTGTACGACAACAAATGCTTCAGAGGATAACTTCAAACTAATTGAAAAGGATTTTAATTTGGATGAGTTTCAACTCAATTAGCCTGTTGCGATAACTGACTTCTAACAGCTGACCATTCGACTGTCATCAAAACCCTAAAGAAGTCACCTAGTCATGACGAAACACAAGTTGGCTGTCTTTGTTGAGTACATGTTGCTCATTTTCAATTATCTGGCTTCCGTTTCTAATTTGAATTTACTGTAACTGAGATAATCAAAATTGTGATGATTTAAATTATTCTATTGGAGTCCCTTTCATGCGCTTGGGTACTACGTTTTTCTTAAGGTCATAGATGTCAAATTAACTTCTTCTTTGGGCTCAATGTGATGTACAATCAGGACATCAGTAATGCCCTGTGGGCTACAGGTCGATGTCAAGGCAGGGACGAAAGATAACATGAGATATACCCAGGTAAATCAAGGTGTCATTATTTCTCCTCTGGTTACAGTTTTCCATGGATCTCAATAACCTTTGATAGCATCCCACTGACTATACAAGGCAGAAACAGCAACTTCCAAGAGCATCCATCTCAGAATAATTGAATGATAAACTGGAAGTCTTTTGAGAATTGGGAGCTGCATCTTCACCTACAACATTTTTGGAAAGCTGACCAGTGCCTTGAGTAAGAATTCAAAGTCAACATTGAGATGGTTAAAAAGCTAAAGCTAGGTGACTGCTTAATGACTTCCTTTGGAGCACCTCAAGCTCAAATTCACAAAGCTAGACATGAGCACCGGGGAACAGAGGAATCAAAGGCAAGAGCCAATCATTGGGAGTTCCAGCACAAGCTGTACTGGAACTTACGGAAGAAGGAGCCGCAAATTGTAAGGTCAAAATGGTGCTACTGGAATTATGATTATTTCTTCCACCCAGATTCTGGGCACGAGCATGCAAATCATAGAGTAGAGAGCATGGGTACTAAGTAGAACATCAAGAAACTTTAAGATCATATCATCTTCTTTATTCGACCTGCAGGTCTGGGAATCTCATATAGAATCCCAAAAGAAGAAGAATCTCAGTGTTGGTAAAGGTACAGAGGTTCCTGCAGATGGACTAGAGTGCCAGGAGATGAAATCCTCTGTGTTTTGAAATACCACACTGAGCAGATTTTCTTTGCATGAATATTGTTGAAACCAAGAATGTGGAGATCAAACAGATGTGACTTTCACCTCAAACCCCGAGTTTGAACTAAAGAAAATCTAGGAAATGGGAATGAGTCCCTCTTACCTGTTGAAACATGCAGTAGGCTTAATGGTATATTATGTATCTAATATCTCAACTTCCTGGAACTTGAAACAGAAGTGTTGTAGTTACCTCCAGTTTGAAGACCAGTGGCTCTTGAAAAGAAACTAAACAGCATCCGCCAAAATTGTCCCCAAGCATTGCTCTCTGATCCACACGCACTAGCATATGTAGTAAGACCCATCGAAAGAGAACGCAATGGAGCATTACACATAGAGAGGGGGACCCAGATGTGTATAGAGTACAAGGAACTCCAAGGGATCCTAGAACTCTGTGAGTGACGAGTGTAGAGCAATGATAAGTCACTGAAAAGTCTTCCTATTGAGTGTTAAGTAGTGGACTAGAAATAGTTAAAAGAAAGTAAATGCACAGGTCAATATGGTGATTGACCACCTTTTCTTCTAATATGTACAAAGTTAAGGTCTGGCCAGTCCCCAAGCATTGATGTGCTATCCCAGAACAGTGATATCTGTAAAAGGAGCTTCGAAAAGAGTTTGCTGTAATCTCAAAATGCAGGGTTTTTTTGCACGGCAAAAGTGTCACATCATTCAAAATATACTGAGATACACCTAGGCCATAGCGAGCCTTGATAGTTGAGCAGGATGAAGCCAGCTGTGAACTCTGGGGTTGAGTGAGCTCTGGGGAGCATCAACCTGAGAGACGGTCATGGTCGCTGCAATTAGGACCACATATTCAATAGAGTGGGGCTTAGATGCACATGGAGTGCACAGAGCACAATGAAAACATGGGACTCATGAGCACAGAGGACAGATAAGCCACTGATATATTAACACCAAAAAGACATAAATCTAATCAGTAGACAACAGTTATGAGTTTTTAAACTATAAGGTACGAAAATATAGTGCCAATAAGATGCAATGTGCCAATTATGTCAGAGTGGAATAAAGTCAAAAGTTCAGGCCCACGGTGATGGATGCCGGTCAGGTATGGGACCAAGTGCGGCCTGCAGAGCATTGTACCTTTTGACCTTGGTGAGGGGGGTGGGGGAGGAGCAGTGCTGCGATGTAAAGATCTGTGTTGCTGTGCAATGGATCCAGCAAGTTGCAGGTCCGGAGCTGCACTGTGCTCTAATGAGAGGCCCTGCGTTGGTCTGAGACAATCTGCATAGGATCAAGAAAAGCCACCAATCAGGAACTGTGTGGTGTGCCAGTGCATGGCCCTAAATTGTTCTGCATGGGTCTGTGTTGGTCGGATGAAGGTGCCAATTCTGGAGTGGTGGGTGTGGGTTGGTGTGATGCAAGACCCAGTGTCGGTCCACGCCACATTGTGTCAGACCCAGTGAAACCTTCAGTTGAGCAGGTAGGAGTGCAGTATGACTCCAGCCAAAAGTCCTGACCTTGAAGACAGAACAGTGGGGGGTGAAGGGGTCAGGACTACTCCCACAAAGGCCAGAAGAGGGAACCAGGTACCTTGAGGCATTGTGAGCTGGCAAGCCAAAGTGGTTTCTGGAAGCTTGATGTGTCTCTGTAGCTCATACAGGAGGTCAGCCAGCTGACCCTTGGAGCCACTTCTGGGATCCTGGGTTCAAGGCAAGCAGGTTCAATCTTCCCTTTTATGATAGCAGGGCCGTCTGTCTATATCTTCTCAGGTCCACGAGTGTTCTCTTTTCATCTTCTGAGGGTGTCACTTTCATACCCAGTGTCAGCCTGCCGTGGGGGGCAGCTCTATGTCTAACCCTAAAACTAGTTCTAGTCAGGGCTTCCTTTTCACCTGCACTTGGCACCCTTCTGTCTAGGGAAACAAAGGACATGCAGGCGCTGGTGTGGGCTGCATTTTGTAATTACAGGCTGTCTTGCTTTTCACTCCAAAATAAAAGAAATTCAGCACTCACTAACAGAGGCATTCGGCAAGAAAACACCTGGAAAGGGGCTTCACCCTCACCAAATGAGGCACATCAAGAGACAGTTTTCAGAATAAAGCGTGGGTTTTTATCAGTGCAACACTCTCTAACAAAAAGGCTTTCTCAAATGACAAATTAAAACAACATAAAAATATATATATATGTATGTATATATATGTATATATTCATCAAAAAGGCGATCAGATATGAGGCCGCACTCCTTATTGAAACCTCTTTATTCAATAAGTATGCAACTTTTCCCCCAGTCATTTATTCCTCAGGCCTTACGCGTTTCAAAGGTTTGTCCTTCTCGTCAGAGGCCAACCATGCAGAAAGAAAATGTATCGCCGGTACAGCACCTCTACCAGGCTTATAACCATTCAATGAGCATCCGGTGGGCTCGGTGATGTCACTTGCTGTTCACAATGCCTGCTGGGCGATGTAGTTACATTCGGCGTTTTCCTGCCCTCCAGTGGGTTTCAAACTGCATGCATAATCCAGGAAAGGTTATTGAAAAAGCCCTCCAGTGGGCCCCAGGGGAGAAAGTGCATACCTCTCAATTTCAAACTGCAGCGCCATTATCGAAGGGGTTCGGTCCCCCTGCCAGTACCTCATTGCTTTCAGGTTGGTGCGTCGCCTCCACGGCCGGAGCCGCCGTGATTTGACATTCATCAAAAAGGTGATCAGATATGAGGCCGCACTCCGCATACAGTTAGGTAAACAACCTCTTTATTCAATAAGTATGCAACTTTTCCCCCAGTCATTTATTCCTCAGGCCTTACGCGTTTCAAAGGTTTGTCCTTCTCGTCAGAGGCCAACCATGCAGAATGAAAATTTATCGCCGGTACAGCACCTCTACCAGGCTTATAACCATTCAATGAGCATCCGGTGGGCTCGGTGATGTCACTTGCTGTTCACAATGCCTGCTGGGCGATGTAGTTACGTTCGGCGTTTTCCTGCCCTCCAGTGGGTTTCAAACTGCATGCATAATCCAGGAAAGGTTATTGAAAAAGCCCTCCAGTGGGCCCCAGGGGAGAAAGTGCATACCTCTCAATTTCAAACTGCAGCGCCGTTATCGAAGGGGTTCGGTCCCCCTGCCGGTACCTCATTGCTTTCAGGTTGGTGCGTCGCCTCCACGGCCGGAGCCGCCGTGATTTGACATTCATCAAAAAGGTGCTCAGATATGAGGCCGCACTCCGCATACAGTTAGGTAAACAACCTCTTTATTCAATAAGTATGCAACTTTTCCCCCAGTCATTTATTCCTCAGGCCTTACGCGTTTCAAAGGTTTGTCCTTCTCGTCAGAGGCCAACCATGCAGAAAGAAAATTTATCGCCGGTACAGCACCTCTACCAGGCTTATAACCATTCAATGAGCATCCGGTGGGCTCGGTGATGTCACTTGCTGTTCACAATGCCTGCTGGGCGATGTAGTTACGTTCGGCGTTTTCCTGCCCTCCAGTGGGTTTCAAACTGCATGCATAATCCAGGAAAGGTTATTGAAAAAGCCCTCCAGTGGGCCCCAGGGGAGAAAGTGCATACCTCTCAATTTCAAACTGCAGCGCCGTTATCGAAGTGGTTCGCTCCCCCTGCCGGTACCTCATTGCTTTCAGGTTGGTGCGTCGCCTCCACGGCCGGAGCCGCCGTGATTTGACATTCATCAAAAAGGTGCTAAATAATAAGCACTTACAAGTCAAATAATAATAATGGAACAAAACATAAGCAGATTATAATAAAGGAATACTCATAAATCAAATTCAAGAGAGTAAACATAATAATAATGGACGTCCAATGTAATAAGTAATTACTGTTAAATACAAGTAATCAAATACAACAAATAGTACTATAAAGAGCATGTATGCACAGAATGAAAGCATATAAAATGTATATACAGAATACATCAGATAATGCCAATGAACAAGAACCATTGAATAAAAATGCTTCAAAGTCTGGTCACTCAGCACACAGACAAAAACATATATCCCAATACCAATAATCAGAGAAAATACCTAATTGGCTGCAATATCTTCATATTAGCCCACACAAGACTGGCGGATTCCAAATCACAGTCCTGGGGTCAAGAGACTTCTCAAGCCGGGAAATGCATCACTGAGCATACACGTCCATCTATTAGGAGAAATCCAGCTTCTGAGCCAAGAAACCCCAGTTTTATAATATTCTCAATGCATGAGAAGACATCCTCTACAGCAAGGAAACGTATTGTTGCTGGCCCAGCTCTCGCAAGCATTCCAAGGTAAAGGATTTCCCACATATAGGTTCCAGCCCCTTCTCTTAGTGAAGATTGCAAATGTAGAAAACAACTCCAAAATTACAGAATACAATCTTGAAATTGAATAACCTAAATAACCTTAATTTTCCTAATGCTATCTATATCTGCTTCTTTAGCCATTCTACTTTTATTAATCATTAATGAGCTCAAAATTCCCCTCAGATATGCCTTAAAAGTTTCCCACATTATTTGATAGCTAGTGGAGGTTATATTAAACCTAAAAAACTCCTCTACTTTTACATCAAGCTCAACCCTCATCCTCTCCTCTCCTCTAGTAGAAGAGTCCTATCTAGAGTCCACCTCCCCTGGCACCCTTTGAGCTTAAGATTGAGCTTCAACTCAACTACAGAATGATCGGATATTGATGCAGGAATATAGGCTATGGACTTACGATCAGAGAGCAGAGACAGATCTACTAAAAAGTAGTCAATTTTTGAACATTGTCTGTATTTCTTACTATAAAAAGAGTATTCTCTAATGTTCCCTTTATCCACTCTCCATATATCCAACAGCCTAAACTCCTTGACAAGAGTCTTAAGTGTAGAGAAAGTTCTGGGGGGCACATTATACTTTACTTTAGATGTGCGGTCTAATTGAGTATCCCACACTAAATTAAAATCTGCTCCAAGTATAACTGGGGCAGATGTACTTAACAAGCAAGCCTGGAGACTCAAAAGGGGGCCTGGGTTATCCTCATTAGGCCCATAATAACTTGCACATACTACCAATACACCACAAATAGAAAGAGTTGCCACTATCCACCTCCCAGATTGATCGGTAACCCATTTCACCACCTTAATCCACATATTGCATCTTATAATCATAGCTACCCCTCTTGTGCAGCCCCTTTGATTTGATGACATCACCTCCTGAACCCAACTGAGTTTATCAAAACCTTGTTTGAATTCCGGAGCTTCCAGATGGGTTTCCTGCAATAGGTAAATATGAGCCTCATTCCTCTTCAGAGACTCACACACCCGGGATAACTTCCTAGGGTTCCTGAGACCATTTACATTCCAGGAGAGGAACTTAATCTCCTGTGTACTACCCATGCCTAATCCAGAGAAAAACTACCTGACTAGAGCCATCAAACTTTACTATTGTTTGTATGAGGACAATTTTCCAATTTCTCCAACCCCCCCACATGCCCCCCTCCCCCTCCCCACCTCCCCCTGAGGAACCCACCTTCCATCCCTTGACGCCAACCGCCGGGTGGGACCCTCCATGGAGCAACCTAACGTCTTACTATTTTTCCATTAGTAAAGGAAAAAGAGTTCACTACAAACAAGTACCCAATAGGCGTGGTACTCAGGCAGGATTCACACAACACCAAGAGAATTTCCTTCCCCCCCTTAATAATTTCCTTAATTTTATTACATTTTGTTATATTTTTGTTATTAACTCTTATTATTTATGAATCTTTTTTTTTTTTTAATATTCCTTTATATTTCTTTATATTTCTCATTGTGAGCCTTAAGACCTCTGATAAATCCACTACAATAAATCGTACTGAACAGGCACTGAGGCCCTATGATACTACCCCCTCATCTGCAGCAAAAGAGCATCTACATTCTCTGGGGAGCTGAGGTTATGCATCTTATTATTCCACATTACCTTAAGCAATGCAGGAAACTTCATTTGGACCTGTGCTCCCAAACTCCTGAGTTCTGGCATTCTAGAGCCCAGCTCCCATTGTCTTTGCGCTGTTCTGCTGCCCATATCTGAACGGATTTGGTAGGCCCCTGCCTCATGATGTAATGTTACCCCATGCAAGGATCTCCCCAGAATCAGCTCTTTAACCGCATAGGTCTGAAAATTAACTAAGATTTTCCTCGGTGTTTTCCTATCCGGGTGTAGTTTGAATGGGTCCTGTGAACTCTCTGAATCTCTGATTTCAGGTCGATATCCCCCCGATCCTTCAGCATTCCCTCCCTTAGCAGCTTGCAGATGAAGGCCTTAATGTCACCCTTTTCCGCACCCTCCGGGATCTTATGAATCCTCAAGTTGTTTCTGTGGACCTGCATTTCAAGCCTCTCCAGGTCCAACTGTAGTCCTTGATTCTGCAATTTCAAAGCCTCAATATCCTTCATGTTCCCCTGTACTGATTCTGAAAGGGTTTTGACTTCTAGTTCCAAGGACCCAGTACGCACACAAATATCATCTAACTTAGACTCTAGCGCTTCACATTTCTGCCGTATCCCCTTCTGATTTGCCTCAGAGTTTGCAAACTTAGAGAGCAAGTCACCTCTTAAAGCCTGAAGAAAAGACCGCAACTGTAGCCCATCCCTCTCCGTTCCCTCTTTCCCGGGAGTAAACACTACAGGGCCTTCATGTTCAGACTCTGAACACAACATGTCCAGGGAACCACCATCAGCAAGCTCTAAGTCTTGATTTTGTAGACTTACTTGAATAGGTGGCAAAATGGACACTTGGGGAACAGAAGTAGTAGTAGCAATTGCAAGATCCTTGTCCGGGGTGGGAGCGTTTGACAGACTAGTGGGGCTCACTATACCAGTTCCAGATCCTTTTTCAATTTCCTGGATATCTGCCAGCGAGGAAGAACCACTCTCCGAGTGAACTGTGGGGGGACTTCCTCTCAGGGCTGGAACCGGGGCTGAGACCGGGGCCAAGACTGACTCCTTTGACCCCACAGCTTGCTCCATTATTTTAAAATAAGTCTTAAGTGATGGAGTAGACTTCACGGGGGACAAACAACCCTAGGGCCTCTAAGTTTCACAGTGTCCCTAAGCTTAGCGTTTTTCCTTTTACGGGGAGTCGTAGGTACGACACTTTTCGGGCCCTCAGAGGAATCCAGGGCTCCCTTAATCTTAAACCCAAACTGGGTCTGGGACCGCAACTGATATCTATTTTTTATTAAAGTGGTCTCAGAGAATAACGCTACTTTTTTTCTTTCTCCTCTCACCCGAAGGATACCACTCTTCAGGAGTATTAACCCCCCCAACCAAGCCTAGAGAAAGTTCAGCTCCCTGGCCAGAAAGTGAAACAGAGTCCAAGACTGAATTCGAGGGGACAAGAGCCATACACTTCTGCTCTGCGCCCTCTGCACCCTCTGATGATCTGCTTACCGAACTCTCACAATAGTCTAGGGGACACCGTGGAATCGAGACACCCGATGTAGTGCACAGGGTTCTTCCACCGTTCAACCCTCGAAAGCAGGTCAATGCTGCTGCAGCCCGAATTCGCGTCCACAACCTAGCTCGAAGGCCGCCGAAACCGTAATAGGTTACTGGCTCTCCCTCGGGTTCCACCGCCACTTCCTGAACCATCTTTATCTTTCCAGGTCCTAACGTCCACCGCTCAGCCGCCGCCTCCTCCGCGCCGCATCACAGCCGACATCCGCCGCCGTGGCCAGCATACTCTCAGGAAAAGAACGGAAAAAGAAGAAAACGAAAACCGCATCAAGCAGAGTGTGCCGTACAGTATCCGCGCATCCACCGCATTCCAACCAGGTAATTTTCAGCGCTCAGCGTGTGCTATAGTCCGTGTAGACGCCGTGCTGCTCCCGGAGGTCCTGCGACTGGCGCTAGCACGCCGCCATGTTCCTCCTTCCTCCTCCTCCTCCTCCCCACAACAGGCAGCTCTGATCTCCCGAAGTCTTATGCCACAATTAGAAAGGGATTTGCTTTCTTTGCAAGCTGATCTCCAAGCTAGGATGGATAAAACCATGAAGGATAAATGGGATGCCAGTAGATTACAGCATTTCGCCTATGGCGAAAAATGTGGTTCTTTGCTGGCCTGGAAATCCAGAACAGATAGGGTCAGGAATCATATTAAGAGCCTGGTCCAAAGAGGGTCCGGAGTCCTGTTGCAGGAAGACGATGAGATTAGGGAGGAGGCTAGATCCTTTATGCACGATCTATATAAGGAAGACACCGCTCATAGACCGGAGGCTGTTAAAATATGGTTGAACCGTAGGGATCTCCCCCGCCTGTCTGAAACGGGCAGGCTGCACTTATCAACTAGTATCTCAGACGGGGAGATCAGAGATCAACTTAAAAAAATGAGCAGAGGTAAAGCTGCGGGGCCAGATGGGCTCCCTGCTGAGACATATTTGGTCTTACTAGATAGGGTAGTGCCGGTTCTAAAAACTCTCTTTAACAAAATATTTCTATATATAAGTGATCCCCTCCTCATGGTCGGAAGCGACAGTGTCCCTGATTCTTAAGCAAGATAAGGACTCTCAAAAAATTGAGCCATATAGGCCTATTTCGTTACTCAATCTAGATCTTAAGATCTTCTCTGGGATTCTGGCTACTAGGATGGCAAAAGTTATTAAAACTATCATACATTCCGATCAGAGGAGGTTTATACCCAGTAGGCAGCTCAATGAGCTTACCTTTCAAGCCATAGGGGCAATTGATTTTGCAACTGAAAGTAGGCTGCCACTAACTCCTGTTGCAATCGATGCCGCTAAGGCGTTTGATCAGGTTAGATGGAATTATCTTTGGGAAACCATGCGCAGTTTTGGTTTCCCTATGAATTTTATTGAGGCTGTTACATCTCTTTATTCAGCCCCACGAGCAAAAGTTCTAGTCAATGGTATCCTATCGGAATGGTTCAGTATCTCAAGAGGTACCAGACAGGGTTGTCCCCTGTCACCGTTATCGTTTAATTTATATATTGAACCTTTTGTCCTGACCTCAGGACACCCCCGCGCCGCACGGCCACCAGCTGTAGCGTGTGCGTCCCCTCGCTACTGTCCTCAGCCTCCCTGAGCCCGCCCCGTCGACCCCGCCCCCCGCCGTCACATCTGGTGTGTACTTTCTCCATTCTGTGCTGCCTGTATCGTTTTGCCCTCTGTTCTGTGCCCTGATTGTTTATCCTATTTTTTCTGTACCTGCATTGTTTTAGCGCCGCTCTCTGTGCCCCCCCACCCGCTTCCCGCTCCCCGCTTCCCGCCGCCTGCGTGCGGCCACGCCCCCTTTACCTTCTGTGCCCTCCCCGCTCCCACCTCCCAGCTGCTCCGCCCTCCCTCCCACTTGGCCATAAAAGGCGACCGTGCAGCGCAGGTGAGTGTGACCTGACCTCAGGACACCCCCGCGCCGCACGGCCACCAGCTGTAGCGTGTGCGTCCCCTCGCTACTGTCCTCAGCCTCGCTGAGCCCGCCCCGTCGACCCCGCCCCCCGCCGTCACATCTGGTGTGTGCTTTCTCCATTCTGTGCTGCCTGTATCGTTTTGCCCTCTGTTCTGTGCCCTGATTGTTTATCCTATTTTTTCTGTACCTGCATTGTTTTAGCGCCGCTCTCTGTGCCCCCCCACCCGCTTCCCGCTCCCCGCTTCCCGCCGCCTGCGTGCGGCCACGCCCCCTTTACCTTCTGTGCCCTCCCCGCTCCCACCTCCCAGCTGCTCCGCCCTCCCTCCCACTTGGCCATAAAAGGCGACCGTGCAGCGCAGGTGAGTGTGACCTGACCTCAGGACACCCCCGCGCCGCACGGCCACCAGCTGTAGCGTGTGCGTCCCCTCGCTACTGTCCTCAGCCTCGCTGAGCCCGCCCCGTCGACCCCGCCCCCCGCCGTCACATCTGGTGTGTGCTTTCTCCATTCTGTGCTGCCTGTATCGTTTTGCCCTCTGTTCTGTGCCCTGATCGTTTATCCTATTTTTTCTGTACCTGCATTGTTTTAGCGCCGCTCTCTGTGCCCCCCCACCCGCTTCCCGCTCCCCGATTCCCACCGCCTGCGTGCGGCCACGCCCCCTTTACCTTCTGTGCCCTCTCCGCTCCCACCTCCCAGCTGCTCCGCCCTCCCTCCCACTTGGCCATAAAAGGCGACCGTGCAGCGCAGGTGAGTGTGACCTGACCTCAGGACACCCCCGCGCCGCACGGCCACCAGCTGTAGCGTGTGCGTCCCCTCGCTACTGTCCTCAGCCTCGCTGAGCCCGCCCCGTCGACCCCGCCCCCTGCCATCACATCTGTTGTGTGCTTTCTCCATTCTGTGCTGCCTGTATCGTTTTGCCCTCTGTTCTGTGCCCTGATTGTTTATCCTATTTTTTCTGTACCTGCATTGTTTTAGCGCCGCTCTCTGTGCCCCCCCACCCGCTTCCCGCTCCCCGCTTCCCGCCGCCTGCGTGCGGCCACGCCCCCTTTACCTTCTGTGCCCTCCCCGCTCCCACCTCCCAGCTGCTCCGCCCTCCCTCCCACTTCGCCATAAATGGTGACCGTGCATACGTGCAGCGTTGACGCGCAGCGGGCGCGCCGATTGTGCGCCGAAGGTGCACCAAAGGTAAGCCCGTCTGCGCCCGTCTGTGCCTGGCCCGCGCCCAGCGCCCGTACCCCTGGCCCCCGTGGACCCCAGCCCACCCGCCAGACGTACGACGCCGCCACCCTCAACGCACTCAACACCGGCCGAACCCCGGGATGCCACCAAGCCACCCCGAGACGCACCCACGGACCCTTCAGCTGCCTCACCTGCAAGTTCACCTGCATCCGGACCTGCCCCACACCAGCGCCCGCCAAGCCGAACACCAGCAGCAACCACCTCAAGTGCATCCTGCTCAACACCCGCTCCGTCCACAGACACGCCATCGAACTCTGGAACCTCCTCGACACCACATCTCCAGACGTCGCCTTCCTCACGGAAACCTGGATGAACGACTCCTCAGCGCCCGACATCGCCATCGCCATCCCAGAGGGATACAAGATCACCCGGAGGGATCGCGACAACCAGACTGGAGGAGGCATCGCCATCGTCCACAAGACCACCATCCGCATCACAACCAACACCGACGACACCCTGACTACCGCCGAACACCTACACTTCCAGATCCACACCGACCCCAAGACCACCCTCAGAGGCACCCTGATCTACCGACCCCCGGGACCACGCACACCATTCAGCGAAGACATCGCCGACTTCATCAGCCCACACGCCCTCCCCTCCGCTGACTACATCCTCCTGGGGGACATCAACTTCCACCTGGAGAACAACAACGACCGCAACACCACCACCCTGCTTGACAACCTCGCCAACCTCGGACTCAAGCAGCTGGTGTCCACCCCCACCCACCTCGCCGGACACACACTCGACGCCGTCTTCTCAGCCAGCAAAGACATCGCCTTCAGCCACGCCACTGGACTCCACTGGACGGACCACAGCTGCGTCCACTTCACCTTCAGAAGAACCATGATCCACCACCACCAGCAACAGGATGCTCGAAGAAGCTGGAACAAGATCACAGCCGACCAGCTCGCCGCTTCCCTGAGCCAGCACCCTCCAGCCAGCTCAGCGAACCCTAGCCTGGCAGCTGACAACCTCACGAAGTGGATCAGCACCTGCGCGGACGAACTCGCCCCACTGAGGACCCCGCCCAGCAGACCCGGCAGCAAGAAGGCCCCATGGTTCACCGACGAACTCAAGAGCTCCAAGAAGAACTGCCGAGCCCTCGAGAAAGCCTGGAGAAGGGAGCCAACACCGGACAACATGACCAACCTCAAGCTCGCCACCCGGAAGCACCATCAACTGATCCACGCCACCAAGAAAACTGCATTCAAGGACCGGCTGGATAACAACGCACACAACTGCAAGGAACTCTTCAACATCGTGAAAGAGCTCTCCAACCCCAACGCCGGAAACAACGACATCACCCTGTCGCAAGACCTCTGCAACTCCCTCACCTCCTACTTCCACAACAAGATCGCGGACATACACAACAGCTTCATCCCACAAACAACGCCCCCCACGACCGCACCAACGCCCCCCACCACCACCCTCAGCGCCTGGACCCCGATCAACACAGAAGACACCATCCGCATGATGAACTCTATCCACTCCGGTTCTCCGACCGACCCCTGCCCTCACCACGTATTCAACAAGGCCGACGCTGTCATCGCACCCCACCTGCGGGACATCATCAACACCTCCTTCAACGCCGCCACCTTCCCTGAGAGCTGGAAGCACGCCGAACTCAGCGCTCTACTAAAGAAACCAACAGCGGACCCCACCGAACTCAAGAATTACCGCCCCATCTCGCTCCTCCCGTTTCCAGCCAAAGTCATCGAGAAGACCGTCAACAAGCAGCTGGCCGCCTTCCTCGAGACGAATGGATCCCTCGACCCCTCACAGTCTGGCTTCCGAGCCAACCACAGCACCGAAACCGCCCTCATCGCTGCCACCGATGACATCCGAGCCCTGCTGGACAACAGAGAAACAGCGGCCCTCATCCTCCTAGACCTCTCCGCGGCATTCGACACTGTCTGCCACCGCACCCTAGTGCAGCGCCTCAGCAACGTCGGAATCCAGGAGAAGGCACTGGAATGGATCATCTCCTTCCTCGACGGAAGAACACAGAGAGTCCGCCTACCACCGTACAAGTCAGAGGCCACCAAAGTCATCTGCGGCGTCCCCCAAGGATCATCACTGAGCCCCACCCTCTTCAACGTCTACATGAGCCCCCTTGCGGCCATCGCACGCCAACACAACCTCAACATCATCTCCTACGCAGACGACACCCAGCTGATCCTCTCCCTGACCAACGACCCCGCCGCCGCCAGAGCCAACCTCCACGAAGGGATGAAAGACGTAGCCGAGTGGATGATGACCAGCCGCCTGAAACTGAACTCAGACAAGACGGAAGTCCTCATCCTGGGCTCCTCGCCTTCCGCCTGGGACAACTCCTGGTGGCCCCCCGCCCTGGGCACCGCACCCAAACCGACAGACCACGCACGAAACCTGGGCTTCATCCTGGACTCCTCCCTCTCCATGACCAGACAAGTCAACGCCGTCTCCTCGTCCTGCTTCAACATCCTGCGCATGCTACGGAAGATCTTCCGGTGGATCCCCACCGAGACCAGGAAGACGGTCACCCAGGCCCTTGTCACCAGCCGACTGGACTACGGCAACGTCCTCTACGCCGGAACCACCGCCAAGCTCCAGAAAAGACTCCAGCGGATACAGAACGCCTCAGCCAGACTCATCCTCGACATCCCCCGAAGCAGCCACATCTCCGGACATCTGAGAGACCTACACTGGCTCCCCGTTAACAAGAGAATCACCTTCCGTCTCCTCACCCACGCACACAAAGCCCTACATGACCAAGGCCCGAGCTACCTCAACAACCGCCTCAACTTCTACGCCCCCAAACGCCATCTCCGATCAACCAGCCACGCCCTCGCCGCCGTCCCCCGCATCCGAAGAGCGACAACAGGAGGAAGGTCCTTCTCCTACCTGGCCGCCAAGTCCTGGAACTCCCTCCCTCCCGACCTGCGCCTGACCCAAGACCACCTCACCTTCAGGAAGAAGCTCAAGACCTGGCTGTTCGAGCAGTAGCGGCACCCCCCCCCCCAAGCGCCTTGAGACCCTCCGGGTGAGTAGTGCGCTTTATAAATGACTTGATTGATTGATTGTCTGCTCCCTTAGAGAAGATCCCCTTATTTTACCTATTAAGATTGACGACCTAGAACTTAAGGTTGCTCTCTATGCAGATGACCTTTTAATGTATACTTCTGATCATGTTAAAGCAATACCTAGGCTATTTGAATTAGCCGGGGAATTTGGTAAGGTCTCTGGTTATAAGATTAATAGAGAAAAAACTGAAATAATGAGTTGGAATTGTGCAAATCCAATATCAGGGGCTAAAGGTCGGATGAGATATTTGGGGATCTATCTAGCGCAGGAGCTTATAGATACATCTAAGATCAGCTGGGAGAAGGTCGCCAGGGAGGTGGGCAGCTTGCTGTCACGCTGGGCAAGTTTGCCATTGAATATATACGGGAGGGTGAATCTCTTAAAAATTATAATTCTGCCTAAGGTAACTTTTCTGTTTAATTCAATCCCGCTTCCTTTTAACATCAGAGATCTTGCCACCCTTCAAGGGAAAATTGGGTCATTTATTTGGGCCACAAAAACCCTGAGAATAGCGTGGAAAAAACTTAGGAGAGGGCTAAAGAGAGGTGGATTGGCCCTCCCTGACCTACTTTTTTATTGTCAGGCTTTTCATTTAAAATTTTTTAGAATGTTTGCAAATAAGATGGATTCTTCCTCTATTGGCCGTCTGTTTCCCGAAAAAGGGAATGACTTACAGAAGCTTTGGTGTGACTCATTTCCTATGTTACAGACTGCGGTTAAACCAGCTAATCTCAGGAGAAACCATCTATACACCGCTTATAGAGTATACTGGACTTCAGGTAAACTATCTAAGATGTCTCCAATGATCTATCACTGCCCTAGATGTAAGTATCCAGCTGCTGATGATCTTCATATGTTTATGGATTGCTCAAAAATCGGCCCCTATTGGACTGAGGTATGTGGTTTCTTGGAGGATGTGTTGCATATGCAGATTGAAGTAAATGTTAGACTTATCTTTTTCGGTCTTCTGTCGGACTATGGTTTGAATGCCCTAGCTTCAAAGTTTGCATTCTATGTAGTAATTATTGCTAGGTGGGAAATATGTAAAGCTTGGAAGCTTGAGGCACCTCCCTCCTTTGCGGATTGTTTAAAGAGCCTCATCATGATTAGTCAATCTGACATGGCCTGTGCCAACTCTAGTGCTAAAAAAATCTGGGCAGCATTAGAGGTCTGAAGAGGGAAGTAAGATCAGTCCTATAATTATGCCGGAGGTCTGTCGGCCCGGTCCCCCCCAGTAACAAGTGGTGCTCCAGGTGTTGTGAACGGGACTGGGACCAGGATACAGCCGTACCTCTGGGAAGACTCCACCCCTCCTCCTAGGTCCACCACTAGGGCGGCTTTCAATAAGGGCCTCTTTGAAGGGTGTGGAAATATTCCATCTAGAGCATTCTCCGATGGCATGTATGAGGACAAAATAAAGAATAACCTAAATAACCATGAGTAACCTGGAAGCCTGCTTGTGTGTGAAGAGCTCAAGCTACACAGAGTCAGAATTCAAGATGGAGTTTAGGGCACATTCAAGCCCATAGGTAAAACTCAATTTTACAATGTACAACCTAATGCACCTTTGAGTACCACTGTGTACAGCACTACATTTAGACACAGAGAACCACACATGGAAATAGCAAAATACCTTGGATTGTTTATGCACAGAAAGGTCCCAGTTCCTGTGCATAAACAATCATTTTTTTTAATGCCATTTTGTGACTTCCATGTGTACTGCATTAAGCAGCACACACAGAATTGACAAAATGGCATTTAAAGATTGTTTATGTACAGGAAGGGGGACCTTCCTGTCCATAAACAATCTTTCCCCTGCACGCAGTGTAAGGGTGCCTTCGTTGGCGCTGCACTGCTAAGTGTAGTGCCAGTGCAGGGGGAAACGCCAAGCTGCACCTTATCCTTGTAAAAATGGTGCAGCCATGCGTTTTCGAAGTGGCATAGTGAGGCTTTCAGCCATGAAGGCTAACGCCTCACTCTGCCACTTCAGTTGTAAATATCTCTCAGTGTGGCAGGAATTTCCAGGTGGCATTAAACTATTTCTAGGGATGGTCTAGAGGGCATAAGTTCATTCTCCAACACCCACTGCATAGTCAGTGTGCTGTTTCCTTTTTATACTACTGAAAACACTGAATGCTGCGCATACAGTCAGTGTCAGTGGTGCCCCCATCACAATGGAGATGCTCTTGTCAACAGCAAAGGCCGCAGTGGCCAAGTCCTGCTCACACAGAAAATCGCCCTGCATGACTGAATCCAAGAGCCCGCTGTAATGCGCAGACGGTTTGTGTCCCAGGGGGTAATTTTTGGATAGGGTGGCTGTCATTACTCGCCCACCACTGTGGCTTAATAGTAAGAACTCCTATAATCAGGTGTACCTAACCTAGGGTAGTTGGATATTTCAGTTTTTAGTTTGTAAAAGGTTTCCTGAATCTCAGATGTCCAGACCATCTCGTCAATGCCTCTTCTGGCCTTTTTCATTGCCCCGATCAAGGGGGCCATGAATGTGCCATTATTGAAGAGCTATTGTCTGACATAGTTGCACAGGCCTAACATTTTTTGCATTACCTTTTTCGTAACTAGGTGTCAAGTTTCTTCCTGGCTCTTCTTAACCAGGAAGACTGGGATATTGCAGAGGGGGGACCCCCTACATGGAGGAACCCTTGGCCATGGCAGAAGGGTGTCTTCGCTGAATGTTATTCTCACTGGGTCCGCAGTTTTATTTTATTTTTAGAGTTTTCTATAGCGCGAACCAGACCCAGGGTAGGTTATCAGAGCACTTTACATACAGAGCAAGGTGAAAACAGTTAGTGAAAACACATTGTATACCAAAAGAAAGCATAAAAGTAATGGCATGGTAAAAGAAAGGAGGAGAACATGGCGCCTGCTGGCTGAGCAGACGTGCGCGTCTGTGCCTCTCTCCCTCTGCCGCATCGCGCCCGGCTAAAATCCCATCTACCTGATTGTCTTTCTTCTTGCCTGACCTCCCGATTTTCCGCTCTTCCCGATGCCGTGTAGGGCGTGGGGTTGATTTTGGTATTTGCAGCGGATACAGATGATCTGGTGTCTCAGCGTCCCTTGCTCGCCCAGTCTTCCGCGTTGGAGCGCTGCCGCCCTGGCGTTGAGGTGCGGCCGCAGAGCGGCGGCTCGCGGCCTCCTCCGGGTGAATAGCGGCAGCGCCAGCATCGGGTGTTTTTTTGGAGCAGCAGGAGAGGAGCCGGGGAAAGCGAAGAGTGTTGGGGATATGATCTTGACCTCCCCCTCGGTCTCTTGTGCAGGTGGGGAGATCGATTCCCACTCTGCTGAGGAGGTCGCTGCTCCGTCTGGAGTTACTGACGCCCAACCGGATCGGCCTCACCATTCTCCCCCATATTGCCAGGGCGTCCAAGACGGTAGGAGGTTTTCAGTTCAACTAGTTAATGGTATTGAAAAGGGAAAGACTAAGGCTGTGCGTAACATAGTGAAGGTCACCCCCTCCCTGAGGTCTTTTTTCAGGGTACAACCGGAGGTCCTACTCATTACAAATCAAGGTAAGATGCAAGCTACAGGCTCATCAGGGGTGGACCTTGAATCACTTGAGACGGCTATGCCCCCCCGATGACTTAGACATAACCTTCGAAACTGCTCCCCCCCCACTATTGTTGGAACGGATGTTGTCAACATCGCTACTGCTACTGTTACTGCTACTGATGTAGGTGCCGGAGGTCAAACCCTAGGCGAGGGGGGATTGGAATTAGGATCAGGCTTAGGAAACTTAGAGTCCGGGCACCTCCCTTCTTCACTTTCAATTACGATGGAAGCCCTATTTGCATCTTTAAAGGAAGATATAAAGCAGGGTTTTGTGGTATCAGCGGCCAACCAAGGGGAGATTAGGAGCTCATGCGAGAAAATAGAAAAGAAAGTTGATCTCCTAAATACCAGAACAGAATTGCTGGAGCACTCAGTTGTCGAATCAAAATCCAGTTTAGGGTCGGCAGAGGTAAAAATCCAAGAGCTTAAAAAAGGAGAGGGTGTCCTCCGCAAAAGAGTGGAAATGTTGGAAAATTATTCCGGTAGGAACAACCTTCGCGTCTTGAATATCCCAGAAGGAAAAGAGGGCTCCGACTTGAGAAACTTTATGGCAAATCTGCTAAAAGAAACCCTGCCACTCGATGAACCAGTAGATTTTTTGATAAAAGACATACAGAGAATCCATAGGGATCCTTTCCGACTAAATCCAACCAGGACTAAGCCAAGGAAAATTCTTATTAATTTTCTAACTTACGCCTTGAAAGAAAAAATCCTGAATTTGACTCTAAAAATGAAAACAGTAAGAAGTAAGGATTTTTCCTTTGAAGTTCGTTCGAATCTCTCAAGAGAAACACTGGAAAGACAGTGGGAGCTTGGGAGAAGGATGGACAATTTTAAGAAGATCGGCACCACGGTGCAACTTAAATTTCCTGCCTTCCTGAAAGTGATGCATAATAACAAAATGCACAATGTTAGGTCTATTCAGGAGGCAGATGAATTATTGGAAAGTATCGGTAAAGGGTCCCCATAAGCAAATTTAACAGCTGAGGCGAGGGTTTTCATTTTCAGTAGTCTTCGGTAGTGATATGAGATATATATAGTATCATGGTTTAGGAAAGGAAAGGGAAAGGTAGAAAGGGAAGAAGAAAAGGGGATTTTTTTTTAAATAAATCAATAAATAGAAGGGAAGAAAGAGGGGGAGAAAGGGAAGGGGAAAGAAATAGAGCTTATACAATCTATTCAGTGTACACTGTTACTTTTTTTTTTTTTCTTTTTTGGTGGGTAACACAAACTGGGTAAATAGGCAGAGGAGTAGGGGGCCACAGACGCCACATCTGGACAAACAACTAGTCCAGGTAAATAGGGATTGGGTTCTCCAAGGGGGGTGTAGGGTGGGAGGTTGTAGGGTGGGGGGTATGGGAGCACATGGGATTAATTAATAATAAAAACACCTCATTCGTCATACTCGTTATATTTGTAATACCAATCATAGGTTTTGTTGACCAGAAAGTTTTAGTTATGCTAGGATTGTTTGATGAGAGGGCCTGGAGGGAGGAGAGAGGAGTACTCCCCTAAATGAATTGTCTGCAAATATTATCCTGGAATGTAAATGGCTTGAGGGTGGGATCACGTAGAAGAAGAATCTTACAATATCTAAGAGATTCCCCCGCCCAAGTCCTGATCATCCAGGAGATGCATCTTCTTGAGGCAGAGACAAAAGACATATTGAAATCACAGAAGTGGGCAGACTCCTATTTTTGTACAAATCAGACAGCTAATATTAGGGGGGTATGTATTCTCTTTAAAAAACCAACCAAAGCACAGATTTTGCAACATAAAAGGGACCCAGGAGGGAGATGGATAATATTGAAAGTTACTGTTAGAGAGGTTCTTCTTACACTAGTTGGCTACTACGGCCCGAATCATGATGACCCCTCCAATCTCCAAACCATTTTTTCTCACTTACTGGACTTCCCTGAGCCGGTGGTGTGGGCAGGAGATTTTAATATCGTTTTGGATCCCAAATTGGACAAGACCCCGAATAGTAGAGCAATCTCTTCTATGAGATCAAGGTCATCTCTCCTTTTAATAATGTCGCAATTGGGCCTCAAAGATATCTGGAGAGAAAGGTCAGGGCAACTGATGGGTGTATCATGAAGTCATGGGTACATCTTCCCTTATCCATTCTGGGGAGAGTCAACTTGGTCAAAATGTCTATATTGCCTAAGGTTACTTTCCTTTTCAACACAATCCCTCTCCACTTTGATAAAGACATCATAGGAAAATTCCAAGGGGAGATCAACTCTTTTATCTGGGCATACAAATCCATTAGAATTGCATGGAAGAAATTAAGACGAAGGAGGGAGAAGGGGGGCTGGTTTTACCGGATTTACAATATTATGCCTGGGCATTTCAACTTAATCACTCTCGAATGTTGTTGAAAACGCCAAGCGACAAAGGGAGTGGAGCAATGTTTCTTGCCATGTTGAAAGGGGTGGGGTTGACACCGGGAAGGGTTTATTTTTAAATTTGGCGATCAAAAATTCTTTAAGAAAATTAAATTCAAAGTTTTGCAGGGGTTTGCCAGGATGTGGGTAGCATTAAGGAAGGCGACTGGTCTTAGCTATTTCTCCAAATTGGCCCCACTATGGGACTCTCCAGGCTCCCCGACTGCCTTCGGGATAGACTGGTTACCCCACTTAGACATGCTGGAAAGAAATTATGGGGAGATCTAATTAGTAATGAAATATTTATCATATGGGAAGATCTAGTAACGGTAGTGGGTAGCGATCTTTCAAAATTTAAATATATCCAGCTACATAATTGGGTACAATCCCAGCTCAAAAAGGGAAAATTATAGGTGGTGGAACTAGCTTGGAGCAACAGCTTGTGGAAAGGCCAGTAGGTAAAAAATAAGTTTCTTATTGGTATTGGGCCATAGAACAGGAGGTAGATGGGGAATTTAAGCTGGCTGATGAGCTGTGGAGCGGCTCGCTGCCTAATGAACAGTGTGACCATCTACGGCAGGACTCCTTTAAAATCCTCTTCAACATAGTTAAACCAGCATGGTTGAGGAGGAATCATTTATTTACGGCTCATCGAGCATATTTATCCCCCTTCAGACTATCAAGAATTAGTAAAAATATACAAGTTAGTTGCCAAAAATGCGGTCTCCTTGAGGCATCGGACCTTCATATGTTCAGAGACTGCCCTTCCATTCAGTCATTTTGGGAAGAAGTACAAAAAACATTGGAGAGTATTTTGGGGACGGTAATTACAATCGATGTTAGATTAACAATTTTCGGCTTACATACCCAGACACTAGGTCCAGCCAGACATTTTCTCTTCTATTCAATCCTTCTGGCAAGAAGACAAATCTGTAAGCACTGGGCAGTCTCCGCCCCCCCCCACCCACTCGGATTGTCTGACTTCTCTATATGAAACATCTCAAATGGATATGGCCAGAGAATGTAGCAGGAAAAAGCTCGCATACTTGGACTTGCTGTCACTTTGGAGATGAGGTTTTTTTTTTTCCCCGTCCTATGATTATGCCTACTGGACACTCCCAGAGCCCATAAGGTCTTCCAAGAGTGGAACGATACCTAATTTCCCCAAAATAACAGTTGGGCAGTGCTCTTTGGTCTGATAACATACCCCTCTAGGCTATGGGCTGAAAGCATCAAGAGAATCCGAGGGAGGAGCCCACGTTATCCTAGCCTATCGATATAGGGGAATGTATAGACGGTCAGCACGTTATGGGACAAAAAAAAAAGTAACAGCATATAGTAAAAGGGTTCAGGTGGATAGCAGCATTGAGCATTGTTCTGAGCAATAAAAACAAGTTCGAGTTTGTGTAGGTCTTAGCTTCGCGGTCTCATTGGCTCGAAAGTAGAGGTATTTAGGAGGTTGCATAGCTGGGGTCGTGATTGTGCAGATTTAAGGTAGGAATTTGCTCATCAAGAATGATTTTGCTTCCTTTTTGAAGAGAGGTGTAGAGGAGATTTTTCTGATGTATGGCAGAAGCGAGTTCCATATTCTTGGCGCTGCTCCAGAGAAAGCTCTGTTGGAGGTTTTGGTCTTGTTAAAACGTGAGGGTTTTAGAAGTAGATTGTCTGCGCTCCTAGAGTGTCTGTTTCCTCCTGATAAGGTAAGTTTTTGGGCTAGGTACTGGGGGGAGTTGTGGTGTAGTGCCTTGTGAGTGATACAGGCCATCTTTAGGTGGATTCGAGCTTCATATGGAAGCCAGTTGAGTACCTTCAGGTGTGGTGATATGTGGTTGTATTTCCTGGATCCTGTTATGAGTCGTGCTGCAGCATTGAGACAGAGTTTTAGAAGGGCGGTTGATATTTTGGGAAGTCCTGAGTGTGGTACATCCATGTTCCAGCCTCGAGATAACTAAGGACTAAACTGCAGTTTTGAGGTCCGAGTTCTCAACGAATGGCTTCATTTTTCTGAGGTAGCTGAGGTGGAAGAGGGCATTTTTAGCCAACAATTTGATATGACTCTGCATGTTAAGGTTCTTATCCAGTGTGATTCCAAGTGATATGGTGGAGTCCACCAGAGTCAGCGTGCAGTTCAGAGCAGTGATCATTTTGATCCACTTATTTGTCACCGTGGAGTTATTAGCTGGGGAGATCAGAAGAAATTCTGTTTTTTGTGAGTTGTGAGTAGATTGAGGAAGTTGGTCGTTAGCCATCGGACGGTCTTTTCGAGAGCTAGATTTATTGTCTTTATCTCTTCGATAGAGGAAATCTTGATGTACAGTTGGGTGTCGTCCGCATACATGTGGAAGAAGATGTTCAACTGCTGTAGAGAATCGGTAAGTGGTTCAACCTAAAGGTTGAATAGCGTGGGGGATAGGCTAGAACCTTGAGGAACTCCTAGTAGGTTAGTTGAGGCAGCGGAAAGTTTTTTGTTAACCATGTACGATTGTGTTCTGTTTTCCAGGAAGGATTTGAACCATTGAAGGACTTTCCCAGATAAACCCATCCTGTATTCTAGTCTTCTTAGAAGTTTGTCGTGGTTGACCGTATCAAAGGCTGATGAGAGGTGGAGTAGGACTAGCAGGCAGGTTTCATTGCGGTCAAGAGCTTGAAGGGCGTCGTCTACTATGTGCAGGATGGCTGTTTCTGTGCTATGACCAGGTCTGAAACCTGATTGGTGGATGTTTAGTAGATTGAAGTTCGAGATGTGTTGGTTCAGTTGGTGTTGAACACATTTTTCGAAGACTATAGCTCTCATGGGAATGTTGGTTAATGGTTGGAAGTTGTTGGGGTCGAAGGTGTTAACTGTAGGTTTTTTTAGGCTAGGGGTGACTTGTCCCATCTTCAGGCAATCCGCAGTGTTGATGAGGCCTACATCGTAGCGCCCATTGGCCCACAGTTGTTGTGGTACAATGGCCAAGTCCAGCTCCTGCCAAGTAGTGAGTACTGCCAGGTGCAACGGGGCCCCACTCTGTATTTCTACCCTAAGATGTATGGGGTTAATGAAAATTCTCTCAGATCCCTGAGTATTAACTAAACTGATGGTCATCAGATATCTCCTGCATGCTGGTGGCAGTCAAAGTGAAGATGAGACATGCCCACATTGCACCTTCATGGTCTGTTGCCAGCAGTACACCATACCTGGGCCATATATCAATGGCCTCCAAGCAGAGCCCGTCTTTCTGTGAGTGTTCCAGACCATATTGGCCCTCTCGCAGAATAGCAATGCGCACAGCAGTTGCAGCTTCCGTCCCTGCGCATCAGGGGTGTTAGCCATGAGGCTGAGAATGGCACTGGTAAAGGCCAGCAAATTAGTGGGTGTTTCTCTTGCCTGTCTGGTCGTGCTCTATGGGTGTAGCAGGGATATGAGTCTGGTTGGGGAAACCCTGAAGGTTGAGCACGTCATTGTACCATCCTTTGAGAAATAGATGGCCATGTTTAATTTGGCCATTAAGAATCGCTCAAGTGATTAGTTAATGATGAGGGGAGGTACAGTAGCTACCCCTTCACCCCGCTCCCTCCCATTTCTAACTATAAGGATATCATTAAGGGGCCCATTACGACTGAGCCCAATAATCAATGTGTGCCCATGCACTCCCTGGAGAGGGGCATGATCCCTTCCTTTAGACAGGAATGTATTGCCCCGGTGCCAATCAGGAAACTGTGAGGTGTGTTCTTTATTAGGATTGTCATGATAGGCTCTTCATCGGATCGCCGTCTTATGGATGGTACAGGGCACGTGAGAGTGGGGGCATCTCTTTTGCCCAATGGACACTGGACTGGCAGTTTATTTGCGATTGCAAGAATGGAGAAGGGGGTGGATTGGTCCTGTCTTGGGGGGGTTTCTGTACAACATACTCGATCCTTGTGACTACATGCTGTATTCTTTTTGAGCCTCTGCGGCAGTGCCCCCATTGGTGCTGTCATCTTCTGTGCCATCACAGCTACAGCTGTTCTGACCTGTGCTGCCTTTTCCCACTGGTGACCAGGTCCCATTCCATTCATTCCTATTTTCTCTTTTTTCCTTCTCACTTCTCTACCTGCTTCCTTTCCTATTTTGTGAGGCATTGCTGCATGTAGGAGAAATCCCACTTAGGGTTTCCTCTTCCATATCTGATGCATTCCTCCATCGTCATGTCCTCTGACTCAAATTCCCTTTCTTTTGGCCAGGACGGGTTTTACTGGCTCCCCTCCTTTATAGATTCCCCTAGTAAGTCACAAAAAGGGCGGGTAAACCATTCCCCATTCTCCATGGCTATAATTTCTCTAGGAGTTAGTTAGCACTCTTCGATTCACTGGGGTCCGTAAAACATTCCCTGGTCCCTGGCCTGCTTCTCCTCCACAAGTTTGGTGTGAGTGTGTTCTGGTATGTTGGCATCAAATGTTCCCCCATCATGCCAGGGAAATACATGTGCTTTGGTGTGGGCACTCCACTAGTGTTGAAGGATTTTGCAAGTTCTTTGATTGCCGCAAGAATTTCTAAAATAATAATATGTTCTACTCTGATCGTGGGAAATTGTGTACACACGGTGTTACAGAAAATATTCTTCTAGTAACAAGCTGTTATAGAAATTGATGCATCAAGAAAAAAAACTTTTAACAATAGACAAAGACAAATGCAATGGAATAGTAACAACCTGTAACAAAGTGTAATTGTTATTTCAGAATAGTATGAGTTGATTTGTAGCAGTAAGCAAGCAAATGTGAAATTGTGAATTGGGGAAAAATGGTTATTATTTCATAAAGCATAGACTCAGTAACATGACATATCATTTAAACATGAAGCAAAATTGCAAAAAAATTTAACAACATCAATAAATGCATAAATGGAAAAATCCCCAAAACCTTAGCCGCTACTAGCGCCTACAGCCCGAGGAGAGGGATGCACTGTGGAGCACACAAAGCTAAGGAAGCTCGGTAGTCTGTCAATATCAGCCTAGCAGACAAAAATAGCAACAATTTGTTCAGAGAAAAAGGAATAACCTGCAATAATCGGCCCTTCTGTGGCCAGACATAGGGTACACCTTATTCGTCAAGGTCTGAATTTTTCCTTAATGTCCAAATTATGCTACATCTCACACCGAGGGGTAGTGTGTACTGACTACCTAACATCCAGCGGTCCAAGTGAGTGACACCTCTCTCTTCTTTCAGATACTACCAGTGAAACAACCTAAAAAAACCTGATAGCACTAAAAACTCTTTGCTAAAATATAAAATTGAGATGCTGGCCCTCTATCACACCCAGAACCTATGTGTACCTCTGGGTGATTACGCAGAGACACACTATCTGAGGATAAATGTGTCTAAAAGTAAAGTAATGTGTATGACGGGAACGAAAAAACTGAAATATGGGAGCTTTACTTGGTCTGTAGGTGGACAGAAGTTGGAAGTTGTAAAATCTTATGTCTTCCTAGGAAAAACAATATCTGGTAATTTAAGTGATAAGGCCCATATAGCAAATAATACCCGGAAGGCATTGGCACAATGTAAAAGTTTAAGTTCTCCTTATGGATCTACTGGCAAAAGACATTTTGTACTTCTGCTAGAGGTCTTCCGTGCCAAAATCCCAGCTTCCCTACTGTATGGCATTAAATTACTTGAATTGGGCAAATGTATTTTTTTTAATGTTACGGAGGGCAAGATCTTGCGGTATTTAACTACGGTTAATACCGCTTGTACCGTGGCCGCTCTTAGGTTGGAATTTGGCCTGCGTAGCAGTTGGGTCCAGGGCCTCGCTGGGCTAGTGCGATGGGTCTTATTGTAAAGGGAGAACCCGGTACTCTAAGATATCTTATTCAAAAAGAACTACTGGGATCCCTAAAAGAGCACTCCCTAATTGTAAAGAATTTCAGAATTGCAGTTGATCTTTTACAATTGGATGAATCAGCACTTTTTACACTATCTGCATATCAGCTGAAGTCCACCTTGAAACTAGCTACATGGAAATTATGTTTTGGGATGGATAGGGAAGCCCTCATCTTAAAGAAAGGTGTTTCCCCGGCCATTGATTCCTGCCTAATAAGGAAAATACAACCCTATGTTACCTGGAACCTTTCTCATGGTGTACGCCGCTTTTTGTTTCTATTGAGGCAGGATCGTCTTACTTTGAATAATTTATTGTCTAGATGGTATGGTTCTTCAGCAATGTGTAATCTTTGTAATAATGCTTCTCAGGATATCACTCATGTACTCTTTGTCTGCCCAGCTCTGCTTTTACATCGGCGTAAGTGGTTGAGACCAATTTGTTTAAAATTAAATATTTTGTCTGCCACCACATTCTTAGACGCCATTTATAATCCCCCAATGTAATGTTTTGTTATAAAATCTTCAACTTTTTAAAAAGCTTTCTAGATATATACTAGAGGTTCTCAAAATGTTCTTTTTCTGTTGTTTTCATTTTGATTTTAAATGCATGAAAATGTATTTTCCATGTGTTATCCTTTTATGTGGATCTCATTTGAGTTCCAAAATGATAAATAAAATTAAGACTAAGGCCTGTAACAAAGTGTAATTGTTATTTCAGAATAGTATGAGTTGATTTGTAGCAGTAAGCAAGCAAATGTGAAATTGTGAATTGGGGAAAAGTGGTTATTATTTCATAAAGCATAGACTCAGTAACATGACATATCATTTAAACATGAAGCAAAATTGCAAAAAAAGTTAACAACATCAATAAATGCATAAATGGAAAAATCCCCATACCTTAGCCGCTACTAGCGCCTACAGCCCGAGGAGAGGGATGCACTGTGTAGCACACAAAGCTAAGGAAGCTCGGTAGTCTGTCAATATCAGCCTAGCAGACAAAAATAGCAACAATTTGTTCAGAGAAAAAGGAATAACCTGCAATAATCGGCCCCTCTGTGGCCAGACATAAGGTACACCTTATTTGTCAAGGTCTGAATTATTCCTTAATGTCCAAATTATGCTATATCTCACACCGAGGGGTAGTGTGTACTGACTACCTAACATCCAGCGGTCCAAGTGAGTGACACCTCTCTCTTCTTTCAGATACTACCAGTGAAAAAACCTAAAAAAACCTGATAGCACTAAAAACTCTTTGCTAAAATATAAAATTGAGATGCTGGCCCTCTATCACACCCAGAGCCTATGTGTACCTCTGTACAATGCCCAGTGGTCCAGCCAGTCCCTATCTGACACCTAGAGACAAGCGTAACTCTGTACCACATCCAGAGGTCCAGGCGGTCCCTATCTGATGCCTAGAGACAAGCGTATCTCTGAATGACACCCTATTGTCCACATGGTTCCTATTTGCCACCCAGAGACAAGTGTACTCGCACAATGGTCAAAAAACTGTAGCCACCTTCGCCTTCTCTAGAGTGCTAACTAGGGAAAAAGCAAAAATGATCTACGTGCTTGTCCTAATTTGCCACATGACACCTACTATGACTAAGGATCAGATGTTGTCGCTTACCTTTTAATGCCCATCTCCGGACAGACCTCCACCCTATGGATTCAGCAGAACTTCTAATCAATTATGGCACCTGCTCACCGATCTTGTAGCCAGATGTGAATCCATTCGGGCAGGGGTCCTTGTCAATAAACCAATCTCTCCTGGCGGGCTCATCAAAATGCTGCTTGGATATGAATTTACCTTAAAGAAATTAACAGACAAGAGCAGTTTGGCAAAACAGGTACAAGTTGGTTTAATGAAAGTTAGCTGCGGGGAGAGTATTGACAGAGTTGCGTCTGAAGAAAGTCTCTCCCTGTACAGAGATTCGGCTGACAATATATACATCTTGTGAGGTAAAATAGACCAATTCTGCAATCTTGTAAAAGTATCCTAGTCATAAATAACAAGTCATCTGATAAGGGGACACAGATGGCTCTCGATCTCGGGGAGAGCTTGTGTGGGCCAGTGTGTATGTGCCCAGATGTCTGGTGTGGGGAGCGCGTGATCCCTACGTGTGGTGTGCATGTTGTGCCCTGATTGGCTGAGTGTTCCTACCTACATGTGGTATCTAGCTTTGTGGAATTTTGAGGAATGTGCACCTCTTGCCAAACTTGTTTTATTGTGGCTAATTTCCTTAGACCTGTTTATGGTGCAACTATCTACCTGTGGGCTAAGTGAAACCCCACTTGTGACCTGCCACTCGATAGGCGTGGGTTGGGGTCGCAGGGCCTGTCTCACCACATATCTCTGACTTGGGGTTGATGGGGAGGTCACCTTGGATGAATCTGACAGCAATGTTATGAGTTTGTTAGAACTTATATACATAATGTGGTATTCATTTATATCAATTTTACTGACATCCTCAGTAATGTGCGTACTGTTGTCATAGCGTACATTGATGTTGTCTTTACTGATATTGACATTGTAATGCATGCCTAGATCGTGGCATACATTGACATTGTTTCTAATGGTGTTAATATTGTTACGTGGGCATGGAGTATGACATACATTGATATTGCATTATTGGTATTGACATTGTTATGCGGGCACAGTTTATGGTGTACGTTGAGATTGCATTTATTGATCTTGCTGGTGTCATGCCTGCATCTATCATGGAATACATTGACATTGTATTCACCCATACTAACACCGCTCTCTTTGATTATTGGTGATAAGCAGGACTCCAGTTCCCATCTGCAGAACCTAAGTGTCTATAATTTGCCTGTGTTGATGGGACAGATTGGCACCTCAAGTTTGACAGTGCACAGCTCATGCTCCTCCAAAATTCCTGATGCAGGGTCTGCTTCATATACCAAGCAGTATTAATACAGTGACCCCACATCACCACTTTTTGTACATCCCATTCAATGGGCCTACCTGAGGTGGAACCCGGGTTCGTGTCCAAATATTCTAAGATGTGTGAGGCTATGGCAGCTCAGTAAGGAATGTCCTGAATTGCCTCTATATGCATTTGCCAGGTCAGTAACCTGGCCCTGTCCACCCAAATTCATCGTCAGCAGCAGTGGGCAGATATGGTGCGTGCAAGCTAAATTGTGTGGGACGCACGGTAACATAGCTCATCACCACAATGCAAAAGGTCTAATGGCATATGTACATCATGCAATGTGGAGTAGAATTACTATTTCTGTGCAGTGGGGTGCCTCAAACCCAGACATCATGCAATCTCATGTTTTGCTTCCATTGGCGGAAGTACTTTGCCAACCTGTGATTTGCTGCACTGTCTAGAGGGGGAGTAGACAGTCTGCTTCCACGTCCAGCACACAGTTATATTTTCCTACCCATATAGTCGGTGCCTGTGGTGTGTGTAGGATAGCCAGGGTTAAGTGGCCTAGAAAATCTTAATGATTCATGTTGGGCATATATAGCATAACAAGTGTGGGTCCCCATTCAACTATCCCTTCAAACCACATACCTGCTTTTCCACTCTATTCTGAGTGAGAATCCCACAGAAGTGACCCCAGAGAGATCCATATTAACATCCCTCTGGCAAAGGCGGAAACGGCTATACCATACATCTGGCCCCCTCACCTAGTTTGTAACCTCTGCAACTCCGTGGCCACAAGGTGTGTCTCCTATAATATAGCAATGCATACACGCTAGTGCTTAAGGAAAGTATACATAATGTGTTAATTCCTAGGTGCTGCCATGCCTCACACTTTCCAGGTGAGAAGGTTTTCTGTGGGGGCCATCACCATAGGTCTGCCCTCCATGTATGACTTGTGTTATGAGATAGGGCATCCCCCAGGACACTGCTGGGGTAGCCCAGGTACTCCCCGGCCAAACTTATATAACACAGCGCACAGTATACCATGTGATGTAAACAGAAAAATGAAAAGGTTATGATAAAGGGAAATTAACAGTTGACCCAACTCCCACCACACGGCTGGACTATTTTGCGACCACCATCCGCCAACACTTAACAAGTACCTATAGAGGAAACATAGATGTATAGTGTAAACATGTCCAGTCCGAGAAAAGCGGGTGCATGGTAAGACCCATAAAGCTCCTTTGACTTCCATGCCCATAAGAAAGCAACAGGTCCCACGGTCCTCCCAGTTCCCCTTGTCCCCCCATCTGGTACCACATACCATACCTTTACCTTGGGGCTAAGAGCAATATCAGAGTCCAATCATCTTATGCAAGATCATTGTCCATCCTTGGATTAAGGAATGAAGACACTAATTCCCTCATCAGACACGCCAGATCCATGTGTGCCAGACTCAGCATCTCAAGAATATTCTGGGTTTTTATCAAGAAGCTGCCCATCTGCAACCAGAGCTGCCTGTTGGGCAGGACTGGTGCCTTCAGGCAGGTTGTCTTCTCAGGTCCTGCATTTCCGAGGCTCCAGCATGGGATTCCCCCCTTACTCGATACAGACCTCCCTATTGTGTGGACCCAGGACCAGGCCTCCTCTGCTTTTTGGCAGAAGTGCGACTTGTCCCCTTCCAGTACTCGCAACTTGACAGAGAAAAGGACAGCGTATTTCATGGCCATTGGACGTACTCGCGATTTGACCTTCACATAAGGACTACAGTGCTGCTGCACCTTCACAATGTAGTTGGGGAAGTGCAGTGCCACTGCACCTTCACTGTGTAGTCGGGGAAGGCTGTTATCGCGCGTCCCTCATAAAACCAGGGCCCTTTTGCTCTCAAAGTCACAAAATCCAGTCTCTGTCTCTATAATTCAGGAGGCACATGACCACAGCAAGGGGCCGCCCTGGGAGGTGGGGGTGTTCCCGGCATACTATAGGCCCTCTCAATGGAAAGAACCTTAGGATTCTTTCCAGCTAGCACAGTGCCAATCAGCCACAACGCCATGTTCGGACTCTTTGCACACTTAGGCAGGCCCTGAAGCCAAACATTATTGTGCCACGAACGCCCCTAAGAAACCTCAGTCCCCAACTGCAGACACGCATTGTTGGATTTCACGATTTGCATTTGGGAGTGTACTTCCTTCAGGTTAGGGTGCATTGTATAGATAATTTACTCTGTGTTCTCGACCCTTTCGGTGAGCTTGTGGTTGTCAGTGCGTGACAACGACACCTCAAGCGTGACAGTGTTGAACTTGGTCTCCAATGTGATTTTGATGTCCTGTATCATCTGCAATATTTTGTAAAACTGTTCCAAATGTTTTCCCTGAGTGGTTTCTAGCTGCCGGAGGGTGCCGCCACTCTGCATTGGTGGGCCCCTGTAGTCCGTAATGAAGGCGAGAGTGGGGCCGGTTTCCCTTGGGTTTCACCATCATTGAGGGCTACTTGCAGCACACCATATGCTACGTCCACAACCACATTTCCTGTCAGGGGCCTTACCACTCTGCACCAGTCTCAACCCCACCTCGTGCCCCCATGTTGTGATCACCTCAAGTAGTAGATCTCAGTGCAGGGCAAGGAATAATGTCCCAGGCGGGGATTTCCATAGCTAGGATACTTCAGGGACAAGTCCGACTCATCTCAGCCTCCAATTGGCGATGCGCCCCCAGCATAGACGGGAAGCACCACCGAGCAGGCCAACTTGTCCACACCACAGGCGGAATACACAGGGCCAGCAAATAGAGGGAAGGCGTATCTCAGGTCGCACAGTCCCTCTGGACCTCCACCACTACACATAAGGTAGTGTCACTCCAGTGTGTCTTGCCCAGCTGCGTACTCTCTTTCATGTCCCGCGCTCCCTCTGCCTCCTTACAGCAAGGACCAGAGTGGAAGGGAGGAGGACCTGAGGCACAGACCCAACATTACAGCTGGGGCCCAATGGGCCTTCCTGCTACAGCTCTGACCTCCTCCTCTAGGGCCTTTGCCTTAGGCTCCACCTCAGAGCCAACACGAGTCCTGTCCAATAGCCTCCAGCAGGCTCCCAGTGTCAGTCGGGCCCAGTGCACAACCCAGATCAGTGGCTACACCGACCTAACTGGGCCATGTCTGCCTCCTTGTGCAGGTGCAATGCTCTCTGCCAAGTCACTAGAACAATCTACACTACAGGGTAGAGCGAGCCCAGGCCTCACCCTCAGTGCCAACACCAATGTCCGCAAGGACCAGTTGCCATGGACGACTGGGTATAGCAGGCCAGCAGCAGTGTCTCCGATGCTGCTCTTTTCTCCGCGCCTACGCGATACATATGATGTGGCATCTCTGGGGTGCTGCAGACCAGTATAGCAGTCCCCAGGCAACAGATGGTACCCTCAGCAGGCCCAGGCAGTCACTAGTGGGGGGAAAGGAGCCCCTGGGGTCATCTGGCCCAGGATGTGAAAGTATTAAAGTGGGGAGCAGAACGGAGTTCAAAAGAAAGCAGCTGCTGCCATCTTGACCATACATCCATATGCTAGATACTTATGAGTAAGTTAAATAATCCACTCAAATGTATGATAATTTCACCATGTTTGGAGTGGGGAGCACTTGCACTTTACCACTGGTTAGTAGGAGTGAAGTGCGTAGAATTCTAAAGTCAACCATAAAATGATACCCACACCCTGGGACTAAACCTCCAAGGGGCCACAGCATTAGTTTGCTTTTCAAAAACAATCACTCATTTTGGAAAATTATTTATGAGAAAAAGTTTGCTGAATGACTACATGAAACATGGTGGATGTTAAACAAACTTATAGTTGCTTCAGAAGAGCCACAGACCGGTGTCGAGCTCTAAATATGGCAGGCTGTAGTCCACAAGGGCAGTGCAGCCCACCAAACTCTAAATGAACTCCTATGACCCAAATGTCCCAGTACAAGTTATAGGGCACATGCTGACTATTCCTAATGTAAAGAGGGCAGTAAGTTGAGCATGAAGAGAAGAAAGACAATCTATGCATGCACCAAATAAATTGACCATGTCATATATGCGTCCCAACCCATCTTAGAGCAACATAAACAAAATAAATTGCAAAATATTGCATGATAATCCTAACAATGATCAGACAACAGTAGTTGCTGTAAATCCAAATATCTAGATGTGCCATCTGGCAAATGGATGATACATTTAAATCCTACACTTCAACCATCAGCTATATACAATTCATGGCCAACACCAAACCAATAATAAACTTTTTGCCTTTGTTCTTCTTCCTAACTAACAAAGTAGCACCGACCAAAAACTCTTGTCAATGATACAACAAAAACAAACAGCTATTGATGTATGATGGAACCCAGCATGCATTTCCCACGCATGCTTTACTCCGCAGTCACGACCCTGACTGTGACATTACCTTATGCTCCTTTACCACGCAAATCATTACAACAACTTGCCTTGGGGGAGGCGCTGGACTTTGGAATAGTATAAAATACTATTCCACTTCTAGTCAGTGTATCAGTAGGGAAGGTGTTGGACTTAAAATCCAACACCAGTCCAACAAAGCACCCCTTAAAGTGCCCCATAAAGCAAGCCGTTGGTACAACTTGCTTGGTAAAGAAACGCGTGGTAACGTCGAAGGCAGCTAAAGGCAGCTAGTGGGTCTGCCTGCGGCTAAAGGATGTTTCCCAACAATTATGACCATAGTAAACTTGCAATGGACTTTCAATAATGAGACACAGTTTTTTTTTTTTAAAATGACCCATAATCACAAATACAGGGGTGCTACTTTGATTGTATTCAGGTCCTATGGAGACACCTCCAAGGATCCACTCTCAGCCTAGACAACAAAATCGTGAATTTGGATTTCATATAAAGAAACTTGTAGCCCTACCTTTCTACCTCATAATGAGGTAGCTAAGTAATTCAAATTACTACTTGACTCACAATTCTACAAAAATAAATAAACTAAACTAAGGCGCTGTTTACGATGTCGGGCAGACTGGGGTCCTTCCGCCATAGTGGTGGTGACCGGGACCGTCTGCAATACCTGCGGCGGCTCCGCACACCAAATCAGGATGCATCCTGCAACTTTAACATTGCGGTGGGTGCTGCTGACAGCAGCCCCCCGCGGTGTCAAAAAATGCATGTTGTGTATTTCGCTGCACTATGTGGCAGGCACCACAACGTGCCTGCCACTTGGTGCAGTGAATGTACCTCCCCAGTGTACAAACACCCCTCCAAAGCCAATCTCCACCAGCCTTTCGATTGCGGTTTTCCCACAGCGGAAAGGCTGACTGGAGACAGCATTGTTCTTTGGCGGACACAATTCTGTGGATGCAGACTGCTCCGCACGGCAATCGCAACAATTGCCTGTGGTGGTTCCGTGTTGGACAGACTTTACATCCGCCGCGGTCGCAGGCTAGATCCTACCGCCATCGTAATATGGCGGTGGGAAAATCGCGATCCGCTGTGGGAAAGATCACCACTGCCAGGCTGGTGGTGGCAGTCCTTCCGCCATCATAATCAGCCTCTAAATTCCTTTCTGGATTACTCTGAGTTGAGTGCATTCACAGGCCAGAGTGCAGGTTACAACCCAGGTTACACTTACTCTGGTGGAGTTACTCGGAAAGCACATTAAATCTGGAAACAAAAATGAGCAATACAGTGGAAGGGTGGCATAAGACATTAAAAGGCTAAATGGGGAGAAGCAATGTGGCCACTCTTTAATTACAACCTAAATGGGGGATCAATACCACCATCTTGGAAAGGTTCCATCATCTCACCAATCTTTAAAGGAGAGAATAAACTTGACCCAGGAAACTATAGGTCGGTAGCCCTGATTGACAATGAGGCCAAATACTATAATAGAGTCCTACTTGAGCATCTCAGGCACTGGACCAACATGAACTCTGTCATTCCCCACAATCAAACGGCGTTCATCAGAAATACAGGGACTATAACATGGCCCTCTCGCTTATATTTGACCACTCTAGAGCCTCAAAGCTTCCCCTTTACCTATGTTACATCTACTTACAGGCCGCTTTTTAACGAGTGGACCGGCACAGGCTATGAGAAAAATTGATGGCATGGCAAATCCCACCCTACCTCATGAGAGTAATAGAAACCATATATACCATCACTTGGGTAAGGATCAAACTGGAGAACGGAGACAATCTTTCAAGGGCCATCCCAACAACCAGAGGGCTTAAACAAGGATGCGTATTAGCACCGCTGCTATTCAATTTATTCCTTGCTGACCTTCCGCCTATACTTTCTTCCACCAATTCTCAAGCCCTGAAACAAGGGTCTGTTCAGTTATAGAACATACTTTATGCCGACGATCTGGTGATACTAATCAGAACACTAGTCGGGATGCAGCGTCTCATGAAAGCGATGGAGGAATTGGCTGAGACTAATAAGATAAAAATATACGTTAAAAAACAAAAATTATGATATCTGGGATAAAGGCCCTCAAAGGGAAGACCAGCTGGTACTTCAGGGGAGCAGAATTGATGAAACAGACAGCTACAAATATCTTGGCATCACTTTTGACAGTTCAGCACTTCTAAGTCTCACAGAGAGGAGATCAAAAAGAAAGGGATGGCCCTCACAGCAGTCCTGGCAGGGCTATTCAAACATCTAAATGTCCCTCCTATATCCTGATTCTTAAAACCGCTAAAGCAAAAAGAATACCAACCCCAGCTTATGGGTGTGAAGCGTTGAGAGGCAGAGACACCTTTTTTCCTGGAAAAATCTCAATTCGCATACAAAGGCAAATCTTTCATCTCCCCCAAAGCACTTCACGAGCACAAATCAGGCTCGAGTTTGGGCTCAATAATGCAGTCTCATGCAAGAGGAGCAGCCTTTGCCGCTCTCTGCTATAAGCTAAACAACGCGGAGCCCAATTCCATCAATTACTATGTTTGGAAGGAGATTGCAAAAAAGCCACTGTCACCTTTTCACAAATATCTCAATGATACCATTGAACTGCTAGGCCTGGTGTAATTGTGGCTGACTTCAGCAAGTCAAGACCAATTAAAAAAGGAGTTATCGAAATCATCTAAAATGTCAGCATCGTTAGAGGATAGGGCAGCCCTAATGAAACCCCAACATGCCTTGGTCGTACTGAACATCTACACATCCCTTAGACCTCAGCAGTACCTTGCGGAAACTCTAAATCCCAAGACAAAAAATCAATTCTTGCTTTGTCGACTAGGCGGTTTCCTATCGCTACCATTTATCAAGCCGTGGATGATGACAGCAAGAGACACAGCCTGCAGGTTATGTGACATGGCAGTCGAAAACCTGGTCCACCATCTGTCGTTGTTCAACCACACTAGGAATTCCCCAGAAACGTTTACGCCCCCATTGGGAACAGCAAGGGGTGCGCACCTGCAGGAAAGCTATCTTGACCTGCTTCAACTCATCAGACGCAAGCTCCATTGCCAGAATAGTTAAGTACATCCATGGTGTGGAAAAGGCACTAATAAAGGCAGCAAAACATCGCCAGGGGCTATTACCCTCATCTGCCCCAACAACAGACTGATAACGGCTCCCGTACTGAGGAAATAACCAGCTCCTTGGACATTGCCAACAAAGCACCCCTCACCCTGTTTACCTTGTCATTCTTCAATGCCTTTTTAAACAACTAATTTTATGTTATTGTCTTTTCATTGATGTACAAAAAAGGAAAATACTGCTGATTATTTAAATTATACGGTTTTATTGACATTTTAAAAGGACAAGTAATAACGCCCCGCTTTCATTGCTTTTTATTGTAAAGATTTTAAGTAATCAAACAATAAACATATTTACATTCTCTGTTAAACTTGACTGCCCCACACACCGCTTGGTCTTTGCCTGAGGTTTAGCGGAGCCATGTTTACGACAATGTTCTCAATTTTGAGGTTAGGGTGGCCAGCCGTTGCTGGACTAATTTGGGTTGGGGAGTTTGGAACTGGTTTGCTTCTTTGCTGTCTCTGGGACTGTTGTGCTAGCTGTGGGCGGGGGAAGGGAAGGGTGCTGCAGTCTACTCTTTGACAGGCCCACACCACAGTATTACATTTATGACATGGAATATTCGGGAAATGGGATCGGTGGCAAAGTCGCACAAAATACACATGTACCTCAAAGGCAGAGGAGTACATAGTTATGCTTCAAGAAACACATCTTATCGGGGTGGAGGCGGAGCGCCTGCAGCGCCATTGGCGAGGGCAGGTGTACTCCGTAACATATACAGCTTTTGTCTATGGGACTCTTTTGTGAATGAGAGTGGGGTCACCTTTGAAGCTGCAAGCACCAAGGTAGACAGAGACTACTCTTATTGCTCCCACATATGCAAAATACATGTCTGTCTTGACCTGTATATATGCTTGAGAAGACCGAGACAATATGTAACTCACATGGAGTATGTGTAGGACTCTCTTGGACCACAGCCCACTGTTAATGGAATTCCAAATGAGGGATGAGTGCCCAGCCTTACCCACATGGCGACTAAGCTCGGCAGCCCTAATTGACATCCCTTATAGAGATTATTTGCAGGAGGCCATCACAGGCTATTTTGAAATCAACCAGAATGCATTTTTCTGGGGGACTGTGAAGCCCAAGCATCACTGCGGGCTAGGAGGAGGCACGTGACTTGTCCACAACTGCTGACACCTGCGAGGGGCAAACATTATTAAGTGTGCACATCTCTTCTACAGCGCTGGACGCGCTCTGGCGAAGCAACTGCAACTGAACGAGGTAAGTGTTGCTTTGACTACCTATCCTTACTTCTACACGGTGTCTACCTTGCAGTTTGGACATATCTTTTTCCTGTCAATATTATGTTACTTCAAGACTCTCATGTTTTTGAAATTGAGTACTCTGAAGGCCGTAATACTGCATCAAGTATAATGGGCAAAAGAAAGATTCCTGGTGGCCCAGCTGTAGTACCCCCCCCCCCCCCCCCCCCAACGAGCATCGATAAGATGATCCAGCGTGCAATGGGTATTATTTCAACGAATATTGCCTTTAAAGAAAGGAAGCTTAAGTGCGTTACCATCACCTAATGATCTAATCCCTTGTAGTTCCTCTAGTGCCTGCATTGGAGGTGATTGTTTGGGAGGGGCTGACTCCCCAAAGCAAGCTGTAAGCACCAGTCCTGATCCCATTGTTATTGGGGCTCACCCAAAGGATTGCACAACTCAATTCAATTCAAAATCTTTATTCGGCTATTACAAATAAAACAGCCATAAAAGTAAACACAACACAGTACATTTAAAAAATGTGCACATTTTAAAAATACCAATTAGTTAAAACAATTCATTTCTAATTTATAGCACAATGCTTTTCCTTGCATTAATCGATTTCAGAATGAAGAGAGCAACATTATAGCATGTTAGTAGATCCTCTAGAGTAACCAGAAATTTCATTGCAATTTTGTGGGACCTAAAATTATGGGCAACAAACAGAGGCTTAAAATTACAGTAAAATTTACAAAATAATAGAAAGTGCAGCGTGCTATGTTTGCTCTCATTGTCACACAGACATGGTATCGAATCTGGGGGACATGATTCATTTTAGGAAATGCGACAGAATAGTGTGCAATACCACATCTCAATCTCAGTAAAATGAAACGATGTTTTGCATAAGTCACATGTGGCAAATAGCTGTTAACTCCCTCTTCTAACATAAAAGATTTATATAAGAATATAGTCGGTTTGTTTGAATCCAATTTTGCTCTGTGGTTCGGTCTTTGTAGAAAGAAAGAATCTTTGATCTCTTTCTTTGTGATGGTCAATATTTTTTCAGGATCCAACCATATAGACATATTGAACAAGTTCCCCAATGTGGCATTGATATAAAACAAACAAGGAATTTTCAGAGCATCATCCAAATTTAAACAGTCAAAAATAATTGACCTAGTAAAAGCTGTCTCTTCCTGTCTCAAGATTGATGCCCATCATAACAGTGGCCCTGCCATCAAGGTATCCCCTAAACATTGCAACCCCACCTCATGGTGTACGATGGTATTTGATACAGATAATGGTAAAAACAACAGGCCTTTTAAGAAGCAGTTTTCTTCTGTTTGCAGGGCCATACTATTGGTGTAGCCCCAAAGATCCAACCCATACATGGCTGTACTTACTCCTTTAGGTTTATAAATAGTTACCATCTCCTTCATTGGTCGATTACCTAATTTAGCAGCAAACTTAAAAACCCCTTGGTTGGCCCTACTCATTTTTGCTCTTGTATTTAAATGTGTTGGGTCCATGTACCATTTCCTGAGAATAATATACAGAGATAGCAGAAGGAGTTTACTGTATATATTGGGGTTCTATCAATAAAAAAGGTTTTACAGGATTTCTGTTTGGCCCCACTAATCATGCTGAATGTTTTCAGTTTATTAATTACTATCCTCCTTTGCTTCATGAAATCTGAAAAACCATCCATCAATCTTTGGAGGCCTACTGGAGTCCGTGCCAATAGTACTGCGTCGTCTGCATATAACAGTACGGGTATCAGACGACCGGCCACCCTCGGAGGATCAGTATGTATTTTTTATAAATAATTGTCAACCTCTTTAATAAAAAAGGAGAATAAATTTGGTGCTAACATGCATCTTTGTCTTATACCCCGTCCTACTTTAAATATGGGTGAGCATTCGGCCTGGGGACCAAAACGGACCTGACTAGTTACTTTTTCATAGAGGCGAGAAAGGAAGCAGATAATTGCCCTAGGGGCTCCCGGAAGGTCAGGGTTTGCCAAAGTAAATTGTGGTCAACTAAATCAAAAGCACTACTCAAATCGGCAAAGCATAAATATAAGGTACCTGTCTTTGCCCTATTGTATTTACTGATGAGTAGCTCCAAATTACGGCATTGTTCAATTGTCCCCAGGCGTTTTGTAAACCCATACTGCACAGGCGTTAAAATAGAGTACTCCTCGGCCCATTCCTCCAGCCTTTTTAGTAAGACCCTACTCATAACTTTTAGATAGGTATCTAGAAGGGAAATCGGGCCGTAGTTCTTTGGGTCGGTTTTGTCCCCTTTCGCATATATCGGGACAATAATGGACTTGTTTGTGGTGTTGTGTCTGTTACAGCTGAGTTAAACACTCTTGTTAGAATAGGTCCCCATAATTAAGGTTCAGATTTAAAAACATCAACTGGGACTCCATCAGGCCATGATGCCCATCCCCCCCGCACTCTCCTGGATAGCCTGGAAAATTTCTTCACAGGTAATGTCCAGGATGTAAGACCTCCCTTCATGAGGATCCTTATCTGGTCCCCCATGCATCTCCTCATTATTGCTAAAAATTTCAGTAACATTTTTCACCAATTTATCTGCCAAAATAAAGGGATACAACTCTGGGATTTCATCATTCTTTAGAAATGGGGCATTTACTGTATCCCAGAAAAGTTTATTATTTCTGGTTTCTGAGGAAATTATCACATTTTCCCATGCTTCTTCCTGTAAGTCCTTATTCTGGGCTGCTAAGGCTATTTTATACTCTTGTTGTAGGGATTTAATCGCCAGTGTGTCTCGTTGTGTTTTGGACAGTGCATGCTTTAGCACCCGTAATGCTTTGGTGCAGGTATCGTCAAACCACCCCTTTTTATTTTTAGGTATTTTATCAATCTGCCTATTTAAAAGTGATTTAATAAGCGTGGTAATACAATTAAACATTTCTGATTACTGTATTTGGGAAGATCTCATCCTGAAGACAGTAAGCTATTTCTCGCTGATTGTGTGTTAATTTTTGCTGTAGTATCCTACTTGGATCAACACCTGTCCACTTTATTCTGATACCATTTGTCCTAAAAGGAGTGATATGGTCAGCTAAATCAAATACTTTACTCCTGGAGCCCCATAAAAGAAAAGGTAGGGCGAGTAAATTGTTGTCACTTAAAATAGACAGAACAACGATAGGGTGCCACACCTTAATATATCCGAGGTAGACACTAATATATGATCAATCAAAGAAGACACGTCTCCCTGTAAAAGTTGGAAATATGACCCCATTGTGACCACAGCCTTCTCTAAGTAGGTGGAGATCATATTTTGATATCATCCGGTTTAGAGCTTCTCCGTACTCATTATGGCGAAAGTGATCAGTTCCCTCCCCGTCGCCATGAATGGGGCTGCATGCCTGAATATTGGGCATATCACATGTCTGTATATTAAAATCTCCTGCCCACACAAGAACAATATCAGTGCTAATTAAAGCTAAAAATATTTCCAGTGACCGGTCAAGGGCTGTTACCACATTAATACGTGTCGAATCAAAAATGTTATTATAAAAATTTACTAAGATAAGATCTTTCCCCCCCTTTTTACTAAGCCATAAGATCTGTGCATGAGGTTCCACTAATGTAACTTTTTCAACCCTTACAAAAATGTTATTAGTAATAAGTGTCTGCAGACCCCCTTTTGCTCAACCTGCTTGGGAACCAACAGCTGGTAAACAATAGAAGGAATATCTGCCAATATGTACGGTATTTATGCACCAGGTTTCCTGTAGGCATATAATATCATAACTGGATATAAAATTGACCCAGTCAATATTCTCAAACTTATTTGTCAGCCCATTCACATTCCAAGTTGAGAATTCAAACCCTTCCCTAAGAAGTTGTCCTATCGGCCAAGTATCTATTGCATTGACTCTAAGGGATCTTTATCAGGTACCTCGCATGACTCCACTGCCTCTGATGCCATAGTTTCAACCCCCCCACCCATGGAGGAGGCCTCTATTGTGTGTGTACCAGCCCTGGGCCCTGGTTTATTTAGCTGACTATCTCGATGAGACAAAATGGACAACCCTTTCTGATAGCTCTTGGGGTCCTCAACATGGGCTTGGTTGAGTCAATCATTACCATCTAGTCTACACAGCGTTTCCTATCTATTGGGGGCAGCAAAATCCTGAACATGTTGTGAAAATGAACTTGTAGTGTTCCTCCATCTCTGAATATTGGGTACACCCCTTTGACACTGCTCCCGTCCCTTCAAATGGCGGTGAAAAATACCCTAGAGAGAGTTTACCCATTGTCTGTGTATCTATATTTGGTGCCCCAGTCGCTTTATGGATACTGCCATCTGCTCTTAACCTACTAAAATTAATTATTATACAATCACCAGACAAATCTTTTTCCAATGGTCCAATCCACCCCACTCTTCTGGTAAACAGATTTTCCTGTGCTCTATTTGAAGTGAATAAGTGCCTAGAATTTAGCTAGTGAACTACCTTATTTTTTAAACATTCCGTTATTTTAATCGCACCGGGCTTCAAGGGGGGTACATTAACTGACACTGCCACATACGGGCAGCTAGCAGCAGGCAGGTTATCGGTGAGTTTCTCTTGGACAGACACATTGGTATTATAGGTTTCTTTATTTATAGTTGACTGGTTTATGTTTGGGTCACAATAACTGGTAGATTTACTTAGAGGCTCCTGTGTATCCATATTCGTCAACCCCTCTTGTCTCGGGTGATTTAAGATTTCGACATGGGTGGAAGTGCGGCCTATATTACTACTTATACCGGTATTTGTTATTTGTGGCACCTGATTCAAATACATTTGGCTCTGATCGGAAACCTTTTTCAGGCCCTCCTCTACTTTTGACAACCTTTGTCTAAGTGGGTATAATAAACTACTAACAACTGTTGTTAATTTATCCCAGAAAGGTGTCCATATCTGATTCTCTATATTGCTCGGACCTATATTGTTTGAGCCAATCCCTTGCTCCCCCCAACAGGATCATTTCCTCAGGGATTTATGAGACAACAACTATATCAACTGCGTCTTCCTTTTACATTTGGCTGCAGGCTTACAAGCAGTATTTGAAGTTTTTGTGACTTGTCAGGATAGAGGACCTGAGGCATCAGGAGTGGGGCCCCGATCTGGTGCAGTTAGTGTCAATATTTCGCCCATAACTTTGCTTAAGCATCCCGTGCTATGGGACTCTTAAATGCTGCCTATATTGGCTGTCCCCTCGGCTGTCACCTCTGTAGATTTTACCAATTGTGAATCTCTGGTTTGGCCTGTTCTAGTGAGCGACATACGCCATTCTGCCAAATAAATTTCTTTGTTCAGAGTCCCAACTGCTCGTGCAAAAAAGGTGTCCATGGTAGTTTGTTGACGGGCTGGTCAGTCGATGGCTTCGTACCCCCCGCCCGGCCCGTCCGTTTACCCATATTGCTTATGATGTTATTTTTGGATTTTATGTGGGGAAATAGAGACCCTTCAGACAAAGCCAAATCAAGAGGAAGGGGAAAATAAACATGCTTACTCCTCTCACCGCTTGTTCCTTTCATGGTGCCTCTTGGCTGTTCTCAGACCACAGGTGCAGGTATTACGTTCTAATGACCGTCCCTCACTAAGAGATGAAGCCAAGGGACATGGCCCAGCCCAGCCTCATCCGGCCTCGGATGGGCGCAGTTGGCCCGCCCTTGTCCCAGGCTTTGCCCGGGCAAGCCTGTGCACGTCACGGGCTGCGGGAGCCCACGGTCGATTTTATAGCACCTCCTGGCGCAGTGACGTGATGTGAGTGGCTATGCGTCACAAGGAATGCTGGAGCTTGTGGTGTTCCCCCGGTCTCAGGTCCAGCAGGGGTGGAGAAAACAAATGGGCAGAAAGTGGGTCCAGCACTGCGGGAGCCCGAGGCCGGTTTTATAGCACCTCCTAGCGCAGTGCAGTGACATGAGCGGCTGTGCGCCGCGAGGAATGCTGGAGCTTGTGGTGGTCCTCCCGGTCTCCAGTCTAGCAGGGGTGGAAAAAACAAACAGCGGGAAAGCGGGTCAACTCAAGACGTTAATTGTACAGGCCTGGAGGAGGTCCTGCTTAGCTTGGTATGAGTAAATGACTTAATGGAGGGTGTTCTTAAGAAGGTTAAAGACATATAGATGTCAAAACTCACACTATTACTGGATCGATTGACAGCTATTGAAAAGGGGTTTAGTGACACCGGGCAGACATTGAGCAAAATTCTCAGCCCAGAGCCTGAGGAGCATCATGTCAATATCTCAAAACTTTTGGTCAAACTTGCACATGAAGACCTAATTACTGCAAAGCATGGAATATTTGTCACTGAGCCCGCTCCAGTTGTATCTAACATCAAATGACAGAATGAGGATATTGACTGTCAAAGAGCTGCCCATGTTACTGCTAGGCCAGGAGTCCAGTGAACTCTAAGGGGGGAGGGAGGGGTAAGCCTAAGTTGTTGGTGACAGTGTTAGATTCGCACCAGAAACATTGTTTTATTGATCTGCCACCCGCCGCTTGCCCCTATGTGATCATTCTTCAGACGTACCACGATTGCACGTGGACCAGAGGGAGAATCAAGAACAGCTCACTAACAAATTCCTTCACTGGCTGGATCAGCATAGAAATTTCTCTCTTTCAATGTCTAGCAAAATCTTGTTTACCGGCAGGATAGATTGGTTGGGGCCAGGCCCAGTGGGCCAGAAGAGGGATTGCATTGTGGTAAACTTTAGAACACATCTGGTAGTGCAAAGCCTTCTATCTTAGCCACACTGGGGGCCCAAGTAAAGAAACTAATGTAGAGCTGCTATCGTTGGGATGTTTTTACAAACCAAGTTTTGTTGGGAGGTACACTAGGAGCACATGCAAAAGGTTCACCCACTCCAGTCAGGTGTTATGGAATGGTAGTAATGCCACAGTTAGCCAAATCAGCCCATTTGGAATACTGGTGTTTAATCGCTTTGACACTCTGAAGGATGTGGACTTACTAACCATCCCAAAGTGAACACAATTCCCAGAGAGAGCCTAGGACTGGGGGACTGGGTGAAGAAAGCTCTGTATATATACATATTTCATATGTATATGAGCCTGTATAGACTGCCAATACTGTTGCATATTGAAAAATCTATTTGGCAAACCACATATGTGTTCCCTCCTTTACAGATGGTCTGTATCATTATTCTCTGATCCCTATGATGATTCCATAATTAAGTCCCCTGTAGACCAGGTCAAATTGATATCATGGAATAGTGCTGGGTTAGCTTCAAAAGTTGAATCCCCAGAATGGGGAGAATTTATTAACACACATTCAATATGTTTTTTCAAGAAACGTGGTCCACTAAGCCGACATATAGTTCTATTTATGCTAACTTTAGCAAAGACGCAGTCCAAAAAACAGGGGTAGACCTTCAGGAGGCCTAGTCATATGGGTGGATACTGCACTCAACTGTAAGGCACTGGACATAATGATACCTTCACAGGACATCCTGTGTGGGGAAATAACAATTACAGCGCAGTCATTACAACACGCTACCTTTACAACTCAGCTGTTACAATGCAACTGCCTTTACATCGCAGGCTATTACAACACACACCATTACAATGCATGTCACTACAATGCATGCCATTGCAACACATACTATTACAACGCATGCCATTACAACGCATTATAAGGTAAGTAAAGGAGATTTTTTATTTTAGGGTGGGTATGGGTTTTGAGGTACATGGGAAAAGGAATTGTAACCCCTACCCTATCCAACACTTTCCCTACTGTTGCACTCACTGGAGAGGGAATAGTATTTTTTACACCTACACCATCCAACACTTACTCTACTGTTGCACTCACTGAGTAGGAATAGTAAATTTAACCCCCTACACTATCCAAAACTTACCCTACTGTTGCACTCACTGGAGATGGAATAGTAACTTTTACCCCTACCCTATCCAACACTTACCTCACTGTTACCCTACAAGTATTATGCGTTGTAATGATATGCGTTGTAATGGTATGCGTTGTAATGGTAGTTTTTAAAAATGCTTTGTAATGGCATGCGTTGTAAAATCAAGCAATGTAATGGTTGTTGCGATGTAAAAACCGTGTTGTAAAGGTATGCGTTGTAATTGTTTGCGTTTTAACATCATATATTCCCTGTGTGTCTCATTAGTTTTCCCAAGACTCAGGGCCTATATCTACAATGTCTATGTAAGACAAGGGGAGACCAATAGTGACTCTCCAATCGTTGAGCAACCGAACACGCACATGGCTAATGCCCCGGTGGGAGTGTTGAAGCTAGTGGGAGGGGACTTCTACTGTTAATTTAAGCCTCTGGATGCCTGTGCTATAGCGTTTTACACAGGATGAGGAACGTGTAAGGTTCATGCCCAATTCAGGAATCCACCCATTAAAAGATGGTCTGCCTTGGCACTACAAATCTATGCATTAACAATGGATCAGGGACTGTGGGCAGGGAATGGAAGGACCTTACTGGATAGAGAGGGTACATGTCCTCCATACCTAACCTCACGTTACCTGACAACTATCTTATGATGACTCTAAACAGAGACGCGAGAGGTGGAGGCATCGCAGTCATTTATAAAAAAAAAAATTTCTTGTTCTTTTACCATGGAAGATATTCTGGGTTGCGAAAGTGCCCGTTTTAAAATAACAACCTGCTCTCACTTTGCCCTGTCAGGCCTTTACATCTATCACCCACCTGGCCCTGCTTCTAAATTTATCGAAGCTCTCCTTGAGGTAGCTAGCTCTTTAGTGACTAAATCTGCCAACTTCACCATTCTGGGCGACCTCAATCTCCACTTCGATCTGTGTAATGACCCTACTATCAGAAACCTCCTGGCCGACTTTGCTGCCCTACAGCTTAATTCCCTAATCCAAGCCCCCACGCACTCAGCCGGGCATATCCTTGATCCGGTTTTTACCAACATCTTGGAGGTTAAGACAGAGGTGCCCAAACCGATGGGATGGACAGATCACTATCTTATTAAAATGTCCATGCTAGTCAATGAAGCATCTTACAAAACCGAACCAACTCGCCGTCTAAAGAGACCATGGCACAAACTCTCCACTAATGACCTCCACGCCACCCTCGGAGAATTCCACCATGAAGCTAACCATGACATTAATTTGACCTATGACGCTTTCCATAATTGGATCACCAGAGGACTAGATGCTCTCATCCCAGCCAAATGGACTAAAGGGCGCAGCTCGCCCTCAAACCCATGGTACAACGATACCCTTAAATCCATGCGTAAAGACTGCAAAAAGGCCGAGCGTCTATGGAGAAGGGAATATAAGATTGGAGACAAAATCAACTATTTATCTAAACAAAAGCTTTACCACAAAGCCATCTGCGCCGCTCGCGCCGCCTTCTATGCATAAGCAATCAACTCGAGCTCTAACCCTGCCAAAACTGTCTTCAAACTGGTACAAGAACTGCAGTGTAGTAGATCTCCCTCTTCCTGCATCTCTTCTGCACTACAATGTGAAGACTTCGCTACGTTCTTCGTAGAGAAAGTCCAAAGAATTTACAGAACCTTCCCCCAGCATTCCTCCAACCCAACCAACCCTACCAATTCCATAATCAATGGCTCCATCATGTCACACATTCCAGAAATTGCTTATGATGACCTCTCCAAACTATGCAGGAAGGTTAAATCAGGTTCCCCTGCAGACCCCATGAGGCCTACCCAATTTATGGAATCACTCGTTTTTTTTCTGCCTTCTCTGGCCTCTACAATAAATCTCTCTTTTTCATCAGCCAGTGTTCCGACAGCCTGGAAACAAGCATGGGTTGCCCCTATTATCAATAAACCCACTCTAGATCCATCCAAACCAGAAAATTTCCGACCCATTTCTTTGCTCCCATGGTTGTCCAAACTTGCAGAGGCCCATGCAAACAACGTCCTGTCCCAACATATGGACCAAAACGACATCCTAGACCCATCGCAAAACGGGTTCAGACTGGGCCATAGTACGGAGTCCGCACTACTGGCTACCACCGAATATCTCCGGTCGATTCTCGATGCTGGTCAGAGTGCTGCGCTGATTCTTCTTGACCTCAGCGCAGCCTTTGACACGGTATCCCACAATATCCTCCTCAACCGCCTAGAGTCAATAGGGGTCTCCGGTCTTGCCCTGCAATGGTTCTGTTCCGTCTTGAAGGACAGATCCTTTCGAGTGTCAGCCCCCCCTTTTCTATCTAAGCCCCATCCCATTGGACAGGGAGTTCCGCAGGGCTCTGCACTAAGTCCATCCCTTTTTAATCTTTACGTGCAGCCACTTGCAGGAGTGGCTAAAAAATGGGACCTTACGCTGGTGTCGTATGCTGACGACACACAGCTGGCCATCACTCTCACGGAAGGCCCTTCCACCTCGGCCTCAAAATTCAGAGATGGCCTTGCTGCAGTATCCCAATGGATGACGGACAATTGCCTGCAGCTTAATGCGGGCAAGACGGAGGTGCTGCTCCTTGGTAAAAACATCAGCCATTGGAATGAGCACTGGTGGCCCTCATCACTAGGCACCATTCCACCCCCCAAATCTTTGGTCAAAAATTTGGGAGTCTGGATGGACTCCTCTCTTACTTACCAGACCCACACCAAAAGAGTGGCTGCCACCTGTGTTGGCTTGCTGAGAAGTCTCAGCCCCATACTTGTTTTTTTTGACGCTAAGACCCGCCAACTTATTATCCAAGCCACTATTCTATCCCGCTTGGACTACGCCAATGTTCTCCTCCTTGGCGCCAACAAAGGAGAGATAGCACGACTGCAACGCGTTCAGAACTCTGCAGCAAGAGCCTTGGTTGGCCTTCCCCGCAGATGCTCGGCCAGAGACACTATCCGTAGACTGCACTGGCTACCTATCGACTCCAGAATCCAGTTCAAAACCCTCATCATGACCTTCAAAATCCTTAAACTCGGAAGCCCCAAACTTTTACGACCCCTTCTTACTCCTTATGTCCCTCAGCGCGATTTACGCTCCTCAAACCAGCATCTACTGAGTATACCCCGCACAAAGCTGTGCCGCATTGGTGGCCGCTCCTTTAGGGTTCTGGGAGCCAAGCTTTGGAACGCCCTGCCATCAAACATCCGCTCCATGGAAAGCCTGTCCACCTTCCGTAAGGCCATTAAGACTCACCTGTTCCCCTCTCTTTAAGCCTCCCCTACCCCCTTTCCTTTCACTCTCAGGCTGGTTTCTGTGGTTTTTAGCGCCGGGACGCCTCTTCGCTGGGGCAGCTGTTTTGCGCTCTCCCAAAACTACAACATAACATAACATAACATATACATTCAACCATATCCAAGGTGGAAGTCTCATTGATTACATTTTGGTGGATGTCAGGGCGTGGCCATTAATAAAAGACATGGTAGTACTTGATAGAGGAGATTATAGTGGTCTAGTTCTTGATATTGAGCTTCCTGCAGGGAGCGAGCGGGTAAGTGCTGTCGAGCCCTTAGACCGTAGGTTACAAATTTCCAATAACAAACATAGAATCAAGTGTTCTACCATGGCTAATTCTAAGGAGCAGAGACGGGAGGTATATAAGCTGGTTGTATGTAGTATGGAGGAGTTCCAGACACTGGACTGGGCTCTGGTTTAGGGGGATCACAAGTCTGTACCATTCACGCTAAGCTTTTTGCACAGTTAAAAGACCATTTTTATATGACCGCCAAAGGGGCATTTAAGAGCAGACCTCCAGAGTCCTGGTAAAGTAAGATATGTAAGTTAACTAGGGCCGCTCTTATGTCTGCCATGCAATGCCCAGACAAGGAAGTAATAATAGTAAAGCGGGAGGCATTCAAGGGGTCCATTAAAATTGCAAAAGAGAATGGGAAAATGAGAAATGGAAAGGGTCGCTTGTTGCAGTAAGGGAGGGCGACCAACATGCCTTCTGGAATCTTCTTTCAATGGGAACCAAGGAAGGCCACTGTCCAATTGAGGTCAATGTCCCTGCTGCAGACTGGGTCGCTCACTTTTCCGGCCTATATTCTGCAAATAGAGCTGATAGCACCCTTCCCCCTCATCACCACCATGGGAAGCTGAAGATCAAGTTAAGGGGAGTAGCAAAAGGGCCCCAAATGATCCTGTGCAGATCTCGCTGGCTGAAGTAACATTAGCAATATCCAAGATAGTCCCAAACAAAGCACAAGGGCCTGGCAAAATTGCAGGGGACCTGTTCATGGGGGAGGCTGAGATTTGGAGTCCTTATTTTTTATTACAATTTAACTCTTTCCTGCAAGGCGCACTTATACCGCAAACATGGGCAGGAGCAGACATAATCTCATTACATAAGAAGGGCTCCTTAATGGACCCAAGTAATTATCAGCCAATAAGTTTGATTGACTGTTCACAAAGGGTCTGTAGCAGAATTCTCCATGAGCGGTTACAGGCCTGGATTGGTGATAGTTAAGTACTTTCCCCCTTGCAGGTGGGTTTCTGGGAATGCCCTAGCACAGTGGATCAAGTCTTCAGGGTACAGCTTATAGTCTGGAAAATAGTGGCACTGGGTGGAGGACCACTCTACATCGCACTTGTCGACTTGTGCTCGGCATTTGATTTGGTCCTAAGGTTAATATTCTGGCATGTTTTCGCACACATGGGGGTCCCCAAGACCTCCTGACTACCATTATAAATCTACACAGCAATAATTATGCACAAGTTCGCTGTGGTTGTTTGGGCGAGGATACAGAATCCTTCCCTGTCAGCCTAGGTGTGAGATGGCTGTGTACTTGCCCAACTTTCTTCATGCTCTTTGTCAATGGCTTAATTTCATGCCTCACTCAATGTGATGGAGATTCCCCGGGTCTTACTAACATTAAGGCCCCAGCCTTGATGTTCGCAGATGACACCTTGCTGTTATCAAAGTCAGCAATGGGTTGCAGAAAACTCTGGATTGATTTGAGAGCTTCTACAGATTGAGAGGCTTAGAAATAATTGTGGCCAAAATGAAATATATGATTCTGAACCCATGCCATTCTAAAAGATAGAACCCAAAGCTCCTAGGTCCCCCTTGGAGCGAGTATAGAGATTTGAGTATCTGGGGTCAACAATTACAGAAGAGCTATACTGGAGTCCCCATATAGAGAAGTTCAGGCTGAAATTGGCTCAAAACGGGGGGGGGGGGGGTGGGGGGTGGGGCTGACTAGATTACTGAAAAAGCTCACACTTCCACCCAACTTTCCCAGCGATTCAAATTTATAAGCAGAAGGCATTAGGATCAGTCCTCTATGGAGTTGAGTTGTGGGGCCACAAGGATGTGGGGAAATTACTAGTTGTTGAGAACTGTTTTTTTCTACAGCTGACAGGGCTCCCAAGTAGCACTCCCCTTTTCTCTCTTAGGTTGATTATTGGTCTTAGGTCAATTCCAGTGGTACTTGGAGCTAAGCCTATTATCTACTGGAAACATATTTGTCGACACCAGAGCTCTGGTCTTATTGTGAGGGGATAAAGGAAGTCTTGAGCACCCCGGGTCCAGGTAGATTGGCCTGGACAAAATACATAGAGGCCACACTGATTCGGATGGAGTGTGAACATTTTTGGGACAATCGCTCGGAAGTCTTGTGTTTAGGAAACTTCTTCTGAAGGAAAAGTATAGGCGATATGTCACGAGGCAAGCACAGGCACAAGCCTCTCAAGGCACCCGTATATATTTATTTCTCTCTTTCAAGGAAGACTATGTCTTTGAGCACTTCCTTGTTGAGATTGAGCCCCCACAAGCTAGAAAGTTATATTTGCAGTTTAGGCTCAGTGTTCCACCGCTCGCATCTCTCACTGTAAAATGAGGGGGTATGCTCGGGCAGGCCGAGTGCGCATGCATGGTCTGTGGGGCCAAAGAGGAAACTGAAGGTTGTGTCTTATTCGTCTGGTCTGTTTATCAAACTGGCTTGTACCGGTTTTTCGTGCTCTTGGTATAAGAAAATATGCTGAAGCCTTGCGTATTTGAAAATCAGACACTTCTGTGGGAGTAAGCCACATCGAGATAAAAAAGTTGCAAGACCTGGACAGCACGTTACACAACCTAGATAATACTCTGGGCACTGGCACTGAGGCACTTCAAAAACTACTAGACACAAAGGAAATTTATAATGTTGCGCGGTAATGCCTATAGTGCCACCATTATAAGAAGGTTGTATGAAGACGAATGGATATACCTGGTAGGCCTGGTTTATTAAATTCTAAATCAAGGGCACACCTATTAACCATTTGCTTACGGCAGATGGTGCAATGCTGTATTCACCCAAGGCCATAAATGCGGCCTAAAGGGACTCATATATTGACTTATACAGACAGACAGAACCTCTCCCCCCCTGGGGGCAGTGTGCACCTTCTTGGAGCAACTCCTGCTCTTGGCCCTTTCACAGGAGGATTGCGAGTACTTGGGGGTCCTAGTGATGTCCCAAGAGATAAAGAGAGGCATTAAAGACATGGCCACAGGCAAAACCCCGGGCTTCGACTGGTTGCTGGTGGAGTTTTACTCTGCCTATGCATCATTTCTGGATCCAAAGTTAGCACAGGTCTACAACGAGTTGTTTGAATAAGTTGCCTGCCATGACTAGCGATGTGGTGATAGTTCCGCTCCCCAAGTCCAAGACCCCACTGCAGGATTCCACCCTCTCTCTATGTTGAACATGGACTTTAAAATTCTTAGCAAACTGTTTGGGACTAGGCTACTGCAGCGCATGCAGACACGTATTGACAGGGACTAGTATGGTCTTATGACAGTTAACATTACTTCTCTCCATCTTCAGCTCTGTATCATATTCTGTGTGACCCAGAAGCCCTCATCATGTCTGTGGACCTTGAGACGGCCTCAGACATGTCCGATGGGACTTCCTTGAGGAGTTCATGCTCTGAATGGATCTTGGGGAGACCTGGACTTAATGGGTGTGATTGCTCTACACCCACTGATAGCCAGGGTAAAAATGTGTGCCGCATTTTCACGTCAATATACTATCCATTGGGGCATGCAGCAGGGATGCCCTCTCCCCCCCCCCCCCCCTGTTTGCCATAGCAATTGTACTGTTGGCAAAACTGTTTAGACTGAAAGGGAAAGACAGAGGCATCGTGGTAGGGGGCTGAGGGCACATAATGTCGCTTTATGTCAATGACTTGCTGCTATATTTGGCAGACAGAGTCCTGGGCACCAAATATATGGTGCAGCTCCTTGAGGACTTTGGTGACTTTTCAGGCTTGAAGATGAATCGGGCAAAGACATGTTTGTTTTCTGTTGCCCAAAAATGGCCTTTGCTGCCAGACCCTCCGCCTGGGCTGGTATGAGACCCCACTACCTTCAAGTACATGGGTATTCAGATGTACCATATGTTATAAGATGTGCAAGAGGGTACCTAAGGAGTGGATTTACACTCTCTTAAGTCCTAGGCTCCCTTCAGGAGATCACACAAACTGCCTAATATGGCACACATTGCAGTCTCTAACTTACCAGTCGGGGGACCTATGTTTTGGTTCTGACAGTTGGATTCCCTCCTTCAGGATATGATTTGAGATGGAGGCTGCCACAGGGTGTCCCTCAAGACGCTTCTGTGACCGTGCTTGGAAGGAGGATTGAGAATCTCCGACATTGAGTTATACTTTGAATTATCAGGTGATCCACTCCAGCCCAGCTGCAGTGGATCACCTGATGGCTAGATGGCGTGAATCAGGCAGAGCTTGGTCCCATTGGACTGGAGCCAAACCAGGTGGCATTATTGATGAAGCTACTCCAGCGGGCGATGAGGATTATGCATTCCAGACTCCTGCTGACTGCTGCTCTTAAATGTTGGTGCAAGTGTGTGAAGCAAATGCAGGGGCACACACTTTATGCTCCTGCTGTGTCAGTTGTGGGACTTCCCCATGCAGATCCTTTATCCTTCTTTACAGGAGCACAGCTATCTGAAGTTGAGCTCATAATGGTGGGTGATCGTTTCCACATGGGCACATAGTTGCCTATGTCGGAGATGATGACGCAGAACAAACTGCCCCCAGCCAATTTCTAACCTATGAAGCCCTGGGAGGACATTCGGAGATCTATTGGATAGCAGCAGTTATAAGCCCTGACCCCTGTTGTGCTCAAACTGCTGGTGACAATTGAATTGGAAAGGCACCTTGTGACATGATTCTATAAGGTGTAAAACAGGATGGTCCCTTGTATGCACTTAAAACCAAGTGGAAAGCAGTGTTAGGCCCCTGAGACCCATAGTGGAGATGGATGATGGCACATCCTCAGAACATGTCATTGAACACACTTCTGTAATACTTACAATTCAAATATACTCACATGACAAATCTAACGCAGCACAAAGTTAGGGTCATATGTGGCTGTGAGCCTCGGGGATTCCCCCGATGTGCGCACTTAGATGCTGATTTTTGTCGCATGACCTTTTGCTGCCATCAGCTTTACTGGGCCAAGGTCCTGGACTGGCTAAATCACACGCTTAACCTAACTTTTGCATGCATAATGGAGATATGCCTCTTGGAAGTGTTCCCTAGGCCTAAAAACACTAAAGGCCGTCAACCCGTTCTTAGAGGTAGATGGCAATGAGTTGATTGTCCAAAAGTGAAGGTGTGGGTGAAAGATGTGGCCACGTGGGCCAAGGCAGTGGAGAGAGCACTGCAGAAGGAGTAAGCCCGGGGGTGTTAAGACGACTCAGAGCGGTATTGTGAGCAGAGGTACTAGAGGTGTTGGAGAGTGCCTTTGAGGAGACGTGCCCCACTCCTGAAGCCAGGGGAGGCCGACTCCAATAGCAGTTAGGTGCTCAGTGGTGAAGCCCGCAACCACCCAGACTGGACCTTTCTGTTGTCCCAGATGCATAGCGCTCCTTAGATACCAGTAGCCCTTGAGTCCATGACTCCTTCCTAAGGCCACTAGCAGGCAGTCCTATTTTATGCAAAACCCAGGATCCCAGCAGATCACCTTGGGTAGCCCCTCTCTGCACACTCAATTGGCAATCTGCAGCACAGTTCCCAGAGCCTAATATTTAAGAGTTTTTTTATTTAGTTTTGTTGCGCCCAAACTGGTATATGACTCGCACACCTGACGGTTTCACATCCTCGTGGAATGATGATCTTCAGGACGCACTGAATAATCCAGAATCTGGGGTGGACAACTTTAGGGTCCCTTTATTAGGGGACAACGTGGATTCCAGTTGACTGTCTCTCCCATGCTTCATAGCTTACGTCTGATTAGCCCAGTGGGATATATCCAGCTGATATATGCCAAGCAGCCTTATCCAGCATGAAATGGTGGGAAACACTAGCCTTTTGGGAATTTGGGTTGCATTGCATTAAAGTTGGGTTGGTTATATTTCACTGCATCATCCTCTTCAGACTAACTTAAGATTCCTAATGATGGACCAGCTGTTCATAATGTAACTGTCTTGAGTTGTCACCCTGTACGTGTAAAGTTATTGGAAAAACATGCAAAGAAATGTAAAACAATGATTGAAAGGGTTACAATTGAGATGTCAATAAACACAATAAAAAAAAAGAAAGGGTAGATCTGTTATTCCACGTAGAACCCCACCAATATTATGGGAAGATCATGTGTTTCAGGGGAGGGGGGCAGATTTACTCTTCTAACTCCAACCCAAAGCATAGGAGAAAAAGAACATATTAAAGAGAAGGGCAGATTCACTTTTCTAACTTCAATCCCACAAAATTTGAGAAATGTGCATATATTTAGGTCAAATTTACCCTTCTATATTTATTTCCCAAAACAGTTTTTTAAATCTATTTATTTATGGGAGTTGGATCTACCACTGTAACTCATATATCTAAGTAATATTTTGAATCTATAAGTGTATCTTGGTATGGAGTCATTTAGCCATTTTTTTGCTGTTTCTCCCATGCTTAATAGGTTAAGTCTGATTAGCCCAGTAGGATATATGCAGCTGCTATATGCTGTATGCCAAGCACTCTTGTATGAAGTCACTTAGCCAGTGAGACACATTTTGCTAGAATTGATAATAATCAAGGCTTTTATAGACGTCGTAATCGCATCACAGTTACAAGGGGAAACAGTAATTACATCGCATGCATTACAACACATGCAATTACAACATGGTCGTTACAACGCAGTTTATTACATCGACTTGCTGTAGGGAGTGCGCTAACCTAAGGAATAGTATAATTTACTATTCCAACACCTTCCCTACTGTTGCGCACACTGGAGCTAGAATAGTAAATTATACTAAATAGTAATAATAAATTATAGTATTTCTAAGCCCAGCACGCCCCCTACAGCAAGTCGATGTAACGACTTGCGTTGTAATGTACTGTGAGGTAACAACGCAGTTCTTGTAAACGCATGCGATGTAAGGTGCTATATTCATGTACAAGTGGTAGTGCTGTAGACACCTACATGATCCCTGGGGCAAGAGAACATAGAAACATAAAAAAATAATCATATTCTCGACCTTATATGTTTTTTACATACTTGAGTGTCTGTAAAGAAAGTTGTCGATTGGAAGCATAATATTTCCAGTAAAATGTTTAAATGCAAACATGATAGCAACTGTAATCAACCTACAAAGCTATAAACTTAATCAAGGGGTGATAACAGAGAACTGGAATAAAGAAAAAAAGAGTCATGATACATCTTCACTCTAAACATACATAGCTCCATTAGATTGAATAGTGATGCAGAAATGTCTGTTTATTTACATCTGAGTTGTCTTTCATATGAGGTATGATAACAACCGTTCCCCTCTTATAATGATACTTTTAACATTTTATTTTTATTTACAGGTGGCAGAGATGTATTCAAGGGTCAAAGAATGAAAAGAAGAGAAACAGGTGAAACAATTGTTACTATTATATCTAAACAGTTGTGTAATCTATATTTATCTTTGCTCTTTTGAATTTGATTATTATTTGTCACTGCTTTATATACGTATGGATATGCTATGTAATCAATTAAAGGCCATCAAAACAATATCCTGTACCTAAGATTTTTCACTTCATAACACATGCTTACACGATGGAGCAGTGGCAATGTACCAGGATTATTCGAATGGCCCCAGTCCAATTCTCACTTTGGAATATATTTTTTCATATACTAAACAATTTTCAGTCTTCCCTTTCTTATAATGTCCCTTGTTGTATTTGTTCAATTACTTTAAAGTGTTTCATGTCTACATAATGTCACTATTCTGTTGCATATTTTTTATCAAGAAAACTGGTCCAGCGTGAAAAGCCGAGCCATGTTGCTGATGTACATGTGCACTAAATAAAACACATGTTTCTTACCCCACAAACCCTCCGTGTAGTGCTGGCTTTCTTGAAAGAAAGAAAGGACTGTTCATACTATTTTGGCAGGTGCCTGTCTGGGTTATGCTTCTGGCACAGTTGATCAGGGACTGACCTTTTGGGGGCTTTGCAGAGCACTATTTAATGTTTCTATGCATTTTTACAAAGATTGTGTTTTAATGTTTTTATTATGAATATATGTTTAGATTTTTGCATTCTGTATTCAAAATGTAAGCATCCACTTTCCAGTTGTATTTAATTCATTGTATTTTTTAAATATTTCATATAGACATGTGCGATTTAAACATATAAAACAATCATTTGTGTAATAAATCATCATTTATTCCCAAATGCCTATGCAAATTAGCTAAATACTTGTCTTTATTAGATTGTTTAGATTAACTAAATATTTAGTTTCAATTATTTAAAAATGATGTAGTCTTATTTAATTCAATAATTACATTATTTTAACATACTAGTCAGCCAATCCTCTAATAAACCTCACCATACAAATGAAATAATAATTTTATGTATTTCAATGGACATATAAACCGAAAAAACTGCTTAATTTTAATATAATTAAAACAACCCACATAGGCAAAAATATAACATTATTAAATCCACTACCCACCTACTTAACTAATAAAGGAGCTAAAAAATATTTAGATTATAATAACAATTATTTAACATATATTTTGATATAAATTAAAATACAAAAAACAGTAGACATAAACGTATTTATAACAGTATTTAAGTAAATGACATTTTCAATATCAATATCTTTTGCAATCATAAAAAATGTATATTTGCTAGTGGTTGGTTAAATATTCTGTTCCACTGTGAAATTAGCTGAATTTTGGACACTCTGCATAACTCTTTAATGCCGAGTTGTGGCCAAATACCGCCAATCACCGTGTGGCGGAATTTTCCTTCTGCGAGGCTCCAGAATATGCAAGCTGGTGAGCACAATTTGGAGTCCCTAGCGTGATTTTCTAATGCGGGAGGTCACCAGCCTGTGTAAGCGGTTGCAATAAGAGGGCTGCCATTTGAGCAGATTTGCTGCTGCTTAAATAGATTTTCTACTCGAGCGACAGCAAAATCAATTCAAATGGCCCCAAATTCTTGCTCAATTCGTGCTGCAGTTCCCACTGGTTTTCAGCACTGCTTGAGCTACTTTCACTAAATTGTGGTGCGAGCGGGGCGAGCTGCAAATTTTCTGGCCATGGGTGGAATTCCGCCGAATTTTTCAGGGTTTTTCTGTAACTCTGCAGAAGTCTGAGCCCCACACACCCTAAAAACTTACCGTTGCTATTCTGCCCCACAATATTTTTGAAGTCCCAATATGTTAAGCCAATGTGATATTGTTTCACCACTGGGACAGAGATTAATCTAAAATTAGACATTCTGAAGAATGAGGTCAGGAAAGACATTCTCCTGTATGGTAATTCACCTAATTACATGCATGAATCAAAGTCCAAGTTTGTTTTACTCCCAGGCAATTAATCCTCATATTAGCTGCTGAAGATGGTGATGTTCAATTATATCCACAATGCTAGACATCGAAAAGTTATGTGGAGTTCGATTCACAAAAACATATTTTAAAGTGCACTTGGATATCTAAATATATATACAAAATTTGCTTTGCTATGTTTTGTTATTGACATCTTGCTATTGGAATATGATTCGAATTTTGCACTCTTAGCTTGGGTTAGACACCTCTATAGTTATGTACAACCTGTCCAAAGAGCAGGCATCATCGAACCATGCATGAATGCATCCCATTTTCCAATAAGGAAAATGGGCTGCATTTCAAAATAAAAAAACTGCTTTATTTAAAAAGCAGTCACAGACATGGTGGTCTACTGACCCCAGCAGGTCACCATGCCTGTGAGTTCCAGCGGGTCACAAATTGCATCTTGCTTCATGAATATTAATGAGGCAGGGCCCTTGCGACCCAGTGGTAATCGTAAACAGTGTAAAAACACACTGTTGTACATAGCTGTTTGCGATTTCCTTATAGCGAATCTCAAACATTTGCTATTAGGAAATCACAAACAAAAGTCCAGGTACATCTGAGCCATCATTCTACATCCCCTTTAGAGCAGATTTAATGCCCCATTGTCTACACCTCATATACCCGACGGCAGCAAACACATGCCCCCCATGTTAATCGAGGCCTGCCAACATGTTTCACGTTTTTGTCTTGCAAGGTACTGCCGACATTCTGGCCGGTGGTGCTCTCTGATATTGCACAGACTGCTCAGAACTATCCAATGTGCAGCTTTGCCACCTGGATCTATTTTCACTGCCCAAAGCCAAAAAAGCCCCTACAAAATGTATTGACTTAATATTATTGTTGACTAAGAGGGCAGTGTTGATGTGATGAGGCCAAACGCGGCCCCTCAATTGATCGATGAACTGAGAAAGTGCTCAGGTGGGAGCTGGCAAACAGCACAGCTCTTCGCAGAGAGGAGAAGTGGGGCCTGCGAAGGCGTCCCATGGCAGCCTTTTGGGATGGGATTCTTCAAACCTTTACAAAACATGCCCGGGATGACACTCACTCTTCATAGACACCCTGTTCAGTGGGGTCTCTGGGCTCTATGAGCGGCTCAGAGATGCCTTCATTTGATCCCCTCCTTTACTCTGGCACTATACGGGCTTGACCCTACTTCACAGCACACATAGACTGATCCTGCTCCCTTTCCAGTATTGTTGTTTCCATACACACTGTTGTATGGTGATGCCCTTGCACCGAGCTTACAATTGCCAGTGTTCTGGGGTGAAGAGTTCCCTCGGGGGGGAGGGGGGTATACTTTTTGCATACACTGCAGTTTTAATTTGTACCTGGCATCAGTTTGGGTCAGTGTCATAATTCTTGAGTCACACATAAGACAGTGTATTGCTTGTTACCTACAAATGCCAATAAAGATGTATTGTAAAAAAAAAATGAATTCAAAGACCACATTCTCTACATGTATTTTTCAAATTGAAAACTTATCTCTTTTTAATTAATTTTTATTTTTTATTAAACAAAATCATAAACATACATCAGCTTATGATTGTTCTTATTGACAATACTTCGTCCATGATATATTGGCGATCAAAGCAGTGACATTACATGTAAATGAGATATACAACAAACACATAATCAATAGGGGGGAGGTTAGAGGTAAAAGGGGGAGGGGGAGCTCCATACATGTGGTCTTCTACAGTGCAATATATCTATTATATTGGAGGAGGTGCAGCAAATTCACTTTGTATTAGCCCTTGGTGAGCCACGAAACTAGAGAGTTATTTGTGTGATATTTTTCCCAAGTATAAGTACCTGCCGCAATATTGCGCCTATACCATGTCTCGGCCTGCGGAAGTGGGGGAAGTAGGGCCTTTAAGTGTAACCTGACATTCGGGGGAGGAAGTTGGGGAGGGCTGTTGTGTCTGTTGCAGGTAGCAGCGATAAACATACCATATATCTTTGGGCGGTGAGGTGGGTGGCTGAAGTGTTGCATATATATAGGTTTGCAAGTCATAATATGACATGCTGCAGAGCCATGCAGCTTTGGTAGAACTATGTTTGGTTTCCCAGTGTATCGCAATTTCCTTTTTTGCAAACAGCAATGCTATGGTGAGGACCTGCGATGGCATAGTTTTATAACCCTGACTATGCCAAACAAGGCCATTTTTGGAGAGGGTGGGAGTGGTGTAGAGATCACATCAGAGACTATCTGGAATACATCCATCCAAAATGCAGCTATTTGAGGGCATAAATTTAAAAATTGAAAACTTATCTCAGGAAAAATTCTTATCATGATTATGTATGGGATTTCATTTTAGTTACTAGAAATAATAAACATTAATGACAAAAATTGACCATGGCAAGTTAGAAATAAATATGCTACACAACTTACCAACAGGTCCATTGACTTCAGCTCCCAGGTAATGCTTTAAATCTTTTCCATGCAATACTATATCTTCTCACCAATGTTGCACCTGTTGCATGCTTCTCCTTAGACCACCACCTTGCCAGACCCAAAAGGCAACCCTCTTCCACTGAATGTGTTGCTTGATTAGGGGATAGCCCTGTCCTACACACCCTCCTACCTGAAGCATATGTGTAGGTATCTTACCAAATTAATACCAGCACGTCGATTTCTTCGACATCAAAGATTTTTTAGCTGGTGGTAGTGAGTGGCCCTCCTGCAGTCCTTGGCTACAATTAACTACCTTTGGTTTTTGCTTTGTTCGCCATAAGTTGGCAGGGTATGCTCAGACGTGAGTCCCTTGCTCACTTTGCCACTGGATTCAAGCAAGCCTGGCCGAAGACGGCTGAAATGCCAGAAACCGGTCCTAGGAAGCTTGTTTCCGGTCCAGGAAAGACATGGCTTGGCAGTTCGGGCTGGACTGTTCCCATGAGGCACAGGGTCAGACTGATTTGCATATGGCCATGTCTGAACTGGGGTGGCAGAGTGGGCTAAAGAACGGTGATGGATTAAACCCAGATCAGTTGACTGGGGGTGAGTGCTTGCAATGTTCAACACTCCATCCATCATTTCCTTTGGTTTTTGCTACAATTAACTACATCACAAGTGAAAAAAGCCACAAATGCAATCCAGATAATGGATTTAAATCAGTTGTTGGTTACTTAAGTTTAGAGTAGAAGCCTAACTACTTACAAAGTACTTATTTAGAAAGCTTGTTGACAGCCTTTGATCTTTTCCCAAATTTGAAGGGTGAAGGATATAGATTCATTGATGAAGTTCGGCATGGCGTTTGTACTGTTTTGAGTGGGTTTCCATCACAAAAAACATACATGTTCTATAGCATCATAGCATTCCTATGTATTTGATTCTTCATACAACAAATACAACTTAATTTTCCATTTGAAGCACATAATTATATTGGTAGACCTTAATTACTAATCAAACATTTATATTTTATATATAATGCATTGTTGGTCACTACACATTTCATTGAAATACATTTTTCTTTTTTAAATAATGTAAAAACAAAATGCATATATCTGTACTATATATGTCATGCTTAATAAACACTTTAGTAAAATTTATATTTTTTAAATCATACAGTAAAAACAAATAGTTATTTGTTTGAGGTGTATGAGTACCCACTACAAATGATAATCACAAAACTTGTCAGGAGAAAACCCTCAATGTCTCAAAATTCACTTTAGCTGAAACCCCCCAGTGAATGAAATTGGGTTATTGGTTAAGGGGGCGGAAGCCCTACTCAGGCAACAACCACAGTCCATGTCAGGTTGAACCACAAAAGTACCTAAATTAACCTGTGCCTAACCCAATGGTAGCTTCCCTCAAAAACAGTCAGGATAAAGTTAGATCCACTGTGTAAATTATTTATGTATTACACACACAAGAAAAATCCCAAACCAATTTATAAAAACAGGCTAACTTTTAATAAATGAAACAACACCAAAACAAATTAAATCAGTAGAACCGGAGTTTTGAATTTTTGTGATTTAGTTAATCACAAGGGGTGTATTGGGCCAGATCTCAGCTTACCTTCTACTTTGACAATTTCTCGATGAAAATTTCAGGGGATGGTAGAGATTAGTGGGGCAAGGCAGCTGTCTGTATTCGAGGAGGGGTCGTCAGCGCAAAGGAGCATTTTAATGAAGTCTTGGTGAAGCCTTTGACAATGGCGGCAAAATGCTCAAAGTGGAAAATGCTGGATTTCCAGATCGACAAGTTTGTTGTCGATGGGGACCTAGTCACTGTTGAGCCTGGTGAAGAGTTTTACCTGTGGACTTAGACAACTTTTTGGAACTCGACAACCTATAGTGTGACGAAGCTGCAAGCTGTAGCCGAAGAGGGCTTTACAAGGCTAGATACATTTGCTGTGTGGTCCCACTGAACTGGATTTGCTCCAGTGGAGAAGAACATATCAGGAGCTTGCCTGCACAAAGTCAGGCCAACCGGCGATGCAATTTGAGTGAATCAGCTGTCTTTTGTTGGTTCTGCAGACACCTTTTGATATTATTTCTTCTAATTTCCACTTTTGTAGGATTAGGCAGGAGCAGTACCATCAACACTACCACAAAGGAACCAGGAGATAAAGGGCACCACTTGGGGGGTTGGGAGTCACTCCAGCAAAGGCCAGGTGCAGGGTTCAAGGTCTCTGGAGGTTGTTACGTCTATGTAGCTAACACAGGAGACCAGCCAACTAACCCCTGGAGTCACTTCTGGTAGTCTTGGGTTCAAGGAGATTGTCCAGTTCTCCTTCAATCAGCAAGATAAGCCTCCAGCAGCAGGACCCTCCTATGGTAGCAGGAGAGCAGTCCTCTGGGAGCCCAGGCAGTCCTTATGAAGTATTGCACAGGTCCAGGAGCATACTGAGAAGGTGTTTTTGGGTATCTAAAATGTATGCCAGCCTTTGAAGTGGAACACCCTGGCCACATCTGGTTATGGGAAGCTCTTCCCTTACCCTGCTGAGGCTATAAGAAGTCCAGGGTGACAAACGTCTAGTGTCAGGTTCCTTTGTGCGAGCTGGATGCAAAACCTTTGACATGTAAGGGAGCTAGGGAACAGCTCCACCCCAGCCATTTATTTCCTTTTTTTCCCACTGTCTGGACGGAATACACAAAGCTCAGCAGCGAAGCCACTGACCCATGACACTGACAACAGGCACCAAAATGATAAGGATAAGAAAATGGCAACTTTCTGAAAGTGGAATTTTCAGACTTATAATTTCAAATCCAACATTACCATTAAAATAATTTTAAATTACAACTCATTGGAGTCCCTACTTGACATTCCTATCTGTTCCCAATCATAAGTTAGCCCTCTTTACATATAATAAGCGAACCCAATGTTATCCGATGATTAGAGATAGGCCTTATAGTAGTGAAAAAACGAATGTATTTATTTTTACTACCAGCACTTGTAAACTTAACAACACATGGCCTACTTTTTAAATACCATGCACTCTGCCGAGCTGCTTTTAGGGCCTACAATAGGGTTAACATGCATGTTTTAAAAAGGAAGGTTTAGGTTTGTAAAACGGTTTATATTGCTAGGTCAAAATGGCAGTTTACAACTGCACTACAGGCTTCAGTGGCAGGCCTGAGGCATGTTTTAAAAGGCTACATCATTGGTTGGCACAATGAGTGATGCAGGCCCTGGATACATGCAGTGATATATAGTAGAGACATATAAGTAAAGCAAATATGTTAATCAGGTGTAGACCAGTTTTACCATGTTTGAGGGAGAGAGCACAAGCACTTTAGCACTGGTTACAAGTGGTAAAGCGCAGAGTCCTAATTCTAACAAAAGCATTTTCAGTAGCTCATCACTTTTCTCGAGCCTGACAATACACCAAACTACACATCAACTATATCCATTAGGCACATAATTTAATAAGAATTATAAGCATTAAGACAACCCAAAAGGGAATTTAAAACAGGGCATAAAAAATACCATTATAAATCATTGTTATGTAATAATTACAGGATTGAGAATCGTGATGAACGACACATGACCTGTCTATCATGCCGACAGGCAAAAAAGCTCCATATGCACTGCACATACAAGTGAGCTGTATTAGCACAAAGGTGCACCAAAACATGGCTATAAACCATTAGCATGTAATAACTGTAGGATCCAGGAATTGTACGATCCTATCAATACTCCCCAAGTGGATAGGTCTGTCTCCCATGATCGAGTCAGTAGGTCATTTAAAGGTAGGGAGAGTAAGGTAGTAACATTACCAGTACAATATCCATCTCTATTGCCCACTCCTAGGGATAAAGGGCTGTTGATCTCTAACAGTTTTTTCCCCTTTCCCAGATGGATCAGAATGATTGACCACTGGGGATAGGGGTGCCCATAATAGATCTTATTCCTACAGTCCATGACCCAGTTGAGAGTACGGAAGATTCCACTCGAAACTGTAAAATTATTACCTGGAATATTGCCGGCCTCAATTCTAAGAAAGACGATCCTCTATGGCTGAACATCATAAAACAATATGATATAATCGCCCTACAGGAAACATGGGACAAGGGGGACGGTTTTTGGGTAGATGGTTATAGATCTTTTTCCCTACCGGCATGTTCTTCCAAGGCTGGTAGAGCGAAGGGAGGACTGATGTTCCTTTTGTCCCATAACCTTAAAGGCTCACTATCTAGATTAGAGGTTGATTCGACTAATCTATTGGTTTTGGAAGTAAGCCGCCCAAATAATTTTAAATTGTTATTGATTAATTTCTATAATTCAAGTGATAGAACAGATACTAATCAGCACTTGAATAAACTGAATGATTTTTTAGTTGAATATAGGAGAGTTCAATCCACTATTTGTTTCATATTGCTTTTAGGGGATTTTAACACACATTTATGTGACCATTTTTGTCATATATCTGATAACTTGGTTTATACTAACTCAGAGACCCCGCATTTTGAGCATTCCCCTCGAGGTGTTGCCCTGGAGAGTTTTCTGTCTGAAATAGATCTTTTCGAACCCTCTTTTGCTAACTCCTTTGATCGCTATCATACATTTAAGATAAGTGAGACAATTATCGATTATATCTTTTTGTCTCATAATTTACTTGAAAAGGTCATTTTTTATAATGCCATAGCCTCTCCTTTTAGCGATCACAATCCTGTTCTGCTGGAATTGGCTTGTAATTGTGGGTTCCTAGAATCGAGAAGGGGAACACTTAGTCCTAATAACTTGGTAACTTGTGATCAAAACAGGAGGCTTAAGTGGACCAAAGTGTTACCCACCCTATTCTTTAATGACTTATGTACGAACACCAGGGATCTTATAACATTATGTAACGACCCCTTAAATTCGGAGGACATTACATTGGAAGCTTTTGTGGGTATCTGTTCTCAGATTGCTAGTGATCTGATTACTAAATCCAATGGGTATGTGCAGCTGAAAGAAAAATGGTTTGATAAAAAATTGCTCGCAAGCACATCGTGCTTTAATTTTAGCATTGAAAAACATAGGCCCTTGATAGCGAGTCGTAGGAAACTATACAAGCTTGCGATCCAAAAGCGAAAATCAGAAATTAAAGCAGAAACCTGGGATGCTCTGCTATCTGTCAACGTTTTAAAAGATAGTGCCAAGTTTTGGTCCATTGTTAATACTCCCCTTTTTACAGGTTTGGACAATAGCTGCCAGGACAATAATGTTACGGAAGCCCAATGGTTGAACCATTTTGAAGGGATCTATGGTTCTAATGATCCCTCCGATCTAATGTCTGACAACTTTTCGCAGCAAGGTTTACCTCCTCTTATTTTTGCTGTCGAGGATATAGAAAAGGCCATAATAGACACATCAAGTAATAAAGCACCAGGCCCAGATCATGTCCCAGCGGATATTTATAAGCATAATCCCAGTTTCTGGGCAAAGATTTTGGTAAATGTTTTTAATGCCGTGGCTTTGATTGGGCCTCCTCCATCTTGGTGTCATTCAACAATTATTCCGGTCTTTAAAAAGGGTCAACGGAGTGAACCAAGGTGCTGCAGACCTATATCCTTGATTAATTCGGTTGTTAAAGTATTAGGCAAAGTTATTTTAGGTAAGATCACAGATTGGGCTGATGATAATAAAATTATAAGTAACTTACAATATGGATTTCGTAAAGGCCGAGGCACTATGGATCAATGCTTGAACCTTTTTATGCCAATAGGAAAATATACTATGGCTAAGGAGGGCACGCTGAAGTTGGCATTTATGGACCTGACCTCAGCTTTTGACCTGGTTAACAGGTCGAAGCTGTGGTCCATTCTATTAGAAATGGATCTGGATCCGCCTTTGGTCTATTTCTTAGTAGATCTCCATCGCGATCTTAACGCTTCGATTAGGTTGTCCCAGGATGGTAGATGTTCCAAACCTTTTAAATCTAGGAGAGGGGTTCGACAGGGGTGCATTATGGCACCCCTGCTTTTTACTCTATACATTAATGCCTTGAACAAAACTTTGGTTAAAGCGAGCTTGGATACTCCACGTGTAGGAGATACTTTAATTCCAGTTCTCCTATACGCGGATGACGCTGTTTTATTGGCTAGGACGGCGGTAGGTCTACAGCGTCTATTAGATGCATTTGGAGAGTTTATGCTGTCCTTGGACCTAATTGTAAACATTGGTAAATCGCATGTTCTGTCAATAGGCCGTAGAGCTACAAAACCAAGAACTTTTTACTGTAATGGAGGTTTAGTGTCTTCTGTCCCCTCTTTTACCTATTTAGGGGTAGTTTTTGATGAAAGGAGTACTTGGGCCCCACAACAAAAATTAAAAAAGAACGCAGTAATTAGATCTACTTCTGCTGTACTAGGTTTTGTTAAACGATTGGGGGCAAAACCAATGGAGGCCATCATAAAAATATACACCTCTAAGTGCCTGGCCATAGCAGGATATGGTTCCGCTATTTGGGGTTATAAACCCCAATTAGATCTACAGGTTGCGGAAAATAGTTTTCTGCGGAAACTCCTTTCATTACCACAATCTACCCCTAATTTTTCTCTGCACCAGGAACTAGGATTGAGATTTTTATCTGACACTCTGAGCTTGGCGCCGTTACTCTGCTGGCTCAGAGTGTGGCTTAACTCAGATTTAACTCTCAATCAAGAGATACTTGGGGATTGTGTTAAATTGGATAGAGTTAGTAATATTAAGTGGTTGGTTTATGTCAAATCTATGTTCTCCAAATTGGGACATCAGGAGCTATATGATCACCCGGAAAACATTAGGAAGGATGATCTGAAATGGATAAAAAGCAATTTTATAAAAATGATGATGATGGAAAGGGAAGGGAATGAGATACAAAAACCATCAGTAAGGGCTCGTTCCCTAATAAAAACTACCTTGACAATAGAACCCTACCTACTTATAGTCATTAAACCATTTCATCGTTGGCTCCTGACTAGATTCCGATTTAATCTAATACATTTTAGTTTGGGGGACTACCCGATTTGGTCTAAACCTGAGGATGCAGGACTATGTTCCTGTGATAATTACTCCATTCAAGATACTTTACATTTTTTATTGTTTTGTAAACACTATTCTATGATTCGGAAGAAGTTTTTGGTTCCTCTACTTAGTAAGAAGGGCTTTCTTCAGGCCAAACCTGCCCTACTTTATCTACAAATGTTAACCAATACCTGGGAAACTTTTTGTATAGCCTCTTTTTTAGTGGCTGCAGTTAGGTGGAGGGGTAGGACCATAGCCAATAGTAACTTTTTGTTTGATTAGACATGATATGAGTTTATGGCTTGGTATTCCTCATGTGATCATGCTTGTTTATGCACTTTAGTCTTGTGAGCAATGAAATAATTTTTATGATTGGTTTTATGATGAACTTAATAGTGTTATTTATTGTATTTTGTATATGTATATGAATGTAAATGTTGTTTTGTACTTTTATGATTTTAATTAATCGATTAAAGTGGATTGAATTGGAATTGGAATTGGATCCAGGAATGTGTTGGATTATATGTTGATAATCTGCTGATACAGTCAGTCAGTCATAAAGTCTTTATTCGGTTTAAGTGCAAACCATAAAAGCATACTACAATAAATACATATTTAAAAACAGAATTCATTTTTGGTGGGTTTCCAAACTTAAAAAGGAACACAATCAACACAGATAGATTTGACAGGGTAACGTGTCCAGTTAAAAACATTAAAAGGGTACAGTTCATTTCTTCAAGGAGCGAATTACCACAGTTAAAAAGTTCGCAATATTAAAAGTTTCCCAAACATTGTTTAACAGCTGGAGATACAAAAAAGCAGGTCTCACTTGAACAAAGCCTTTATCTCTTAATATAGGGATTAAAAAGCGTTTCCTAATGTCAATAAAGCGCTCACAAAAGAAAAAAAGGTGTATCATATCCTGGGGGGAAAAATTATCACAAGAACAGGGGCCAGGGTCCAACGCCCTTTTCCAATCTTTCTTAGTTCCAATCAGTAAATGTAATTGATTCAGTCTAAATATGGTTAAAAGGAAACGATGATTTGCATTTGTTACATATCCAAGATAGGGTTCCATAGAGGATATTGTTTTACAGAGCTGGTGGGCCCTAACGGTGCCTTTGACCAGCTCCTTCTCTTCCCTTGCCGTGGTAGATATGTACATATGAGTTTCTTTACACCAATTTATGTCACCTTTTACCAGGGTCTCAGGAAAAAGAAACAATTCTGGTCTACCAAGCTTAATCGCCAGGTTCCGAATATATTTCAACCAGGGTATATGAAGCCCATGATCAAGCGGCATACAGTCTCTCAAGATTGTGTGGTTCAGGTGTAAATCCGGGTTAAGCCAAATGCTGATCCATTTAAGCATCGGGGCCAGAGCAATACTATCTTCTAGAAAACCAATACCCAGTTCCTGGTGGATAATATAGTTGGCAGTTGAGATCGGGACTGAGAGGAGGTTTTTTAAAAATCTATCCTCAACAGTCTGTATACTTTTGGCATTATTAATGCCCCAAACCTCAGCTCCGCACAAAGCTATGGAGAGACACTTAGCTTTGTACACCTGGATAAGGGCCTTCATTGGTCTAGCACCTAGTTTTCTGGCGAAGCCCAGAACACCCACTGTTGCTCTTGAAAACACAATCTTTTTTGCCGTTATTTGTGTTACCCCGGAATCTCGATCATCAAAAAGAACACCCAAATAAGGAAAAGAAGAGACCCTGGATAATTGATGACCCCCACATAAAAAGGTTTTAGATTTAGCGGATTTAGGGCCGATGACCATGACATGTGATTTGACAAAATTAACAGATAAGTCCAAAGCCTTCATAAAATCAGCAAATGAATTAAGCAGTAGCTGAAGGCCCACTCCCGTTCTGGCGATTAGGGCGGCGGCGTCAGCATATAAAAGAGCAGGGACTAAATATTTCCCTGCACGGGGGATATCTTTACATGAGGCGATTAGGGTATTGTCTAGATCATTTATATACAGTGTAAAAAGGAGGGGTGCCAAAATGCACCCCTGCCTAACCCCATAAGATATGGGTATATCTTTTGTGCAATTACCCCTTTGATCGTAACGAACTGTAGCTATTAACTCTCTATGTAGATCCGCTAAAAAGTGGACAATATCTTTGTCTACACCTAGTGCAAGGAGCATGGGCCATAATTTTGATCTATTTACACGGTCAAAGGCCGATGACAAATCCATAAAGGCAACCAGCAAGGTACCTTTCTTGGCCACCGTGTATTTACCAATTAAAAGTTGTAGATTTAAACATTGGTCTGTGGTACCCATCCCTTTCCTAAATCCATACTGGACCTTAGAGAGTTTTCCTGATTCCTCTAGCCAACCGTTTAGTTGGGCGAGGACCACCCTCCCCAGAACTTTCACTGAGGAATCTATAAGGGAAATTGGACGGTAGCAGCTCGGGTCGCCTCTATCCCCCTTTTTAAAAATAGGAATGATGACAGATTTCGCCCACGTCGAAGGAAGGCCCAGTTGACAAGCATTTGTGAAAACATTAAAAAGGATTTTGGACCAGAGTTTTATATCTGATTTAAAAAGATCAGCCGGGACTCCGTCAGGTCCCGGCGCCTTATTACTTGTCATTTGCAAGATTGCATTCGTGACCTCTAGTTCTGTGAAGGACAGAGTATAACTCTCAGAGTTAAATGAGGACCCCACCCTCGAGCCATCTCCATCATACACCTGTTTAAAATGGGAATACCATTTTTCCTCTTGGATACCGCATTTAAGCTCATTATTACTTTTACCGTTAAAAAAAGGCTTGTTTACGATAGACCAAAATTTAGCACTATTTTTAATGACATCAATGGACAGGAGTTCATTCCATGCCTCATCCCTAATTTCATTTTTGCGTTTTTTCTGGGCCATTTTATAGGCCTTCCTACAAATGGCAATTTCTGCTCTATCCAGTGGGACCGCTTTAAGAGCTGACATTAGCTTCCGTTGGGCGGATGAGCAGCTGTGATCAAACCATTTCTCCCCGATTATGGGTTTATCCTTACATACTTTTTTAAGATCACTATTTACCTGACAGCAAATTTTATCATAAGCTGTCAGAACTGCTTCACTACAAATCCCGTCTTGTAAACATAAAAGTATTTCATCCCCAACCGTTCCCCACAAGTTTTCAGTAAAATCCTCTGGGACCAGCTGACACCATTTCAGGCGTCGAGTTTGGTCAGTTGGCCTTATGTCCAGTGTTCTGACAGTAAGATTATCAGATTCTCTTTTTTGGAGATCATCAGTGAGAATTAACTGGACAGGGTTGTGATCACTATAAACAGACCATTTTACCTTATATTGACTTACATTATCGGCTAAGTTAGATGTAACAAAGATGTAGTCAATAGTGGAACCTAAGCCACTTCCTTTGTAGGACGGGATGTCATTAGTATGATTGACGGGATAGACCATGGAATTCCCAACAAGAAGCTCCTCTAGAAATATCCCCTGTGGTGTGTGTTCAAAATGTAAGTTTCCTTGATTGTGTGGACCTAAACTGTCCCATATAAAACAATTATTAAAACAGGAATGGACATTAAAATCACCAAGCACGATAACCGAATAAGGATTTTTACAAGATTCATTCTACATTTGTAAAAAATCAAATAGACTGAGTAAGTGTTCATTTGGCGTATTCTTAATAAATGAATTATAAAAATTTACAATGAGCCAGATCCCATTAGAGTTGGATTGGATTTCTACTGCTAAACAATAAGGCGAGCCTGTCTCCACTTTACTATATTTACCATCAATGGTCAATGCGATAAGGGTTAGAAGTCCGCCTTTAGCCCTCCCCCTACTAGAGGCTACGGCTGGTGACCAAAAAGCAGAAAACCCATCCAGCAAGAAGGTATTTTCAGTGTCCCAAGTTTCTTGTAGACCAATAATTTCATGGCCTAATAAACTGACCCTCCAAGTAGGGTCATGAACCTTGTTGTTTAGGCCAGCTATATTCCAACTAAGGACACTTGTACCTGAGGGCATTCGGGGGGCAACAACAGTATCATCCACTCTTTCATCAATGACATTCCCCATCGCAAGCATATCGTTTTGGGTGCCCTCTCTACTCGTAACTGGCACAGAACCACTGGAAACCATGTCCTCTTCTTCTATAGAGGAAGAACTTTCCCTAATAAATCTAGAAGTAGCCCCAACAGGGTGCAGTCAATCATTAGAATCCAGGTTACTCAAAGCCTGAAAACGATTTGAGATAACAAGACCTTGAGGAAACTGGCCTTCAGGATGACGTACTCTGCCCTCCAATGGAACACTATGGGGTAAATGTATCTGTTGTTTGTAGAAATAACCCAATGAATGAAGGGTAATGCCCTCGTCAGTGTTGGGGAGCAAAGTAGCTTTTGATAAGATATTATGCACTATGAAGGGATTTCTAAAGTTTATTACAACACAATCCCCCTTTATAGTCTCGCGCGAGCGCCCAACCCAGGAAACTCTTCTCGTTGTTAAAATCAGGTGGGCTAAATGTGCTGGAAAACCATAATGCTTATTTAACCACGAGACTGATTTATTTTTAAGGGATTCATGGGTTTCAGGGATAGATTTCTGGGCAACATCCTTCAAGGGGGGTACATTTGTTAACACTACAACAAGTGGGTTCGACAACCAGTGGAACTGTACTGTTTAAAGTATCCTTTGGGGGCCTAGGGGTGTCAGCAGAAACAGGTAGACCCTCGGCTACTCTAGTCATATTCCCAGGGGAATTAATCTTACGTGCCAAAAGATTACGTAGGCCTTCAATCTCAGTAGATAGTTCATCAATCTTGGAAACTAAGGGTTCAACAATTTTCAAAATTTTGGACTCTAAGAGACCTACCAAGGAATCAAATTGATGAGAGTCTGGCTTGGCCATAGGATTATTAAGGATGGCAGGTTCCTTGGTGACCTGATTTGTTGAGGCAGGACCCGCTTTTTTATGAGTACTTCGTACGCAACCCTGTTTCGCATGAGTGCGTTTACGAGATCTTAGCACTCTCTGTGTTGACAGGTCCGGCGAGTCTACTACGGTCTCATTTGCATCAGTTACTAAATCCCTATTAACTTTGGGAGATTCTAGTTCAGTAGGGAATAGATCGCCCGTGGTTAACAAATCATTATTCTCATTTAAACAGTTCGTGGGATGTGATGGGGGAAGTGGGGGAGAGGATAAAGTGACTGTGTTATTTAACAAAGGGCTAGTAGTCGGTGAGTTTGAGCCCTGTCCTAAAGATTTACGCCTATCGTTGTTTATTTTAGTGACTACTTTAAATAGGTAGTTATCTAATGTTGACGTAGACGAGGATTTACTGCTAGCAATAGCTTTAGCCATATTGAGCAAACCCCTGAGGAAGCCTATAACTTAGATTAAACTATGGCACAATATGACAACACCAGCACGTATGATAATGCCTAAAAGCCAAATATGAACAAATTAAGAACAATACAACACGATCAATAAACCATAAAGAGGGGAGAACGCCCCCAACGTGTGATTACTTCTATAGTCTTATAGAGTCTTACACGTTAGTGTGGTGGCCCGTCCCGGCCTCAATCGGTCCTCTGAGGGCCACAGAGGGCCCGCCCTTTGCCCGGGCTTAGCCCGGCGCCGCCCGCGCACGTCCCGCGACGCGGAGGGAGCCTCGCGGTTTTAAGCGCCTCCGGGCGTGCAGGAAGCGGAATCAGGAAGTGGCGCTTTGAACTCTGGGGGCTGTAGTCCCCCCACACGGCGGCCAGCAAAAGAAATGGCGGCGGGGGAGACCACAGCGCTTCCACTCCCCAGGTATGCAGGTATGCAGAGGTGCGCAGCAGAGCGTCCGTCCGGTGAGTATATGCTTCCGAAATGCCCCCCGCTCCACCGAGGGAGCCTCGCGGTTTTAAGCGCCTCCGGGCGCGCAGGAAGCAGAATCAGGAAGTGTCGCTTTGAACTCTGGGGGCTGTAGTCCCCCCACACGGCGGCCAGCAAAAGAAATGGCGGCGGGGGAGACCACAGCGCTTCCACTCCCCATGTATGCAGGTATGCAGAGGTGTGCAGCAGAGCGTCCGTCTGGTGAGTATATGCTTCCGAAATGCCCCCTGCTCCACCGAGGGAGCCTCGCGGTTTTAAGCGCCTCCGGGCGCGCAGGAAGCAGAATCAGGAAGTGGCGCTTTGAACTCTGGGGGCTGTAGTCCCCCCACACGGCGGCCAGCAAAAGAAATGGCGGCGGGGGAGACCACAGCGCTTCCACTCCCCAGGTATGCAGGTATGCAGAGGTGCGCAGCAGAGCGTCCGTCCGGTGAGTATATGCTTCCGAAATGCCCCCCCTGCTGATACGATATGTATAAAAACATTATCATATAGGAATATATTGAACTACATGCTGTAGAGCTACTGATGAAAAATGACTTGATGCGCACCACATATATGAATATGTTGCAGTAGTGTATGAGAGTAGGATCTGCTTCTGATGGTTACCCCCACTTTTTGCTGCTGTAACACTGTTTTTCGACTTTAGTCTGGCTGGGGCCCTGCTATTTAGGAACCCAGCCTAGCTGCTTCCTCTCTAAATGGATTCCTAGTACCTTAGGTACACCACAGATTGGATTATGAGGTGCCCTTATAAGTCCCTAGTATATGGTATACTATGTACCCAAGGCATAGGTACCCCAGTGGCCTACCAGGGGCTGAAGCATGTATTATGCCACCCCTGGGAAGCCCTCCAAAATGACACCACAGGTCTACTACTGCAGCCTGGGTAAGGTGGTGCATGCACCTCTTACAGAGATATAGGTTCACTATATCTCACCTATCACGGCACATACAAACCTATCAGTCACCCCAATGGCAGGCCTTATCAATCCTGAAGGCAGGGTGCTTGGTTTTGTGTGAGAGGGTGCCCATGCATGAGCAGAGCCCCTCTGCAGCCTTCAGAATCTCTTCTCCGGGGTTGTCTGTGATGCAGCCTGACCATATACTCTTAAGTGCATTATAACCAAAGGGTAAATGCTAACTTTGGACTGGCTGCACGGAAACATGTCGAGTTTGGTGTCAAACACCTTCAAATCATACCCCCACACCAGTAACTGGTGTGGGAGTATGACCCCAACCTTCTAGAGGGACAGACATGACAGCACCGGTATACCCGGTACCAGCTTAAAAGAGGCCTGGCATCACAAAATGGATGCTGCAGCCACAGACACGAGTCTGGCCTCCTGCTGATGACCGAAACTCTGGCAGAGGTGGCATGGACAATAGGTTTCCTGTCACAGGGAGGTGCTACCACCTCCCAGACAGGCTTTAGTGTATTGGGGCTGGGTGGGTGCACTCAGAGAGTGCTTTGAAGTCCTGCACTGGGGGCACATTTGGTGTCCCTGTGCATAGTCCAGCTCAATCCGGTTACAGGGGCTACCAGCCCCTGCTCTGGTGCGAAACTGGACAAAGGTAATTGGTGTAGCCACCCCTCTTTCCAAACCCTCCCATAGGTGGGTCCCCTCAGTTAGTCCAACCCCTTCCTTGGATATAAAGAAGGATCCTCTGTAACCAGAACTTTAGATATTCCTGGACAAAACTCTGAAACTGAATCCTGGACCTTCGACGATCTGTTCAACGCCAGATGACTGAAGAATCTCCCTTGGAGTAAAGGAGTTACTCCCCTGCTTGGCAGTCACCAAAGACGCATCTGTCCGGGCTGCATCTCCAAAGCTCTCGCTGGACGCTGAAGACTTTGCAATGCAAGTGGTAGATTTCCAGACTTCCCAGAGGCTGACCAGAGTCCTCAGCAAAGATGAGACCTATAGCCCTCGTGGGTACTGTGGAACCAGAACCCTTGGACACCGTGCACATTTGCTAGTGCAATAGCTTCACAACGTCCCTTGAGGCTGTGCATTAGGTCACTTGTAGCCCAGACTTCAAGCAGTGGATCCACCGAAGATTGCAGGCCTACTCACTTCGAGCGACCCGTGGGCCGCCATTTTGTGAGTCCTCTTGAGGTCCTTTTGCGATCCCTTGTTCGTGGACTTGTGGATCCCTGAGAAGTGCAACTTTACTTTGATTGGGCTTCCCTGATTGCTCCAGACATGCCCTGACTCTCCTTTGCTTGGGGAGTCCCCAGAACCTTGCTGGTCTGCACTGAAGCATTTCTTCACTTTCTGTATGGGTTGCTGTTGCCAAGGCTTGTTGTGTCCAATCCGGACAACAGCACTGCAGTTCTCGACATCCTTTGTGGGACAGCTCGAAACCAGCTCCTGGTCATCCTCGACGCCTCCTGGTCCTCGTGGCTGAAGAGTCAAGCTTCACCTTCTTCACCTTCTTTACCTGGAACACCCGACATCGGTGGGCATTCATCTATTGTGCCCCTGGTCACTGGCAAGTGACCCAGACTCTGTCCTCTCTGCTTTCAGGTTCTTCACATCTCTGATCCAGGCTTGGATCTCTTCAGACACTTCGCACCTTCCCGGCAGCAGCACTTCTTCACCAGCTTCCATTGAAAACGACAACGCGACCCGACATCATTTGACACCTATGCACCCAGCTTCCCTGGGCGAGGTAATTCAAGTACTTCGGTGCTCCTGTGGGTGTTTAACCTAGAACTGTCTAAGTCCCAGTCCACTTCTAAGTGTCCTTTAACTCTAAAAATCTAACCGCGACTTTCCCTATAGAAGCAAACGGGAACTCGCGGCTGTGTTCTCACACTGCACACAGCCCCGAGGGTCCCCTGTGTTACTACCTTGGGTGGTTCCCTGAGGCCCCAGCGATTCTACAGGCTCTAGGCCTTGTGTCTAGTCAAGTTGTGGTTCTTATACCACTTTCTTAGTACAGGGTTTGGTCCGCCCCTAGGGCCTAACGTGTTTTTTGTGCTACTTTACTGTAATATTTGAAGTGTAACTTATGTGCTTTTGCCTCTAGCCTCATAAAGAGACTAGAGGAGTGTGTTTAGTAATACATACATATATTTTATGTATATACCTGGTGTGGTCTCCTTTCATTTAGCCACTCAAGAGATTATGGACTGGTAAAAAAAGCTGCTTTACATTCCTTCAAGACTTGGCCTGAAGGCTGCTCTCCATAGCTACCACTAGGATAGCTTTGAATAAAGGTTGTCTTTAACCTATCAACAATAAGGGGTTGTTTGGACTGGTACAGGGTGCCCACTATAAGCAGTGGACAATATCTACCAGGCCAACTTCTCACAAGTAGTACAGCACATGATATCACCCATAATAGAGTTGAGGGAAACAAAAATCTGGCAGATGACCCCAGTTCAAGTACACCACCTAAGATGTTTTGTAACCTCATTTGAATGCCCACGTTCCAGCCAAGGGAACAGAATAAGTTCATGGCAACTTCTTACCCTTCCATTTAAAAACAAGTATGTCACCTGCTAATGACCAGAAACAAAAGAAGTGCAGGACAATACCCGAATCATACACCGAAAAAACGGCATGCCCCATGATTCCACCGCAGTTAGCTTTTGGGAATCTTTCTGAGCAGCCACAGGTATGTAGATATGCTTCCCGTTCTGAGTTTTACTCTTTCTTTATTTCTCACGGTCCCAGCTCCCTCATGCCAGCCTCCTTTCTGGTCTAGAGTATTGTAAAATTGCACAGCGCACAGTAAGGCTTGTTTGGCCCACCATGGGTAGCTTAATGAGCCCTTAGGGGCCTAAGCACAAATCCTTTTTCCTTTATTTTCACCATTGTTAACTTCCGATAACTTCTGGACTTAAACACACAGGGCCCGATTCACAGAACTAACTTAAGACAAAATCCTAAACTTACTACCATTTTGGTATTCACAGAAGGCACTTACTCATTTTGGTATTCACAGAAGGCACTTACTCATTTCGGTATTCACAGAAGTTAGGAGTCCTAACTTTAGGACTCCTAAATGCCTTCTGTGAATACCGAAAGTCTTAAAATTAGGATTTTTCACAATTTAGTAGTGGTAAAGTTAGGACTCCTAACTTTATGACTCCTAAATGCATTCTGTGAATACCAAAAGCCTTAAAATTAGGATTTTTCTCAGTTTAGTAGTAGTAAAGTTAGGAGTCCTAACTTTAGGACTCCTAAACTGAGAAAAATCCTAATTTTAAGACTTTCGGTATTCACAGAAGGCATTTAGGAGTCCTAAAGTTAGGACTCCTAACTTCTGTGAATACCGAAGTGAGTAAGTGTCTTCTGTGAATACCAAAATGAGTAAGTGCCTTCTGTGAATACCAAAATGGTAGTAAGTTTAGGATTTTGTCTTAAATTAGTTCTGTGAATCGGACCCACATAGATTAAGGATCGTGTCATTTATGGCCTAACGTGCGGTTAATTATTTTCCGTCTTCAATAATTATGACCGCGTTTTTTCCTGGTGCTGCATGTTCTTTAAGCTGTGTATACATTCCTAGTGCATTAATGACTCCGACCAGTCTTACAGTAAATTAGTACCTCTGACACTGGTGCCAGCGCTTTTAGCAATTTTTAGGTTCAGTACCTTAGCCTGGTTTATGGTTCTGCCAAAATTCTGAGTTTACTCACAATGACCACATGTAACAATACCCCTTCCTTTTATTCACTGCCGGAGGTTACTGGTCAACCTCCACGCTTTTCTTTTGAAGAATTCTTTAACCACCTGAGTAAGTTGTTTTAAGCCTCGTGCTCTGCACTGTCCACTCCTCTCTATGTCACTAGTTTGAACGCCTGTCCTAGTAGCATTGTCTCTGTCTACACCCACTCTCTTTAGAGCCCACAAGCCCCAGCTGTCAACTATCCCAACCTGAAGCTCTCTCGCTGAAGTTCCTGGTAATTTACTACAATTACTTTGGCAACACTCACAAGGCGACAAATCTGCTGTTTTGCTTAGGGACCGAAATGTCAACACTGTTTTTTCTTTTGTTCAGACACTGATGACAGAGACTCATTATCTGCATCTGATACAATGTGTTATGATTTATCATTTCTGTATATGCCAGACATCTGGCTGTATAGGCTGTAAATATTGTGGTTGATGTATATAGACACACTACCTTCCTTTTTGCACTTCACCTTCACCACACTCACTAATCCTCCTTTTGCACCATTGCTTGAAATGTACTAATCTGAAATGTTTTGTTGTATTGAATCTGGATACTAGCCCATATTGTGATGAAATAAAATCACAACCACTAACGGTGCACGACTTGAATGGTGGTGTCTAATTTTGATCTAAGTAATTATTGTTTCTCTTGTTTTGTGCATAATATGTAACAGTTTCCACTGTGACATTACTTTCGAGTACCATGATTCCACTGCAGCGCACATCCATTAGCGGGTCTAGGACCTCAGGAACTCCAGTGCATCTGACATACATAGGAATGGCCGAACCGTGAGTCGAGGCTGACTCTGGAGCCAGAAAAAAGGTATGTCTAGCGTCCACACTAGACATCTGACTTAGTAAATTCACTAAACTGAGAAATACAACCCTTGAGTGTAACTACGTACATGCTGTTGTCTCCCAAACAGCAATGGAATCAGTAGCATGTATGCTCAGCAAGAACCAAGTAAAGCCCTGGCGACAAAATGGAGCCCTCCGTCCAACAGAGACTCTCCTTTGACCTTAGGTATGTGGGCACATTCCTTTGTTGCGGCGATTCTGCTCAGTAACAGAGCTATGCTTAGGACTTTAGAACATCAGTGTTGAGGAACTGAGTCACCATACCACCTCAGTACCATGAGCTTGAGTTCAACTAGCTATAGTGTCTCACTTGCCCTCCTACTCATAGTCTGAGGAACAAGTGAATTGACACTCCAGAACACTCCTGACCCTCTCAGGGATCGCAGTGACAGGACACCCCCTTTCACTCACGCACTCGTACTCTTCCACAATAAGATATGAAAGAGACACAAAGGCAGTTTGAAATGTTTATTTAAACTACTGTGTTCTGAAATATAGTTTAAGTGCCACAATAAGAAAAAAATACCTAGCAAAAGTACCATTAGCATTGTCAATAAACCATGTAACATGAAAAGCCCTGTCATGGTAAAAGACAGAATAGCCTAACCCCCCTTCCCTGCTATGGAAGCAAACTGATTATACAGCAAACATCTCTGGGGTTAACAGCAGACACCATACCTTTGCATACACAGATGGAAGTTCTACATCTCAGTCACAGCAGTGATCTTCTTTCAGAACAAATCTGTCTCTTTCTCTGTGTACCCTGCTGTGCATTCCTATATGACAAGGTTCACATGTTCATACACAACACTTGCATTTCTCTGTTGTGTCTAGGTGCGAGTACTTGACAAGAACAAAATAACAAGGGACATTGTTGCTTGACCTTGTCTGCTGTTCAGACAAAATCCCAGGACGTAACAGAATGAGAACAACTGTTGTGTAGTTCCTATAAACCTATTTAGGATCTGCACTTTTAGACAAAATAGACTGTGGGATTGGTGTCCAGACTGATTCCAGACACCCGCACCGGTGCAGGTTCGCCTGTATACCTAGCTACCTCACAGTGCCTCTATTAACTCCTCTTACCAAGGAGCGAATAGTTTCTGGCAACTATCGAACATGACAACCCTGTCCCATCATGTATCGTGGAAACGGCGCAGTACTGTTCGCTCAGTCCCTCGTGCTCACTTTGTCTTAGAGAAATTCACAGAATGCACGTAGGGGACATTTCCCAATAAGCATTTATTGAACCAGAGTCATTCTAGTGTAAAAAAGGTGTGCTGAAACAACCATAAGACAGAAAAAGATATCATTGATTATAAGCACCAACAGAGTGAATGGATGGTAGAGTTCTACCATAGTACTAAAACAATTAATACAAGCAGGTATATAAATACATGACAATAATAATGCGTACCTCTATGATGCAACCCTAAATAGATGTACCTAAGTGTACCTACAATGTATATAGGTGTGGAGCCAAGAATCCCCCTAGGCTGAAGACAACCCCATTACCTGAAGTGAGAGACTGTGGGCCCCATCTTGGCCCCGAGATGGACACCACGTGAGGGATGTCAGACCACTGCGAGATGGGAGTGTCTGCGTGCAGGAACCTCAGTGTCTTGCATCAGTGTGTCAGCATGGAAGTTTGTTTTCTCCTCTGCCTGCCCCAGCAAAGATATGGTGCATATATATATTCAAAAAGGAACCCTCAGGGGTTCTATCTTGCTGTGTCATGACGGCCGAGGTTGACGGAAGGGATGACCCTTAGACATAGCATCTGAAGGAGATGTTAATCTTGCTGTGATTCTGAGAGTCCTCATGCATTATAAATTAGGCTAGTTTTCTGGAAAATCCCTAAGATATTTTATGCAGCGTCTAACTAGGCAAAAGGCCAATACCAAAAACCGTTGTGTAGTACAATGGCAGAGAAATGTAGGTAAACGGTCAGGTGATTACCCTGGCCTTTATTGGTGTATGTTACAAAACATAACACCCACCCCTCATCCGATAAACTAAAATGCAGGCTATAGATCATAAAAACAGTGTTAAAAAAATTCCTGCAAACAATCTTCTAAAACGTATAATAAAAAATGTCTAAACAATTTCTATAAGTCCATAACATATGTTCATATACATAGCTTAAACAACTGAAGCATCTGCAAGCCATGGAGCTCAGTAGGAAAGAAAAACATTTTGTTTAAAAATTCAATTTTGGTTGTTTTGGAAAAAGGCTGAATTCTTCCTAGCAGACGGAGAGCCAATTGTTTATGTTTCCTGTGTGGGAGACGCAACATCACTGCTGCTTGCCCTTGCAGATGACGGTCCCTGTAACACGTCGTAGATCACATCAATTGAGCAAAGATTCTGAGGAAGTCATTGGAAGAGCTAAAGCCTGTGTGCCTGATGTGGAGCCGGTATCCAATCCAACAGGAGCTGGAACATCCCGTGGTTGACTCCAAGAATGCCGACATCAACATTGGAATACGCTGGGGACACTGCAGTATGTGGGCTGTTAACGGGTCCAGTAATGCATCCACGTCCGGTGGCACAACTGGTGGAAGTGTTAGACAGAAATCCAACATGCATTCAAATCCACAGAACAAACAGTGGAGAACAGGCAAAACACAGTCAATCCAGACTGGTCGGAATGGTAGAAACCAAGACCCGGTTAGTTCCCGAAGTCGAGGTGTACCCAGATGAGTACAATGCGATCGCGGTAACAGCGCTCCAAGACCGTTTTTTCCATCTCCTTGGTGACTGCATAGTAGAAAAATTTGAATCAGGATTCCCACTACCTGTAGCAGGATTAGAAGAAACCCTACTTAAATGCTTCCAAAAACGGAGTGTATGAAGGCTGGAATTAATCTGAAGACTGTCTGAAAGGTGCTTAACAGTCCAGAACCTATGGTCTTAAATAGGTGTACTATACCCTTCGTATCAGACATGTTAAAGATACATTGTACCATTTCTCCAAAATGGAAGGGCTGGTAGTCCGTACCTCAGCAGAGGACCTTGCAACCTGGAGATCAAAAGTTTCTCGGGCTGAGGTTAAGGACAAAAGCATGACTTTCATTCAGCTCAGAGTATAAAGAAAACATACAACGAAGGCCATAACGGTGCCTCCCTGACTGTGTGGGTCGGTGTAAACAATACTTGCATACTACAAGTAACCCTGGAACTTACAGTGACAAAATATGCGATGCCTGGAAGCATCCAACAACAACTATGATCATTCTGCATTAAGTAACTCGCATTCAAAAGTAGCCTGAACACTGGATTAATCAGGGCAGCTGAGGACCCTTTCAAAAGATAGGATACATTCGCAACTGATTCATTGCAGGCCCCATGAAGCATAATATCCTGGCAAATGAGAGATCCACTTAATGAACTCTCGAAGTCTGTACCTCTGAGAAACACTTCAGTGTACCCATTCCTAAATCTGAGACGCACAGTTGATATATCGCGAGGGCACATAACCAGAGCACAGTGAATGTAGCGTCCAGCTCAATGATACAACAGAACGTAATTGTGATTGTCTGTGTTGTAAGATGGATAGATCCTGTTCTAATACATCTATAGCAGAAGATACAATGTTGCCCAGTAAATATCCCTGGATGTTAGTGTGGTCATGCCATGGTCAACCACAGCCAAAGCCTTCTCTAAGTTAATTCTGTCAATTTCACATAATCTATCCGCAGCTTCCTGTTGAGAGATTGTCCAAATTTCATTATAAACAGCGTATAGGAAGCATTTCTAACATATCTTTCGGGGACCTAACAAAAACTCCCTTAGATACATGTCGTCTGACAATAGGGACTAGTGTTGTTTCACAAGTGACAGTGGTGAGTTTCTTAGCCAATCTAGGCATAACTTCCCAACACTATAGAATGTCACCACCACCGGGTGTTCTCGTTTGTACATCGCGTAGGTCAGGCTTATGGATACTAACCCCTTCGGCGGTACCCCTGAATCTTGACTGACACATATTTATGTTGATAGGCCAAACTAACCATCCCTTCCAATTGGGGTCTTTTGCGAAACGTTATGCACAATGTCCTCGAGTGTACCTTCATTATTTTCTGTACAGATTTGCCATCCCTACCAGTGTGTAAGCGAGGGAATACGAGGTATGATCAAGTCATTAATCTTGGCTAACCTAAGACACGAAGTCTGTTGCACATCCTCGTGAAGGAAGATAATCTGGTGTGGTATGCGGCATGCTCTTGATAGTGCCTCCGTTCCCTGAACCTGTCATTCTTTAGTCTCCCATACAGATTTATTGTCTATAGTGTCCTCCCATAAGTCGAAACCATGTTCAGTCAATTGGGCAATGAAGGAGGCAGAGAATATCTGTTTTGTTTTAGTAAGCATACTTTTTTTTGCAAGTGTAGGTGCAAGCTTACGATAATATGAGCGTGCAAGCTTATAATAATATGAGCGTGAATCAGATGTATTAAACTCAGAAAAAAGCAAACTTTTGTGCAAACATTTGTGAACTACCTTTCGGTGGTGTCCGGCAATGTTCTCATTGGTAGGATGTGAAAACATTACATGGTAAACTTGTTTTATGCAAAAAATGATGACCATAGTGTTGAAAACAGTACTTTTCATTGAAATCAGAAGAGTCATCAAACATTTCATCATTCATAAATGTTGCAGACAGTTCTAAATCAGACAACATTTTCAAAATCCCAATCGTCCGAGTATGTACTTGAGGTGATGATATAATTTAAAGAATTTTGGAATACATGAGATTTTAAAACATTCTGTGGGACCAAATACATCTGTCCCAAACTATTCCGTCAGGAACTTGAACTGGGCAGGTCTCTCTGTTCATGTTGAGATGACATATGAGGTTTCAGCACCAAGTTTACTCTTGATACCGCAGATTATTCTGGGAGATAGTGGCCATTCACGATCAAGGAAAAGACTGTCACCAAACCTATCCAAAATAGTATTCCAGTTATTATCCAGAGCTGTAGCCATGGTGAAACAAGGTATGTCTTTTTCAGAAAAATTAGAAATAATGAAGTTGTTTTTTGCAGGAAACTGGAGATGGCGGTGACTCAGGTTCACTTGGATCCAGAGAAAAGATGTTGAAATCGATGAAGTAGCCAGATACAGTTTGATCTGTCTTTTGGTAGCTCAGCAGGTTGCGTTGAACTGGCAGATGTCGCCTGTGGAGGCATAATAATGTAGATGTCGGTCTTAGGCTGAAGTGATATTTATGTTTCATTTGAATTTTGATTTTCAATTTCAATAGGAACCAGTTCCATTTCATTGTTGGAAACCCCATTACTACAAATTGTAGAGTATTCGAACAATATAAGTCTTTCTGTCTGAACTTCCTGTATGATAGCGAGAGGAGAGCGGCAGCTACCCAGGAGCCCACGTGTCCTGCGATTCAGGATTTGCCGCATAGTGTGGTTTGACACGATCATTTGAGACAAATCTCTTCTCTTTTTTGCTGGCAAGAGTCGGAAGAAGTACTCTTCTTGTTCCTTCGACAGGCAGGACAGGTACAGGTACAGGATTCAGTAAGATGGTCCAAATTCTTTCTTGTCCACAATCTTTTCTATGACCAGATCCCTGACCTTTGGGATCCAGGCAGGCTTTGCCGTTACTGGTTTCACTTCCCCAGTGGCGGTGAGTTTTACTTGCACATTGCTTTGTAATTCATGAAGTTCCTGTACAACAGCCAAATGGTTATCGACATCAAAAGGTTTTTCATCCGCCACTGTGCTTTCATAAGTGAGATCAGGTACCCACATTCTCGTCCCAAATAGGACCTTGTAAGGGGTGACACCTCCTAGGGAACTTCTTGGCATTTTAGTTAGTGCCCTCTGGACCCCGGAAAAGTGATTGACTCATCTAACACCCAAACCTAATACTCTTACTGTTAAAGATTGCTTTAAGTCCCGGTTTTTCCTCTCCATGACGGAGAGGAGTACCACAAAGCAACATCCAAACTTCCCATGGCTTCCTTGTAAGCCCTAAAGCTAAACGCGGGTCCACGGTCAGAATATAATTTGCCAACTGCGTATTTACCTATGAAGACTCGCAAATCTTTTATAACAGTTTGAGCGTCAGCCCAGCGCTGAGCCAAACCCACAGGAATCTAGAGCATGCAGATATATTTGTAAGATGTACCACCAAGATGTACTTGTAAGCCCCCCTCAGATTGTAAGGGGCCACAGTGGTCCAAATAGACACAAGCGAGTGGTCTGTCTGATATTAGTCATGGTGTCTGTGCTGGAAGTTCTACGGTGGAACTCTTCATCTGCTGAAGGATATCGCACTGAACAAATGCTTTTGTCTGTTTTGTTAAACCAGGCCCTAATATTGTTGTTTCAGTAGAGAAACTGTCGCAGTAATCCCTGCATGTGCAGAACCCAGACCATCATGTGCAGCTAGAATTAAATCTAATCTGCGATCCAGGTTTAGTATTACTCTATCCCCCACCCCAGGAATCTGAGCATATGGAATATTTTTTTCTATCTAACTTGTAGGAGTACTTGAGTGCAAAGCCTTTTGGCAAAGCTGAGCTATTTTGTGTGAAGCAATGACAGTTACCATTATCTGGCAATATATTCTTGTGCTAGAACGAGTAATTGCAGCTACAGTCACCTTGGCGGCTTCATCAGCCAATGAATTCCTTTCAACGTGAATGCAATCACGTTGATGACTCAGCGTGTTTATCACTTGAGCTCTTGGCAGGTCTTTTTTCAACTCTGCCACTTTTTCCCAAAGCAATTTGTGTTTTATTGTGCAGCCTTTTGAGTCTTTAAACCCATTCTGACCCCAGTAGTAAAGATATTTATTGTAAGACTGCACACAGTAAAACAAATCACACTCTATAAGTGTGGGGAGTTCCTGATCAGTTTGTATTAGTGGCAGTGATAGGGCTTTTAGTTCTGCCAGATGTGCCTTGTAGTCACCAAGAGACTAAGTCTTCGTACTGCTTGGATGGAATTAGCCATCCTGTATACATCCTTTCACAATTGCACATACTGCACTGTATTGCTGTTTTCTTCATATGGCAGGCTGAGCAGAACTGTCAGTGTAAATAATGTATTCATACTAGAGGCATAATTTAATTTGTGAGAGGATATTCTTGTTTGTATTGTAGGAATGTTTGTGTTCGTAGTGTAGAATCAAATTTGTAGTCTACATATGTTGTAGTGAGTCAATTAGCCCATTGTATCCATCATGTATGCAAAGCTTTAGCGTTCTGAACGCTTGCCTTTGTGACAGCCTCTAAGGCCAGTACTGGAGCTACGACAATTATTCATTTTCCCTGAGACAGTGCTATTTCTCTCAATACGTCAGTCTGTACTGCTGTCAGAATTTGTTCTGTAGTAGCAAAGCGTTTGTGTACATTTGTGATTTGTATGCTATGGGTACTGTTTTGCCTTCATTGAAGGTTAGGTAAGTGTACCCTGATTGATCCGCGATTACATGGATCACCAGATTTGTGGTATTTATACGTGCATTTAGGTGTTTGGAAGCTTTCATGTCAGCTTGTAAAGAATGTAGGATGTCTGTGTGTTCCTGTGTCCAACGTTTGAATGAAAAATCAGATCTGAGTAGGTCGCAGAAAGGTTTTAATTTTGCTGCGTAATCCAAAATGTATGTTCTGTCAAAATTTAGGAATCTCCATATGAATTGTAAGCTTTTCTGAGATTTTAGAGATTGGAGCAGTGCACACCTTTCTAAAAAGTAGGCTGCTAGGCTTTTTCCTTCATTTGATAGCTCGTATCCTAAAACTAGGACCTTGAGGTTGTGGTAAATAAAATAAATATTACCTGACTGAATTTCGTACGGAGTCTTAAAATAAAGTAAAATAGCTCAAAATAACAAGAGGCAGAATCCGTGGTATAAGAGGTTCTCTAATGGGCTTTATTCCATTCAAAATGGCCGACTCGAGTGGCGGCCTTCAGGTTCCGTCACCACGAGGGTTCAGGAAGTGAAGTACAATAATTTATTAACAGACATGTATTTTTATAATAAGTACATTACAATGAAACGAATGTAGAAGGCGTAACATTTGATAAGAAAAATGACGTGACAGTGACATAATCGAAACTAGGCGTAATAAGGAATAAAAGAAACATGATTGGTTAGGATTATCAGACATAGGTGGATCTATAAGATAATACTTGGCATAGATGCGCGCGCAGCAGCATGACGTGTAATTGACGTGTAACTAGGGGGTGAAGGGGACTTGACATTTAGCTCTACATGTGGAGACGAGAAGTCTGGGGTTATGTCAACCTAATCCCAAATCATATCTAACATCCTATGTTTAAAGAACTATGTTATCCACAAGGAAGAGACTCTCGGACAGAATCTATTCTATACTGACTATGTGCGTGTACAAGCGTCTAAGTGTCTATATGAGATGCGAGGGGCAGAAAACTTTCCATAGCAACAGGGCTATGAATCACTTGCAGGAGGACGGAAAGGCTGAGTCCCTTGCTTGTGAGCTAAAGGAAATGTTTACCTAAATCACTAGGCAGGAATGCATCGGCTGAGGGGGAAAATAGATAATTCGAAGGTGAAATACAGCTTCTTGGCAGACAGGCGAAAACTGGCCGAGGCAGGCACCGTTAGCTGCACAGGGAGTAGGACAAAGTTCATGGATACAGATGCGAGCTCAAGCTGAAGCTGTCAGAGGCTGGGAGCAGGGAAAGGCTTTGAGGACAGAATCGGGCCTACTCGCCTGAACTGTAAAAATGGAGTAACTTAGCCATGTAAAGTCGGTGGCCTTTCATACCTAGGAATCGAATATCCAGCCCATAGATGGCGGATCTGACAGAGAACATGTTGACGGTAGACACACATATGTTTGCGTCTTAGAAACTGGAACTGGAGGGAACATACATGTACTTGTAACATGCATATAGAACCGTTGGGGTCCAAGATAGGGGACATAACTGACCAGGAAAATCCACATTTCCACATTCCCTCCTTGTCCCCTTCTTGCCCTTCAAGAGATATCAATCTTCATCATTCCATCGATTTGCTCATGGAGCATCATTTCTTCTTCTTTCTTCTTCCGGGATCTTGAGCCAAAACCTTGATGTGGAATACACGATGTGACACACAGACCACAAATCGCTGGTCCACATTGCAGGCATAGACAACAACTGAAGAGCATAAGAAGGCCAATACCTAGGAAAGATAGAACTCTCCATCCCCAGGCTGATATCACATTCCAAAACCACCCGGACCACGTCCAAGTGCCTGGATTTTCGTGTATCTGGCTTACAATCTTATGAAGGCGTGTTATAGCTTTATATACAGATGGCGAATTTTCTGGTATGAATATGCAGCAGCTGGATCCGATGACCCTGCAAGCTCCGCCCCTATCGGCCAGGATGACGTCAAGGACAAGACGATTCTGGAGAACAACAATTCTCATCACTGATTGTTCCTCTGTCAGATTGCCTAGGGCGGCTATAGTCTCGTTTACTACAGCTTCAAGAGTCTTGGTGAGTCTGCGTATCAGCTTACTATTTGATATTGTACCTATATAGGGAAAGATACCTTTATTGAAATCTACATACTTGTCCCATGCCGTCTCAGTATAATCGACAACTGGGAGATCTCTTCGCTCTCTATTGTGTACTAAATGAACATTTCGATAATAATCAGGGGGAGCTAGGAAAACAGGTGGCAGAAGGAATGCTATATAACAGGTACCATCCCAATCTAGAGGCAGACGCATATATGCCGTCTGACCACATATAAAGTAAGAATGGCGAGAAGCTCTAAATGAAGATTTGCCTTGATCACTATATTCTACTGTAGTATCGCATTGGCTATGGCCCATATGTATGGAACCAACTTTTCTCACACATAATTCACCCTTAACTGGAAATACTGACATAGTGGGCAGAATTAGTTCAACTTCGGATTTGACATTCAAAATCATAAGATTAGGCGTAAAATTACCTAATTTATACACTTCATTTTCTAAATCAGTTCCTGTTCTACTGAGGTGACCCTCCTTATTAGGGTGACAGACTTTGAATAAAACTAGATTCAGATTTCCCCATATCCAATGTTGTTGATAAACTGCTGTGTCTGGGTCTATGGAATTTAATAAACTAAACCATGCTCCACAGGAGCCATTGCGTGTAAATGGATGTGGAAAGAAAGGCAGAACTCCTTTGTTATTCTGATAGGGAGGGAGTCGGCCACACACCCAACAATTGGTGGTATTACTAGTCTGATGGGAATGATGTAACATACTAATGAATGTGTTATTGCGCAGCGCAAGTCTATAGGACAACTCATGTGGCGGTAGGTCACTAAAAGAATGTTCATCAGTTATATTGAGAACACGTTTAGAAACAGGATAATACATATGCAACAATATACTTGCAATAACTATTAAAAAACTCAAGGAAAACAAAATTAATAAAGTCACAATACAGTGGTTACGCAGTAATTTACAATAAGCATGTCGTTTCATTATGATTCTGGACTCTACATCATTCAGACCTAAGGGATACATGTCGGGACAGATTCAACCGCTTCACCTTGGAGAGGACTTAAACAATCAAATCGTCCGACAGTTTAGATCTGGACCTGAGTTTCTGTTTATAGAGTTCGGTGCTACTGGCCTCAGCCAAAGGTAGCTTTGAGTCAATGGGGGAAGACACACGGGAAGTACTGTTTGTGTCAGGAGGAAGTCCATGAAATTTTTTTATATGGGTGGAATGCACCCATCCTTTCCGTCCTTCGATCTTCACAGCTGTTCTGGTCGTCAGCAGGACCTGCTTAGGCAACTTCCACCTAGGATCCAATTGGCTTTTCCTATCAAAATTCCGAACCAGGACAAAGTCCCCGGGGACCACGTCATGGGGTTTCACCTCAGTGTTGTCAGGAAAAGCTGCGACCACCTGTGAACGAGAAGATTGTAGTGCAGACATCAAGGAAGCCAGGTAATCTGTCAGCATATTACAGTCAACATCAGTTATTTTACGGGGTATAGGCGTCCCCCACATATTCGGTGGTCTACCAAAGATCACCTCATACGGGGATAGCCCTGTTCGAGAGTGTGCTACCATTCTCATGTAGAATAGCGCAACTGGTAAGGCTACTATCCAGTCCACACCTTTTTCCTGACATATTTTAGACAATCTGATTTTTAAAAGTTGATTATGTCGTTCCACGAGACCTGCTGCCTCGGGGTGTCGGACACAGTGGAATTTCCACTGATATCCCAACAAAAGTGAGACATGTTTCATTAATTCGGATGAGAAAGGCTGGCCGTTGTCTGAATATACAACACGTGGTAAACCGTACCGTGGGAAGAATTCTCGAACTAGCTGCTTGGCAGTAGTCGGGGCAGTGTAATCTGATACGGGATACGCCTCTGTCCAACGGGAGAGAGCGCAGACAACTACGAGGACATATTTGAATCCTCGACAACGTTCCATCTGAATATAATCCATCTGGAGGACTTCAAAAGGATGGTCAGGAGGCTGAAATCCACCCTGCTCTACGGGAACACTCTTTCCTGGATTAAACTGACAACATATCATACAGGTACGAACTTTTTGTTTAGCTGCTGCTCGTAAATGTTTGTTGAACCAAATGTGCTGAATGCTGTCTAGCATAGCCTTCTCTCCTAAATGTGCTGGACTGTGAACTGTAGCTATAATGGCTTGAACCATGGAATCAGGGAGAAACCATACAGATTTCTCCTTCGTCATCCATCCTTGATCTGTCTGGATCCCTCCTAGTTCAGTCCACTTCTTTATTTCTTCTGCTGTGGCATGTGTCTGTATGTCAATTACGTCAAGTGCGGGATCCTTAATTGTCATACACTGTGTTGGTGTCTGAACTATTGGCTTTGTCATGTCTAATGTGCGATTCTGAGCAGTCTGTTTAGCTGTTCTGTCAGCTAAGTCATTGCCTTGAGAAATGGTATCAGTAACCTTCGTGTGTGCTTTACATTTCATAATTGATATAGCAGTGGGTAGATGTATTGCGTCTAACAAGGCATGAATGAGGGGTCCGTGCTGAATGTGGGCACCATGGGAAGTTAAATAACCTCTCTCTCGCCATAGTACGCCGAAGTCGTGTACAACTCCGAATGCATAACGTGAGTCAGTGTATACATTAACTTTCTTATTTGTGGCTTGAATACAGGCTTGTGTTAGAGCAATAAGTTCTGCTGCTTGGGCTGACAAAGTATCTATACAATTTGTCTCAATAACTTCAGTGTCTGTTGTGACTGCATACGCGGCCACTAAATCTCCTGTATTTGTTCTCATGCACGATCCGTCTACATACAACGTCAGGTCTGGATCTAACAATGGAACGTCTGTCAAGTCTTGTCTAGGTTTCGTCTTTATTTCAATGATTTCAACACAATCATGAGCTAGTGGGTCTGTTCCAATTACAGGTAATAGTGTAGCAGGATTCAATGTATTACACCGTCGGATCTCTATGTGTGGTTGAAACAATGTCAGTTCATAACCAGTAAGTCTTGCTATGGTCAAGTGTTGTGTTTGTGTTCGGTTCACAAGAACCTCTACTGCATGTGGTACTTGTACTGTCAATGGGTGTCCTAAAACTATGGCATCGCTTTGTCTGATTGCTAAAGCTGTCGCTGCCACTGATTTCAGGCATGCAGGCAAAGCCTGAGCTACGGGATCTAATGTACTGGAAAAATAAGCACATGGCTTGCGTGATCCTGCTTGATCCTGAGTGAGTACTGATAAGGCAGTACCTTCGCGTTCTGTAACAAAGAGTGTAAAATGTTTGCTATAACATGGTGTTGCTAAAACAGGTGCTTGACATAAAGCTTCCTTTAGGCTTTCAAAAGCTTGTGTATGTTCCTGAGTCCAAGGGAGAACAGTCGATGTGGCTGCCTCCTGTGTGGTTAACTGAATGAGTGGTTTTGCTAGAAATGCGTACTGAGGGATCCACTGTCTACAATATGAAGTGAGGCCTATGAAAGCCCGCACCTCCTTTTGTGTCTGGGGTATTGACATGTTAGCAATTAACTGGATGCGATCTGGTGTAAGCTGCCTTCCCTCCTTGGACAGCGAGTGACCAAGATAAATAACTCGCTGAACACAGAATTGCAGCTTAGAAGGGGACACCTTGTGCCCCTTGTCGGCTAGGAAATGTAAAACTGTCAGAGAAGCTTTTTCACATTCTGGCTCGCTTCTCGCGGTGATCAGCAGATCATCGACATATTGAAGCAGTGCAGTATTGACTGGCATGTGGATACTGTCAAGTTCTCGTTTCAGTGCTTGGCTGTAGATGCTGGGGCTTTCTGTAAATCCTTGAGGAGCGCGTGAGAATTTAAAGCTGCGCCCATTTAAACTGAATCCGAACAAGTATTGGCTTTCCGGATCTATTGGGACGCTGAAAAAGGCATTCTTGAGATCAATTACAGTAAAGAATGTTGCTTCGGAATCAATTGCTGTCAATAATGATGATATATCAGGGACCACAGGGAATTGTGGTACAATACACTTGTTTAGTTCACGCAAATCAATAACCAATCGGTACACTGGTGGGGCAGTAGGATCAGTTCGTTTAAGAATCGGAATTATCGGTGAATTACATACATTGGAGTCTGTTTCTACAACTACTCCCTGGGCAATTAGCTCATCAATGATTTTCAGCAAAGCCACTACAGCATCATGCGGTAACTTGTATTGTCGCATTCGTGGTAGTACCACTCCTGCTTTCAGTGTGACTCGATAGGGTGTAATGTTCATGCAGCCAACATCCGTAGGGCCTTGTGCCCATAGATGTACTGGTAAAGTCTGTAGTCGGGGATCCATGTCTCTAGACACATAGTGACCTTTAAAATCACGTAAAAACAACCTTACTCCTTCCGGAGAACAACATATTATGGCTCCTAGTGCTTTCAGAGTTTTAATTCCTAGCAAATTTTCTGGGCATGATTTAGTAAGCAACAAATCTGTAGTTCGTGTCAAAGGTCCTATTGTAAGTGGTAGAGGCTTTGATACTTCATTAACAATAGGTTTTCCTGAAAAACCAAGGGAAACATTTTGAGAGCCTGAGAGGGGTGCCCCTGGAACTTCGCTACGTTTTATAGTTGTTCGACTTGCCCCTGTATCGAGTAAGAATTTTCTATCTTGACCTAATAATTCACTATGTACATAAGGTCCTTCTTGATCTACAGGAATCTCGATAAGTGGTAAGTCAACTTCCCTCTCTAGGCTGGTTCATGCGTAACGCTGGTATTCAGGGTATTCATACTGTGCAGTCTGATACAGTTGTCGTGTTGCGGTTTGTGTGGCAGTAGCAGGCAACGGTGGTGCAGCTGGCACAAACTGTATGGGTTGCTGTGAGGCTGGCATGGACTGTCCATGCTGCATAGCTCCTTGTTCATTCTGATCTTGTCTAACTAATCGTGGTCTCTCCTTTGTAATGCCTGTAGCTATATTACGTTTCAGGACTGGACAATCGTGTACATGATGGCCCAGTTGTTTACAGTAATTGCAGGTTCCTTTTACGGGAACTGCAGAATCACCAGAATGTGTCACACCCTTTTTGTGACCATCTGCTGGTACTGTCTGAGAAACTAGCATTTTCATTTTTGTATCCTTCATGCGTCTATGCTCGTGTTCTTGTTCATCCCTAATTCTATTGTGATGATACTGTAACATTTGTAGCATTTGCGACGGAGTGTTACTTTGCCAGGTACTCTCGAATTTCAATATTCTATTCTTTACTGGAGGTAATGCATTTTCCACTAATTTTGTCACAAATAAATGTGGATATGAGTCACTACTTGCTTTTATACCACTATTTATACCAAAACATTTTTCAAATCGAGCATAATAATCGCTTGTGTCTTCATCTTGCTTTTGTTTGCAGGCTGTGATTGCACCCCAATCTTCCTTTTTTGTAGTTAATAAACGTGGCAGTACCTGTACTAGTAAACCTGGTAACAGTTTAACTTTATCCCCGAGCCCTGAACCTGCAGTTCGGCCCCTTTCTTCTGATATATTCTGACTCCATCTTGTAAGAGTAAGCATTGCATTCGGGTCTACCCCCGGACGATCTTGATTTCTGATCACACAGTTTATGAGAAAACGCAACAGTTCCCCCTGTATCTCTACTTTCTGGAATTCCATAGCTCTGTTAATACATCCTGGATCTCGTCCTGTTTGAACAAAATGATATATGTTATCCAGATGCGTAATCATCCCTGGTAACTTTGCTAAATACTCTGCGGCTCGCCTGATACGTAATGATGCCAGAACCATTTCATCCTCTTTACCAACCACCGGGTCATATCTACAATTTACAAGGAGTTCCTTAAGCGTACGTTCATTTACGAACTTAGGTGTACGTGAATGCGCTGACTCTTGAAAGACAAGTTTATTTATTCTAGGTGGTGTAAAAGTACTGCTAGCACCTCCCGTGGCCCCATCTGGGGCGTCGGGTGTGAATGGGTTCGTTGAACGTGACACAGCAACTATGGGTGTTGTTACCCCTGTAGAGTCGACTGCGGAGACAGATGCGGAAACAGATGTGCTTGCCGAAGCTTGCGTCGGGACTTGCTGTTGCACGGGGACAGATACCTGATCCTGACGTTGAACCCCTCCGCCAGACGGTCTATGTGGTGCGGCGTTAGCATACTCGGGGGCTGCATCATCTAGATATGAGGAAAGGAAAACGTCTTCTGCGGTTCTGGGATGCCCTTTTGGATGTACCTTAATTGGAAATAATGGGGGTGGCAAGTCTTTTGGCATCTCTGGAGCAGCCTTAGGTAGTCCTTCGGCTAGAAGGGGATACATACCATTCATAAGAGCATTACTTTGTCTATTTACTTGTTCTGATTTCACTCGGATCCCTTCCTCAATTAATAGATTTTCTTGAACTTTATTTGAACTTTCTTTACTCCTCTCTTCTTGTCTACGTGCTTTTTCTGTTCGTCTATGAGATTCTTTACGCCATAACTCGATAGCGTCTTTCTGTGACTGTCTGACCTTTCTTTTCCATAACTCTTCCTCCACTTTCATGATGCACTCTGCATCCCAGGTTCCCGTTGCGGGCCACCTTTGACTTTCCGGTAATCCCTTGGTATAATCTACCCATAGATCAAGAAACAATATGGCATCTAAGCCATGTTTATGGTACATGAAATGTCCTGGAGTGTCTCTAGGAGGAATAGGAACTGCTTCTTCAAGCACCCCTTTTCTGGTGGTAATCTGTCTTAACTTCGAGAAGAGCGGCATATTAACAACTGATCTGATACTTACTCTTGAACTTACTTAATACGAGAAACACAATAATGAACAGTGAACAATGAACAGTCATTCATACCACAATATGCAAGACATTTTCTGAATACTTTAAACATTAAACATTAAACATTTAATAATGGTCGAAAATGATGACAGTCTGCTTAACTAATCACCACGCTGAATTCTTGACAATAACTGAATACTTCGGAATACTTGATATACTGCTAAACAGTACATATACACTGCTAAACAGTGCAGACCGGATTTGTGTACCCAAATCCGTCTTGACCGGCACAACCTATGTGCACGTCAACACGCCTCCCCGGCGATGGTACTCACCGAGTAGCTCCTTGAAACGGAAGGCCTCAGAGAATGGACAGGACTCGACGACTGTGGACATCGGACCCTCTGCACATCGGGATTTCGGAAAACCTGGTGGGCCTCTGTATACCTCGGATCTTGCTCTCTCAGCTAGGCTCTGGTCGGGATACTTCGCACTTCTCACCGCCTCGTCTGGGTTGATCGCAGCCTCAGTCGCCCCCGCTTGACCGGAGGGAGCTTACAGGAAATCCTGCTGGTACGCGTTTATGGTCCGTCCAGCTGTGGCAGGAGACCGGGCCTGCAACGCACCGCCGGCGCGTGAGATGAGAAAGTGTCCCTGTTCGGGCGCCATTATGTGGTAAATAAAATAAATATTACCTGACTGAATTTCGTACGGAGTCTTAAAATAAAGTAAAATAGCTCAAAATAACAAGAGGCAGAATCCGTGGTATAAGAGGTTCTCTAATGGGCTTTATTCCATTCAAAATGGCCGACTCGAGTGGCGGCCTTCAGGTTCCGTCACCACGAGGGTTCAGGAAGTGAAGTACAATAATTTATTAACAGACATGTATTTTTATAATAAGTACATTACAATGAAACGAATGTAGAAGGCGTAACATTTGATAAGAAAAATGACGTGACAGTGACATAATCGAAACTAGGCGTAATAAGGAATAAAAGAAACATGATTGGTTAGGATTATCAGACATAGGTGGATCTATAAGATAATACTTGGCATAGATGCGCGCGCAGCAGCATGACGTGTAATTGACGTGTAACTAGGGGGTGAAGGGGACTTGACATTTAGCTCTACATGTGGAGACGAGAAGTCTGGGGTTATGTCAACCTAATCCCAAATCATATCTAACATCCTATGTTTAAAGAACTATGTTATCCACAAGGAAGAGACTCTCGGACAGAATCTATTCTATACTGACTATGTGCGTGTACAAGCGTCTAAGTGTCTATATGAGATGCGAGGGGCAGAAAACTTTCCATAGCAACAGGGCTATGAATCACTTGCAGGAGGACGGAAAGGCTGAGTCCCTTGCTTGTGAGCTAAAGGAAATGTTTACCTAAATCACTAGGCAGGAATGCATCGGCTGAGGGGGAAAATAGATAATTCGAAGGTGAAATACAGCTTCTTGGCAGACAGGCGAAAACTGGCCGAGGCAGGCACCGTTAGCTGCACAGGGAGTAGGACAAAGTTCATGGATACAGATGCGAGCTCAAGCTGAAGCTGTCAGAGGCTGGGAGCAGGGAAAGGCTTTGAGGACAGAATCGGGCCTACTCGCCTGAACTGTAAAAATGGAGTAACTTAGCCATGTAAAGTCGGTGGCCTTTCATACCTAGGAATCGAATATCCAGCCCATAGATGGCGGATCTGACAGAGAACATGTTGACGGTAGACACACATATGTTTGCGTCTTAGAAACTGGAACTGGAGGGAACATACATGTACTTGTAACATGCATATAGAACCGTTGGGGTCCAAGATAGGGGACATAACTGACCAGGAAAATCCACATTTCCACAAGGTGGGCAATTTTTGATTTTTTTTAAAGTTGAATTTGTAGCCCTTAGAGGTGAACCCCCAAATGATGTTGCTCACCCTGGTCAAATGATCCATTAAATCATCATTCACCAGATAAATATCTTCTACATAGGGCAAAGCTTCTTCATCAAATTTGTGAATTAACCCTCTTATCCTAGCTGTTCTGATACCCTTGGAGAAGTCAACAGAATTGACGCCGAGAGCTGAGGGCTGAGAATGCTGTCAAGTATCTGCTCTCAGGCACTATATTTTGGCAGAAAAATCCATTTGAGATGTCTAGTGTTGTTTTGTATTTTTTTGCACAGTGTTATTTATTAATGCAGCACTGTGTGCATTCTGTACTGCAAATGCCTTTGAGCATGTGTTCAGATGTCTGTAGTCTGAAAATAGACAATATGAATTATCAGGTTTCATTACAGTAAACAAAGGATTATTCATTGAAGAGGTGCAATTTTCTATTACACCTTAGTATTAAAGCTGATCTAAGATCTGCCTGACTTGTTTTTTTTGCTTCTTGTTTAATAGGGTATTGTCTCTATGGAGTTGGAGTAGTTTTTACTGGGATTACATGATGAGGTGACTCAGCATCTCACCCTACATGGTTGTGATATAATGGTGGAGCAAGTGCTACCGCCCACTCCTGTGCGTATGACTGTTTTAAGTATACTTGAACGAGGTCGGAAAAGGACGGTAAAATTAGGACAGTTTCTCCCTTTGGGGAATCAATAACAATTTCAGGCGGCCAATATTTTTCAGCCAAAAGGATGCCATAGTCAAACGTCAGGTTCTCCCAAAAGAGACCTTTAGGTTTTCTGAGTTTGTCTATTCATTAAGCTGCAATGCCAAATTTAGCACATCAGATTGTATACGATAATCATTAAATATTATTCTCTATTAGGGCGCTCGGCCCATGCATGCTAAATATTCCCATGCGTTAACCATGCTCTTCGCATTTACTAGATCTAGACGAACTGCGCACTTCCCAACAGTTAAAGATCATTACTATCAAGCACAGTATATCACTACTCCCTTCCAAGATGGCGCCTAGTAAATAGATGTAGATGCACCTTAAACATTGTGCATGGGTCCGTAATCTCGCGAGCCCATGAACGCGTTTAAGCACGTCAAGTTTTCATTTCCGCTTTTCGTCTGCTCGGCAAAGAAGCTCCACGGCGGAAAGAGGTATGCTTTAACCGGTTCCTGTGTAGAATTACCCCGGCTCTTTTTAGATCCTTTAATTACTGTCTGCACTATTTCCAGTGAAATTACGGGCCAACTATGTCTATGTGGTCCTACCGCATTATATAACCTTGTTGATTAGAATTGCTCGTAGTCATTCCATCATCTCAAGATTTACCACTAAGAGAGATGCATGCTTTGTATCTCTGTATTCGGTTGTCTGAAGGGTCTTTGAATATTTATTGTCTCGTTAACAGCAGGAACAACATATGAGAAAGCTAGATAATATTTAGAGTTGTGGAAGCTTTCGGCCATCAGGTTAGCATGCTCATCTGCCATTCAATACATCAATGAAAACTAGTTAGCCAAATATCCAATTACTTCCTCACCGCATTTCTTTGGGGATACATAGATATCTTCTCTTTTCTCTCTACAGAGACATGCCGGGACCGGATGTATCTATCCAACCTATATGAATAGTATTCATTATATATATACAGAGAGGCACGCTATCAAGACTTCTACCTGGCCTTACTTGCTAGAATCAACCCTTGCTCTGACAAGGTATTCAATCATCCGGCATTTAATGACCCTTTTAAATTTACCAATTGGGTAGGTTTGATAATGAGTTTACTTGTCTTTACAGGATTGCCGCAGTCGCCTTTACAATACACTTGGAGATAATAACACTAATTTCGGATTGAAAACGTATCTCCATATTTTAACTTGTCAAGGTATTATGGCACTTATATTAGTTACAGCCACTCCTAACTCCTTACCAGAGTAGGCTATATAACTCGAACCCTTTTCTCTTTCAGAAAAATTTTATCGTCTTGTACTGCATGACAGAGACGTTTTATACAGCGGGTCTCATGCCCTTTGCCTGATGATCCTTAAGGTAGCTACCATAAGATGTATCCCTCGAGGATTGCATGCTCTCTCTTGGCACCTTATATCTGGAGTCTCTCTTGTGCACCTATACCTTGTTAAACCTCACCCTCACAACACCAATGGGTTTTACAAGAGTTGGTTGATGTCTCGTAACCTTCTCCAAAGTGCATGACCTTTGCAGCTACATTCCATACACATCTATGAAGCATGATGAGCAGGCTCTTAGACTAATAGGAAGTAATCTCCTTTAAAAGTATTTGCATCCCCATCCATTTGTCAATGTCATTTCCTTTGTTTACTCTACAGACACCCAGACATCATCCACGTGTACCTCATTTTCTAATACTTAACAGTTGGTCCTGAAGAAGGTGGTTTTCCCACTGAAACGCGCGTTGACCGCGACATTACTTCCAACACGACCGCGACATTACTTCCAATACAGAGATATTGAAAACTGACAATCTCTTCACTCTGTTTACCTGAGAAATCTGACCAATCCAAGAGTTCTATTTCTTTCTCTCTTTTATATCTCCCTTCCACTCTTTATTGTATGAATGCAAGTATGAGTGACTAGTAATTGTTTTTGTATATCACAGATTTCTAGGATGTTGTTCTCTCTCTTTTATACTAAATGTGCAATTTGCTTGCATCAAAATTCACAAATGTAAAATTAAAAAAAAAATGTTTTCTTTTTTCTTAAGTTATGTGTAAACTATAAAACACAACAAAAGATATAATAAAAATTGTTTGTTGTTTAAAAACCAAAATTGTTTGATATGGTCTTAGTGAAAACGTAATGTAACTTATCTATGACATTTTGACTGGGCATGCAGAATCTAAATAGATCAATATAAAAAGTGTATAGGCCGGTTTAGAGGTTTCTACTTTATTTTGCTGAGTTTGTCCCCCTCCATTTGGAGAGTTATCTTATGTAACCGATGGGGGACACTTACCCTTGTATCAAGTGATTCCACGGTGATGTGTTCATTCAACTCCGCTGTCACCAGAAATTCCATCAGATTTGGTGAGCTATTGTTACTTCTGCTGTGCTGACTAGCATCGTCAGAGCCAATTCCTCGTTCAGAAGTTTAGTTCTCAGCATCCTTGGCATGTCTGACTTCAAGACCTGCTACCTTCTTCTTTTTAAATCAAGGTTTTGATTTTAGTTTATCTTCTTTTTTGATATTATAGTCCGAAGTAAGATGCCTATCTCTGGACTTTGTTTGTTCTTCTTGTCTGTGTTCTAACCGTCCTTCCCTCTCTGAGTTTTTTTATGAAATCTGAAAGAACGGGAGAAACCTGCATCATTATCTTGATACCGGTCAGGTTTTCTAATGTTATCACGATTCCTATGGTTGTACCTCTTTTCGGAGAAGACCCACTGCTTAATTGTGATCTATTCTCTCTATTCTTTTGTTTTTTATTGTCCCATTTCTTCGTGGAAGAATCAGGTGCTTGCTTGGTGTTATCATTTTCAGGTCCACCCATCAGTTGAGGTTTTCATTTCTCTAGCTCCCAAATTATCTCTTCCTAATTTGGCATACGTGTCTTCGATAATTTTAGGTAGTTCCCGCTCCTGTTGTAAAGGAGTGAAATCCCTCAGGCATTGGTGTATTGCAACTGCTGCTTCCTCCCCTTTTATGTTTGCTAGAATAATAGTAGATACCTGGGCAAAACTTCCCCCTAAGTTCAGAGCAGGTTCTGCTCCATACTCATTCTGTATTTGTCTTAATACATCTGGTATTACTGCTATTGAATGGATGCCATGAGATCTGGTATAGATGGCAGCTAAAACTGTACCCCAAGAGGTACAATCCTCTCTCTGGGGAGCTATCCCCATTGGCAAGCAGATTGTCATCATTTTATGTTTTTTCTTTTGGGTTTGTGTGTGAAAACATCGCCCCTAACTGTGTTATTTTCTGAGCTATATAGAATGGCATTTACTCACGTTTAGTGGGCATTTACCCATAACTTCGTTTAGTGTTTGTATAGTTATTTTAGTTGGAGACCCTTGAATTTGTCCTGCTTGTGTAGCTCTTGTTGGCTGAAGTGAGGGTGTTCCCATCAAGAACTGGGTCAGGTTTCTGTAGAATTTTATGTTTTCTGTATGTAGTGTAGGTAAGTCTGCTACTGGCATTTAGTCAATGTCTGGATGCGGTGTGTAAGCCACTAGGACCGGCCAAGACGCTCTCTCTCTGCTCATCGGACCAAGTCTTTATCTCTTGTATATTGGAGGGTGCCTTTAAACCAGTTTCTGTGCTCCTGGTAGGTGAGCGGAACGTCAATGTCCTCGTATGGACAAAATTCCTCGGGTATTTCATCTTCAGTGTATGAGTGAAATGTGTTTGTGTGTGCTTCTGCTGGTGGGAATCTAACCCATGAATAGAATACCTCTGCTCTATATAATTTGTGTGCCTCAATCATGAATGTCACTGTCCCATAGTCTGCTAGTTTTAAAGTAAGGGCAGTTCTGACATTTTCTAAAATGTTCTCCTTCCTCCCCTCCATTCACACTTTATGCATGCGCAGGGTTCTCTTCATCAGCCATTATTGGAAAAAGTCTCAAAGAAACACAGATAAGATTTTATGCACAATAGGAACTGTTTGTTCTTCAAGCTTGAATAGACCTACAGCCAATACATAGGATATGCCCACTCAGCTGTGGTGGATTTTCCCTTCCACACCAGACGTCTCTGGAATAATGTGAGTAGGGGTCTCTGACAAAAGCACAACAGAACTACTTAGATTTGACTGTTAAATAAGTACCAAACCAATGTTGGGCACCATGTTGTGTATTTACTATAAACCTATATATGATCTGCACGTTTAGACAACATAGACTGTGGGATTGGTGTCCAGACTGATTCCAGGCACCCCCACCAGGTATGTTCACCTGTATACCTAGCTAGCTCACAATGCCACTGTTAACTCCACTTACCAAGGAAAGAATAGTTTCTGGCATCTATCTAACATGACAACCCTGTCCCATCGGGGATCGTGGAAACAGTGCAGTACTTTTTGCTCAGTATCTCATGCTCACTTTGTCTCAGAAAAATACACAGAATACACGTTGGGGACATTTTCCAATAACCATTTATTGAACCAGCATCATTCTAGTGTAAAATAGGTGTGCTGAAACAACCATAAGACAGAAACAGATATAAATTATTATAAGCACCAAAAAAGTAAATGGATGGTAGAGTTCTACCAAAGTGCTAAAACAATGAAGATAGGTAGGTATATAAATACATTACAATAATAATGTGTAGTCTTATGATGCAACACTAACTAGATGTACCTAAGTGTACCTAGCATGTATATAGGTGTAAGAATCTCCCTAGGCTGAAGCTAACCCTATTACCTGAAGTGAGAGACTGTGGGACCCCGTCTTGGACTCAAGATGGACACCCCGCGAGGGATGTCAGACCACTGCGAGTTGGAGTGTCTGCGTACAGGAATCTTAGCGTCTTGAGTGAGTGTGTCAGCATGAAAGTCTTTTTTCTCCTCTGCCTGCCCCAGCACATATATGGTGTATATATATTCAAAAAGGTAGCCAAAGGGGTTCTACCTTGCTGTGTCATGATGGCAGAGGATGGCGGAAGGGATGACCTTTATACATAGTTATTATGCAGGAGATGGTAATCCTGCTGTGGTTCTGAGAATCCTCATGCATTATAAATGAGGCTAGTTTTCTGGGAAAAACCTATGATATATTATGCAGTATTTAACTAGGCAAAAGGTCAATTCCAAAAATCGTTATGTAGTACAATGGAAGGGAAATGTAGGTAAAAGGTCAGGTGACTACCCAGGCATATATTGCGGTACATTACAAAACATAACACAACTGCAGGTACTGTGTGAAAACATAATGTTTACTCAAACTAAGTAGTGTCGCTACCAAACTAACACAGACAGAATTGCATTAAATCATGTCAAGGGAAAGATCAAGAGTGTTGTGTAGAGTTGGGGGATCCTTTTTATTAGGACGAACCCCGCACTCAACCGAAGGTGACATGCTTCATCGTAGGGTTTCCTTCTCACACTGGGGCCGCAAGGTCCCTTGTCTGGGCTTCAACTCTCCAGAAAGAATGGGAGCTGAGGTGATTTTTGTTGTTGTATAGAGGGGACCAAAAAGCACAGTGAGTGAGGGGCAGAGTGAAAAAATGAAAGGGGACTGTGTGGAAAACATTAAAACTGTCTCCAGGACACCAAAAAACTTTATTGTGCGGTATCCCAGGGCAGGATTAAAAACTCAGAGGACTAGGGGTTAACAACAAATATACCCCTATTATTAGGTCAGCATGTTTCTGCCCTCTATTAGACCCCCAACGGGGTTCAATGGGCATTCGTCAGAACCAGAAATATGATTAGTCACCCTGTATATAAAATATAAGAATAATATGCAAACAGGAAAACAACGTTTATACTGGCTGTCATATATTGGCAGCAGTAAACACAGGTTTTGTGAAGTGGATCGTATACCAACCAAAAAAATGAGAACTGGAGAAAGATCTCCAACAAACAATAATACCAGGTGTCTGAAAATATATTTTAGAGATTACCTGGTCAAATGCATTCAATTACCTCTCTTCAGCCAAAGGGTACCCCATTAATGCTTGGCTAAAGAAGAGAATCCAGAGGGACATGGCAGTGTCAGTATAATTTACAAACCGTCAGTGTACCACTAATCAGTATGCCTCACCCTCATGTGGTTGGTCAAAGATTATTTGTGCACATGTAAGCTGGAAGAATTCTGGTTATGTCTTAATTCATTTTATTTTTTACAGATGAGACAACGCATTTCACAAAACCTGTGTATACTACTACCAATATATGATGGCCAGTATAAACGTTGTTTTCCTGACTACACACACCACCCAGTCACACCCTAGCTCATCAGCTCAGCTATGGCATGTTACGTTCTTCCTCTCCAGTGCCCAGGTCCCTGACTTTGCTGGTGGACAGGTGACACTGTACCTGTTGTACCCCTCAAGCTCACACACTTCTGCATTGACAGGTGGGCCTGCACATACAGTCTGCATACCTTGCAAGGATGAAGGCTGAGTTGTCCCTGCTTGGTGTTTACTTCTGTGGTTACAGTTTACAGATTTCTGAGGCAGGTCTGCAGCAAACGGTTGAGCTCCCAGGACACGGGAATCACCATGTCCTTCTCAGTCGAACTCTATCCTCCTTCCTTCTGCCAGTAGAATTCTTCTCACTTCCTCTCTCTGGCCTCAGCTCGACCTGACACAGTAAATGTGGTTAAAGGTGCTGGGCTGCCGATGCTGTGCAAGACGGTGCCTGCAGCGCTCAACTTGACATCACCTTTTAGGTACTGGTCTCCACTGTCAGAGGGTTGGGAAGGCTGTGAGTTTCCGGAAGAAGTATAGTACTATAGTTGTGCTACTAACGGGCTGGCACAGCCAGGCCCCTGGCAGCGCAGTTCAATGTGATAACCATTGCAGCTGTGAAGCCAGATAATACACTTTGAAGGAGGGGGCATTTATTCTCCCCTTGCCCAGTGAGAGTTGTAGTTTCTTGGGGGAGATTAGTGTGCACAGCAGGGAGTCTAGTTTAGTGAAAAATGACTTTGGCGGGATGACAGGGAGGTTATCAAAGTAATACAAGAGCCTAGGCAATATGACCATCATTGCCAATGCAATCTTCCCAGTGAGTGCCAGGGGCAGGGATTGCCAGAGGTGAAACTGTGACCTGATGCCCACCAGGGCCTTATGGAGGTTTCCTTGGTACATATCAAGAGGGGCATGGTATAGATGGATCCCCAGATAGAGGATCACCTTCCTTCACTAACCAGAGTACGATATGCAGCACTTGGTTGGGACAGAGCGGGAAAATTGCCGATTTGGTCCAGTTGACGCTTAATTCTGTAGCTTCAGCAAAGTTAGTCAAGGACTCATAGAGTGGGAAGGGAGCAGATGTTATGTCTCATAGAAACAGAAGTAGATCATCTGCTTATAACAATACAGCATGCATTCTGTCCTCAAGGGGTATACCCCATTCCCCGCCATCTCTGCATAGTTGAATGGCGATGGGCTCCATCACCATTGCGAAGAACAGGGGGAAGAGTGGGCATACCTGCAGGGTACCTCGACCCACTAGAATTTAGGCTGAGATGAGATAGCCAAAGCAGATCCAAGAGGATGGGTTTGTATAGAGTGATCAAGTATAGCCGAGTAGCCTCTTTCCAACACCCATACGAGTGAGTACTAGAAATAGATAATCCCATGACAGCATATCAAATGACTTCACCGGGTCTAATATAAGGCAGGCAGCATTTGGAAAATAGCCTTGGACCCAATATTGCACATGAAAGAGACGCCATATATTCTGGGAGGTGCTCCGGCCCAGGGCGAACCAATTTTGATCCTGGCTAGGCTCAGAGTTTTGTTATGAGCTAGTTCTAAGATTCCTTGTGCCACCTCACTTGTTGGGATGGGGGCATCTAAGAAAGTTCTGGTGGCATTGGCGATGTGTGGAAGGATTACACCTGCCAGAAAGGCATGCGTTGCGCCTGCAGTATCTCACCCTGGGAATGTGCTATAGAGCCTAAATGTGAGCTAATTTTTGTAATGGTGCAGCAGTGGTATCCTGTCTGATTAGCCAGGCTAGAAGGTGGCCTGATTTATCCCCTTCTCTGTGCTCCTTGGCTGCATATGCTGTGAAATGAAACCACCACAAACACTCGAGGAAGGTAGTGTAGTTCGTTTTCATTCCTATGTAGGTCGGAGAAGTTGCAGGGTGACAGTCTGCCATCTTCCCGGGTTAGCGAGACGTCGTTTGGTCTCCACTATTTCCCTGTCCAGTGGCCATGGAGTCCCACTATCTCTTGTATACAAGTACCCCTTGTTACCACCTTGAAGATGTCCCACTCTAGGGTTTTGTTGGTGGCAGCATTATGGTTTTCAGAAAAATATTGCTGGTTATGTGTCTCCAGCATTGCATGGGACACAGGATCTTCCAGACAGTCATGAGGAGTCGCAATGCTGGTGTCGGAGGAAGCAATGGTACCCATTGTATGTCCATTATATGGGTATCATGGTCTGAGATGATGCGTCCTTGATAGTCTGAGTCACGTACGAGGGGCACCAAGGTGGAGCAGAGGAAGTGATCCTCTTTCATAGGACCTAGTCCAATGGTCCTCGAGGGCCCTGTTCTCCACAGGTTCAATAACGTACACTCATACCATTGGTTCATCACATCCTGACTGACCTTTAAGCTGTCTGAAGCTTGCTTCCACAACATAGCCATTTGGCTTCTGGAGGACAGCATATAGCTCACTACATCCTAGGGACTCTTCCTGGAAGCGTGCTCCCACCTTTCTTTCACCAAACTCAGAGGTCCTCTGACTAGGTGTCCATACAGAAGCTTGAAGGGGCTGAAGCAGATTCCTTCTGCAGCTCCTCTATGTATGCAAACAGAAGGCATGGCAAGAGGATGTCCCACTTACTCATCAGGGCTACAGGCAGGTCTCTAATCATGGGGTCTTGGTGAATCAACAAACCCATTTGTTTGTGAATGGTAGAGAGTAGAGAAGCTGTAGGCTACTCCACACTCCTTCCACATTGATTCCATATAAGCAGACATTAATTTGATGCCCCCTGTCGGACCCACTTCCTTGGGGAAACCCTCTCATGTAAAAGAGGTAAAAATCTCCATCAGGGCCTTTGCCACTGCGGGTGCAGTTGTGATCCCCAGAGGGATTGCCTCTGGGTACCTAGTGGCATGATCCACCAGAACCAGGATAAACCTGGTACCTGAAGGAGTCTGGGAATCCATAGGCCCAACAATGTTGATGCCCACCCTCTCAAAGAGTGTGCCAACAACAGGCAAGATATTAAGGGTGAGCTGCCTCTGCCCTGTCTTCTTACTAGCCTGGCAAGTCACACAAGCCCTACAGAATGCATCTGAGGAAGTCTTGATCCTAGGTCAATAGAAGTGGGGAACAAGTCTTGACTCGAACCAGGTGTCCTGCCAGGGGGATTTCATGACCCAGCTCTAGGACGGCCCTCTAGCTTTGGGGGACCACCAGGGCCCTTGTCGTCCCATGCACAGGAGCCTTAGGCTCACTGTAGAGGTGGTTCTCATCCCAGTAAATGTGATGACTCCCAGAAGCATTACCTGCTGCTTGGGCTTTGGCCTGTTGCCTCATGCCCTCACGGGTTTGACACTCCCTCTGTGCCCTACAGAAGTCCTCCTTGTTGGCTCCTCCCTCCACATGTCATCTAGCAAGCTCTTGTAGGTCCCCAAATGCCCTCCTCAGTGAGCTCTGGGGAGGCCACCACAGGAGCCCCATCCACCTGACTGAGAAGACATTCAGGGGCTACTTTTCCACACTCTCTACCTTTCTACTTTTTAGCAGCTGGCTAGGCCATTTTTACAGGCTGCAGCACTTTTTGACTCCCATCCTTGGCAGGTTACCTCAACGTCTCCATATGACCCTAGATCTCCACTTCCTTCAATTTGGGGCTCAAGGTCATTACCTAGCAAATAGTCCACAGGCACGGCACGGCATGGATTGCTGCAACCTTTCGACGTCGTGATACCCCCCCACACTCAAATGGAACAAGGGCCACTGGGCAGTGTTCATCTCTGTTGTCAGCCACCACAACCTTGTGGAATGCATTGGGTTTTACCTTCTCTGGGACAAGAGCTGACTACTTACCATGGTCATGCAGACACCTGTATCTCTGGGAGCTTCAACAACTTGGCCATTGAATGTGACCCGTTGCCTATACTCTGTAGTATTAGAGCACACTTGGATCTTATTAACCATCTCACTGTCACACAGGGTCACTAGGGTAACCCCACTAAACTACCCCCAGTAACTGGGACAAACTCCTCCTTCAGCATTAAACTTATCACCCCTGGAATCTTTCTTGCAGTGGGAGGGTTGTGCTCTTTTATGACACTTGAGATCCCCTTTATGTTCTCCATACTCAAAACACTCATAGAACTTGGGAGTCTTGGGCTGCTGACTTTTGTCAGGGGAGTTTTTCTTCTGGTGGCCAGGTTTGAAATGGGACCCTTTCTGCTGTGAGTTTTTTGGTGGGCCTTGAGAGAACTTCTTTTTAGCTCCCCCCTTTCTTCTGATGGGAACCCAACCACCCATTTGGAAGCCCCCCCCAGATATCTTCTTCGACACTCTGGTGCTGACCCAGATGTCTACCTCCACAGCATGCTTCCAGGGGTCCGTCAACTTGCTTTCAACCAGGTGTTGACACAGCTCTGGAAAACAAGTAGCAATCATGTGTTCCTTCAAGAAAACCATGTATACCCTTGAATGATCATCAACTGTGTTACCCTCTCCCACCCCTTCAATGACTTGTTAGCTTAATCCAAGAAATCCACCCAGGACTGTATTGAGAGTTTGTGGCTGGCCATAAAAACCTATGCCTATACTTTTCAGGTGTCAACCCAAACGTACTTACTAAGATGGCCTTCATTGCAGTGTAGCATGTCTGGTCCCCGCCTCTAATGTAAGGATTGTATCTCTCCCTATTGTGGGCATGTACCTCCATAAACTACCACCGCAGGACTCCTCTGGGACCTTGTGCACTCTCAGGGCCACTTCATAGGCTGAAAACCAAGTTTCTATGTCAACCCCCACCACATAACTTGGGCACCAAGTCTTTGGGTATAAGGATCCTTGACTCACCAGTGGACCCTGCAGGTATGCTGCCACCAGTTCTGATAGACCCCACTTTTGTAGGGCTCTTATGTCCAGCCCTCTGAGATTTAGCTTATGGGCCAATTATTTCTCCTAAAGAGCTAGCCTTCTCTCCTCTATAGCTTGTTCCTTCACCAATTTCAGTTTGGCAAGCTCCAGCTCCAGCTTTCTTTACTCCCACCTGTGTGCCTCTGGGGAGGTTCTTTGAGGAGACTGCTCCCTGCTCTGGCAGCCTCTACTGCTACCAGCAAGTTGTTGCCCCTCCTCCACCGGCAGTCCAAGATCCACAGCAGACTCAAGGACCAGCTCAACCTCCTCCTCCTCAATTTACTGCTCCTCCTCCTCCTCCTCTGGGACCTCTGTCCCTGCATCACAGGCCTCTTCCCAGGCTCTCAAAGCCTTCTGCAGCTCAACCTTCCGGGTGAAGCCTTTTCTGGACACTTGAAACCCAGAGCAAAAATCCTTAAGCTGGGCCACAGTGTAGAACTCTAACTTGACCAGCTCAAAATCAATTGCTGCAGGTGCAGATGCTGCTTCTACAGAGAGAAACATGGTTTTAGCAAAAAATCAACAATCCAATTAGGAAGAAATGAGAACAGCTTAAATTAGTTTTAGACAAGAGAGCAGGGTCAGAGCTTAAAAAGGTCCAGCACCAAACATCGCTAAATAATTGGCCTATTAAGTAAGCATTGAGTTTCGGCGCAATAGGTCTAGGATGTGACCCACATACATCCCAAGAAGGTGATAAAAAACCACCGTTATCCAAAACTGAAAATTAACCCCGCACCCAAGAGAAATATTTTCTGTTTATATAGCTGTCACAGTACAACTTGTTCTGGTGAATAAGCACAATATATAAACAGATAAATAACTTCCCAAGCAAAAATATCACACAGTCATGTATCTTGATTGTAGTGGTAGAAAATCTTTTATTGTGAATCTCATATTCCGTTATTTATTAAAATCACCACACAATTGCTTTGTCAACGCGTTTCATCCCTCATGGGACTTCTTCAGGGCTTCAGAGAATAGTTGTTATTTTTGTTAACAGTAAGTGCGGCTCCAAGCCAGCCTTCACAGCAATGTTGGACAAACCGTATATTGGTGAGATTCTCCCAGGATAAACCACAATAGGTCCGTGCAGCTAGTGGCTTGTATTCTCTTTATTTATCTTTCTAACCAAAAAGTATATCGTCCAGTCACAAAGTGTCAATATAGCAATGTCGCTTCCTCTATACGAACAACCCTATTGAAGTTATTCATCTGTTTATATATTGTGCTTATTCACCAGAACAAGTTGTACTATGACAGCTATATAAATAGAAAATATTTCTCTCGGGTGTGGGGTTAATTTTCAGTTTTAAATTAGTCTTAGTATAGAGTAGTTGTGAACAATGAGTTGCTATATGGTATTGCACAAAAATAAGTTCTATCTTCACCACTGTTCACCAGTGTTAGAAATTGCATCTTTAGTTGGCAAAGGTATGCACCCTGTCCAAGTAGGGACCTCAATCCCACGTAGGGTAGGGTAGATACACACTAAAAGATAACCTATTCTCACCATCTGGTAGCTTGGCACAGAGCAATCAGGCCTATCTAAAGAGGCAAAGTGTAACGTATTTGTGCAAAACAAAACATAGTAACACAATGAAAACACCAGAAAAATACTCCCCACCAGGTTGGAAAAATAGATTATATTTTTGTTAGTAAAGCAAGATCAAAATGATAAAAATCCAATATATAGTTCAGGCCGACTGCAACGGAGTGCTGGTCAGCTAGAGGACCCTCACAAGCCCCAGTGAACAAAATACCTTATCTTGGTTTTAACTGCAAGATGCGGGGTGCAGTTGAGCAATGCAGCGATGTTGATTCCTCAGTGGTGGCAATGCTTCACTTCAGTAGATGAATCACCAAGATGCGTTTGTTCCAAAGTTCAAAGCACCAGATTTTTCCACGCAGTCGAGGGGATGCGTAGATCTCTCCACACTGCGGTGGAGGCAATGAGCTGTTCCAATGTATCAGTACTCTCAAGGCGGGGCATTCATTTTGAGAGTAATGTGCTGATTATACTCCCACAATGGTGTTGATGCACCAGTTTTGCTACATCCATGTATATGGATTCACATCCAAAGAACACGGGATCAGGGGTAGAGACTTTGATATCCCTAAGTCTCAAGCAACAGGAGGCAAGTCACAAAACCTCGGAGATCCCTTTGGTTGCAAGTCAGAGTCTAGCGGTCCTCCGAAGGGTCAGAGAGCAGCCAGGCAATAGATGAGAAAAGTGGGCCTTCCAGATCAGCAGCCCTGCAGAGTATGAGTCCTTGATGCAGCACAGCAGTTCCTTTGACAGAGTTCAGTTACATCTCCCAAAGTGTCTGATTTGATGGGGTCAGAGACACAGTACTTATACCCAACTGTGCCTTTGAAGTAGGGGTGACTTAGAAGAAGGGTCTTTAAAGTGTACAGAAGCCCTATAATCCCAGCCATGGCTCCAGACCATCAGCAGGGGTTAGTCAGATGTGTGTGTGGGGACAGGACACCACCTATTTAGGTGTAAGTGTCACTTCTTCCCTCCCTTCCAACCCAGGATGAGTCATCAGAATGCGGATGGGCACTCAGACACACCTACCTTTCCTGTGTTTGTGGCTGTCTAGAGGGAAGCTGTCAGCCACCCCAGACATGTATTGGAGAGACTGCAGCAACACAGATAGTATGAGCAGAGGAATGCCCACTTTGTAAAAGTGGCATTTCAGTCATTGTAATGTTGAATCCAACTTTACCAGTAAAGAATTTTTATCATTACCATTCTAAAGATATACAACATGGAACAGCTACTCCATTCTAATCAGGACTTACAATCTAAAAGTGTATTAAGCAATTCCCAATCTCATCCTATGAGAGGAGTAGGCCTCATATAAGTAAAACAACAAAATTAGCTTTTGTCACTACCAGGACATACAAAATTTAAAGGTACATGTCCTACCTTTTACTTATACAGCACCCTGCCCAATGGGCCACCTATGGCCTACCTTAGGGAAGACATGTGTAAAAAAAAGGGAGTTTAAGGCTTGGCTAAGGGTTTTAGATGCCAAGCTAAAGTGTCAGTAAAGCCGCAAACACAGTCTCTGCAGCGGCAGGCCTCAGACAGGATTAACAGGCCACTTGTGTGGGTGGCACAATCAGTGCTGTAGGCCCATTAGTAGCATTTAATTTACTGTCCCCGGCTAAATGATATAGTACTTTAAAAGCGACATATAAAGAAATTAAATAAGTAAATTGTGTATACACCAATGTTAACATGTTTAGGGAATAGGCATCTGCACTTTAGCACTGGTCAGCAGTGGTAAATTGTTCAGAGTCCAAACAGCAACTAAAGGAATCAGCAAAAAGAGGAGTTAAGAAGGCAAAATGTTTGGGGGAAGATCACTCTAAGGATGACAGGTTCAACAGGAGGGGTGAAGGCAGAAAGTTTGGGGGAAGACCACACCAAGGATATCACGTTTCACATCTGGTAGCAATGGCACAGAGATCAGTAGAAAGTCTTAGCTGAGGGCAATATGTAAATTAGTTATGCAATCACAAAACAAAAATAAAGTAAAAACTCCAAACATTAAAAAGGTGAAAACATTTGACACAAATAGACTCAATAAAAAAATTATAATAACATCATAACAACAAAAATGTAACAATGGGAAAAAATGATTAATTTGAAGATAGTTAAGGCAAAATAGCGCAAACACACACAAACTGCTCATGATAGTCAATGGTTGTGTAGACAGTCACCAATCACAATTTGTGGATGACCACAATAAAGCACAGGTTGTATGCAATAACCAGGTTGGAGCTGGTCAGAGGGTTTAGCTTAGGACTTGGGTCTTAACAATTTTAGTCAGAATCCTTCAGTGTGGCAAAGAAGTAAGTTGCATCCAAGAAAGTCTTCACAAAGTTAGATAGAGAGTGAATGAGGGCTCCTAGAAGCAGTTTTTTTGCCAGAAAAGGCTGAGCATGAAAATAAAATATTAATGGAGAGCAAAGTGTTCTTCCCAGCCTCATACTTTTTCAATCATCACCTGGGCAAGAGTACATTAGTTTCTTTTATGGAGCTATTAATCCTCCAGTGTGGCAAGGCAGCAGGATGTTTCCAACAATGGGTTTCATGAGTCCAGATACCTTCTCAAAAAGTGCCAGCTAACCTGGATTTGCTGCAGTAAATAAGCTCCAAGCAAGAGAAACCCAATGTATCTACTCAGTGAGGTTGCCCATTGGGCAGATACCCTGGTGTGTTCTGTCCCAGTTCTACGGAGGTCTTGAAGTATTACATTTTTGGGAGTCCCACATTTTCTGGGGTGGTAAGAGAAGTCCAGTTAGATGCACCTAGGGGCCCCAGAATCTTAGGAACAGCACTTCGATACCAACTGCTCAGATGGTCACTTCAGGAATATCCTTCTAGAAGGTTGTTGTCACCCTGTAGCATAACTGTGTTCGACCTGTAGCCACTCCGACTAGTTACATTAGGTAATAGGTTGGGTTTCAAATCCGGAATCAATGAATTAAGTCTTAAAGTTATCTATCTAGTTTAGGAGGGTGTTCGTCTAGTAGCCAGGTCTAGTGATCAGCGGGAGGCACGGCAAGAACATTTCGGGAAACGTAACATATGGTCTGTGCCTTTGTCACACAGACCACATCTGATGCTTACAGGACCATTCTTCATTGGATTCCAATATTCAGCCTCTGTTGGAGCGGAAGGTGTCCACTCTGCACACAGGTGAAATCCTTTTTAGCAGTCATCAATTTTACAGGAACTTTGTGACAACTATATGACCATAATTCCATCATTGAAGGCTTTGATATCCGATAGCAGCCTAAGAAGATGATATTGACTGAGGCGTATAAGAAAGCTTTTGAGAACCTTAAGAGAACATTGCAATGCACCAGCGCTGAAGGCCTCTGAACACAGTCAACCCTTCATTATACAATATAGGGGGGTAGTGAAGATTCAATTTAATGATAAAGATAGAGAGCATCCACTGGCCTTTATTAGGCATAGGTCACTCCCCTGAGAACAAAACTTGACAGCCGTTGAGAACTACTGTGTATAGTCTGGCTTTGGTTCTGGTCATATCTATTTGGTTCTAGTTTTGTGATGCAAACTTATCACAAACCAGTCAACTTTTTGATGGAACTGAAGAGTAAGAATCCCAATTTGCTGAGGTGGTCAGCTTGTTACAAGGACTACGTTCATAGTGGAGACCAAAGACTGAATTAATAATGGCAATGTCAATGGATTTTAATGTCAGTCTTGCTGATCTTTTAATCAGACTTCTTCAATTGTGGCATAAGGATCCAGTGCCAGTGCATTGGAACTGGAAGGGGTGTTTGATAGGACTGAAATGTCCTACACAGGGTGCACAGGCATGTTCCCCTCCCTTGAGTGCCCAACTGCGTGTTTCTTGTATCTGGACTTTTGATATTTTTGCAGAGTCCTAGACCTGTCCTTGACATGAGAATGTCCTGGACTTGCCCTCAGACCTAGAATGGCACACAACTCGTACCTGCAGGAGGCTCTCTCTCTATGTGGTATATCAAAATGAGGTACACTGTGGAGAAAATCCAGACGGGCCTTTTTGGTTTACATGGGCTTGCTTTAGCAATCCCAAAGTGCTCTATTTGTGGTTGTGTGGTCGAACAGCTTTAGGCTTATCAGAGGGAAATGCTAAACGTTTGTGGTACACACAGAGTTAATAAATGAGACACCCAAAAAGAAAATCTGAGACCAATTCAGAAAAATAACACTGATTTTTTATTAAACTAGACAACAAGATTATCATAATTAGGTAAGTATTTTTGAGTGAGCGATTATACAAAATACAGTAAAATGCAGAGCTGTCAGATTTGAGGCATGAGCCACGAACATGGTAATTTTATCCTATGGGAGAAACATACACTGCAAAGGTACACTGGCAAACATTTGTTAGGGTTGATCTCCTGGACTTAAGGTGGCAGCAATCACAGCACCGAGACTGCCCTCCTCGCTGCCACCGCCGACAACCGCATGCTCCTTGACCAAGGCCACACCGCAGTGCTCATCCTACTCGAGCTCTCCACAGCCTTCAACACTGACTCCCACTGCACACTTGCTGCCAGACTCCATGATGTCGGAATACAGGGAAGCGCCCTTAACTGTCTCCTTTCTCACCGGCAGAACCCAAAGGATCAGACTCCCGCCTTTTCTCACCCATAGAGATTAACTGAGGAGTACCACAAGGATCTTCTCTTAGTCCCACGCTCTTCAACATCTACATGGCCCCCCTAGCTGCCATCAGCAGACAACATGAACTCAGCATTGCATTGTACGCCAATGACACCCAGCTCATCCTCTCCCTCACGTTGCAGGTTGGATGAGCAGCAGCTGTCTGATGCTTAACTCAGTGAAGACATAAGTCCTACTCCTCGGAGCCAACCCCTCTGCGTGGGACAACTCCTGGTGGCTCTCTACACTCTGCACTCCCCCACGCCCATGGACCACACCTGAAACCTCAGCATCATACTCAACTCCTCCCTCACCATGACCCGACAGATCAATGCCATCGCCTCCCCCTGCTTCTACACCTTCTGTATCCTCCGCAAAACCTTCAAGTGTATCCCTCCAGGCCAGAAAGACCGTCACCCACACACTCATAACAAGCATACTGGACTATGAACATGACCTCTATGGTGGAATCAACAAATTCCTGCAACGCAAACTCCAGACCATCCAGAATACTGCAAAAACAACAATTGATGGACAGAATGCAGAACAATGTCATACATTCACCCCAGTACAGAGATCTGGGCCTAAATCCATCGTTTTTTTGCTCACCATGCCATTCCAGTTTGAACCCAGCCATATGCAAATCAGTCTTGACCCTGTGCCTCATGGGAACAGTCCAGCCCGAACTGCCAAGCCAGGTCCTCCCTGGACTGGAAACAAGCATCCTAGGACCGGTTTCGGGCTTTCAGCCCTCATCAGCCAGGATAGCTTGATTCCAGTGGCATGGAGAGCAAGGGACTCACGTCTGAGCATACCCTTCCCACTCGGGGTGACAAATGCAAAAACAACAATTGATGGACAGAATGCAGAACAATGTCATACATTCACCCCAGTACAGAGATCTGGGCCTAAATCCATCGTTTTTTTGCTCACCATGCCATTCCAGTTTGAACCCAGCCATATGCAAATCAGTCTTGACCCTGTGCCTCATGGGAACAGTCCAGCCCGAACTGCCAAGCCAGGTCCTCCCTGGACTGGAAACAAGCATCCTAGGACCGGTTTCGGGCTTTCAGCCCTCATCAGCCAGGATAGCTTGATTCCAGTGGCATGGAGAGCAAGGGACTCACGTCTGAGCATACCCTTCCCACTCGGGGTGACAAATGCAAAAACAACAATTGATGGACAGAATGCAGAACAATGTCATACATTCACCCCAGTACAGAGATCTGGGCCTAAATCCATCGTTTTTTTGCTCACCATGCCATTCCAGTTTGAACCCAGCCATATGCAAATCAGTCTTGACCCTGTGCCTCATGGGAACAGTCCAGCCCGAACTGTCAAGCCAGGTCCTCCCTGGACTGGAAACAAGCATCCTAGGACCGGTTTCGGGCTTTCAGCCCTCATCAGCCAGGATAGCTTGATTCCAGTGGCATGGAGAGCAAGGGACTCACGTCTGAGCATACCCTTCCCACTCGGGGTGACAAATGCAAAAACAACAATTGATGGACAGAATGCAGAACAATGTCATACATTCACCCCAGTACAGAGATCTGGGCCTAAATCCATCGTTTTTTTGCTCACCATGCCATTCCAGTTTGAACCCAGCCATATGCAAATCAGTCTTGACCCTGTGCCTCATGGGAACAGTCCAGCCCGAACTGCCAAGCCAGGTCCTCCCTGGACTGGAAACAAGCATCCTAGGACCGGTTTCGGGCTTTCAGCCCTCATCAGCCAGGATAGCTTGATTCCAGTGGCATGGAGAGCAAGGGACTCACGTCTGAGCATACCCTTCCCACTCGGGGTGACAAATGCAAAAACAACAATTGATGGACAGAATGCAGAACAATGTCATACATTCACCCCAGTACAGAGATCTGGGCCTAAATCCATCGTTTTTTTGCTCACCATGCCATTCCAGTTTGAACCCAGCCATATGCAAATCAGTCTTGACCCTGTGCCTCATGGGAACAGTCCAGCCCGAACTGCCAAGCCAGGTCCTCCCTGGACTGGAAACAAGCATCCTAGGACCGGTTTCGGGCTTTCAGCCCTCATCAGCCAGGATAGCTTGATTCCAGTGGCATGGAGAGCAAGGGACTCACGTCTGAGCATACCCTTCCCACTCGGGGTGACAAATGCAAAAACAACAATTGATGGACAGAATGCAGAACAATGTCATACATTCACCCCAGTACAGAGATCTGGGCCTAAATCCATCGTTTTTTTGCTCACCATGCCATTCCAGTTTGAACCCAGCCATATGCAAATCAGTCTTGACCCTGTGCCTCATGGGAACAGTCCAGCCCGAACTGCCAAGCCAGGTCCTCCCTGGACTGGAAACAAGCATCCTAGGACCGGTTTCGGGCTTTCAGCCCTCATCAGCCAGGATAGCTTGATTCCAGTGGCATGGAGAGCAAGGGACTCACGTCTGAGCATACCCTTCCCACTCGGGGTGACAAATGCAAAAACAACAATTGATGGACAGAATGCAGAACAATGTCATACATTCACCCCAGTACAGAGATCTGGGCCTAAATCCATCGTTTTTTTGCTCACCATGCCATTCCAGTTTGAACCCAGCCATATGCAAATCAGTCTTGACCCTGTGCCTCATGGGAACAGTCCAGCCCGAACTGCCAAGCCAGGTCCTCCCTGGACTGGAAACAAGCATCCTAGGACCGGTTTCGGGCTTTCAGCCCTCATCAGCCAGGATAGCTTGATTCCAGTGGCATGGAGAGCAAGGGACTCACGTCTGAGCATACCCTTCCCACTCGGGGTGACAAATGCAAAAACAACAATTGATGGACAGAATGCAGAACAATGTCATACATTCACCCCAGTACAGAGATCTGGGCCTAAATCCATCGTTTTTTTGCTCACCATGCCATTCCAGTTTGAACCCAGCCATATGCAAATCAGTCTTGACCCTGTGCCTCATGGGAACAGTCCAGCCCGAACTGCCAAGCCAGGTCCTCCCTGGACTGGAAACAAGCATCCTAGGACCGGTTTCGGGCTTTCAGCCCTCATCAGCCAGGATAGCTTGATTCCAGTGGCATGGAGAGCAAGGGACTCACGTCTGAGCATACCCTTCCCACTCGGGGTGACAAATGCAAAAACAACAATTGATGGACAGAATGCAGAACAATGTCATACATTCACCCCAGTACAGAGATCTGGGCCTAAATCCATCGTTTTTTTGCTCACCATGCCATTCCAGTTTGAACCCAGCCATATGCAAATCAGTCTTGACCCTGTGCCTCATGGGAACAGTCCAGCCCGAACTGCCAAGCCAGGTCCTCCCTGGACTGGAAACAAGCATCCTAGGACCGGTTTCGGGCTTTCAGCCCTCATCAGCCAGGATAGCTTGATTCCAGTGGCATGGAGAGCAAGGGACTCACGTCTGAGCATACCCTTCCCACTCGGGGTGACAAATGCAAAAACAACAATTGATGGACAGAATGCAGAACAATGTCATACATTCACCCCAGTACAGAGATCTGGGCCTAAATCCATCGTTTTTTTGCTCACCATGCCATTCCAGTTTGAACCCAGCCATATGCAAATCAGTCTTGACCCTGTGCCTCATGGGAACAGTCCAGCCCGAACTGCCAAGCCAGGTCCTCCCTGGACTGGAAACAAGCATCCTAGGACCGGTTTCGGGCTTTCAGCCCTCATCAGCCAGGATAGCTTGATTCCAGTGGCATGGAGAGCAAGGGACTCACGTCTGAGCATACCCTTCCCACTCGGGGTGACAAATGCAAAAACAACAATTGATGGACAGAATGCAGAACAATGTCATACATTCACCCCAGTACAGAGATCTGGGCCTAAATCCATCGTTTTTTTGCTCACCATGCCATTCCAGTTTGAACCCAGCCATATGCAAATCAGTCTTGACCCTGTGCCTCATGGGAACAGTCCAGCCCGAACTGCCAAGCCAGGTCCTCCCTGGACTGGAAACAAGCATCCTAGGACCGGTTTCGGGCTTTCAGCCCTCATCAGCCAGGATAGCTTGATTCCAGTGGCATGGAGAGCAAGGGACTCACGTCTGAGCATACCCTTCCCACTCGGGGTGACAAATGCAAAAACAACAATTGATGGACAGAATGCAGAACAATGTCATACATTCACCCCAGTACAGAGATCTGGGCCTAAATCCATCGTTTTTTTGCTCACCATGCCATTCCAGTTTGAACCCAGCCATATGCAAATCAGTCTTGACCCTGTGCCTCATGGGAACAGTCCAGCCCGAACTGCCAAGCCAGGTCCTCCCTGGACTGGAAACAAGCATCCTAGGACCGGTTTCGGGCTTTCAGCCCTCATCAGCCAGGATAGCTTGATTCCAGTGGCATGGAGAGCAAGGGACTCACGTCTGAGCATACCCTTCCCACTCGGGGTGACAAATGCAAAAACAACAATTGATGGACAGAATGCAGAACAATGTCATACATTCACCCCAGTACAGAGATCTGGGCCTAAATCCATCGTTTTTTTGCTCACCATGCCATTCCAGTTTGAACCCAGCCATATGCAAATCAGTCTTGACCCTGTGCCTCATGGGAACAGTCCAGCCCGAACTGCCAAGCCAGGTCCTCCCTGGACTGGAAACAAGCATCCTAGGACCGGTTTCGGGCTTTCAGCCCTCATCAGCCAGGATAGCTTGATTCCAGTGGCATGGAGAGCAAGGGACTCACGTCTGAGCATACCCTTCCCACTCGGGGTGACAAATGCAAAAACAACAATTGATGGACAGAATGCAGAACAATGTCATACATTCACCCCAGTACAGAGATCTGGGCCTAAATCCATCGTTTTTTTGCTCACCATGCCATTCCAGTTTGAACCCAGCCATATGCAAATCAGTCTTGACCCTGTGCCTCATGGGAACAGTCCAGCCCGAACTGCCAAGCCAGGTCCTCCCTGGACTGGAAACAAGCATCCTAGGACCGGTTTCGGGCTTTCAGCCCTCATCAGCCAGGATAGCTTGATTCCAGTGGCATGGAGAGCAAGGGACTCACGTCTGAGCATACCCTTCCCACTCGGGGTGACAAATGCAAAAACAACAATTGATGGACAGAATGCAGAACAATGTCATACATTCACCCCAGTACAGAGATCTGGGCCTAAATCCATCGTTTTTTTGCTCACCATGCCATTCCAGTTTGAACCCAGCCATATGCAAATCAGTCTTGACCCTGTGCCTCATGGGAACAGTCCAGCCCGAACTGCCAAGCCAGGTCCTCCCTGGACTGGAAACAAGCATCCTAGGACCGGTTTCGGGCTTTCAGCCCTCATCAGCCAGGATAGCTTGATTCCAGTGGCATGGAGAGCAAGGGACTCACGTCTGAGCATACCCTTCCCACTCGGGGTGACAAATGCAAAAACAACAATTGATGGACAGAATGCAGAACAATGTCATACATTCACCCCAGTACAGAGATCTGGGCCTAAATCCATCGTTTTTTTGCTCACCATGCCATTCCAGTTTGAACCCAGCCATATGCAAATCAGTCTTGACCCTGTGCCTCATGGGAACAGTCCAGCCCGAACTGCCAAGCCAGGTCCTCCCTGGACTGGAAACAAGCATCCTAGGACCGGTTTCGGGCTTTCAGCCCTCATCAGCCAGGATAGCTTGATTCCAGTGGCATGGAGAATACTGCAACCAGACTCATCCTCGGCATGAGCACATCACCCAACACCTGCGAGACCTCCACTGGCTCCCCGTCGAGAAGAGAGTAACTTCAAGCTACTCACCCACACCAATAAATACCTCCACAACAGCAGACCCAAATACCTCAACGAAAAAGTCTCCTTCCACGTACTCAGAAGTAACCTCCGCTACACCGACCTCGCTCTAGCAGAAACCCGGACATCCACAAAACCAGAGCATGTGGAAGAGACTTCTCCTACATCGCAACCAAAGCCTGCAACGAGCTCCCTGTCAACAGTAGGCGCTCCCCCACTCTGCACACCTTCAAGAGGAGCCTTAAGACCTGGCTCTTCAGCTGAACCTGAGCTGCAACCCCCCCCAGCGCCTTAAGACCCTTAAGGGTGAGTAGCACTCTTTAATCCACCTGATTGATTGAGTGATAGGGGTCAAGGTCTTTAGAACCACCAGCAGTTTAATTTTACCTGCCCTGGTGTGTCTAGATGCAGAGGTGCTTGGTTGCAAGGGGAGTCTCGAGTGCTACTGTTAAAGTCAATGGAGAAACCTGTAACAATTAAATGGCTGCAAGTGTGGACTTGGACACAAGTCCGGCAGAACCCCAGGGGGGGAATGTCGGTTAGATCTGACTTGGACTGTGGGGCTCTGGTGCAGATGTGTTTTGTCTGGTGGTACACTTGAGTTGGAGGCTCTCACTTTATAGATTGACCTGGAGATGGGGATGAAACAGGGCAACAGGGCCATAATTGATGATGACCTCAGTGATGCTTAGGTACCTCAACGGCAGGTCTTTCTTGGCAGTAGTGGTGTCTGGGCTGGACATTTATTGAGCCTTGGCTATTGCAGCTGCTCTGGTACACAGGGTATTGGTGTTCGAGGCCTCCTAGAGGGTCTAGCATCTCAAACCTCACTGTAGAGATGAGGCTGACCTCTGGAAGCCTTAAAAACCTACACCTGGGCTGCTGCTTTCTCGATGCACCCGGTGGTCAGCAGATTGGTGAACAGGGCAGACGCGCTTGGTGCCTAGAGGCTTCAGGGAAGTGGCTCCTCCACTTCAAGTTAGATGCTGGCTGGATGGCAAAGTGCTGGCAACCCTGGTCCATAGATCTCGCATTTTCAGCTCTTCTTGATCCTTCTTCTGTTCCCAGTAGATGAATCTTAGTTCCTGGTGTCACGGGGCTATGTAAATATTTAATTTAGGGGCGTTAAGAGGAGTATATGGTAGTAGCCAATGGGCTACTTATTTCTGGGGTAATTACACTCCTTATATGACCACTTCCTGCTAGGAGTGGGCATAAACTTGACCCAGAGTTCATAGTTTCACTAAAAACAAAATAGTGAAACCCTCTTTTCGTTAGTCACTGCAGGTAGTCCACCTTAAAGGTGTAACTAGCCTGAGAAGTGAAAATGCATTCTTACTAGCTAATTTTCCCACCCCTCCTGGTGCTAAATTTGCCTTAGAGCAGGGGTTGACATTCCCAGATCTGGGGGAAGCCAAGGTTGCATATTGAAGCTGTCATCGGAATTGAAGCCTGTGGCCTTGATATGCTAAATCACTAGCCATCCTGCCGGAGGAGGTGTGAATTCCTTCCTTCAGAGCAGACATTGTTTCTGACCTCCGAAAGCATGTGGCCTTGATATGCTAAATCACTAGCCATCCTGCCGGAGGAGGTGTGAATTCCTTCCTTCAGAGCAGACATTGTTTCTGACCTCCGAAAGCATGGGCTCTCATCTTCAAGGGGTTAGACACCTGTCTGTGGTGGCAGGCTGGACAATTAAAAACAGCCTGCACACTAGATACTGGTAGGTTTTTCAGGTGACACCTCTAAGGTGCCCTCTGGGTGCTTGTCAAAATAAATCTGGTAATGACAACAGTACAGATTACATAGGACAAGGTGGTTTATACCAAACACCGGGGGCGCTAGGTGGCACACGAGCAAGATTACGCACTGGTGTGAGGCTCCTGCAGCTTGGTGCAATTATCCGTCCACTTATCCTGCCCAGATGGTCCTAACTTTATAACAATTATTGCTATGAGGTGACAGCAAACCCCTGCACTGTTGCTGTGAGTTTGGAGTGTGTAGCGTGCTCCATACTGCGCATGCACTCACATCCTGCTGCCACCACAGTGACGGCCTGTCCTGCCTGGAACCGCTGCTGGGCGAGGTGTGTCACGGGAGCACCGCGGCGCCCACAAGGTGACTGGGCCCTACCTGACATGGACCGTGAACTCGGCGCCTGATGAGAGAGAGGTGAGAGCGTGCCATATTGCTCTGGGCGAAGACCAGCAAGCACACCTGTCTGCTTCCCTGTCGTGACCGGGGCTGTGATTGCTCCTTGCCTCACCTCTGCCAGCTCTTCTTCTGTCTCCGGGGAGTGAAGTATGCCATACTTGATACCGGCTCTCGGCCCACCACGAGCGGCAATACATGGACCTGCTCCCTTGCTCGGCATCCCGCAACTGCCCCCCTACCGAGTTGCCGACCCTGCACTCGCAACTTGTGTGGTGCGGCTGTCGCTCTCGGTGTGCTGACGGACACTGGGCATTGAAGGCACCACCTGCCTGCTGGAAGAAATACTGTGACTGCCGTTGTCCCGCACCTCCCGGACACAGGTGCCGCTGATGTACTGCACCATAACTAGAAGCTCCATGCGACGTGACATTCCTCCTATAATCCTGGGCTCGCACACAAGGCCACAAGTTATCGCCTGCGACCTACTCCTCGGGACCCTGCGATATTGCCCTCATTGTGAGAGTGGTCCCTTCTCATATTGGCCTCCAGCAGTTTACCCCACGAGGATACGGTGGTCCTGCTTGCAAGGCCTACTACTACCACAGTACTGTTGGCCGCATTGGTTCCATTCTGCTTCTTGTGGTGCCACACCGATAGGTCTGTTTTCGGCTCCCTGGTTGGTGTACCCTCTTTTCTGGGCGCTGCTGGCTATTCTTGGCCGTGACCTGCTGCAGCACACGTGGTGGTGGATCGGTGCACCGGGGGCGCCCTAAAGGCAGCATATATGTGGATAATTGACTCATACTAGGACATAGGCGATATCTGACACCATAATCTGCCCTTGCCACCAGTGGTGGCCCGGGGGGGGGGCTGGAACCCTACGAGTTCCAAGTGGGGAGACCACGTGCTGCGCACTTACCATTTAAAGTTAACTTCATAACTGCACCATACCAAACATGGGGAAGACAGACGCAAAACAGCCACGGCTGACGTTTGAAACAAAGAAAAGAAACTGCCTGCACCAGGAAGAGCCTGACGAGACCAGTGCCGAACCCACACAAGAGACATCTCCAATGCCGAACGAAGATCTGGAAGCCATTCTCCTAGAGGTCCAGCAGAGACTCACTACCATCGCGGATAAAATGGACACCATGACCACATTGATGGATGCATAGTACACAAACTGGATGGCCATGAAGAGCTAATTAAAGAAACAGAACGCCGTATCTCTGATGCTGAGGACACCACTTCTCATATCCAGACAAATGTGGCGCAAATGGACAAACTCCTGAAGATCATTGCAGCGAAAAATGAGGACCTCGAGGCGAGAAGCAGACGTAACAACATACGCGTCCTTGGTATCCCGGAGAGTACCAACACTTGGAAAATGGAAGAGTATGTAGAGAGACTTTTGCTGGCAACAATTGGTGCTGAATCCTTCACTTCCCAATTCATTGATGAACGAGCGCACCAGTCGGTGGGGCCCCGACCGCCTACAGGGAGCACGCCACGGCCCATCATTGCTCGGCTCCTAAATTATTGGGACCGTGATGTCGCCCTCCGGACGGTCCGGGAAAAATGACAACTTAATCTCTAAGGCAACACATTCACCATATACCCGGATTTCACAGCGACGGTGTGGGAGGAGAGGCGAAAGTTCTTACCAGCCAAACAAAAGCTGCACCAGGCCCAAATAGATTATGCGCTATTATATCCGGCCCGTCTAAGAATTACTTATCAAGGCAAGCAAACCTTCTTTACCAAACCGCAACAAGTGGACAGATTCTTAAAATGCCTCAAATACCAAAATACAACCTCTGCCTCACCCCACTCAGCACTTCATCTAGATCGGCATCACCAACCACAGAGTAACTTGTCAACTGAAACATGCAGCGGTTATCCCCTGAAGCACTCGGAGCGCCGCTATGACGCGATGCCTCAAGACCTCAGCGCCACGCATTTTCCAGTGTGAGGCACCTGTCACCATCAACCAGATAAGTGATACACTGGGTTTATGAGCCAATTTGCACCGAGCACCCTCCGCCCTCTACGAGGTCACCTATACCACCACTCTGACTCTCTGAGGGTGAATGGTGAACATGCATGAATCTAGGAGATCCCACCCCGAAGGTGCTCTCCCATTGAACTTTGCTGCAAAGTTACACGCAGTTTGATTTTGAAGTTTTTGGGTGTTTGGGTGGGGGGAGGGGAAGGTATTTCTGGCATGTTTGGGATGCTTCGGTGGGTGGGGGTGGGGACTGTTTTCTGAGTTCTTTGATATATGCATGACACAGTATGACAGACAGAAATGTGGTTTTATTTCTCTCCTTTCCACAAATGTCACAAGGCCACAGGGCCACCTACCACGCACCAACAGGGCATATGGCTAACATGACATCTCACCAGATATTACAGGTCATTACTTGGAATGTTAGGGGGTTAGGTAACCCACGGAAACGCCGCCAGATACTGGCATATTTAGATCGGCACCAGATGCATGTTGCAATGTTCCAAGAAACCTACATTAATCCCAGGCACAACAATACTTTTGCGCATTAATGGGCTGCCACAGGATATTTTCATCCTACTCCTCATATGCTAGAGGGACTACCATACTTATTAAAAAGTGGACTCCTTTTGCCTTGGCTGGGACATCACTGAATCACCATGGGCGATATTGTCTTGCATTGGGGCGGCTAGGTATGGAGTCGGTCACCTTGGCATGCTGCTGTGGCCCCAACGTCAATACCCCTGATTTTTTTTACCACGCTTTGGGGTAAGATCATAGAGATAGGCTCTACTCACATAATTTGGGGTGGGGTTTTAAATGTAGCCCTCAATCCTGCTGTTGACAGATCCAACCCAGCACCGCATCATTAGAGTAAGTCACGCGAAGTAATACAGGACATAATGACAGACAACTGATTACTGGACACTTGGCGCCATATCCATCCTCATCTAACCGAAGGCACACACTTTACTGCGCAGGCTGCGTCATGGGCCCGCTTAGATATTCCGTGGACAGTGTTGAAACAATTTGGGAGGCCTCCAAGGTCACAATCTGGGGATTCTGCATTTTGAAAAGTTCAGGGGTCCTCCGGGACATACAGGGCACAGTGCGGAAGCTATAGATTGATCTTAAAGCGCTGGAGACACGACTCTCCACAGGAGGTGACAGCCAAGCCCAGCGCGAATTCCGTGACAAATTCTCGGAGTACACCGACACCGCTGACCGCGAGACAAGGTTTAGGGGTAAATACTGGGTGGCCTGATGATATGGGGAGGGCGAGCGACCAGGGAAGGCCTTGGATGAGACGATACGGAAACCCTGCTTCTCCAACTATGTCTTGGAGTTACCCGGACCCGGGGATGTACTTTATCCTGACATTGCTGACATACTCAATGCATTCACCACACACTACTTCTCGCTATACACATCAAACCAGCTGGACCACTTCCAGCTGGACAACTTTCCTGGAGAAGTGGCGCTGGGTAGCTGGGAGACTCGCAAAGGGAATTCCTGTGCACCCCCTTTGAATTAGACGAGATATGGGAAGCTATAATGCACATGCAGTCTGACAAAGCCTCCGGCCTGGACGGGCTGCCCATTGAATTTGATAAAACATACATAGACCAGCTGGGCCCTATTCTTAAGGAGGTATATAAAGACTCTTTAGAGAATGGTACACTTCCCCATCCATGAAGGAGGCACTCATTACTTCCCTTCTCAAAACTGGAAAATCGCCGCTCCATTGCGACTCTTACAGACCATTGTCCCTCATTAATTGTGATACCAAAATTTTGGCCAAGGTCATAGCCAATAGGCTAAAGCTGTTATTGGAAAAGTTGGTCCTTCCTGATCAGGCGTGCTTTGTTTCTGGGCGAGCAACCACACATAATCTGCGCACCTGCTTTTCAATCCTACATAACATTGATCCTGACCTGCCGTTGGCAGCCGTGTTTTTTAGGTGCCACCAAGGCGTTTGACTCCGTTGAGTGGGATTATCTTCTGGGTGTGCTGCAACGGATGGAGAAGCACCAACTCAGACTTTAAAATGTAACACCATGATTGGGGGTTCTCTTTAATAAGAATTGCTTTTTACCCAAATTAACATTTTGCAACATTAGGATAACGAATGACTGGGGAAAAAATCATAACGCTCTGATCTATACCTTGCAGTATGCATGACGTTCTTAGATGACAGTTGATAGTTCACTGTTCTATATTAGGATTTTAACTAAGTTATAAACTGCAAGTATCAAAATGACCTCTTGACAAAAGTACTATCACGCTAACCCATTTTCATTCTATGCACTTTGGGATCTGCATGGTGCACTTTCTTTGCAGCAGTGGTGAATGATGAAGCTGGCCTTAAAAATGACACGGTCTTAGATAGGAAGCTTGTGTAGTTGGTTTCTTGACCATTATTTTACCCTTGAAAAGGGAATGTGGCACAGCAATTCAGGTCAGAATGTTCCTTTGGGAGTGAGGTCACGGCTGATTTGCAAATTGTTCTTTAGGCGCACAGATGAGCTAAACAGCCTTGTAACGAAAAGCTAATTTGTGATTATAAAGTGTTGATTTATGTATTACATCCCTCACTCTGCTTTTCTCAGCCAATCTCCATAAATATGAAAAAGAGGACAACTCACTCCAATATGTGAAACAAACAGGAGTGACTAAGGAAGGGCCAGGTCAGTCAGTCACTCACTGGGCACCACTAGATTTCAGTTCACAAAAGAATTAGCCTGAAGACAAAGTCAAGATATTAAGAGCCACTTTAACTTTCTACCAGCAACTTCCATACTACCCTCTACCAGCAAGACAAAATTTCCATTCATGAACCGATCAGACAACTCTGATCATCTAGAGCAGTTTACATTCAGGATCGAATAAGCCACTGAATCTATGCAAACCACACCATTGCCAAAGAACAATGGCTGTAGTGGAATTTTCTAACACATTTATCACAATCCATGACTCTCCACGCACTGGCTTGTGAAAATCATGGATTGCACAGTACCTACCTAGACATAGGTTTTTGGAACCACAAAGTGGCTGTGATGTTGTAGCTCTGGAATAGGCTTGTCGTAATGGAATTCCTTTATGCAGGGTTCAGGTATGTCCGATCTACAGGAGTGGGAGGTGTAGATCGTTCAGAGATATAACACAACAGAGTGTTGTGAAAAGTATGGTGAAGGTAGATATAAGGTCATTTTAGTTTGATGTCTACTTTTAGGTTAGCACATTAAATATGTCAAACTCATTTAGGTAGGAGCAATAATAGCATGAGGTAAGGCTGCTGCCTTAAGTGACAGCACTAGGTCACGTGAAATTACTAGATCTGAAAACGGTTATCTCATCTCCTTCCATCTTGAAGGCAGCACTCAGTGGTGTCAAAAACAAGAAAAGACCTCAAAACGGATATTTCATCTCATCGTAGATGTCAGCACTAGATGGTGTTAAATTAGGCCAGAAAACAGCTCCTTCATCTCAACATAAGATTTTAATATCAAGTGGTGCCAAATTACAGGCAAGGGCATGAAAATGTCTATCTCATCTCATCATAGCTTAAAATGTCAGCACTAACTGGTGTCAGATTACAGATTGTAGCACATCAGCAGTTCACTAATATTAATTTCAAATTCACAGTAAAGCACAAAAATACTAGTTACTGCTTTGATTTACTTGTAACAAAGTGTCACTCGTTTGGCAGTAGAATGCCACTTATATACACACTGAAACCACCAAAATGCCACCCATAAGTAGTATCACTCATAGTTTTTGAAAGGTCACTCAAAAGTACACTGAAATTATCCATATGTTACACATAGCAATCTGAAATCTTGCCAGCTATGCCTGAAAGGCTGGGGCCCTTGGCCAGAGCCCACTTTGGCCATGCCTTAAAACGTCTCTGAAGGTTACAAGCATGACGTGCGTTCAGGTGTTTCTGAAAGCACACGTCTGCTTGTAGACTTGCTGCATTTCTTTTGTTAATAGAGTGGGTACACAAACTGCCTGCTCTATTAACAAAAGAAATGCAGCAAGTCTACAAGCAGACGAGTGCTTTCAGAAACACCTGAGCGCATGTCTTGCTTGTAGTCTTGCTGCCTTTCATTCGTTAATAGGGCACAGCTGCGGGGCAGATTGTGTCCCTTCGTGAAAGTATTCAATGTTCATTTCAGCGCACACGGGCGCTGCGATTAACATGAGTACTTCCAAAAAGGCACACAATCTGCCTCGCAGCCGTGCCCTTTTACCAAAAGAAAGGCATCAGGAGCCACTTGAGGACAAACTTCGGGTGGTCTCTACCGCCACCAACTACGGAAGGAAGTGACCGTTTTTTTCACCGTACGCATTTTAAAAGTGTCGGCGCGAACGGTCCTCTGCTGCATGTGCGCGCTTCAAGTATTTCTCTTCGCGCTCACAGAGACATCGGTGCGCGGGCGCGCAGGCGCGCACGTTAATGGGAACAGTGGTCCCTATTAACGATCACTTATCTACGGCCTTCCACATCACTAGAGGTACCCGGCAGGGGTGCCCACTGTCCCCCCTGCTCTTAGCCCTGGCGGTTGCACCTTTGCCGGCTAAATTAAGACAGCATCATCAGGATAAGGTGCTACGCTGCGACCTGCTCCAGATTCTCATATCTCTTTATGCAGACAACATCACCCTCTATATCAGAGACCCATAGCATAACATCAACCCACTCCTATGGGAATTTATTGTCTTCGGGAAATTGTCTCGAGTCCACATCAATTGGGGGAAGTCGCAAATCTTTCCTCTTAACCCTGCGGTCACTCGCTTTCCCCTAGATTTCCCATTGGAATGGTGCAATACAGACCTGCTCTATCTGGGGATCTGCATCTCCGGAGACAGGAAAGAGCTGTTGTGCCTCAACGATGGCATCGCTCTAGACTGCATTACTGGGTGCGTCACTCGCTGGATCTCACTGCCGCTCTCCCTGACAGGACGGGCCTCCTTAATCAAAATGGTAGTACTCCCACAGCTATTGTATCTATTTCTTAATATCCCGTACCACCCTGGAAGATATATTTTTAAAGCGCTAAGGTCAGAAATGATCAGGCTGGTATGGGGGGGCTAGCAGCCGCATCTACAATGGAACATACTCACTAGGTCCCATTCACAGGGAGGATTTGATATCCCGAACTTCGAACTTTATTATACATGCACGCAGGTCCACTACGCTTATTATTGGTTCCACCCCCTCCGGTACCTGCCGCAGATTGCAGCAGGGCAGTTGCTAGTAGACTCCATACCTCTTGAGGGTGTGCTTTGCACCACCACTAACCCACCAGACAAAGCATTGACCACGATTACATGCACAATAGATGCCTGGAATCGTATTCGGACTCTACCGCAATGCCCCATGTTGTACTCACCGTCACTTCCACTTTCAGATCATCCCCGCATGCAACTACTTCAAGAGACGGTATTCCATAAACTCCTAGAGCGGACTTAAATTGCAACATGGGGGGACCTTTATCACAATGAGACGTTTTGGTTGTCAGATCAGATATTCCATGAGCTCCAGCCCTCTCCTCTGGATGTATTCCTCTACGTACGGCTTCGTCAAGGCGTGCGATCTATTACCCTGGAGTTCCCTCAGGAACCCCCCATTCTCAACCCCTTGCAGCTGATTTTGCAAGCTACCTCTCCAGGGCACTTGGTCTCTATGCTCTATCGCACCATACATACTCAGCGGGAGGTGTCCCCATGCCCCTCTCGTGCTCACTGGAACTCAGAACTCGGTTACGAGCTGAAGGATGAACACTGGACACACTGTTGTCTACAAACAGAGCAAATGTCTGCCAGCAGTAGATTGCGTATCACACACTTTAAATTTATGCAGCGCTTGTACTACACTCCAGTTAAAATGTATAAATATAAACTAAAAGACTCAGATCGCTGTGATAGATGTGGCACCCCAGGGGCTGACTTCCTCCATTTGGCCTGGGAATGTCCAAAGGTGCATAAATATTGGGGACAGGTCTTTGATGCCATGGAACAGATGACAAGACTCTCCCTAGAACAAACTCCACTGGTAGCTCTGTTAGGCTATATCAAATTCATCCCTACACCATACCACTGATATCTCGCTACTGCCCTGTTGATGGCTAAGCGCCGCGTGGCCTGCAGATGAGGTAGAGGCAGAGCGCCAAAGTTCAAAGAATGGCTCAATGACTTAATAGACAGCCAAGAGCAATTGACTAACTTTGCAGAATCACTTCCCCGGGCATCACGGCCAAAAGACATTTGGAGACCTCTTACAAATTACCTTCTCTTGCACCCACAGGATCCCTGGCCAACACCCTAGTGGTATCAACACAAGGAGCACATGGGGTGCACACGGGGTATATGTTGAGTTGCCTACTTCATCTAGTCCCCCCCATAACACACTTCGGGGCATATGTATCAACATCACCATTTGCGATTCTCAAATAGCGATTTTTAAGGAATCGCTATTTGAGAATTGCAAAACGGGATGTATTTAAAAAATTGCAAACTTTTTGCGATTTCTTAAAATTCCTTAATTGCGATTAGCAAATTGCGAAATCGCAATTAAGGAATACCTGCCCATTCATTCCTATGGGCCAGGAGACCCATAGGAATATATGGGAAGTAATTCTAAAATTGCGAATCGCAATTTGCTAATCGCAATTTGAGAATAATATCAAAGGTGCAAGGTTGTCAAGATGAAACCCTGATACACCCCTGAAATTAGCATGTGTGGCCATATGGCGCACATACATGCCCTAAGGGCATGTATGTGCGTCACGTGGCACTTTGTAAAATTACAAAACATGCATTTTTAAAAGAAATCGCAAATTAACACCAACTAGTAGTTGGTGGTAATTTGCGATTTCTTAAAGATTAATCGCAATCCTTTGGTGAGTGTTACATTTCATTTAAGAAATCGCAATTTGCGATTTCTTAAATGCTTACGCAAACTTAAGAAATCGCTAAATTAGCGATTCCTTAAATTTGCGTTGGGAATTTGCCTAATACATCCCGTTTTGCGAATTTTTCATCGCAAACGCTGTATTTTGCGAATCGCAGCGTTTGCGACTAAAAATTCGCTTGATACATATGCCCCCTAGTGACATGATGCTTTGTTTAATACATCAATACTGTGATGTAGATATCAAGCACTGCTGTATTGATTGTTTCTACAACTCATGTGTAGTAATTGCCAAGATTAATGTTAACCTTGCTGTAAGGACTGCCCCACTGTGCTGAGAATGGTAGAGGGACAACAATGGTATCCTGGACTGTGCTACTATTTCCTTATACTACGACTTGCTACTGAGAGAAAAGGACATTATTCATATTTCTAAATACTGTGAATCTCATTACATGCTTTTGCTAGTAATGTATTGTTTCATTGACTAAATCAATAAAAAAAAAAGAAAATGTGTTTTATACCAAACACCATTGGTTTCGCTAATGCCATCATGTAGCTGGGGAACTCGTAATGACCAGTGCCCAGTACATATACTTAGCATGGCTTCCCTGTTCACTTGTAACATCTAGTGATTGAACTATACATCATAGGGCTCTTTCTTCTCATGCAGATACGTCTTCGCATGTAATATAATGCACCCTGCCTTCAGGCTATACGGTCTGCTGTAGGGGTGACTTACATATATTGCAACCAGTGTCCGTGGGCATGGCACACATTGTGTGTACCATGTCTTGTTTGCACAATATCGCGCACCATTGTAAACAGCCTACCATAGCAGTTGGCATGGATTTGGGTGTTGGTCCCTTAGGGTGGCACAATGTATGCTGCAACCTTAGGGAACCTCTTTCATACCTGGCACAAAGGTACCAACTTTACTAGGGACTTACAGGGTTGCTAAAGTCCTTGACAATTGGAGTAAAATTGAACATCTACCTTGTTTTAGGGAAAGAGCACTAGCACTGAAGCCTGGTTAGCAGGCTTCACTGCACTGGCAGAGGCGAAAACCAGCCCCAAGTAGTTCTAAAATTGGGCAAAATGTGGGGGGACAACTGGAACACAATTCCAGTTTCCTACAGTCCCCTCATTAACTGACAGTGAATAATGTCTCTCTTAGGGGTTTAACACATAGGTGTTGACAGCATACTACATTTTGAATATCCATAATTATAAGACCAGATCCTTTTGTGTCACTGGAGTAAAGGACTTTTGGCCCACTTACATATAGTTCTGTTTTTATGCCCTTAACCAGTTCCTAACTCTTTCATCCTGAGGGCATTTTGTGCATGTTGTGTGTCGCCTGTGAAGTGTATGCATTGTGTGTATAAATATATGCCAGAGTAATTGAGGCTTGTGGGATCCAGTCTGTATGCCCCTGCCCTGACATTTGCATAACATGGATTTGTGTTGCTTTTCCAGACAGTGTGAGAGTATAGCACACATTTCCGAAGTTGGAGAGAGGAGACCTAGGGCCTCATTTAGAGGTTGATTACTAGAGAAGTGTCTGTCAGGATGGTACTCTGTCAATCACATTTTGAAGCAAACAATGGTCATCTCTGTACCTGAAAGGAAATAAGATCACAGCTGTTCCCTTCTCGGTACAAAACAATCACTTTACCTATTCTTTTCCCCAAAAAACTCCTGAAGCTAGAGTTTGTTTATGAAAACCAAAAAACATATTTATCCCTCACCACACCATTGGAGTTTTCTCCCAGGGCCTTTCCCAGGATGTGGGTGTTTGTATTGGTTTTTCTGCCCCTCACCCTCACGCAATCTGGTCTAAATAAAGCCTGCAGTGTGATGGTGTTCCATTATATTAGCTATAAGGGACTTCGCTGATGGAACACAATATTGTCCTTCTGTCTCTAAGGGAGGCAGACCAACTAGAGATTTAGCAGACAGGACATTGTGGGGCATAATTACAAGTGGTGTTCAGACAAAACATTGAGTCAGTAATATCGACTGACACAATTATCTGTTTGGAAATATCCTTACACAGAAATATCGTGAACAAGAATATCGATTTTAAGGTAAGTAATATCACTTTTTAAAATAAAAGAGTCATTAATATCATTTGCAAAATATACTTGATTAAAATACTGAATTTTTAAATTAGTGTTATGCATTTTAGTATATATTTTAAATGTGTGTGATGTAATTTTTTGTATAAGTATTGTTTGTTTTTTAACATATCTGTTACATTTTTAGTAGTTCTTACATTTAATTTAATAAACTCCTGCATCTTTTAGTTCCGTAGCGGGTTGTGGGTTTATAGGGGAATAGGGTAGGAAGTAATTTAATTATAATAAATTAATGATTATTTTTATTTGATTACATTTATTTAATTGTTATTTAATAGTGTTAATTTTGCTTAAGTAATTTATTTTCAATTAATTGATAAGTAGGAACCAATTACGATGTTGAGTGGAAAGCCTCTGAATGGCATTCGGATTCCCCTAGACCGTGTCTGACCCTATCCGCCTGACTCGGTCGGAAACATTTCTGACCGACCAATTACGATGTACGCAGTCGGAAAGGGAACCGTTTGGTTCCGACCGGCATTTAGAGAGTTCGAGTTGGTCAGAGCCGTATAGTACAGGTCTACCAACAGCGTTTCCCACAGACAGATTACGATGTCTGATTCGGACAGCCTTTCCAACTAGGTTTGTCCGACAAGGAAACAGTCTTGTAGGGCCCCTAGCAAGCCCCCCTTCATCCTGAGGTCTCCAGGTGGAAGCCATGGGGGTACCCAAGGGACCCCCCTTTAAAACCATGCACAGTGTGGCAGGCCCCATGGAGTGCCTTCAACAGGGTGCAAGGGTTTCCCCAGACACCCATTTTCCCCATAGGCGCTTGTGTTGTCGGTCAGAACACAGGCTCCCATGGAAGTCAATGAGAGCCCATCATTATCGGTCGTGCGGACCACAATTTGGTCAGAACCAAATCCGGCAAGGAGTCAGGCAGAAATGTCCTGCACGACATCGTAATGGGTCCCGTAGTTGTTAATTAATATTAATTAATTAATTGATAGCCAATAATGGTAAATTTATTTTTGGTACGGGTTGTGGGGTTAATGGGGTAAAGGGTGGGAACTAAGCAATAACAATGTTCACAGGGAACTTATTTTAAATAAACAATTTATCAATAAGGAGTACAAATTTATATACTCATAACTGATTCAATCCGAAAAAACCTAAATACAAAAGCAGGGAGAAAACTCTTTCAAATCAATTGAAAAATTACTTCAGTAACCTTGAGAATTATTTACTTCAGCCGAAGTATATATAATTTATTTCATGAATAACAATTTACTCACAAAAATTGTTTCATCAGAAATTTTGATGCTACAGGCACAGGGATAGAAAGTGAAAGAGAGAACCCAGTGAAGTGATCATAGCCTTTAAAGTGAAGAATATGTGAATAAGGAAAAAGGTCTTAAAAAGAATGAGAGGCATTCAACAGTAACATAATTCTTTGTTGCTCTCTCTTGGTTTGTGTCGACGACGTTTCAACCCACATTGGGTAGGGGGTCTCTTCAGGACAGTTATCTGGGGACCAATGTAAGTCTCGTATCTCCACAGTATTCTACGTTGAACCCACTGATCGAAGCAGGGTATGGGGGGGAATTAATCACTTCAATTCAGCATACGTAGTAAGTCTCTTTCACTTGTCCATGATATAGATGGGCCGCAGGAATGAATAAAGTTGTATGAATCCCTTGGACGACGAGTTAAGCGTCTCCTTCGCAATGGCTGCTACGCGCTGGGGGTACGCACCGTACATACACGGGTGGGGGTACGACTCGTACATACACGGGTGTACATACATAGGTGGGGGTTCAACTCATACATACACGGGTGCACATACACGGGTGGGGGTTCGACTCGTACATACACGGGTGTACATACACGGGTGGGGGTTCGGCACATACATCCGCGGGGTCGGGGGGGGTTCGGCGTGTATGCGGGCACAGGTCTCCATGGTTGCTATTGCAGTTCGGTCCGTACGGTGTATTTTCCATACGGTTGTAAAATTGGAAGGACGGGACGGATCGTACTTGCGCGGTCGGACTTCATTTTTCCGATTCGTAGGGTAAATCGTCCGAGGATGTGTCGGACACATTTTCCGACCCGAGGACGTGTTGGGGAATTTCCCGAATGCGATTCGTATGTATTTTTTCCCATACGAATCGTACGTGCCAGTTTGTACGGTACTTGTACGATTCGTACGGAAAAAAATCCGTATACGATTCGTACGGGGAAAATTTTTCCAGGATCGGAATCGGCACCACAATGTGATAGAAAGATAAAAAAGTATAAACAGCTCATAAAAAACATACCATAAAATACACACAAGCTTTTCTTTGCACAGAGAAAGTGGCTTTTTCATTGTGCAAACAGTTAAGTGGCTATCAAAGCACAAATCATCATCCAGTTTCCACATGAAACACTCTCTGACAGAGTTAGCACCAACTAAGACTTAAAACTTAATTTAGTCCAGCATGTGCGCCTTAAAAGGGGCCGCCTGTCATAGTAGGAATAAAAATCGTTTGTTTTCATTTAAAGAAAATGTGTTATTGCAGTACAAAGTAAAAAAAAACATTTGCTTTGTGCAATAAAGTGCATGTGCAATACCTCTACTAGTTGGCATATTTCCATAGGCGATAGAACGTAATGCCCTAGGCCTACAGACCAACCCACTAAATTATATACCTCTTCTCTCAAGTGAGTTTCTCTTAGTGCCCCACATGTGGCCAAGGAATTTAGTAACTGCACAGACAAACAAAGGTCTAGTATCATAATTATGTTAATTGTGCATACATTTATTTTTTTACATTTTAGATGTGTTTGTGGATTTTGTAGGTGTATGGGATGTTAAGTGAATCAATTTTAAGCAATTAATTTTTTTAAAAGTATTAATAATTATCATTTTAATAATTAATTGTGGTGTGTGTTTTGTGGTGTTTTATTGTGGGGAGTACATTCATTATAATTAATTAATAATGAAAATGTAATTAATGAAATTTATTTTTTTAGGAATATTTATATGAATAGTGTAAATAATTTTTTAGGTGCAGGTTGTGCTTTTTGTGGTGTTATAGGGTGGGAAGCAACTAAACTAAATTCATGTAATAATTAATGTTTTTTGTTAAATAATAATTTCTAAATAAAAATATTTATTTGTATGAAAATCATTTTTGTATTTTATGTATAATAATCTTTTTAGGTATTTGTGATATATTTAACATTATAATATGTTTTTACGTTTTTAATATTAAATATATTTTTATTTTTCCAACATATTTAGATTCATTTTTATTTTCTTTGCTTTTAAAATATTTTAATATTGTTGAAGATATTTTGTTTCTTTTTAATGTTGAACTGACTGGAATGGGAATAGTAAATTTGATACCTCCACTATCCAACGCTTTCCCTATTGATGCATTTATTGGAGTGGGAATAGTAAATTTTACCAATCCGCTATCCAACACTTTTGCACTTTTTGGAGTGGGAATAATATATTTGATCCCTCTGCAGTCCAACACTTTCGCCATCATTGTACTGAGTGGAGTGGGAATAATAAATGTTAGCCCTCTGCTATCCAACACTTTCCCTACTATTGCATTTAAAGGAGTGGGCATAGTGATTTTTACCCCTCTGCAATCCAACACTTTTCGTACTGCTGCACTCACTGGAGTGGGAATAGTAATTTTTACCCCTCAGCAATTCAACGTTTTAATTACTATAGTACTGACTGGAGTGGGAATAGTAAATTGTACCCCTCCGAAAACCATCACTTTCCCTACTGTTCAGACCCTCCAGCTTTTCGCGATTTCGCGATTCGCAATATAATCGCGAAATCGGCAGAGGAGCGCGATTACCGCGATTTTGACCTTTTTGGCCGCGAAAACGGTCTCCGGCAGGCATAAAAAAAATGATTGCCTCTTATTGGCTGTACGCGCACACGTCACTATGTGGCGCTGTACAGCAGTAAATACCTGCCTGCATTTTACTGCGGCCGGCATTAGGGATTACAGAAATAAAAAGTACAATCTTGAGTGGGCCCTGCCCATTGACACGGTTGTACACCTTAAGAGGCTGCATTCGCAGCTGCGCATGCCTCTCTTTTAACCGTCACCGTGACAGCATCTCTCCCCTTTATTAGGCGCCTTCCCACTTCTCTTGCTGTCCCTTCGCTCTAGCCCCCTCCTTCCCTTTCTAGTTCCTATTTGCCCGTGGCAGGAGGGGTCAGGGGAGGGGATAGAGGAATGGAGGGTGTAAACAATTCTGTAGGGCTGGCAAGGTCCATCGTTTCGACTTTGTTTTACATGGAGGTTTGCACACCATAAATGTACTTCAGTGTTGATTCCAAACACAAAATAGATTCTGTAGTTTGTCAAACTTTAATCATCTTCATAAAAATAAAAAACCCTTGAAGCCAAAACGTTTCTTCTTTTGGATATATAACCCAGCAACTTTTCCAGGCTGGTAAAGAACACAAACATAACTCAATAAAACTCTTGCAGATTAATTAAAAAATATTTGCTTCACCCTGATAGAAAGCAATTCAAGCCAATTCAAGAAAGACCAACGTGACTTCACAGGGCCAAGGGGATGCTTTAAAATTAGTACAGAGAGACCAACAAATGATGACATTATGAGTAAAGTCAGTTTGTTGAAAATTATACACGACAGCATAAATTATACCAATTATGTATGAACATAGTCCATGTTGACATATGTTGGAGTCTAACTCCAAGAGTAACTGTTTCCATAATGTCAAAGCCGTTAAGATATATGGTAACTAATCCCACCTATGTGAGCAAAGGGCGTAAAAATTTAAGAAAAAACACGAAAAGGAGTAAAATATATTATCTCCTGAATTTAGGACATAAGAGAAAATGAAGATCACACTTTAGTGATTTTCAATGTGAAACCCAAAAGGACTGCTAAAATGTTGTAGCAATCCACCAAAGTGTGAACGTTAACTCCTAAAAAATAAAAAGAAAAACACAGTGTTTTAAATATGTTTTTTTTCCTGCAAGTACAAGTTAAGAATGTCAGGGAAATATGTGGTACAAGACTGATGTAAAGAATTTTAATATCATGCTAAAGTTGTCATTGCTAGGCGAGGTGCAAATAGGTTAGCAGTTGCCTGGGTGAACAAATAGAAAGCAAGTGCTCACTTTGAATTCATAGGCAAAAGGAGGTTACACATTGAACGGTGGTCATTTGAGAGCTATGAACTAATGGTAATTTAGTGCTACCTAGCTTCCTCCTGGCCAGGTGGCCACTGCAATAGCAGTGGGACGTCAGTTGCTTTCTGTGCAAGCGCCAAGGTGGAGGAGTCCCTCGTTCGTTTCTCCTCAAATGAGGGTTGTGCGTGATGTCATCAGGTGGCGCCCAGAATGGCAGCATATAAGGTATCATGAATCATGAGACCCACGATTGGCCTCTTTTTCATTCTGCTGTGCACCAGGATGCAACATACCACATCAAACACCCCCCCAGCTCACTCCTGGAAGAAGGTGGAATTTCTGGACGGGTTTAGGAGGTAGCAGTGCCCCGGCAGAGGTGCATACATAGAAAAAGGGACCCCTCTCACGAGGTGCAGATTGGACACTTTAAACATGCCTATTTCATAGTGAAATGCTCTGCTAAATCAGTTTATATTGATTTAAGGCTGAAAAGGAATGATTCTGAGTAAAATAATGTGCCGCAATAATGCCGCTAAATTTCCATTTTTGTGCCGCTAAATTTCAATTTTTGTGCCGCTAAATTTGCAAATCTATGCCGCAATATCCTGGGGGGTCTGTGTACTGACTGGAGTGGGAATAGTACATTTTACCCCTCTGCAATCCAATACTTTTCCTACTGTTGTACTGGCTGGAGTGGGAAAAGTAAATTTTACCCCTCCACAATCCAATGCTTTTCCTACTGTTTCACTGACTGGAGTGGGGTTAGTAAATTATACCCCTCCGAAATCCAGCGCTTTCCCTACTGTTGCACTAATTGGAGTGGGAATAGTAAATTTTACCCCTCTGCAATCCAACACTTTCCTTACTGTTGTACTGACGGGTGGGAATAGTACATTTTACCCCTCCGCAATCTAATGCTTTTCCTACTGTTTCACTGACTAGAGTAGGATTAGTGAATTATACCCCTCCGCAATCCAGGGCTTTCCCTACTGTTTCACTGACTGGAGTGGGAATAGTAAATTTTACCCCTCCGCCATCCAACCATTTCCTTACAATTGCACTGGATGGGATGGGAATAGTACATTTTACCCCTCCGCAATCCAGCACTTTTCCTACTGTTGCACTGACTGGAGTGGTAATAATACATTTTACCCCTAGTCAATCAAACAGTTTCCCTACTGTTGCACTGACTGGAGTGGGAATAGCTTTTTTTTGTTAATTATGCATTTTATTGTTTTGTTAACTATAGTGGAAATAGCAAATTTTTATATTTTGTAATGTTTTATTTTATGTAATTTTATATTTCTTGTAGATAAAATAGCAAATCTTATTTTTACTATTTCTTTTATATTTATTAAGTAGAAAAATGTTTTTTTAATGTGGTGGAAAATGTATATGTATTTACTTGAATGTGTAATATTTTTTTTTTATGTTGTAATTTATATAATTTGTGTTTGATTTTTTATAATGATAATATTATAATTAGCAATATTTTTTGTTTATAACTTATTTTTAATAAAATTGTAAAATATATGTGTTGTCTAATTTTTATTTTAAATTAAATTGATTCCCTTTTCTAATATTTTATGTTTTTTTCTACATTTAAATATGTTTACATTTATTTTTGATAATAGTATGCTATTTAAGATTTTTTAAATTATATTATTAATTAAAAATAAATATATATTATATATATGTGTATTTACATGACTTTTATTAGTCATAATATACATTAGGGGGCGATTCCGATCCTGGAAAAATATTCCCCGTACAAATCGTATCTGGAGTTTTTTCCGACCGAATCGTACAAGTCCCGTACAAACTGGCAAGTACCCCCACACGTCCTCGGGTCGGGAAAAGTCTCTGACACGTCCCCGGACATTTTTACATACAAATGGGAAAACTGAAGTCCGAATGCGCAAGTACGATCCGTCCCATCCGTCCGATTGTACAACTGTATGGAAAAAAGTAGGGGTGGGTGGAATTCGCGGAATCGCGTTACGCAAATCTCCGCGAAACGGTAAAAAATCTCCGTGAACACGCAGAAATTCCGCGAACACGCGGAATTGCTTGTTCGCGATACTTTTTTCCTGGGGTGAAATATCTCGCGAACACGCATATTGAGAACGCGAACAAGCACAAAATTTCGCGAAGTCGCGGAACGCAGATTTTTGGGCAACTTCGCGTTCTCCGCGGAACGCGAAATTACCCAAATTCCACAAATTCCACGAACGGAACGGAATTTGCCGCCCAGGCGTAGAAAAAAGACCATCCGGAGCGAACTCCCATAGCAACCATGGAGATGTCCAAACAGGTGCCGGGTACGCGCCGAACACCCCCCAGCCCCCCCCGTGTGTATGCGCCGTACCCCCAGCCCCCCCGTATGTACGGAGCATACACCCAGCCCCCCGTATGTAAGGAGCGTACCCCCAGCCCCCATATGTACTGAGCGTACCCCCAGCCCCCCGTATGTACGGAGCGTACCCCCAGCCCCACCGTATGTACGGAGCGTACCCCCAGCCCCCCGTATGTACGGAGCGTACCCCCAGCCCCCCGTATGTACGGAGCGTACCCCCACCCCGTATGTACGGTGCGGACCCCCACGCGCTGGGGGTCCGCACCGTACATACGGGGTGGGGGTACGCTCCGTACATACGGGGAGCTGGTGGTATGCTCCGTACATATGGGAGGGCTAGGGGTACAGCGCGTCCATCCGCGGGGGGGGCTGGGGGTCCGGCACGTACTTACGGGGGGGCTAGGGGGGTGTTCGGTGCGTACCGGGCCCCCTTTTCCTCACGCTTCGCGGCGTACTTCGCTTTTCCGGCACTTTTTGGGTGCCGTAAAAATATTGCCGTCCGGAGTGCTGTCGGTACGAATCATACTTGCTGGTACGTAAAAAGCTGCCAAACTCCGTCCGGACGTCACGTCCGCGGTGTCCCGGATCACATTTGTATGTGTTTTTCTGTCGGTCGGTCTTTTTTCCGATTCGTACGGAAATGGTGTTTCCGTACGAATCGTACTTGCAAGTTTGTAGGGTTTTTTTCCCGGGTACGAGTTGGACGGAGAAAACGCTCCGACCGACAGTTTGTACCCGGTTTTTCCAGGATCGGAATCGGCCCCGTAGTTATCATTTGTTTATAAATTAAAGTATTTAATTTGTGTTTATTTTAATATTTTAAGTTATATATATTTTAAAATTGATATTTATTACAACTATATTATTGTAAACAAATATTTTTTTCCAGATATTTTTGTATTCTCTATTTTTACCTCAATATTTTTTACATCTGTATTTTTGTGATCAATATTCTGTCAGTGAAACTTTACAAGCCCCTTGCGCCACCAGTGTGTCACTTTTTTGAAGCGCCAGTGTCACAGTGTGGTGCTCCATATGTACAATGCAGCATAAAGCCACCCTGTATGGCTTTACGTGGCCTTGTAATTACTGCTCCATTTCATCCAGCACTTTGTGTGAAAGGGGCCTGCCATGGGTGTTCCTGTGGGTGTTCTCAAGCAACTCCCATGGATTTTGGCGTATTCCCAGATTTAAAACATTTAGTAAACCTGGGAATGTGTCAGAATCCTGCACCTCCTGAGGGGATGCATAATGAGGCGCAACGAGGAGAAATACTTATATTTCTCCTTGTTTTTTCAATCTTTCTATGCATGTTTCATTCTGCACCTCACATGATTGTTATTGTGTAGGAAGATGTCCCTTCCTGCACAAAAACAATCTTCCCTCAAATGAAGACACCTTTGCACGGTGTCTGCATTGGCACATGGCAACCAATTGTGGGCCATTGCAGGGTAAATCACATGGATGGGACATATTGTTGTAAATATGATGCATCCCTGTGCTTTTAAAGTAATGCAGTGCGGCACACTAAATGGCTTGGGGTGCTGCACTGGGTCACTTTCTTGTAAATATGCTCCTGTGTCTTATTTGTGACCGAGTACCCTGTCTGTCAAACTCTAAATCAGCCCCTAGGTCACTAAAGTGAAAGAAGTAGAGACAGGGCTCCTTTAAGTATTTTATTAAGCCTTTTGTTTATTAAAGTGCTACTCATTAGGCTTCCTGAACCGTGTAATCAAGTAGATGATAGAAGTGAGGGATAGGGTTGATTACTCGGTAGTGCAAAAGCAGTAAACCTTAAGGTGAGGCCTTCCGTTTTCATCGTAAATTCTTTATTTGGTTAAATGCAAAACCATAAATGACACAATCATGAAATAAAATAAATAAATATGTGCCACATAGGAACTGATTACGATGTTGTGTGGAACTTTCCCCCCGAATCCTTGTCGGAATCCGCCCAACCGATTATGATGCTTCCAAACACCGTTTGGAAGGTCTCCCATTTACTTCAATGGGAGCCTGTGTTCCAATCAACAACAGTGGCTCCTATAGGAAAAAAGGGGTGTTTGTGGAAAACCCTGCACCCTGTCGCAGGCACCTCATGGTGCCTGCCACACTGATTATGGTTTTACAGGACGGGGGGTCCCTTGGGTGCACCCTCGGCCTCCAACCACAGGCCTCAAAATGAAGGGAGGCCTGCCTGGAGCCCCCAAAGACCACTTCTGACAGCCTTTCTGTGTTGGGCAAACTGAGTCGGAAAGGCTGTCCGAATCCGACATCATAATCTGTTGGTCGGAAACACGGTCCATAGAGCTGTATGATTCGGCTCTGCCATACTCGGTTTTTCCAAATGCCAGTCGGAACCAATTTGGATTGATTGAACAATTTCCTTTCCGACCACGAGCATCATAATCGGTCGGAATTGTTTTTGACCGAGTCGGGTGGATAGCTTCCGACATGGCCTAGGGGAATCCAAATGCAGTTCAAGCTTTCCACACAACATCATAATCGGTCCTATAATATATATCATCAAAATTGGAATACAAACACTTGAACAAATATCCAAATCCCCTTCATACAGAATAAAACCGTAAAAACACATTTCATAATATGAAGCAATAAAAACATATTGGATCTTTATAACATACAGACCTATGTTAATCAAGTGTAGCACTTTCAATAGATCTTCTAATACATCTTAATGTCTATTCCTTATTGATAATGCCCTCATGATAAAGTTCACGACTGCAAAGCAACATATAGGAGATTTCAAATTCTGTAAAAAACAGTGCAATCTTGTCCTGCCATAAATTCCACTGTTGAAATACAGGGACCAGGAATTGCTTATGCATTGATTTGTACAATGTACTAAAAAGAAAGAAGTAGCAACAAGATTGTTCTGATCTAGAGTCACACGGATATAATGGCAAGGACAAAATCTAAGAGCTTTAGGCAGGGAAAGCCACAAGACAGTACAGTGTGCTGAGCTGAAATCGTGTCAGAAAAAAACCCCTAAATTGGGAATTTTCTGCATTGGTCAAATATGGGGCAGGGCCTCCCACTGGGCACACAGGTTAGAAGGAGTATACAGAATGCTACCATGAATCATTTGGTTTACGTTGTCTGTCATGGTGGGTCGAACAGATCATTTTAAGATGTTGTTTGGATACTCCCTCTAATGCTCTGAATTTCTAAATTAATTGGGAATACCCATCCATGTGAGAGTCTCTACCACATATCCCTGTATTCGAGATTTAAACTGTGATCACCTTACTTGAAAAGACAGCCTCTGGACTTTTCCAGCTCCCCAGTCACAGCAGTAAATGGGCTAATCCCGCAACATCCTCAATATAACCCCAAATTAGTTTGGCATGACAAATACTAATGGCAGTGCCCTGTGGAACAGAGAGCAACTGCTGCAAAAAGTTGTTCTCTATCCTCTATAATGTAGCCAAAATGACGTAACCCCTCACCCCTGAACCATATCTTCTGACTTGCACACACTTACAACAATATATATTTTAAAAAAATGTTATCGATGTATTTCATAACTGGGCTGAACAACAAAAGACTGTCTTGATAGCCTTCTCAGTTTGCATGCCCCGTATCTTGTTCAAATGAGCCCACTGTAGGAGAATATCAATGGGAATTCCAAAATATTTAAAAGAGCCTTTCTTGGACTGTGTGTCCCATCAGAAGCTGTGACCTATGATGGAGGGGATGGGGATTGATCTGTTGATAATTTGTAACCCTGGGCATAGTGGGCGAAGTGGGGCTACGTGGAGCATCGCGTAGTGTGGCCAAATCTACGCACACTCGTGCACTCCGTGCAGCCCCACTACACGCCGCTCGCCTCATGCCCGCTGTGGAAGAAACTAGAATGAAGTCAATCGTAGACTCATAATTTATCCGCCTGAATATTTTCTCTATAAGGCCTGTCTTTGTGTTATTATTTAGGCCCATGTCTTTCATGCATAGGAGTCTATCAAGACTTGTCACCATAGTCATTATGGGTGAAATGGAGGAGGGTTACCCTGGGGATCTACAAGCCCATATACCATAGTATCTGTCTATTCGCAGAGGTGAACATTAAAGTCCCCCACCCAGATGACTTTTGACAGGCCCTTTTTTTTGTTTAGGGAATTTATTTTATTTAGGCCGGTATTTAGTTTGTCTACCACTAGCTGCATGTTTCCCCCAATTTAATTATTATAAAAGTTCATTAAAAAGCCAGGATCCTTCATTAGTAAATTCCAAAACAAGAAAGTGAAAATGCTTTTTCAGGGAGCCGACCATCCTTACTTGGAAAGCAAGGGTATTGGAGATTAAAGTTAGTAAACCCCCCTTCGCCCTGCCTCAGACTGAGTGTATTGCAGCTGTGTGGAAAGAGCAACACCCCAAAACAAGTACGGACTCATGTTTCCTGAAAGCATATGATTTCCAGGGAATGCAAAAGTTTATGCCACCGGTCATCACCTAGCTTTGCGGTAATTCCTGACACATTCCAAGATGCTAGACTGATCTTACTTTTATCAACTATATTACGGGGAGGAGGGATTGAAGGACTCCTCTATGTAACCGGAACTAATCTGTCTAGTATATAACCACTGTTTCTGGGAGGGAGTGTGGCTAGAGTTAGTCAGTCGAGGGTTTCCAGATCTTAAAGAACAGCAAATCTATTTTGTAGCCCTACCCCAATAGAACTGCTTGAACCCTCCCCATGTCTAATTGGCTGATCTAGCCCTAGCCTAACCCTCTGTCCTGTGCCAATCCTTGGGTCCCGCCTATAAAATTAGTCCGTTGGTAGAGTAAATGAAAATGGGCCCTGGCCGCAGTAAACATGAGATAGAGTTTTGGCCACAGTTAAGGGTGCAAGCTCAGCGAGCAGGGGCTCTGGGGGGTAATTGAGCATTGCATTCTGGGCCTCAAGGCTGGCTAATCGCTCTCCAATCTCTGTTAATTTGGTTAGGATAGGGGCCAACAGGGAGGACATCAATTTGCTTACTAATGCCCATAGCACATCATCAAGTACTACAGATGGAGGTGTGGAGCTTGCACTAGGTGGTATTAGTGGGCTTACTGTGACAATCTTGGGCTTTCCGCCAATAGGCTTGAGGACTCAGGTTGGTTTTGGGTTTGGGATGTCCCCACCCCTACGGCGCTTAGGTGGAGGTTTGTTAGATGGATCAATGTGTGGGGAAAGCTTGGGCCCCCTAGTATCCGAGATGGGTGTAGCTAGTGCGACAGGCAAAGTTTCCAGCTGGATATGTTGAGGGTTAGCGCATGTTGGCAATTGTGAAGACTGTGTGTGAGGGACCTCCTTTAAGGCACTACCTGAGGCTTACCTCGAAGGGGGGAGGAGGGGTTCCATGGATAGGTGGTGCAGATCGGAGCTTCCGAATCCCCTCTACTTCCACGGACGGAGTGATTTCGCAGTCACACGCGCACACACACATCACACGCTGGTGGGGCCCATAACACCAACATTCATCCTACCACTCTATCTGTGCCATGTATAAGGGGAAACACTTTCCGATACCTAACCAATCTGCATGTACCCTGAGGTCAATGGCATCAACTAGTTGCTATAGATCTGGTAAAACATCTTAACACTCTATAAATTCAATAAACATGACAATAAAATAACCACCCGACACAGTAATTCAAACAGAATATAGTTTATCTAAAATCGTAAGAAAAGCCAATTAAATGCTAGATCATTTCTTTCATATTTACCTATTCTGGCTAAAAGTCGTTTTCTAAGTCAGAACCGGTCCTCAGCACAATAATTAAAGTTTCTTTCCGTCATGTAGAGTCACCGTCCTCCCCGTCAGCATCGGGACCTCTGATCATTGGTTCGGGAAGAAGTGGCGCTAGACCTCTCTAGTCTACTAATATTTATACCAAATTTACATTCCAAATGTTGCAATCATATCTTACAAAACAGTCGAATGGCGGAAATTATGTCGTCTTGGTACATTGGGATACAACGATAGATTTTCTCACGTATTGATAGTCTAAAATAATGAATAGAAATTAGAAGTCCATAACTAATTTGTTACTTCTACGGATGTCTCTTTAGGATAAAATGTATCTCATTCGTGAGACCATTATAAGTTCATCAGGTCGGTATTTGGATTGGCAACAATCTTCACGTTCAGGGGCATCTGGCATCTCTCCCGGATTTGTCGTCATGATCATGGCTTTTCAGTTCAATGGGAGGACAAGGTCGTAGTCAGCGCAAAGCCTCCTGTCAAATTTTCCATCTATTCGAATGCAGGCTGCGGGTGGTAGCCATGTTTTAGCAGGCCACAATGGTCAACTTAAGTCAAAAGGAAACACAAAACATAATTACTGCACGGAAATGATTATACAATGTTATTCCCCTGCTAATACCCTTATGTGTATATATTTATCTAGCCATTTGCGACATCAAAAGCCATTAATGCATATTAATTGTAAGCGCAAATTACAATAACATCACATAAGCAACATTTATTCTGTCAATTTGCTCACCAACTTAGTTTACTTATTATTGTAGCCATGCAATAGCATTCCCACGTGTAATTCTTCTGTTAATAAGGTTGGTTAGACAAGACTTCGACAAACTTTAATAATTATTATTAATCAGTAGTATTTTTAATAATAACATACGAAAATGAAACAGATATTTGGGTTTAAAGTAAAAACCCTGCTCCATCATAGGCGCCTCGCTGTAAGTTCTATCTCATGGGTGAGAACGCTCGCCGCTCTGGATAGGACAGGACTGTGGAAGTCGGGAAATGTAGTACCCTGCAGGGATGGTCAGAGCCCAACGAGTGGTAAAGAGGCTCAAGTCAAATGATGGCTTAAATAATTGTCTTTTAAGGAGTATTCAATTGGACAATATCATGTGCAAATTTGATGCCATCCGTGGCAATCTAATATCATTCCACAACATCACCAAATGCTTAAATCATGTGCGAACAGCACCATGCTGTCCGCATGGGCGTGGCCATCTTGTTTTTCTGCTCTCTTTTAAGGTGCTGGGCCGAATTTTTAATCTCATGTTAATCTTTGTCATCCTCCTCCTTTATTACCTTTCTACCCCTAATTTGTACTTTTTACAATAGTGTGTGTCTTTGTGTTTGTGTATTTTATGTTTACATTTTTTTGTGTTTTTGGGACTTTTGTGACTTTGTTTACTTTTCCTTCTTTCTTTCTTTTGCCTTCCATTCCCTTCTTAGTTTATTATTTTCCCACCCAGCGCAATGGCAGAGGGGCGTCTTCCAAGCAGGTGGCACCGCCGCCCAGGTGTGCAGCCCTGGGCGATCTTTAGAGAGGAGGAGGTGGCAGCACTATTTTTTGTGTGGAGCACCACCTCTCCTCTATGCTGGCAGGAGGTGGCTGGCCAGGTAGTTGCTACTCCCTGCAGGAGCACCAGCAGTGCTGGGGGATGGTCCGCCAGTACATGTGGCTCCACAGAGAGGTTTGGTACACTGCCCAGCAGCTGAGTCACTGCTGGGCCAAGATTCTCGCCAGGGAGCAGGACCTGCTTGACGTGCTGGCCGTCGAGATTCTGGGGCTTGGTGAGTATTAATTAATTGTTGTGTTTGTGTTCTACAATGCTTAAAAATAGCATGCTGCTCACACTCATAAGTAAGTTATGTGTTTAGTGAAGTTTACTCTGGTATATTATTGTGTGGTTCAGCTTCCAGTTTCTGCTAGGCAAGTGCCACTACTTAATCACATTCATCAGGCGCTCGCTTTGGCTAAACAATTAAGAAGCCATTGCAGACTGTTTCTTCTGTCACTATAGTAAATCACTTAGTAGTGCGTTCTCTCTGCAACTTTGTTTATGTCGCTGGTACAGTTCCAGGTTATTTAAATGAATTCACAGTGATAATGTGTAGTATGCATCTATACATTGCAAAATAGGGAGACTGATGTGGCTCGTCAAGGGTGTTGAGAAATGGGAATAGAATAAAATCAAAGATCATTAACTGCAATATGTAGTTTTTATTAAGGAGATTTGGAATATGGATATAATGACAGTCGTGAACTCGAGTCTAAAGAAACTAGTAGTAACTATAGGTGGTCTGTTTTAGTGACTGCATTTGCTTTTCATAAAACATTTTGTGGAGATTATTATCAGAATCAATATTATATTTTTATTTGTCTTTTTAATTTCTTTCATCAACACCCAAGGGGAAGAAGAAGGACGATTCTGAGGGTCCGGGTAAGCTGGTCAGCCGGGGTTGACCACCAGTGCCACTGCCAAGGGCTCTGTAGATCCCAGCAAGTCCTTTTTTGATTGTTGTGGACTTCTTTGGGTAGAACCATATAATCTTGGGGTATTTTGACTATTGGAATGTTGGTGCAATCTATAGTGATTTGTGAAGATTCATATACAGACCCAAGTAAGCTAGTATTTTAAATTAAAAAATAACAATATATTTTTGTTCAGAAGTCTTTCCTTTTTCTGCTTATGCCTAGCTCTAGCACAGTTCAGTTCACGAGACAGTGGCCATAGTCATCATGGACCACACCCACCCCTCAGTGTAGTGTGCTGCAGACCCATTCATTTCTAGTTACATTACACCACCAGTTTCCAATAACAGTGTAGCAAGGCTGGAAAAAAAAGTATGAAGTCCCACTCTCATTGCATTTGCCACCCAAACCCATAGGTTTTTCATTGAGCGTTATTCCACGCCTGGCTTGTCTAACTTTGGGAACCAACCAATCAAATGCCCAGAGCGATATTTTTTTAAGATTCGTGCTACCTGAGCTGTAGTGCTGCATTGCTGTTGTATTTGGGGTTACATATCTGGGATCTAAATTATGTGTAATGTTTCATATTCTAGCCACACAGAACATCAGTGATGCTGGCTCCGTTGCCACTGCAGGAGGAGATGGTGACGGCTCAGTTGCAGGGGGAGAAGCGGCAGCAGGGACAGGCACTGGTAAGTCACATATTTATTGCAAATACTAAGCTCACTAGCTATTGCCATTGCTTCGCTCATCGTCTCCATCGAAAATGACTGATAGGTGAAAATCAGCCCCAGCTTTACCAGCCACAGCGGTAGTTGAGGTATTATGGACTCTTCTATCGGCAATGCTGTAAAACCTCACATATTCACTTTGATGGCTTGAGGGAGACATGAAAGACGGAAGGCAAAGTAAAAGAAAGGCAATGGTCTATGAGTGTAAAGGTGGGTGGGCAATTCTTGGCATGTGCCACATTTAAACATACGATACCCAAGTGAAGTGTTTCCAGAACATATATCACGGTTTTCCAAACAGATTAATTTACACTAGTTCAGATTTTCCCTGGCTAATTGAACTGTGACTGAAAAAGCCCAAGATGATGAATCTATGATCAGTGTAGTAGCGTCTATTATGTATTAAAAAAAAGGCTCTACCCTACCTGTCTAATCCCTCTACCCTTCTCCCTGCAGTAGAGAAAATCAAGTTCCTTTCCTTGGTTCTTGCCCAGCAAATAAATCTGTTGGAAAACGTGGTGGTGGGTGAGGCCACAGAATAAAGTGGGAGTAAGTGCATGATTCGATATCAAGTCTGGCATATGGGATACACAGTGATGAATGTACAAAATAAAATCTATGTAATCCGTTCCTTTACCTGTAGTGCAGTCCATTAGATTCATTTTCCTCAAAGTCCCCTTACGGTAGACAGGATAATATATTAATATCTGCATTTCATATATGAGGTGTGTGACTGATGTAGTATCTTATTTATTATTCATCAGCCTATTTGGAGACAGGGTAGAATGAGAAATGCATTTGGCGAAGGGCAGGTCCATTGGAATTAGATAATTGTCAACTATAACTTCAGCCAGTAGCAAACTAGTAGACGCGCTAGCTAGCAATGAGCATGGCTTCATTATTATAGCACCACACCCAACTTGCACTCCATAATAGTGCATAATGATGTAGTCATCAATGAGAAGTCATTTATTTTTCAACTCAAAGTGTCTGACTCTGTTTATAGTTACTTGAAAAGCCTTTAGAAGAAAAAAATAATCCAATCACTGCTTTTTTAATCCTGTGATGTTATTCTCTGCCAGTCTACCATTTACCTTTCTGCCACACAGTCAATGCTTTTTATGTTTGCAACATGTGTAGGTAAAAGAAAACATAACATTGACCTTGTGATTCTCCTAATCATAATCATCACATCAAATTAATACCAATGGCCCAAGGGGGCCAGCAATGTACTGTTACTGTGCAACACTATTATTTAAAACAATTGTTTGCACGGAGCATTATTTACAATTTGTCTTTTTTGTTTTTCTCAATATAGCTGCTCTTGCTGGTTCAGCCGGACCACCCAACAGGCAGGAGAGAGAGCGGCCTGGGCCCCATGCAGCCTGTTCACCTCAGTCTCCAGCCTCCCAGCCATCCCATCACCGGTGCCACCACCAGCCAACAGCTGCCACCCCCCACCAGAATGGCAACAGGCCATTGCTGCACAGCATCCTGCAGCGGCTGGACATTATCGAGGGCTGGCTCACCTCAATAGAGCAGAGCATGGACCAACTCCAGGCCGACATCCATAATGCCCTCTTCTAACCATTTTTTAAATATTTTGTTTTGGGGGGAGGGATTTGGGTGTAAAGGGTGGTAGGGGAGTTGGGAGTGGGACTTAAGAGACTTTCATGAACATTTTGAATTTTGGGGCTAGTGTCAGTTTTGTTTGGAAGAGGGGAAGGCATGTTGTTGAGGTGGAGAGGGTGGTTTACTCTGTAAATGAATAAAGGGAGAAAATATTTTTTATAGTCTAAATTTATATCTGAAGTAGTTTATTTTACTTTTACTTTGCACAGCTGCCTTCAAGTAGTTTTACAGTTTTACACAGCCTGTTTTTATGTGCTTGTAACTTAACACTGGAGATATCATAGCACTTAGTTATAGAGTATAGGCTTATACTTCTCTAACTATCTTGACCATTATTGGGAATGCTATGATGAGATAACCTGGGCTATATTGTGTTGAGGGTCTGAACTATCTAGATAAAAAACAGTAGAAGTTAATTTATTTCTTACTAAGTTAAATTACATTCATACTAGTTGTCTTACTTGAATATACGTGCAGCAATAACAGGGGAGGTAGCACAACTTCACAAGCGCGGTCCCACTTCTAGTTACACCCAGGTGAGCTCCAACTGTAGAATTGTTCAGAATGATTGATTGATGATTATCCAATGCAGGCAACTAAATGGAAGTAGAAAGAATGAGTAAGTGGGTTATATAAATTTATCAAAGATTTACAAACAATTGACACCACCTGAGTACAATGTGATGATGACGAAACAATGACCATGCCTAATTGTGCTAAAACAGAAAAATAGCAATACAAGTAAGTTTTGACTAGTGTGGCGCTAGCAGTATTATATGTGAAATCCACAAGTTATCATAAATGAGCTCAGCATCTGGAGTCGACAAGCTTAGGTTAGGCTTTTACGGTTTGGCAACACACGGCCTTAATGAGGATGCTGACGTTCTCCACTCTATATCTAAAAAACGATGGACCATATTTAAAGCACGGGTTGGCAATGGCCTGATGTAGGCTACTGCTGCGAAGATTCTACAGTAAGTTGGCGTTGCTTTCACCACATCCACCCCACCAAGTGTGTGATCCATTGATGGTGTAATTTAGTCCACAGCTCAATAAATCACACAGCTCAGGGTAGAGGGTTAGGGGTTTGATGAATGTATGGGTAATGGGTTTTGATTAAAGGTTTGACAAAGACAAACACTACAATACAAGGCCAACATTCATCTGGGCAATAAGCAGCAGCACATCATTCACCATCAATTTGTTGTTAGAATGAAACAAAGGAATGAGTATGACAGAGTACAGATAAATGCACTGCAATCAGTCCTTCTGCCTCCAAGACCCAATTTACCATATATCCAAATGTTCTGTCTTCTAGGTTAGGGAGTGAACCCACCCACCCACTTCTCTCAGTTAACCCCTTCAGTGCCACGCCCTTTCCCCCTCCTGTGCCGGGCGTTGCACTAGTGGGTGGGGTTCATGACGAGATAGTCTCGTCATGGGCACAGCGCAACCGTGCTCCATGACAAGACTATCTTGTCATGGGCACTGAAGAGGTTAATATGATTGTTCAAATAAAAATGATACTGTATTGCAAAATTGGGTGGTGTGTCTGCATTCTCCTCGGTAATGTCGATACTTTGCAGCCTCTCTGCAGTTGTTCGGTAGGTAAGCAGAAGTGTGGTTGAGCTCAGCCAGTTTTTGCCTTTCATTCATGAAGAAGGCTAGAAGGAGGCCTGCAGATTGTAAAAGAATAACTGTATTTTAGAGTCGAGCAGAAGGACAGAAGGAATGTAAGCTTCATGAGGAGTGTATCAAAATAGGAAGACTTAGAGGTAGAGTAAAAAAACAAGAGGGGGGCTCAAAGTTTCACTTTTGACACATGTCCAACACATACACACACAGAGTAGCATTTCACAAACACACCTCTCTCTATTCCAAACAGCAGAGTAGCACTAGGCCTCAGACTCTTGGTTTACTTTTGAACTGAAGCTGATACACAATAACCTCTTGCTTCTTGCTGTTGATGAGGTAGCCCTGCAGCTCCCAGTCCCACCCGGAGTTCTTCCATGATACTCCTCTAGTCCTGAGTGACTCCATGTAACCCCATACCAGACCAGTGATCATCATCATTTTGAATCTCGAGGACCCGAGCAAGATAAACGTGGAGTGCAGTGCACTGTTGTTGAAGAACAAGTAGAGAATGAAACAAAATTGCAGTATTTTGCATAGGTTTTTGTTTGATAACTAAAGGGACTCTTCTGGTGTCTGAAGAACCAGAAAAAAAGGAGAACACCCCTGCAATGTATTAACTCTGGCTAAGTGTGAAAGGGCTGATCATCACCTACAGGTAAAAACAAATAGGCGCCCATCATTCAAGCCCCAAATAATGCAAATCAATAATCATTTCAAGAAATGTCCCATATTACCATTTAACACACACCCTCCCTGAGAGTCTGCCACCACATGAATCATCAATCAACTTAAATCATCACTCAAACAATCAGTCACTCACCGTTGCAATACTTGAAGCTACTTCATCCAATCCAAGGCAAGCACGGGTAGTTCAGGTATTGGGCATTCAGTCATCTTTGATGCAGGCATTGTCCCCACTATCATGATAAAATTGTGGAGGCCTCCTAAATGCACACTGGCCCAACTGGAATACGTCAATATGTAAGTGACTCATAAACAAAATGTGGGGCAGCATAAATCTGACACAAACATAATAATGTTACTCTCGCATATTTCTATTTTTATGTTGTTAGGGCAAAGAAAAAACTGAGCCGAAGGAGAATTTTTATTAAGTTCTATAGGGGTACTGTCATACTTAGTCTGGGAAGTAGAGTTTGTCCTTAAACTCAGGTGGTTCACCCAGAAGTTGGTCAAGCAACACAGTTGATTACATTTCAGACCAATCACCTTCTTCTCCCTCCTGTGTGCTGTTTCAAAAATTATGTAATTGTGTGGTATAAAAGGTTGGTTAATTTCAATCATAGTAAATCTCTCCACATTTTTAGGTGAGAGACAGGTCCTTCTCACTGTGACCACTGCACCAGCTGCACTAAACACGCATTCAGAATACACACTGGTGACAGGACAAGCCAGATAATTTATTGCCAGCCTGCTAAGCTCTGGCCATTGTCACATCTTGAATAAAGATGTGGAACGGTTGCACTCCCGGGCAGATTGAGGTAATTCAAGTAATCTTGTGTGACAAACTCTGGTGCTGGTGAGACCACCTCCTAATCGTTATGTCTGAATGCGTCTCAGGGAAAGACGTCCTCACGTTAGCACTCAATTGCGGAAAAAACCGCTGTTTAAAAAGTAATACAAACGATGTAGTATGATTCTTTCTGTGTTTTTAATTCATATTCTTTTCATATGACTACTCCAATAGTATGATGGTACTCATACAAACAAAAGTGGGTTCGGACCACAGAATAAGTTCAGAATATTCTGTGGTCCGAACCCACTTTTGTTTGTATGAGTACCATCATACTATTGGAGTAGTCATATGAAAAGAATATGAATTAAAAACACAGAAAGAATCATACTACATCGTTTGTATTACTTTAAACAGCGGTTTTTTCCGCAATTGAGTGCTAACGTGAGGACGTCTTTCCCTGAGACGCATTCAGACATTGTCACATCTTCCCATACCAATGCATCAATGGATTTTGATCCACATAGACCTCTTTTGGATCATCCAGCTACTCCTGGCACATCCTGTGGATGGTTATTAGTGCTGCCACTTGCTCTACCTGTTTTGCCATCACCTTTTTCCCCCTTCATTTTATTGAGTTTTATGTCAAACCTACATCAGCAATGCCGTGCAAGGTAGTACAGATGTCAAACAGACAAAACAAACAACATGTGATTGACTAATTCCCTTCACATAGCTTAGCGGGATACAAATAACTCACAATGACTATGCCGTTGCAAGGGCCAGACATGCACATCAACATCAGCCTTCATAATTCAATGTTTGTGACTGGATTTGTGAGGCCAGATATTGACGCAGAGGTTCCCAGGTGTCCTTGGGTTTGGAGGACGAGGGCAGCTCGTCCTCATCAAGTTCGAGTTTTTCTTTTCAATATACAAGGTCCTTCTCCCAGTGGTCAGGGCTTGGGGTCATAGTACTCTTCCATTTCAGCACCACCCGAAACTTCGCCATCAGCAGTGGAATTCTTACAAATCTGCCCACAACACCCTTCAGCTTTAGCACGCAGCACAGTAGACAAACCTTAGGTGTACATTGCACAGGGACTGCTGACATAAAATGCAAGCGCCGCACCACTTCCTCCCAAAACTCAATCACTAGTCTACATTCCCAAGCCAAGTGCCAGAAGTCTGCATCTGGCCTTCCGCAGCATTTGCATTTGCTGTTGTCACAGAGCCCCAACTTGTGTAGTTTAGTGGTGTGTGGTACATTTGATGAATATATTTGAAATGGATAATGCGCAGGTTTCCATTGGGCGTGAGGACGCTGGTGATTTTGCAGCAGTGCTCCCAATCTAGTACTGTTAGCAGAGGATTGAGTTTAGCATTCCAGCGCTCAAAACTTTTATCAGCAAACTGGACCTTTTCGTCCCTCACTGCACTGTACAGCTTAGTGATAAGCTTGCGACATGTGGGAGTGACCAGAAGCAACTGCAGGGAGTGCAGTACGGGTGGCTCGGCTGGGAACATGTTATATTGCGCTTTCATTGCCAATTTCAGTCTATGCAGCATGAAACGAAATAGCAGTGGTGAATTATGAATTCATTGCAGCTCCTCTGCTGTGACAAAATTCCCATTGTGGTATAAGTCTTGCACTTTGTCAATGCCTGCCTCTCTCAGGGAGTGTATCGGGCCTTCCTCCTGCGTCACTGAGAGTGCGGCGTGGTTAGCTATAGGGAGCGCTGGAGCATATAGCGGGAGTTTTGCCGCAAATCTACCGTGATGGTGTCTATCGCATGGATTTCTTGTTTCGGTGCATCCCTCTGTGGGTGTGTGAGAATTCTGTGTAAAGGAATTGGTGTGCGTCCCTGTCTTCCACCGCCACATGTGGAGTAAAAGCATGGGGATTGTACCAATAATGTGCGCACTGCGCCTGCGTGCAGAGTTAGCACATATATAAATCTGGCACACAGAATCCTCCCTTAGCATAATCAAGGGTTAGTATATTCCGTCCCACCCTTGTTTGTTTACCACCCCAGATTAATCATACTAATAATGAACGTATAGTATTAAAAAAATGCTAGGTTAATGTTATTGGAATGTTGCTTAACAGGTAGGGAAAGCAAGGCAATACGATCATTTGAATGAGAGCAATGCAATCTGCTAAGGAGAGTGGCAGTGCCCTCCATCTATCCACCTGTTGCTCCAGGCAGCACATGCTCTCCCATAGTTCTCCCTGATCACTATCTCGGGATCGTGATGGACCCAGATCCCTAGGTACTTAACTGGGTCGGTGGACCACACCAGTGGGTACTCCAGAGTGGGGGAGTCTGTGACTGTGGTTAAAGGTATTATCACAGATTTGTCCCAGTTAATAGTCAGTCCCGAGAAAAGGCCAAACTTGATATATTCATGCAACACAGGCACTAGTTACCGTTGTGGTTCTTTGATAAACAGCACCATGTCATCAGCATAAAGAGAGATGCCGACCGTAGGGTGCATAAAATTAGGAGCAGTATCTCTGTGCCGCTGTCTGATTATGCAAGCCAATGGCTCCAGCATGATAGAGAACAGTAAAGGCGATAAGGGACACTCCTGCCTGATTCCCCTAGTTATGCTAAATGGCTTCGATGTTAGACCGCCTACCCGGACCCTTGCAGAGGCGTCTGTGTATAACAGACGCATCCAGCCAATACAAATTTCAGGGAAACCCATTTGCATCAGGATCTGAAACCTCTAGCTTCATTCGATGGAGTTGAATGCTTTTGCTGCATCTGACATAATGGCAGCAGCAGGGAGTGCAGGATCTAGTACATGAAACATCACAAATATAAGGGCATATCACCAACAACTGGCGATAATTATCACTAAGTGCACTTAGCGCTAGGAGAATTATCGCCGGCTATCGCTGGTTTCTAATGCTGTGATAGCGTGCTATCAGCTACGCTTATCTCAAAAGTGATAGAAATACCAGCGATAGCTACATATTGTGCAATTATCACTGGAAATCCAGCGATAATCGCACAATGATTGGCGAAACGTTGGTGATAGGGCAGGACAGACTTAACCATTATATCCACCTTCCATTGGATATAATGGCTAAGTCAGATTAAAAGCAGGCATAAGAAAAGTAGCAATAACCGCGGTTAGCGCTACTTTTCTTATCGCTCTGCAGGTTAGCGTGAAGCTAGATAATAGGAGAAATGTCGCTTAGCGACATTTCTCCCGTTATTTGGGGGAAAAACGCCCACTTTGCATCTCATTAGAGATGCTCAGCTGGGCGTTCAGGGAAATGGCGAAAATGCATGGAAACACACGGTAACGTGTCCATGCTAATAGGGCGTTAAGATTATCGCCGCTTTAGCGGCAAAAGGAGCAGCTAAAGCGGCGATAATGCCCTTGCTGATATGCCCCAACGTGCGTAAATTGTGGGACGTAGATCTTTCTGGTATGAAACCAGATTGATCTGGTAAGATCAGGCCTGGCAATAAAGGCTGAAGCCTGGATTCTAGAATTTTAGCCAGGATTTTTGCATCTAGATTGATAAGTGATCAGGGGCGATAGGACTCGCAGTGAGAGGGGGGCTTGTCTTTTTCTTGTAGAGTTATTATCAGAGCTTGTCTGAGTGATGGGGGAAGGCTGCCTGTCTCATGCGCCTCACCATACATTTCCAGTAGATGGGGTGTCAGGAGATCAGCGTACTCTTTATAAAATTCTGCTGTGAGGCTATCCGGTCCCGGAGCCTTTTTATTTGGTAGAGCACGTATTGCCTCTTTGATATCAGATGCTTCAATCGGCTGACCTAAATATTCTTGGTATCCTTCAGCTAACAAAGCACAGGCGATGTCTGATAAATACTCATCCAGCACTGTAGGGTCTGCACTCCCCCACAATGTGTACTTATTGGCATAACAGCCACAAAATTGTTCAACGATAGCTTGTAGCGTGTAGTGCCCTTCACCTTGCGCATCTATGATTGCTGTGATGGTGTGGTGCTCAGCACGATATTTGAGTTTGGACGCTAAATTGTGGCCTGGCCTGCCACGCTCACCATAATCCCGAGCCACTTGTCTCCTAGACAAATAGCGAATCTCAGTCTCCGCCATCTCATCATATTCTAATAGCAGATCTTTAATGCGAGATAGTGTATGTACAGGGCCAGGATTCATACTCCCTTTCAAGCTCTAACAATGCGAGCTCAATTCTGGTGATCTGTCCCCTAATGTCCTTTAAAATACCCACTGTTGTGCTAATGCACGTGCCTCTGATAGTGACCTTGAAGGCCTCCCATAAAGTTGCAGCACTTTCCATTGTTCCCGTGTTTAAATAAAAAAACTGTACGATGGCTTCTCTGATGGTGTTGGCATATATAGGGTCTAGAAGAGCTTCTGAACGAATCGCCACATGAAACTGGCACGAGACATGCTTTAGAATGTGTATGGCAAGCTCAACTGGGTTATGATCAGAGAGAGTGCGGGGGAGGGGATTGATAGCTGTAAACCAGGCATTCGCCCTCTCACTTAACAGCCAATAGTCCAAGCAGGACCAGCTCCCATGCGCCTCAGAGGCATGTGTGCCCTCCAGTGTGTCACAATTATGGAGCCACCAGGCGTCCAACAAACCCAGTTCAATCATACCATCCCTGACACATTCAGCAGTTCTAGGTGTGAGCCCGCACTGCTTGCTGGATTTATCCTTACTGGGTTCTAGGTGCGTGTTGTGATCGCCCACCCACAGAACCTCAGCTTCAGGCTATTCACGCAGTACATTAAGAATCATTGCAAAAAGTTCAGGGTCATCCGTGTTTGGCCCATACACATTAACAATAGTCAATAGCGAGACGCCCAGCTTGCCGTGCGCAATAGTGAAACGGCCCTTCTCATCTGTGCATGTTTGAATTGGAGTAAAGCCAAGTCCCCTTTTTATAAGAGTAAGGACCCCTCGTGCATAGGACGAATATGAAGAAGCAAGTTTACAACCCGCCCACTTAGTAGCAATCTTGGCCTCAGTCTGTTTGGTCAGGTGCATCTCTTGCAAAAAGGGCAATCTGCACCCCATGTCTGTCCAGATAAGCAAAGACCTGTTGAATCTTCTTGGGGAAATTTAGCCCCCGGACCTTCCACATCAAACAGGTGAACCTATCTCTATCTGTCGCCATTGAGTGTGTTAAATCATGATATGCATAGTTCCCAGCTGTGCAAAGCTAAACAGATACATACAAACCATATCCTGAGTTTCAAGTCAATCACATGTAACAAACGCCGATTCCCATGTTTCAGTACACCCCCCCACCCACTTTAGTATACCCAACTTGCCACAGCCATCCCGCCAACTAGTAAAAAATCCAAAGTGTCAAACATGGACATTGTGTAGTATGGGGAGCACCCATTGGGGAAAGCTGGGGTGCAACATACTCCCAAGGTAAAAAGGGAGGTGGCCGAACAATGTAGACGGAGCTCCCAAGGCAACCCATCCTTTAAAACAATGAAACATGTGGACCCAGATCCGCAAGACTTGCCAATATATCCCACCTCCAAACCCAGGGACCTTCTTATGCAAAAGGATACAGGTACAGTGGTACAGTTCAGCAGGAGCATCACGCCACGATATGTACGAAAACCCAAGCAGTCATTGATGTTATCAAATGCAGCCGCTGCGGCTCTATTAGTTAGTTTTGAGAGTCCCTGAGTACTGTTCTGCAGAACTTAGCCTTCATCACCATAAGCATCAGTGGCAGACTGCTTTTTCCACCGGAGAGTTTTGACATATTCCATGGCTTGTTTGGGGTTAGTAAAAATCCTGGTCTTGTCCTCTGATCCGATGCGCAGCCCGGCGGGGTACAGCAAGGCATACTGCACATTTTCTGCGATCAAAACTTTCTTCACTTGCTGGAACTCTTGCCTCGCCACTTGGACTACAGCCGTGAAGTCAGGTTAAAATGCCACCGTATTACCCTGATAAGTGATGGTACCTTTCTGGCGGGATAGGCGTAGCACCGAGTCCCGGTCCCTATAATTCAGCAGGCGCCCGATAATCGGCCTGGGTGGGGCCCCCGAAGGGGGGATGAACTGCCAGGGAGCAATGCGCTCTTTCCACTATGAGCAGTTGAGAAAGACTTTCCGCCCCGAATATGTCACAGAGCATTTTTCAACATAGGTCTCCAGTTTGCCCACATTTGTCTAGTTCGGATTCCAGCAGCCCCATTATGCGTAGATTATTGCACTGGGACCTGGTCTCTAGGGGGGAACAACCTTTACAACACAACTTTTACAACGCACTACACTTACAACGCAATTTTTACAACGCAACATCCACTACAACGCATTCCATTACATCGCATGACACTACAACGCATGTTTAAAAACTACCTTTACAACGCATTCCATTACAACGCATAATATTACACTACACTATCCAACACTTACCCTACTGTTGCACCCCCTGGAGTTAGAATAGTAATTTTTACCCCTATACTATCCAACACTTACCCTACTGTTGCACCCCCTGGAGTTAGAATAGTAATTTTTACCCCTACACTATCCAACACTTACCCTACTGTTGCACCCCCTGGAGTTAGAATAGTAATTTTTACCCCTATTCTATCCAACATTTACCCTACTGTTGCACCCCCTGGAGTTAGAATAGTCATTTTTACCCCTATACTATCCAACATTTACCCTACTGTTGCACCCCCTGGAGTTAGAATAGTAATTTTTACCCCTATACTATCCAACACTTACCCTACTGTTGCACCCCTGGAGTTAGAATAGTAATTTTTACCCCATACTATCCAACACTTACCCTACTATTGCACCCCCTGGAGTTAGAATAGTAATTTTTACCCTTATACTATCCAACACTTACCCTACTGTTGCACCCCCTGGAGTTAGAATAGTAATTTTTACCCCTATACTATCCAACACTTACCCTACTGTTGCACCCCCTGGAGTTAGAATAGTAATTTTTACCCCTATACTATCCAACACTTACCCTCCTATTGCACCCCCTGGTGTTAGAATAGTAATTTTTACCCCTATACTATCCAACACTTACCCTACTGTTGCACCCCCTGGAGTTAGAATAGTAATTTTTACCCCATACTATCCAACACTTACCCTACTATTGCACCCCCTGGAGTTAGAATAGTAATTTTTACCCTTATACTATCCAACACTTACCCTACTGTTGCACCCCCTGGAGTTAGAATAGTAATTTTTACCCCTATACTATCCAACACTTACCCTACTGTTGCACCCCCTGGAGTTAGAATAGTAATTTTTACCCCTATACTATCCAACACTTACCCTCCTATTGCACCCCCTGGAGTTAGAATAGTAATTTTTACCCCTATACTATCCAACACTTACCCTACTGTTGCACCCCCTGGAGTTAGAATAGTAATTTTTACCCCTATACTATCCAACACTTACCCTACTGTTGCACCCCCTGGAGTTAGAATAGTAATTTTTACCCCTATACTATCCAATACTTACCTTAAATGCAATGTAATATTATGCATTGTAATTGTATGCGTTGTAAAGGTGGTATGCGATGTAATGGAATGCGTTGTAAAGGTAGTTTTTAAAAATGCGTTGTAGTGTCATGCGATGTAATGGAATGCGTTGTAGTGGATGTTGCGTTGTAAAAATTGCGTTGTAAGTGCATGCGTTGTAAAAGTATGCGTTGTAACGTCATACATCCTCTCTAGGTCTTCATTTTTGCCTGAATAACAGCGAGGACATTCTCGATTTCCAATGACATGGAGGTCACATGTTGCAATTCATCTTCCGCATCCGATATGTGCTGTTCTGCCTCTCCCAGTCTAGTAGCGTGTATGTCTAGTTTGGCAGACATGTGGTCAATCCGGCCACTGAGGGCCTCGATTTTGCCGTCTATTGACTGAAGACTGGCTTGTATGGCAGCTAGTGTCTTTTCCAGAGAGGATGAAGCATCGGTAGGATTGGCCAATTCAGAATCAGAGGTGACTCTTTGTGGCGGTTTACCAGGTTTACGCAAGTTGAAGGTTAGGCGCAGCTGGCTTTTTCCGTTTTTCCCATGGTGATATTCTCCATGTGGTGGGGCCGCTATCAGTACTCCTCAGGCCACAGGCGTCTGCTAGGCTAACCCCTTGTCAGATCTCTCTATCAAGGAGGCCTTTAGTATGCGCAAGTCTCTGATCTGTCACTTTTATCTGTGGGGCTGAAGTGCAGTATTCACAATCCCACAGCTCAGGGCAGCCTCCAAGTCCAGAACAATCTGGGAGAGTGGGCAGGGACCGACACATTGACCCATTGCTCAACATGGCACAGGCAATCTACGGGTGCAGGATGGCAAGAGGCTATTGAGTCCCAGTACTATGCAGTTCTCAGAGCACCCAAACTGCATTGTGCAGCAGATCTGATCTGGATGCCGTCTCAAATACTCTGTGTACCTTTGCCAGAAAGTGGTGCAGCAGCAGGGAGCAGATGTAGCGGTGAGTCTATGCGCATCTTTCAAACACCATGCCCCACGTCCGCAGTTCCTTGAATGGTGGCGTTCACCAGCGCGCTGTCCCGCCTCAGCGTCGCCTGCTAGTGAGCATGCCACTGGGGCCTGTGCTGCAATGCACTCTTATCGATCACCTCCTGTGACGCCCGCAATTCACTTCCTGGGGCCGTTCTCTGCTGTATTTTGCTGCTTAGAGACGCTTGGTTGTGTGTGCGCCGCATGGGCCTGTGCACGCCGTGATTCGTATGTATCTTTTAAACACCACAACCCATGCACAGTCACTGGAATCGTGCCGTTCAACTCGCAAATATCAGGACGCCCAGACTACCGTGCGTCTTATGTCATGCAGAGGATCAGCAGTTGCTCTATATGTGTGGTAACCACCATGTCCCATGCCCGCTGTGCTTTGAATGGTGCCAGTCCCCGATGAATTGTATCACTGCTGTGGCCTGCACCACAATGCACGCTTCCCGATCACCACAGTACGCGCCGCAGTTCACTGGCTGGGGCCGTTCACCGATGCGCCTGCCCGTCTCAGAGACGCTTAGTTGCGTGTGCGCCAAAGGGTTCTGTGCAAGCCACGACCTGTGGCATGCACGGAGGCAACGACTGCCCTCGCTTTTGTCTCTGAGGTAGCAGGATGTTGGTTCTCAATGCCACAATGGAGATATGCTGCGGTCTCTTTTGATCTACTCCGCACCCGCCGGAGGCAGTCACACGTCCACCCCGCGGAGCCATGTATCGCTGCAGCCCAGGGTCACTGCACGCACTCCCCCAGCGGGCAGAGGTTGGAAGCTTGCATACCTGCAGAACCCACCGGTTCCAGCGATGAGTACCCAGCCGAGCAACAGCCTGCAGGTAAGCTCCGGGACTCTGATAGCCGCCACTCGTATCAATGGGCCGCCATATTGTTACTCGCACTTTGGAACAGTCTGTCAGCAACCTGCACAATTGCGGCTATTAGGCGCTAGGAAAAATGTCTCACATAGCTGGGATGTATCCACGAAGCAGTCGCCTCCTCATAGCTAGCTCGGATGGTGCCATGGGAGCAGGATAATGACCAGATTGACAAGTTTGCCGGTGGAGCTGCACTACAGCGCAGCCATCTTGCCGTGCGCCCTCTAGCACCCCCCCTGTTTTGCCATCACCTTTGCACTGGACTTGAGCCCTGTCAATTGAAACCAATACAAAGCAATAGAAGGACTGGACCCAATCTCTGCAGTTGTTGCTGGTGTTCTGGTTGATGGTGTTGGCTAGTGTGACAAAAGACTGCCCTCCTTAGAAGTTGAAGGCGGCGCCCAAGAACTGTGGGTTAGGACTTGAAGTTCCAGCTGTTCTTCCAAGTCTCCGGCTTGCTCTACAATCCACCTCTTGTATTTTAAAACATCCCCTTCAAAAAGTGATAAAAGTGGGTAGAATTTTTTTGTACCATGGGTCAAGTAGTATGGGACATATGTACTCTTTGTACTCAATGATGTCATGTTGCAGCCTTATATGAGAAGCAACGGGCAGGACTAAGCTCTCAACCAAGGCATGTGCTTCTGTGTTTTCATTCACACCTGCGGGGATGAACCTTTCAGATGCCTTCTTTACCTGGTCTTGTAGGAGATACAACGTTGGGATAGCTTGGCCCATCGTACTCCTTGCTAACTTCCTGCATGAAAACCTCAAAAGGGAGTAACATCAGTGTAGAGCATTTGACTAGGTTCCATTTGTCCACATCCATGGTCATAGCTTTCCCAACTGCATGCCCTCCTCTTTGAATGACATTGTCATTGATCTGTTTGTATTGCTCAAACAGACGTTGCAACATGTAAAAGATGGAGCTCCAAGGTGTTGGCATCTCCTGAATTAAGGCTTTAACTGGTGCTCCACTATTACGCCGTAAAATCCACTGCTGCTTCTGGGCTTCAAAAGAATGGCTGAAAAGGGTGCAGATTCTTCTACAGATGGTCTATATATTGCTGACTATGTCTTCCTTTTTGAGGAAGTCTTGCACCACCAGGTTGATGCAATGGGGGAAACACAGGACCCTGAAATTCCCCCTATCTGACATGGCCTTGACTATGTTACTGCCATTGTCCATGGCAATAAATCCAATTCTAAGACCTCTGGATCGCAGTCATTCATTCACTTTGCTGTTATATTTCTCTAAGATGTTTACAACTGTATGTGATTTCTCCATGGCGAACATGGCCACTGTTGCACACCGCAGAAAGCTCTTAAAATTTTCTTCAGGGCCAAGACCTGAAGATATCTTTTGCTTAATCCCTGCAAAAGAGATCCAGCATGCAGTGATGCACATGTAATCAGTCACCTGACAACTGGTCTACATGTCTTTTGTCAAGTGGATGGGGTGAATAAAACTTTGCTGCAAAGCTTGTTCAACAAATAGCAGCACATAGTGATGCAGCACTGGAACAGCCACTCTGGCAAAATAGGTCCTACTTGGTACCTTCTGTTTGGGGTAGATGGCTGCAACAAATTATAAAAATCACACTCCTTCAACAAATGAAAAAGGGAGGAGGTCCAGCGCTAACCTTTTTGCCAGTTTCCCATTGTACAAACGTGCAGTTGAGTGGTTTTGCTCATAGGTCCCCTCCTGTCTAAACATGCCCGTAATTGTAGCCTGGACTTTCTTCTTTTTTTTGTCTCACTGGCACAGGAATCTTTTGAGAAATAGATGCTAGTGGTTGACTCAGTGTGCGTCATGGTAGTTGAGCAGTCACTGTATGCCACGGTGTCTCCATCATCTCACTCTGAGTCTTCTTGTGCGATTGTGAAGTCGCTGAGATGGGTGATTCTGCTGGTGCACTACTGGAGACAGGGCTGCTTTGCATTAAGATATCACTCTTTTTTCCTCGTCATCATCACCTTCCGCTTTGATTGGACTTGTAGCTGATGTCCCCTGGCTCTCCCCACGATGACCACGTTCAGCAATCTTTTTAAGGTGCTCTTCCCACTTGATTTTGTGGTATTTTTTCATATGGGTCATCTGACCTCCAGTACCATAATGTGTACCAGGCTTACCTCGACAATTATTTGTGTGGCAAATGGTGCATACTGCAATGTGCTCCCCCTCTTTGCTAACTATAAAAAAAGTCCCAAACTCTGGAGGAGTACTTTTTTAGTGGGCCACTGCCAATGCCTGAAGATGAATTGGAGGTAGGTGGGCATGTCTTCGATTGCCTCTCTGCTTCTCTTGAGGCCATGGTTGGTGCAGGTCTCAGCTGGGGCTTTGCAAATATGGGAGCTGGTGGAGGTGCTACCTGTGCCACAGCCCTCTGAGCTGGTTAAATAGCAAAGGCAGATTCCTCTGTGTCACCTTCCACCATGACTACCTTGTCATCTTCATCCTCCTCTTCATTCCCTTCCATAAGTCTAAGTCTTTCACTGAACTTTTCCCTTGCATTTCCTGTTGTCTCCTGGTCTTTGTTGGGATCTACTCCATGATCCTATCATCATCATTAGAAGTGGTGCTTATAGAAGATGGTGCAGCAATACCCTTCCTTCTCCTTTCTAGAGATGTGGGAGCCAATGATTCGTAAAGAGGAGATTCAACTTCTTGCTCTGAAGGAAGCACAACCTCCTCTTCTGCTCCAACATCAGACCAATCCACTGCTTGCTGTGCCTGCTATCCACTTTGCTGTTTTTCCTGAAAAGATTGTGTACTACTTTGAGAAAGGGACAAATCCAATTCAATATCTCTATTCGTTGGTGTCAATATTATTGCACTGGCTGACATGGTCCTAGGCGTAGGTTGGGGAGGTGGTGCTGGTGATGGGGGAGTGCTGCTCTCAGCTTTCTCGCCGAAGGGCGGTGCAACAGGCACAATTTTCCTGAAAAAGTTTGTGGTCGGCACACCAGTGGTGGAAATCTACTTCTTCTGCTCCCCACTAGCCACTTTCTTGGCAGCACCTTTCTTTGGGGCCATCTTGAAGCTGTCAGTTGGCAGTGTCTAGCGGTTCTGTGGGTGATGTCTCTTTTCTTGTGAACCTAAAAGCAATCAAGCAGTAAACATCAGTGAGACATGGCATTGTTGCAGTTCAAGTAGTAGTACAAACAAACAATATCATTTAGTGTGGTTACTTAAGTTATTGTAAATATTTGGCATTTGTATACGGTGTTAATTTGTAAAACGGAAAACTACACCAACATAAACTTTCATAGTGACTGTACACTCAGAAAGGATTAGAAAGAGCAACAACAGCAGCAAAACAATACAGCTGTAATGGTTTGCTTTATGTGCAACACATCACATGGTCAAATAGCAAGCAAGGAGGCATGGGGAACAAAGAGAAGATATACAGGTCTATTGCAAAAGCACACTGGCTACCTACACAAAATGGCCACCTGCCACATGGTCAGACAACAAAAACAACCAGCAAGAAGACATGGTCACAAACAAACAAGACATGTAGGTCTATGGGAAAAGCACACTGGCTGGCTTTACAAAATGGCTACCAGCCCCATGGACAGACAACAACAACCAGCAAGGGAGAATGGCCACAAACAAAGAAGAAATGCAGGCCTACAGGGAAAGCACACTGGCTGGCTACACAAAATGGCCAGCAGCCATATGATCACAACATCAAAAACTAGCAAGAGGGCATGGCCACAAAAAAAGAAGAAATGCAGACTTATGGGGAAAGCACACTGGCTGGCTACACAAAATGGCTGTCAGCCACATGGTCAGAACAACAACACTCAGTAGGCCTGGAAAACAAAGAACACATGCAGGCTTAGGATGGACACCAACTATACAGAATGGCACCTGGCCACATGGCATAATGATTCTTAAACAACAAAGGTAAATGGTGGTGTATGTGTCATGATTCCGCGATTCCGCGAGCCGCCCGCTCCGTGGTGGAGAGGTTAGCGGTCTAGTGTTTGCGGGACCACAACGGAAGGACGAAATCCTCACTTCCGGTTGGTCGCGCATAACAGCCGGGAACTCCGGCTGCTCAGCGCTTCGAATTCTGGTCTCAACCGCTGAAGGGGAAGACGCCGATTCCGAGCTCCAGAACACCACCGAAGAAGGACGCTGCCGCGGACTTCGAGAGGACCAGGTACAGCCTTATCAGAGGGCGCACCAAAGGTAGATGGACGTCTGTCTCTGCCATCTCACTATGTCTATGTTTAGTCATCCCACTGCAGACCGGGGAGTGTGCAGTGGAGTGGGAGACTCATCCTGCAGTTATTATTTACGCCAGGGACCTTTTATTATTTGCGCAGGAGCGCTGGTTTTGTTCCCTTGATTTTTGCCACACACGTTCCCTGAAACAGGAGAGTACCGGACAGGTACGCCAGGGACCTTTATTATTTGCGCAGGAGCGCTGGTTTTGTTCCCTTGATTTTTGCCACACACGTTCCCTGAAACAGGAGAGTACCGGACAGGTACGCCAGGGACCTTTATTATTTGCGCCGGAGCGCTGGTTTTGTTTCCTTGTTGTGGGTCGATACCATCAGTGAGCTACACGACATTTGCGGCCACTGTGGTCCCGGACCTGCGAATTGGAAGCCGGACATTGAGGAGGGTCTCACATCAGAACACCAGGTAACCCAGTGGTTAGTAGGTGGGCACGACACGGAGGGGGGTAGAGAAGGCACGTACAGGAACGTAACCGTGTTCCCTTCTTTCCCTCACAGCTTGGTGTCCAAAGTCATCCGGACTCACGCCTCTCTGGCTTCTACCCCGGGTACCCCCTTGTCCTAAGCGGTGCTCTACCCCGACTAGGGCACGGCGGGAAACGGGGTGGTGGTTCTAGTCGTCTCTGCAGGAACACCCCCTCAAAAAGAAGGTAAGCCTTGGGAGGGGACCTTGACAGTATGCCAAACACACATACACACACACACAGTGGCCAGACAAAAGAGGCATGGTAACACAGAGAACACAGCATTAAATCAGCAATGCCAAAAACTAAAATTAACAGGGCTAAAAATGTTCACAACAACAAACATCCTCTGAAGGCATTACCCTACCTAAACACTGTTTGCAGGGAACAAAAACGTGAAATACCACAAAAAAACCTTTTTGTGTTGTAATCCAATGCTATTCATTGCCTAAATGATGTTTCAATTCTACAGACACCACAAAACAGTTGTCTCATGCCCCCATGAATAGTACAGGGCCTACTGGCTGGAAGGCCCAATGGGTGACTAGGATACTCATTTAAAAACTTGGAGAAGAAAATGTACTCAACTGTGCAACATTTTTCCTGTACAAAAGAAGATAAATTTCATGCACAAAAAACTAGCCCCCAGTTAAAACTACAGGCCACCTACCACAAGACACCAGTTTTTCAACTTACTTGTGATATCTCAAAAATTAAAGTCCTTAAATCCAAAGGTGTATATGCAGCAGGCAAGGAGAGTGATTCTTCCAGCTCAAAATCCTAATGAAAAGTGACCGGGAGAGGGACAAAGTATTGAAAGGGGCCTGCTGGACAGGACAGTATGTTAGGGTTTCTGGGGCACTTCCTTCTGGTTTGAAAAAAAAAGTTTAATAAAAATGGCTTCTCGTACAAGAAAAATAACTCGAACAGCCAGAAAAGCTGCTCGACCGCTCCGTTTGCGATTGGGTCTGTAAAAATGCTAGATTGGTACCGTTGTGCATGGAAGCCGTGAGAGTGTGCACAATGTTGTGCGGGAGCTCTCTAGCGGTGTGAGAAGTCTTGCACGCACTCCCAAGAAACCTGAGAGTCTTGGCACATGCGGTTGAGCTCCAAAAGAAAAGTCGAGCGCACAAACCGAAAAAAAAACCTCTACTTCACGCCCGAATGGCAGAATTCCGGAATTCCATATTCCTCCTTAGAGTGCTGAGTGCTCAAATAGCGCAAACTATGCGAGAGTTGCAGAGTATTCCTGCCGGGGTTAATCGCCTCCTTTGCTCCTCGCATCCCATCCTCGATGCAACCGCGAGCCATGGTTCTGTTTGAGTGTGCCAATGCTGGTCGCTGTAGCTGACCCACACTCCAATTGCGGCTGGCCTGAAGTTTTGGATTGGACCCGGTTTAGCACAACCAGACTGCCTACATTGGTGCTTTAAGCCATAAAAGCCATAAAATTCTACTTTTTAAGATATTCTTTAAAAAGTCATACCTCCTATTCTACTAATTTGATTTCTGTCATTTTGGTCTTGTTTTGTTAAATATATTAAGCTCTAGTATTCTAACTAGGTGTGGTATCTTTTTGTGTAGTGTTTTTTCTGTTTTGTCTGTTTGAAGTGTTGAACTTATACTTTACACATTGGCTCTTACCTTAAGCCTGACTGCTCTGTGCTGAGCTACCAGAGGATGAGCACAGGTTAATTTAGGGTGTGTACCTGACTTACCATGACTAGAATTGTGGTTCTAGCTTGGACAGGGTGCATACTTCTGCCAACCAGAAATCCAATTTCCAACACCTACCATATATGGAATTTGAATATTAGACAAAGTGCTGGGTGGAGGTTGGATAGGGTGCATACTTCTGCCAAACATAAATCCAATTTCCAACACCTACCATTTATAGAATTGGACTATTAGACAAAGGGCTGGGTGGAAGTTACCCACCTCAAATAATAACCACAATCGTGGCAAGGTCAAGCAAAACCATAAAGCCAAGGTTGGCCCTTAATGCTTATTAGTGCAATTTTTCAAATTCAAACTTTAAAAATTAGGAGCTCAGGTTCTACATATTGGATTTGTGTCATATCGGTTATTATTTGGGGTGGGTACCCACCCGGGTACCCACCCACCTCAACTAATACCCCAGTTCTTTATTCCTGATCATTCCTAAATTACGGAAACAAGGCACATTGATTGACACTGGCTGGATCAATAATAATATAATGCATTAAGTAGTGAACTCAGTGGCCCCTCACCAACTAAAGAACATTTTCAAAAATAAAGAAATCTAATCAGAAATGCTGAGAATTAATGGTAAAAATCCAAATCCCTTGTACTCCATACCAAACTAAAAGGATGAGAAAAAAATTCAATTTTTTTAGGCCTTGTTTTGTGGCCAGAAGGGTCTACTGACTTCACCTGTGAAGGTTAAAGTTGTTTGCCACTCGTGGCCTGGGGTCCGTTCTACTATGGATCTACAAACAGGAACAAATGCAACCTGTCCGCACTTAATTCTCAGGTAGTGAGGGTGAGCAGTTAAGGGGTTCTCAGGGAATCAGAGTGGCGGAGGTCAGGAGCTCAGAACTCAATATTCCACCAACAAGCACAACAACTTATTGTCCAGCAATAACTTTTACCAAGCATCATTACATAATACTATATAATATAATACTTTATTTTCTTTCTTATTATTTTTATTAATTTTACCCAAGTTAAATTCATCATTATGCACAGCAGGCTTTTAATACACATTGAATCAATTAAATTATTCAAAACAGCCCTACCATAGGCATATGCCCTTAATGGTAACCACAAGTTCTGACTTAAGATTTTTAAAGTGTAGGTGCTCATACTAAAGCCTAGAAAATATCCTCATCAAAAGGCTTTGGGACAAAAAGAACAAAGAATTCCTAATTTTACAATAGACATAGAATACAAAGATATAGAATCAGTCTGATACATTTATATCTGCATGAATAGAAACTTTAGAATAAAATACCAAACCATGCTATCAACATGCGATTCAGAAGCCACCATAAAAGGCAGAACACCCTCAATCCATCATAATGATCAAATCAGCTCCATCAGAAAGGTTTTAGGATCAGTGATCATAATGCCCCAGATGCTAAGAACCAGTTCTTAATCTAGATCTGAAAGTGTGGATCACTGACGAAATATTGAGAAGAAGAATATCGAATTGCCAAAATATCGAAGGACAAATATAGAATGCCAAAATATCGAAGCCCTATCTCCAAACGGGTATGTACAAAAATATAGAATCCAAAATATCGTTGTAAAAAATATTGTTAGTCACAATATCTAATTATTGTAAATGTCTTAAAATTATTGTAAAATTAATGAAATAAAATATGTAATTAACTGAAACATACTTAAAAATACTTAAATTACTTAAAAGTAATAAATAATTAATGTAAGTAAAAAAAAAAAAAATACATATATATTAACGTAATATTAATTTAAAAAATGCAATATTTTTTGCGTAGGATAGCAGGCGGGTAAAATTTACTATTACCACTCCAGTAAGTGCAATAGTAGGGAAAACGTTGGATAGCGGGAGGGGTAAAAATTACTATTCCCACTCCAGAGAGTGCAACAGTAGGGAAAGCGTTGGATAGCGGGAGGGTAAAAATTAGTATTCCCACTCCAGACAGTGCAATAATAGGGAAAGCATTGGATAGCGTAGGGGTAAAAATTAATATTCACACTCCAGAGAGTGCAACAGTAGGGAAAGCGTTGGATAGCGGGAGGGTAAAATTTACTTTTCCCACTCCAGTGAGTTCAACAGTAGGGAAAGCATTGGATAGCGTAGGGGTAAAAATTACTATTCCCACTCCAAAGAGTGCAACAGTAGGGAAAGTGTTGGATAGAGTAGGGCTAAAAAATGCTATTCCCACTCCAGAGATTGCAACAGTAGGGAAAGCGTTGGATAGCGTAGGGGTAAAAATTACTATTCCCACTTCAGAGAGTGCAACAGTAGGGAAAGCGTTGGATAGCGGGAGGTCAAAATTTACTATTCCCACTCCAGTGAGTGCAACAGTAGGGAAAACGTCACATGGCGTAGGGGTAAAAATTACTATTCCCACTACAAAGAGTGCAACAGTAGGGAAAGCGTTGGATAGCTTAGGGGTAAAAATTACTATTCCCACTCCAGAGAGTGCAACAGTAGGGAAAGCGTTGAATAGCGTAGGGGTAAAAATGACTATTCACACTCCAAAGAGTGCAACAGTAGGGAAAGCGTTGGATAGCGTAGGTGTAAAAATTACTATTCCCACTCCAGTGAGTGCAACTGTAGGGTAAGCGTTGGATAGCGTAGGGGTAAAAATTACTGTTCCCACTCCAGAGAGTGCAACAGTAGGGAAAGCGTTGGATAGCGGGAGGGTAAAAATTACTATTCCCACTCCAAAGAGTGCAACAGTAGGGAAAGCGTTGGATAGCGTAGGGGTAAAAATAACTATTCCCACTCCAAAGAGTGCAACAATAGGGAAAGCATTGGATAGCGGGAGGGTAAAAATTAATATTCACACTCCAGAGAGTGCAACAGTAGGGAAAGCGTTGGATAGCGGGAGGGTAAAATTTACTTTTCCCACTCCAGTGAGTTCAACAGTAGGGAAAGCATTGGATAGCGTAGGGGTAAAAATTACTATTCCCACTCCAAAGAGTGCAACAGTAGGGAAAGTGTTGGATAGAGTAGGGCTAAAATTACTATTCCCACTCCAGAGAGTGCAACAGTAGGGAAAGCGTTGGATAGTGTAGGGGTAAAAATTACTATTCCCACTTCAGAGAGTGCAACAGTAGGGAAAGCGTTGGATAGCGAGAGGGCAAAATTTACTATTCCCACTCCAGTGAGTGCAACAGTAGGGAAAACGGCAGATGGCGTAGGGGTAAAAATTACTATTCCCACTACAAAGAGTGCAACAGTAGGGAAAGCGTTGGATAGCGTAGGGGTAAAAATTACTATTCCCACTCCAGAGAGTGCAACAGTAGGGAAAGCGTTGAATAGCGTAGGGGTAAAAATGACAATTCACACTCCAAAGAGTGCAACAGTAGGGAAAGTGTTGGATAGCGTAGGGGTAAAAATTACTATTCCCACTCCAGTGAGTGCAACTGTAGGGTAAGCGTTGGATAGCGTAGGGGTAAAAATTACTATTCCCACTCCAGAGAGTGCAACAGTAGGGAAAGCGTTGGATAGCGGGAGGGTAAAAATTACTATTCCCACTCCAAAGAGTGCAACAGTCGGGAAAGTGTTGGATAGCGTAGGGGTAACAATTACTATTCCCACTCCAGTGAGTGCAACTGTAGGGTAAGCGTTGGATAGCGTAGGGGTAAAAATTACTATTTCCACTCCAGTGAGTGCAACTCTAGGGTAAGCGTTGGATACCGTAGGGGTAAAAATTACTATTCCCACTCCAGTGAGTGCAAGAGTAGGGAAAATAAGAATTTAATATTTTATTAATAACCTATTAATAATTCATTAACAACCAATTATTTTCAATACCAAAAAGTAATAAATAAAATTAATACCAATTAATAATTAATTAAGAATAAATTAATTAGCAATATACAAAAATTATTTCAATAATTAATTATTTACAATTAAATTAATTCCCACCATATTCCCCTATAAACCCACAACACGCTACAAATAATAAATCAATACAATTAACATAATTATCAATTAAACAATTAATACTAATTAATTACCAATTAATACTAATTATTTACCAATTAATAATTAATCAACAACCAATTAATTTTCAAATCCCAATTAATAATTACCTAATAAAAATTAAATTGCTTCCCACCCTATTCCCCTATACACCCACAACCCGCTGCAGAAGTAAAACGCAAAATTAAATTAAAAATGATTAATAATTCCTAAAAATTATTATTTAATGTACTATAATTAAATTACTTCCCACCCTAATCCCCTATAAACCAACAACCTGCTACAGAATTAAATTACACAAAAATTAAATAACATAAAATTCATTACTTTAAAAATATTCAAACATACATTCCAAAATGTATACATACTTTTAACACATATACTAACACTTAAAACACTATAAAAAAATTTGATATTTTTAACAACTATATTATGACTGTCGATATTACTTACTTCTATATTATTTAAATCGATATTTTATTTCTTACCTGATTTTCGATATTCTTCACCACTATATTTTGGCAATTCCATATTCTGTCCATTCTATATTAAAAACTCGATATTCTGTCCTGTCGATATTTTGAATTCGATATTATGGCTGTTTACCGAAAGAGCATATGCTGAGTCTAACTCTTAAAGTACAGAGTCATAGCAGCGTCGCTTGTCCTTCATTAAAGTGGCATTTCTATTACTCCAAGAATTCCAAAGGATTTATAAAGTGCAAAAGATATAGGTGGGAAGCAAGACTACATCCATGTATTGCAATTTGTGTTGGCTTCCCACCCATTTGTTGCCGCCCTACTGACCTTCCATCCATGTAATGACCGGGGCCCATATTCTGCCCTCCATCACTGTTTCCTGCGCCCTTTGCATCTTTACAAAGACACTTCCATGTGATAGATTGCTAACAATCTTGATCTCCACATTAGAAATATACAGGGGCGGGACAGAGCTTAGCCATTCTGAGACAATAAATAGGTGAACACCCATCATAGCGACAAATAATAGATATGCTTCTTGTCTTAAAACATCATTATCCTCCTTGCTATCAACCACTCCCAAAATCATTAGTGCAGCAGTGATTTGAACGTGATCACCAATGATTAGCATCAAACTTCTCCCAATCTCCTACAGAAATACATCTACTTTGGGGAATGAAAAAAAATGAAAGTTGTCAGCGTATTCCGAGCTGCACCTCTTACATTTGGGATCAAACCGGGCACCTCACTTTTCTACCTTTGTCGGAGCATGATATACATTAAAAATTATCTTTAAATGCTGTCTCCTCATACAGGCTGTTGCTGGCTAAATCTAATGATTCCTTAATGTAGAACCCCTCCACTCCAAATCTAGCTCCCCATTAACTTAACATAATACCTCAAAAGGCCTTTGAGGACCTAAAGGAAGCACTATGCATTGTCCCAGTGATGAAGCTTCCTTACTGTGATCAGCCTTTCATTATACTGAGAAACATCGCAGAAAAGGGAGTTGATGCACCAGTAGCTCGACTTGAAGGCAAAGGCAGAGAGTGTGCAGTAGGCTCTATTTGTCACAGACTACTTCTTATGAAAAACATGGCTAGCCACTGAAAGGGAGAGCTTTGCTATGGTATTGACTATGATGAAGTTTCAACCTCACTTGCTTTATAATAAATCACATCCTTCTGGATTTACTCTGAAGTCCCATCCTACTTTCTTTGATGAGCTTGAGTGTTCCATGCTTTAAGTGCCCAAAAAGAAGGTAAGCAACTAAGAGACATGAAAAGAGAAGATCTCATTCCCTTCTGAGGTCCTCTGGCAGAGTTATCATACTCTGGGTCTTGTTTAACCTTTCTATGAAGCTATTGGTTTGCGGATGCTATGCCATGGAGAAGGGGTAGGTGTCACTAGCTTTCTTTCACAATTGCTTCATAGGAGAAAAAAGAAAGTTAGTTCTCCGGTCATAAATCAATGTCTTAAACAATCTAACCCTAGGAGAGCACTAACTACTACTTGTGCAGTTGTGTGCCTCAGAGGTAGCATCAATGAACACCTGATGGCACCACAAACATGATATTTTTATTGTCTGATGCCGAAGAAGGGATCAAACCAACCAACAAAGTCTATGCCCTCCAACTTGAATGAAATACCTACAACAGGCACTGGAACCAATGGCGCCTTGGTCTTACCTTCTGACTTACTACTGAATTGGCAAATGGGATAGACTCTACAACCTCAGGGTATATCAGTGCATCCCTGGCCAATAGGAAAATGAGTCCAACCAATTGTTGGTTTCCCTGATATCCAAGTTGCTTTCTACAGGCAACTCATAGGCCAGTGACAATAGGAAATTTGGTTAAATGCAGAAATATCAACTACATGAACATTGTGCTACCAAAAATATTGTGCCCAAAATACTGAGGACAAAAATATTGACAAGATAGATCGATAAAATGTTATTGTATCAACTTATTTAAAACCATCACAATATAAAAACAGCAATCTGGATAAAACAGATAAAACTGAGCAACAGACAAATCATAACTTGATCAATCAATACATGTAGCAGCACTTGACTCCATTGAAATCCAGATCCACTAAAGTGCAAGGTACAATGTTGTCCACAAGGGATTAAATGGGCCATCAAATGAAGAGAAAATAACAACCTACTCTATACACAGAAGGTCTGTAGAGTACCCAGAGTTCTCTCGAGATGAAATGGTTAATAAATATATTATTGCTAAATTGCACCAAGCAGAACCATCAAAACGCATCTCTGCAGTATTTCTGATGACAGCAGCATAATTTTCATCATCATTTGGATGGAGTGTCACAGCACCCTACTAAGAGAAATTCATTTCGTCTGGGGTCTACTAATCAAATTCAGTGCAGGGTAAACCGATTTAACCTTGTTCAATGACAGGAGCAGTGAACTCGCCTATAATACTGCGGCCGATCTAAAGCTGAAGTAAAAATCTGTAATGCAGGTGCAACTTCCTACTGCAATCCTTTTTGACTGCATAGCTGCTTGAAAATTAAAAGTCCGGGAATCAGGTGTAGTCCAACTAAAATGGATGAAAGGGCTGGGAATCTCCGACAGGAACGATATTTAAAAACTCTTAAACTGTAGGTTCAGTAGCTTTAGTGCTTCTTTGAGGAATTTCACACATCTAGCTGACAGCTGCAGCTTCACACCACTTAGACATGCAGAGATAGCGGTGTTGTATTGTCTTATGCTGAGCTTACTGAACAGGGGTTTCAGGCAGTAGCATCTTACATGTTTTAAAACTGATCACACTCATATTACATTGGAGAGGCTTTCCTTTTTATAGTTGGATAAGCAGCAGTGTTGTTCCGGAGACCCAGTTAACTGCCCAAATGTATAGTCTTTTAGAGGAAGTAGCCCACCTTAGCAGATCTTTTTTGATGGCCAGTTTCATGGGGCAGGCTTAGTACACTGCTTTTTCTGGCTCCCGGTACAGTGAGTCAGATATTGGCATTGGCATTTCGAGACAGTTCTTGTTTGTCATCAATTACGGATTATAATTTTTAACAGCAGGTTTACAGTAAACTTCGAGGTTAAGTTGTGGTCAAGAATATTTTGCGCCTCTAGGGCTTCCATTGCCTGTCTCAAGTAAGGTTCTCACATGAGTTTTTTGTGGTGGATACCTCGCTTTATCATTTCCTTCAGAGACCTTGGAGATGCAGTTCTGAACTTCAAGTAGTATCCCTAAAACCAAGCCCTCAACATTATTGATTCCTTATGAAGACCAAATTACAGCTATATCTGTAAAGATTGTGCCATGTACGGGAGGTTGAAAAAACGTCTGGAACATCTTGATAGCGCTTTGTTCAGCCAACCCCAGATGTGGTCTTTAAAAATCAATGAGCTATACATGAGTGTTGTCATAAATTTGCCATTGATTCCATTTCAAATGCCCGATAAATCAGCGCCACTCATCTAGGGAGTCAATTTCTTTTAAACTCATTATCATTGACACAGCAAAGTCCTTAAAGCATCAAAGATGTGAGACATGGGAGCCACGGTTGTTGAAATTAATGCCTAGATATTTAAGGCTTGTCACTTGTTCTAGAGCCATGTAATTCATTGAAAAATTGTATTTGGCACCACATCTGTTTCTGACTCCGCAGGCCATGATTTTTGTTTTGACATAATTGACTCCACGTTCATTTTCCACAAAATAAAGAGCGAGGGCCACCAGTGTTCGCTGCAGCCCTACCGTGCTATGATAGAATATTAGTGCCATCTGCGTACTGAAGGCATTGTATATTGGAGCCAGTAAATTTGGGTTGAATAGCACGTGCAGATCCCATCAGTTTGTTTATGTCTGCCAGGTATAGGTGGAACAATAGTGGATCAAGGATACAGCCTTGTTTTACTCCAGATGTAGTCTTGATTTTATGGGTAGTGACTCTATTAAATGTAACTTTCACCTTTACCCTGGTTTCCATGTATTCGCTTCTAATGGCTCCCAAAAAGATTTTCTGAGATGCCCCAACTGGGCAGGTTTTGCCAGAGTCTCCCTCTATCCACTTTATCAAATGCAGATTTAAAGTCTATTGTAGCAACATAGAGCGGACTGGCCTTTTTGCAGTTTGCATCTTTTATCAAAGAAGCGAAGATCATCAAGTTGTCTTTAGCGCCATGCCCACACCTAAAACTCGATTGAGTAATGGGTATTAGGGCATTAGTGTAGGACATCTCTTCTAGCTCATTGTTTAGGATTTTGGCAAAGCATTTATCTTCCACATCGAGAAGGAGAATAAACTGCACCAATTTTTCACAGTGTAATACATTTTGAAAATATATTCCAACCACTTGGTGGCCCGTACGGCAGGCGAGGTTTTTCAGATTCTTTGACTGAACCTTGTCTTAACGAGATTCCATAATTTTGCTGGATTTTTGTTTTTCAAGGCCTCATGTAGTTCCACCCATTGCTGTTGTTTAATGGCCGGGGAGATTTCCCAGACTTTTGATCTAAAAGCCTTGCTGGCTTTCTGAATCTCCTAACGCTTGTGAGGCAGTATCGGTGCTTTTGTGTGCTAACCTCAGGAGTTTATTTAGTTCTCATTTGAGGACCCTCAGTGCTGGGTTACAAGCTCCCATCTAGATATAAGCTCTGCTTGGCTTTTGGACCTTTCTGTTGAGTCTCTCCATTAGCTTTCCCACTAATTTTGGCTAGTTCGCAGCTGAGGGTGGATAATTACTTGCCTCATACTGCAGAGATTTTCTCAACTCCACCTGGGCCATTGGAAAGGCCGTTGTTGACAATTTTATTCTTCGCAGCCTGCAAGTGCCCTCTTCTGTATCAATTGTTTGTAATTGTATCCGTTTAGGAGTATTCCAATGAATGGTACAGGATAGCCTTGCATGGTCACTCGTCAGAGCGTGGCGCACTTGCATATCCATGTGAATTGCTGGATGCAAATCCAGATATAGTTATCAGTAAAGCACAGGAACTCATTGTATATGTGCAGGCAGCTGGTTAATCCTCGGCCCCACTTCCGTTTAGTGTTCTGAAGTCCAAGGAATTCAAGGAGACCGCATTCTTCTGGTCAGCCTTGTCTTTATTTACATGTCCCAGAGCGATCTCCGTGATGCGCCGTACGTTGTCATGTTACTGTTGCCATGGGAATGTTTCAGGGGTTTTGAGCAGGAACATATGGAGGTCACCCTCCAGGAATCACATTTCTGCAAGATACTGCTGTTGTAAGGCCTTGATTAACTTTAAGATATCACTAGAGATTGTTTTCTTTTTTGGCTGCATACGTTTCCAAGACTAAGTTCTGGCATCTTTCTTCCATATCCAGAGGATGTTGCCGCTAACATCAGAAAAATAAAGCCCCCAGTGCCACTATCAAGGGATCTAATATCCGGCTCCACAGCTTAATGGACCAAAATTGAGACACATCATGATGGATGACCCCTTTTAATGGAGGGATCAGCTGGGGAGAAAATGTAATTATGATTCTGCCAGGCCATAGACATTGTTTGTCAAGAATCCTGCAGGCAAATTATATCTTTATTGTGGATTTTTCTAATGCCAAGATCATTATCATTCAGGAGGGAATTTAATCCTTGTATATTCCATGGACATATTTGCAGGGCCGAGTTAATCTCTTGTGTATTGGCATCCTGAAGAATCATATTCCTTGGCGTCGCACTTAGAAATTGTGGACTTCAGTGAGAACTCCTCGACAACCAGCAGACTCTTTTATCCACTGCCTGATTCACTGAGATTGTAATCGGTTCTACTAAAGATTCAGGATACAGAAATCCCTTTGAACCACAAAGTACAAAAACACACTGGTAAGGCAAGTGATTTTTTCCAAGCAGCAAAAGATATTTTGATTTCACATGTTTACTTATGGGTATTCCTCAATGATCCAAAATCTTATAGTGGGACTCCACCTGTCTGGCTATCTCCTGGTTCTGAATCATGCTTTTGAGACTTAATTTAGGCTATCTTTGTGACCAGGGAGAAACATAATGTAGGTCAGATCTTACGGTTCAAACGACCCCAGCTCAGCTAAGGATGACAGCAATTTACGTAAGTTGCTCTTTTTTAGGATGTCTTCCTGGCCGCAACAGATATATTCCGGGTGACATATGAGAACCTCCTCCACACTCTTGGCCTCTTGTTGATCGCAGGATTTGGGGGAGTTTGCCGAAGGAATTTCTTGGCTGGGATTTGATTACACATGATTTATATGTGCAGCAGTGATAGTTGCATATAAAGCTGCCTGGGTGTGGTGAGAGGGATTCCAGTGACATGGGGGAAGCAGCTAAAACTTACCTTGCCTGAGCCACGACATTGCCGCCACCGCCAGGAGTCGAAGGGAGCCATAATTCTAGCACGCCAGCTCCAGAAGCGGGTCCATTCTTCCGCGTCGCCGCCCCGGGACTCGAATTCCCGGCTGCCCCAGCGGCGGCGCGTAGAGCTGACGTAGCGCAAGCGCCAGGAGGCGCCTACAAACATCCCTGAGGCCGGCAGAGCGGGGGGAAGCAGCTAAAACTTACCTTGCCTGAGCCACGACATTGCCGCCACCGCCAGGAGTCGAAGGGAGCCATAATTCTAGCACGCCAGCGCCAGAAGCGGGTCCATTCTTCCGCGTCGCCGCCCCGGGACTCGAATTCCCGGCTGCCCCAGCGGCGGCGCGTAGAGCTGACGTAGCGCAAGCGCCAGGAGGCGCCTACAAACATCCCTGAGGCCGGCAGAGCGGGGGGAAGCAGCTAAAACTTACCTTGCCTGAGCCACGACATTGCCGCCACCGCCAGGAGTCGAAGGGAGCCATAATTCTAGCACGCCAGCGCCAGAAGCGGGTCCATTCTTCCGCGTCGCCGCCCCGGGACTCGAATTCCCGGCTGCCCCAGCGGCGGCGCGTAGAGCTGACGTAGCGCAAGCGCCAGGAGGCGCCTACAAACATCCCTGAGGCCGGCAGAGCGGGGGGAAGCAGATAAAACTTACCTTGCCTGAGCCACGACATTGCCGCCACCACCAGGAGTCGAAGGGAGCCATAATTCTAGCACGCCAGCGCCAGAAGCGAGTCCATTCTTCCGCGTCGCCGCCCCGGGACTCAAATTCCCGGGTGCCACAGCGGCGGCGCGTAGAGCTGATGTAGCGCAAGCGCCAGGAGGCGCCTACAAACATCCCTGAGGCCGGCAGAGCGGGGGGAAGCAGCTAAAACTTACCTTGCCTGAGCCACGACATTGCCGCCACCGCCAGGAGTCGAACGGAGCCATAATTCTAGCACGTCAGCGCCAGAAGCGGGTCCATTCTTCCGCGTCGCCGCCCCGGGACTCGAATTCCCGGCTGCCCCAGCGGCGGCGCGTAGAGCTGACCTAGCGCAAGCACCAGGAGGCGCCTACAAACATCCCTGAGGCTGGCAGAGCGGGGGGAAGCAGCTAAAACTTACCTTGCCTGAGCCACGACATTGCCGCCACCGCCAGGAGTCGAAGGGAGCCATAATTCTAGCACGCCAGCGCCAGAAGCGGGTCCATTGTTCCGCGTCGCCGCCCCGGGACTCGAATTCCCGGCTGCCCCAGCGGCGGCGTGTAGAGCTGACGTAGCGCAAGCACCAGGAGGCGCCTACAAACATCCCTGAGGCCGGCAGAGCGGGGGGAAGCAGCTAAAACTTACCTTGCCTGAGCCACGACATTGCCACCACCGCCAGGAGTCGAAGGGAGCCATAATTCTAGCACGCCAGCGCCAGAAGCGGGTCCATTCTTCCGCGTCGCCGCCCCGGGACTCGAATTCCCGGCTGCCCCAGCGGCGGCGCGTAGAGCTGACGTAGCGCAAGCGCCAGGAGGCGCCTACAAACATCCCTGAGGCCGGCAGAGCGGGGGGAAGCAGCTAAAACTTACCTTGCCTGAGCCACGACATTGCCGCCACCGCCAGGAGTCGAAGGGAGCCATAATTCTAGCACGCCAGCGCCAGAAGCGGGTCCATTCTTCCGCGTCGCCGCCCCGGGACTCGAATTCACGGCTGCCCCAGCGGCGGCGCATAGAGCTGACGTAGAGCAAGCGCCAGGAGGCACCTACAAACATCCCTGAGGCCCGCCTCGCGGGACGCGCGCGGGACGTGCCGGACGAAGCCCGGACAAAGGGCGGGCCCTCTGTGGCCCTCAGAGGCCAGAAGTGACTGGACTGGACCACGGACTCTGTATGTATGTAATGCTGCACTTGTCCATGTAATATAGGGTTATTGCTACGTACATATCTATCAGAGCCATTATAAGTTAGCTGATTGGTATTGCCCTCGGTAAACGTTCTGTTATCTAAAAAGTATTGTAAGGTCTGCTAACATGGCCAAGGTAAAGTCGAATAAACCCATCGTGGGGATTGGCTCCATGGATAATTATCTTGTACAGAAGGTGACTCTAATTAATAATACCCGCAGAGCTTCCCTAGGGCGAGGTAATGAATCTGACGAGTGTATAGAGTTGCCCTCTTCTTTGGTTTCTCTGGCTCCTATCGATGGACAGGATGGTGGTAGGGAGGTTGCTGTAACTAATGAAGTACAAACACATGTAGATCAGATTGTAACTGATGTAGACCCTGCATCCGAACTAGTAGAAGAGGAGACATCACCCATAACACCCCAGCATAGACCTATGAGATTGTGTAAAAAGGTACAAGATAAGCGGGGGGGGAAGATCTGCAAGCCTAAAATAAGGATGGCTAATAGAGCCCCTAAGAAGGGGGTATCGCAAAAGGATCTGGAGGATTTAGAGGAGGGTAATGGTTTGTATGGAACTAGTATTAACATCGCCCCGGAACCACTAACTCTCCTATTTCACTTGTTAGAGGGAAAAATAGAGGCAAAAATCACTGAGCTTATGCAACCTTTGCTAGCCAAACTAGATACAATGGCCTTGGAAGTGGAAAGGTTAGGTGGGCTGTTAAAATCGCACCTGGGTGGAGCATTAGGTAAATCAGACGTAGTTAACAAATTAACTGTGGAGGATCTGGGAACAAATATAGGTAATTTATCAAATATTTTACCAAATAATAGGCACATTAACAGGCTGAATACAGTGGCTGTTGCCAAACCTGTTGCCGAACCTGTTCTGACGGATCCCAACAGATTAACTATGCAGAATAATACTGATATTGGGCCTTTTGATGGGAAGTTGGACTACAGTCATGCAAAGAAAAGTCGTCATGTAAATCTTCCCCCTGAATGTGCACCCTATGTGGCGGTACTTTCAAACGTCCCACCCATTCACCCTCACGCATATCAGGTGCCTGAAGAAAATCATAACTCATTAAAGAATTGGACGATCTTTTGGCTCAATAAGAATTGTGGGTTCCCAGTTAACCTTGCTGATGAAATAGTAACAACAAGAAGGGTTAGCTGGATTGGGCCATCTAGTAAGGCAATAAATGGTGATTGCATTATCATCAATTTTAGGCATCCCCAACATGCTGCCACAGTTCTACTTAGAGCTGCTGCATTGGCCAACACACCTAATAATATTTGTATACGCCCACTGGGGTTTTTTTACTCCCACCTGATTAGAAATTCTTCAACCCCTGGCCCTTTCAGATCACGTATACTCTCACAGTCACTGTTTCCTAATAGAGAACATATACATAATGTGGGATCACACAGTGGCAATGGCTTTAATATTGTAACCCGCAATAGATTTGATGCTCTCTCGGGACTAGAGTTATGCGACTGACATGAGGTACCTGCTGGGCAAGCAACTCGGTCCTCAGAGATTTTGGAACATATGGAGAGTAACGTGGCTGTGAGAAGTTTTAATAACATAATTTCCTGGAATATTGCGGGTCTAGGTAATAAAATGGGGGACTGCAACTGGGTTGAGTATATTAAGAAGTACCAAGTTATCTGTTTACAGGAAACTTGGTCAATTGATTGTATTTACTTCTTGGAAGGCTATAAGGCCTATTATGTTCCGGCAGTGGCAACTACTAGGGGAAGACCAAAAGGGGGCATGGTTGTGTTTATTTCTATTGCACTATGTTGTAAGGTACGGAGAATTATAACAAATCACACCGGCATTATCGGGTTAGTTTTAACAGGAGATAACTGTAAGGCCGGCCTGGTCAACTTTTATAACGCCACTAACTATAGTACTAATTTCAGTCAGATAGTATCATTGAATACTTTTATTAGTAAATCCATGAAGGATTGTATTCATAACCTCATGGTGGTGGGGGATTTTAATGTCCACCCCTGTGGAGACCCTCTTTTTAAAACAATTATGGAACTTAATTGCCAGCACTGCGAGAATTTCCACTTTGAGCACTCAACTGAGGGGGAAAACCTCAATGACATGCTCAATGAGTTAGACTTAACTCCTATGATGGCGTTGTCGGCCCCGAATAAGTGCTTTGATACCCCAACATTTAAAGGGAACGGCAGGGCAACTTTTATAGACTTCATTTTGATAACACCCGTAATGCAGTCTTTTGTGGGATCCTTCTCTATTGAAGCTAGCGAATTTAGTGACCATAACCCACTCTCTGCTCTTATGATGGGCCCACTGATAGCTAAAGAAAGAGTGGATCCCCTCATTGGTAGGGTGAATACCACAGATGGCAGAAGACGATTGAGATGGTCCATGTTAACCCCTGAGCGGCTGTACAACGAAATTAAAACCACTTGTGTTGATGAAATTACGCTATGTACACAAGAGGGCGCTCCTCCAAACACTGTCCTAAATGCTTTCAATTGTTTGGCGACAAAGGTATCTCAGCTATTATCAGTACCCATAAAAGAATCTGAGTTCAACAAAGGTCCTAGGTGGTTTAATCAGAATTGTTCAAAAGCCGTCAGAAATTTAAGAGTTGCATTGGTGTCTAAACCTAGGATAAAAGCTGATGTCCAGAAGTGTAGAAAGATTTATAAAAATATTATCACAAGACATAAGGAATCTCTCAGGGAAGAGGCGTGGTCAGAGATCTTAGATCCTGCCACCCTTCGAAGTAGCTCAGGATTCTGGGCCTTGATAAGGAAACCATTCTTGGCTCAGGACCCGGGAGATGGAATTGAAAGCTGTATAACCAAGGAGGAGTGGGAAGTGCACTTTAAGAAGTTGTACTGCTGTGCAGGGAAAACGGATAATATGTCTGCCTGTAGCTACATTGGCCCTCATATTGTTTTTAATAGAGGTGAAGTTTTGGAGGGCATGCAGGGTATTACAGGCGGAAAAGCTCCTGGTCCGGATGGGATCCCTGATTTATTTAAATCTGATCCTAGCTTTTGGGCACCCATCCTGGAGTCCGTTTTTAATGCTTCTGTAAAAGAAGGATGCCCACGATCATGGGGTGTTTCTACAATTGTCCCGGTTTTTAAGAAGGGTGATAGGGGTAGTCCTCACTGCTATCGACCAATTTTCTTAATTGACTCTATGGTCAAGATCGTAGGAAGAATTGTACTGCAAAGACTGTCAGACTGGGCGGAGGAAAAGAATATTCTGTCTCCCTCACAGTACGGTTTTTGTAAAGGCCGTTCGACAATATCTCAATGCCTGAACCTCTTCCTGATTCTAAGTAAATATACTATAATACAGAAAGGCACCATTTATCTTGCCTTTATGGACTTGTCTTCCACGTTTGACTGCATCAACCGGGGAAAGCTGTGGCAGTCCATGAGGTTGAAAGGGGTTGATAGCGGCTTGGTTGATTTTCTGATTGCCCTACACTGTAATACCAGTGCCAATGTGAGATACTCCCTGGATCTGAGTGTATCAAATAATTTTAATATTGAAAAGGGTGTCCGGCAGGGTTGTATTTTGGCCCCCTTTCTTTTTAACTTTTATATCAATGACTTAGATGGTGTGCTACAAGATGTATGCGCTGACTGCCCAAGAGTTGGCAGGCGTGGAATTCCTATACTTCTCTATGCTGATGATGCAGTACTTATATCTAGAACAGAGAGGGGACTCCAATCACTGCTAACTGCATTTAATTCATTCATGAGTGATAGAGACCTCTTGATAAATAATACCAAATCTTTTGTATTACAAGTTGGTCAGCAACCAAAAAAACGTTTCCTTTTTAGGATTGGTGAAGATATAATCCCTCTAACTAAAACATTTTCTTACCTAGGAGTCCTCTTTGATAAAAAACTAAATTGGGAAGCTCATCTTGCAAGGAAAAAAGGAGAAATGGTGAGGGTAAATGCATCTATCTTTAACTTTGCTACTAAACTGGGGAAAAAGCCTATTTGTGCTATGTTGAAATTGTACAATGCTAAGTCTGTGGCAACTGTATCCTATGGCAGTGAAATTTGGGGGTATGTCAATGGAGAGCAACTACAGATTGCTGAAAATCATTTTATGAAGCGTCTTTTGTGTGTCCCCAATGGTACAGCTAATTATGTTGTTCATGAGGAGTTGGGGTCTCAATATCTATGTGATTTGCTCTCCTTACGACCTTTGATGTTTTGGCTTAAACCTTGGCTAAATGAGAACATACCCCTAACACATTTAATTATTAAGGATTTCCTGTCATTGGACAAAGCACTGAGCTCTCCCTGGCTAAGCTATATAAAATCAAACTTTGATAATCTTGGTCGCCCAGACCTTTTCACCAATCCTCAACTAATTACAATGAGAGACTTGGAGTCCATTAAAAAAGCTTTTTTGCTGGACAGGAGGATTTTGAGAGAAGAAGTGGAACTCCAGAAACCAAGTGTAAGGAAGTTTGTTATGTTGAAGACTAATGCGGACATTGAGCCATATTTGGAAGGGCCCTTGTCCTCTCATGAGAAATTTTTACTGACCAGATTTAGGTTTAATCAGTTTCATCATCTGCTTATTCGACCCAAGAGTGATATTTTTAACAAATCGGCAGCGCCCTGCGGCTGCGACGGAAAGTCTCCACAGGACATGCTGCATTTTATCTTTTTATGTAAATTTTATGAATTTCCATGTAAACAATATTTAGTGATTCTTTTAAAAAAACTGGGTTTTAAACAAATCAGGCCGGCACTTTTGTATTTACAGCTTTTGTACAGTGACAGTATTCTCCAACTCAAGGAATTTTTAAAATTATGTATTAGATTTAGAAATTGCCTGGACCAGTGAAACCATGCTATATTCTTTTCCCCATATTTCCAAAGTACTTTTTTACTGCATTTGTATTTGATGAAATGGTTGGTGTTTTGTGACAATGTATTGTATATTTTTTATGTGTCTTTTATGGTTATTTACTAACCGAAATAAAGTTCTTTGATGATGATGACATGTAACTGATCTGTCAGACCATCCTGAGGCTGAGCAAGTCTCCGAATCATTGGGGGTGTTCAGCAAATTTGTCGTCATTGAGAAAGGCCAAATTGCCAGTGAGTTGTTTGTAAGGAATCCCTGGATTTGCAAATCTTGCACCCCATAGTCTAGATGAGATTGAAGGCTGTGGTGGAGAGCCGGTAGAATATTGTCTCTCTCGGGTTCAACTGAGAGGTGTACAAGAACCTCAGTCTGGGCCCCAGTGGTCTTTGTTACTTGCACATGATTCGTAGGGAAAGCGGATACCAACAAGGGAATGTTGTCTTTATCCTGAGGGCTTTGAATAGTGGATGGAGCTGAGAGAGCAGTATTGGATTCAAGTTTTGTAGATTGATCAGTGATAAAATCAGCTTGAGAGCCAATCACAATCGCTTATTGGACTAACAGGAAGAGAAACTTGCACAGCTTCTAAAGGTAACTGAGATTTACTGGGTAGGCTACTTTCCTGATCCTGGTGAAGGATACAGATTTTTCCTTGTGATTTCAAAAAATAGGATACAGTTCTACCTTTACTTTGTGATCTTGTTTCTCATTTAATTTCTTCAAATGCTTTCTATTCTTCATTGAGAACTTACTGGGGTAGATATCCTCTCATGAGGGATTACCAGAGTTTAGATTCACATTGAGTGCTGAACTAACTTTGTGTGCTAAACCAACCTCCGGCAGCAAGATTGGAACAATTTTATCTGAGACCAAATCCACTGTCATATCCTCAGGGATTAGTTCCAGCTCATCAGTTTGAGATAGAATAAGTGGCAATGCATCACTATGGGGGTGCTTTCCTGAGGTGGCTCTTAAGTTGTTGGTCTCATTGCAGTCTTTGTATTCTGTAAGGAGATCTGACATAATTACAGAAGAGCAGACATTTTTTAAGACATAATGAGCAGTAGCACAGCTCAAGAGGCTTGTCCACCTGTTGCTGGGCTTTCAGTATAAGTGAGTTTAAATTGTCAAGTTGAGACTCAATTTTCTTGAAATTATTTGGCAGAGATTGTAATATCAAGTACCGTGGGTCTAATATATCGATATGTAACATGGCCACCTGACTCCTAGTTGTCAGTGTACTATCAATAACTGACTACCAGTTCTGTACCTCAAGATCCGCGGTTACCTTGTCCATGGCAGGCTTTTCAAAGTTCAAGTTTTGACTGGGATATCATGTATTACTTTTTTGGGGCAGTAAGTCATTATCACTTTTCGATGTTTAAATGTAAATGGAGGAGCTGGAATCCTGAGGAGTCCTTCTGACCATTGAATTATTTTTCTAAGAAGATCATGTAGGTTTATTGAAGCCATTGCTGGTAGGAACATCAAATGGATCTGTAGCATTAAGCAATTCTTCATCCCTTATTTAGAGTTCCTCTGCCTTCTCTGCATGTTAAGCCATGTTGTGGTTTATCTTGGGGTCACATTAAGGCAGAGGTCTTCAAACATTTTTACTCTGAACACCCCCCCCCCCCCCTAAGCAAAATGTTTTGCGGTCGGGCCCCACTCCAAAACTTTATGGCAAGGATTGGGGGAGCGGGCGGGACATGGCTGCATGCAGGGAGCGGGGCTTATGAGATGATTTCAGGAATACTTTTTCTATAGCTTATGAACCGCACTTAATATGAGACTTATAAAACAGCAAATGCATCAAACAAAAACAGATATTATCCCAAACAAACTGCTCCCCTTAATGGGGTGTTCTGAGCCCCTCACACTCTTTGACCATAATGCAACTACACTTGCTACACTAATGAAAGCTGTTGTCCTGAGTAGCAGGCTATCTCCTCTGCATCTTTTACCTCTTCCCCACCATGACGGATTATCACCTCAGTCCTAATGCTTGGAAGGAAAATAAGCTCTGATGTCCCTTTTTTAAAGGGAGACTGTCATAACTGTGATGCAGTGGGCTCCTCAAATCCCTGGGCCCCAGTCCTGCTGCAACTGATTCCTTAATGATAACCAGCAGTGGCCACTTACACACTTGACAGCAGTACCAGCTTCACTAACGAATGTCCCTTTAAAAAGAAAAACACTTATATTGTCCCCTTGGTTGCGGTTCTCTCTGAAGAAGCTGTCTCTGGCCATTTGTAAACATAAAAAATACTCCCCATACAGTGCTCCCTATTCTGGGTTTTCTCTTTGACAATATCTATGAATTGCGCTCCTTTCCTCTGTCTCCTAGACCAGTACTGTGAGGCCCCAAGGATTGAGAGGATTAGGGCTCTGCATTTGAGCGCAACCCTGCTGGCCTTCTACCTGCAACCCCATGGATTCAGCTTTCACAAAAAACTGCCCATGAATGGATGGTTTATACGGACTGTGTGGTGCCTCTGCCTGAAAGCGAAGGGTGTGGTGGTAGTGCAGAAAGTTAAAAAAGAAACCAGCCTTCTTACCAGCCATTAATTGACTGATTCACTTAAAGCCATGCCACTGGAATTATGAGTTTCAGCAGCACCAGCGTTTTCCACATAATTATCAGTTTACCACATTTGCCACATTATCTGCAGATTTCAACAACAAAAAACTTGATTCTAGCTCAAACGGATCAACAGTTACTCAAAGCATGACAAAGTGTCCCAGGGGCAGTGGAAGGCCCTTTGCAAAGATTGACTGGTAATCTTGTAGTTGCTTACTGCTGTATTTGGATGCTAAACTGGTACTAATGAGGTGAAATATTTCCCCCGACAGTGTTGTAAAATAATGAAGAAATCCTAAACACAAAATGTGGTGCATTGTACAGTATAATTTACTTTTTCTTGCTGCATAATTTATTCATACCTGCCGCATAATGTGGTCCTCTTTTGCTGAATAATACCAGTGGCTTCGTGGTGGCAAAGATTTATTCTTTTTGATATGTAATGTAAGGGTGTTTTAGCTGAGATCTGGAATAGTGGAGACACTTACAAAAATGTCTGCATTAAATACAGTTTGATTACTTATTACTAAAAAGAATATTTTGAAATAACTTTTTTATCTCAATCACTGCATCATTTTTCAGCAGCCTAGCTTAGAGTATGTACATACCGTTTTAAAATAATGACTTACATATTTACAGTACTTTCTGCCACAGGCTGGGACCTCATAACACTATAAACAGGGCCACTGGAATTATGCGGCAGGAGAATGCCAAATTATGCAGCAGGGTTGACTAAATTCTGCAGCAAGCAAGGGTGAATTATGCTGCATATTTTTTGATAGCATTACTGCATTATTTTGCAATTTGTACACTTGTTAATACTGTCCTGGCGCTTATTGCTCCTCATAAGTACCACATTAACACCCACATGTGGCAATAAGCAACAGAAAGGTGACCAGTCAACCTTTAGAAAAGGCCTTCCACTGCAAGGTAACATGTGCTGCTGCATTTTTAATAACTTTTGAACCGTTTGAGATAGAAACACGTTTTTTTAAAAATCTGAAAATTATGCAGCAGATGATGGCTTATTCGGCAAATGCTGGAAATCCAAAACTATGTGCAAAATGCCAAAACCGCACAACTGCATAATTCCAGTGGCCCTGACTATAAATACAAAAGGTCACTATTCCTCTGTACCACCTAGGGTTCAATTATGTGTTGCTCAGCTTTAACACACAAAGACATCTGCAGTGATTGTAGTCGCTAACTGAGGTTTCATAACCTAAAAGAGTGCATTTATCACCAGTTAGTTTTACTTGCATTTATTATCCAATTAAGCTGTGATTGCACTATTTTGTTACACACTTGCATGTCTGTGAAAACACAAAACACTTAGGCTATTTTATTTTTACTTATTTTTAGCAACCTCTTGGACCCTGCCAGCACACCAGGGGTGCAACTAGACCCAAACTTCGGGGGAGGGGCTAACACTCCCAGCCAGGGCTGGCCTAGAACTGGTCGCATATAGTGCAACAGTCTTTTTTGGCGCCACCTCCCCAATTTTCTCCTTCCCCCTGAATTCCATCACTGCCACTCACCAACAATGCACCTCATCTCTATAGCACCTTTCAGACAAACGTTTCATTTTTTATAGTGCTACTCATAGTTTACTCACACTCAGTTCTGTGATCTGCATGATCCATGTGCTTTGTAGCAGGCACAATAACCCTCTGTGCTGTGTGGGTGGCAGGAGTGCCGATGTGAGTGCACGGTGAGCGCCGCGACATTGTGAGAGTAGGGTAAGAGGAGTGACAGCAGTGTGAGTGAGGTGACCATATGATTTTAGGTGCAGATGTAAGTGCAGAGTGGGACGAATGAAAGCATGGTTAGTGATGGTCTTTTTTGACTGAGATTGCAGATTGAGCAGTGAGGGGGACAAGTGAGTGAAGTGTCACATGAGTGCAGGGTGAGTGGTGTGCTTGTGTGATTGCAGGATGAGGTTCAGGCTGTGTCAAACAAGAAGGGAGTGGCCTCACTCTCCAAGAGACAGGGTACCAAATACAATCAATGTAAAAATAATTTCTCTTGGGTGATAAATTACCAATGTCAAACTGTACTACCTTTAACCATATACAATCCCTAAACACACTCAACTTATTCAATGTATTTTAAATTTCAGGACCCATAAATCAATTATAAACACATAGACAGAAACAAATTCAACAATCACAGAAATTCTTTTATTAAAATCTCAAATTCATAAAATCAAATTTAGACCAGTTAAAAAACGTATGTATCAACAAATTCATACATAAAACAAACATGATACTTAAGATACATGAGAGACAAGAAACAAGTTAAACATTAAAAAACATCATGGCTCGGTTAGTTCGATTGAATCAATTCTTTTGGAGTCTACCAGAACTCATATGATTAGACTCAAATGTTCCTCGAATGTAACCATGTAAAAAGGGCATTGACGTGTTTCGGTGGACTCAATCTATTTATAAACCACCTTCTTCAGGACATTAATTATTATTGTCTCTCCTTGTTTTGACACAATGTCATATATGCCTCTAAAATTGATCGCGGATGACGAACCACAACATAATTTCGATGTAGACACTCGGGTGGATTAAATCTTTTCCCGATGATGGTAGGATACGGTGATCCTCTAGTTATGGTGGGCTTCTTATGGGAGGCTAAATAGTCCTCCAACCTATTTTGGGGGCGATGTGCTTCCCTATGGCACTTGAAAGATAGGCAGATCCTCTAACTATACGAATTTTCGGAATAGTCCCCCAGAAGGAAGGCCAAATGGTCCTCCATTTCTTTTGAAAAAAGGAGAGACGATGTCCCCCTTGGTCATCGGTTAAAATTCCCTTTGTGGAGCGGAATCGCACAGTGAACTATGCTACAGATTACTGGCATATAAGCCATATACAAAACACAGAGGGATTTTGCCCCGATGACCAAGGGAGACATCATCTCTCCTTTTTTCAAAAGAATTGGAGGACCATTTTTCCTTCCTTCATAGTTTGAAGACCTCTGCATTAAGGAAACTCGCTAGCCATGTCTCAGCGCACGGCAGTATGGAGTTCTGGGGAAGATCGCAGTCCGAATTACCTGGGAAATTAAGGTTTGTCATCTGTGCGATCTGGTCCCCTGAAGTGGCACACCCTGCTGAGGTGCAACCAGCAAAATCTGCCACTGTTATAACATCTGAAGAGGGGGGCCAGGGAGGAGTTGGTGACACACCCCAGGAGTCTGGGACCACGCTTGATGCCTATGGCATATGGGTTAAGTCGGTTTCCTATTAAACAGGGTTGTGAGGCAGATCATTTTTTTACTCCCTGTTGGCCTCAAACTCCCCCAAAGCATGATGTGGGGCATTTTGGTTTCCTGCCGGAGGCGTAACTGAGCACCTCTCCCCTCCCTCCTGGTGGGAGTATTTCTCTGTGGCTAAATGTCCTCACCATCCACCAAATTTTGACTTCTGTGGTTAGCGTTCAGAGGTTTTGTAAGAGGGGAGCTGTTAACCTGGTCTGACAATGTCATGCTTTTGGCTTTATAGTATTTCCTGATACCCCCAAGTGGAGGCAGTGTCTCCACAGCTTGACTTTTTAAGAATACCATCTCCAACCCTTACTGGTACATGGGAAATTTCCGTTTTTATTTTGCAATAGTTTGACCTCACCCCTGCTTGTCTTCATGGTCTGGTTGTACGTGATTTCAAGAGTTGCAAGCTTATGTGCATTTCCAAGCCCATATTTCACTGAAGGATGGGATTCTAGAAAAGGGCTATGGAGATATTTGATGGATATTTGTTAAAGGATGTTATCCTGGGTAGTACCTTCTTGGTGCCACTTGGAGCAGAATGTTATGTGCCGTGAATCATGGAACCTAGAGGCGTGGCGCCACCAGACCTCCCCCGAAATTGTTTAAGCAGTGTTGTGTATTGTATATAATGGGGGGGCACGAGCATCCTGGAGCTTTATCAAAATTAAAGATTGCCAGTAGTGAAGCGCACACTACACCTAGCCCAGCTTCTGCTTAACATGTGTTGGTATGAGGGTAGAAGCTCCAGAGTTTTTCAGAGTTTTACACAGGTGCAAATAAACAATCAATATACCCCTTCCAAGGGGATGGACAGTGTGAAACAATTTGAAACAAATTTGTAAAATCAGTAGAATTGGCACAGGAAGCCGGGTGCAACAAGCAACAGGCAGCATGTGTAGTTGTAGGCAAACAGCAAGGGAGGTTAATTTTGAAGTCAGTCTGCAGGGTCTGCGGGTTGCGGATCCTCCAAGAGGCAAGCTGCACCGGCCTAATTCTGCCCACTTCCACTCCAAATGAAGAATACCTCCTGCACTGCTGCCTGAATCCTGTGGCATCAGGCTCCAGTCCTGAGTTTGGGTTCCCCTGCAGACCTCCTTGGCTATAGTGTGGCTGTGAAGTGGTCCCAATGGTGTGCGGTCCCAACATTTAGGACCTGGTGTCCGAAAGTCCGTTGCCTACCTTTGCTGTAGGTCGGGGGTTTTGTTGGGGGCCACCTGAGAAGCAGCCTGAGCACGGCTCTCTTCCTGCGTGCTGGAGCTTTATGGACGTGACATCACCATGCTGTACACTGTATGCTGTATGCTCTGTATGTTCTGATAACGATGAAAGTGGACAAGGAAAGGTGTGGACAAGGTAAGTGAATATAGGTAAGTATAGATTTACTATTCTCAACTCTATAGCTACATGCCTTGAAGATTTGCATACAGTAAAGGTACATATTTGTGGAATGAACTAAAGTAAATGTATATTTACCTAAATTTACTCACTGTGTTGCTATTTGTGGTCACAATATTTTGTCCATGCTATTGTGGTAACACAATATTATGGAGTCACTATTAATGCAGAATACCGTAAACTCATGTACACCGGGGGAACTATTAGCCTCTTGCTTGTTCCAGACTAAGCATTCATGGGTTCACTCTAGAGAAATTCATCCTCCCAGCAACATAATGCCTTCCAAGCACTCCTTTGCTGACCTATTCCTGTGCTTCTTTCCAAAGCCCCTTAATTGTAGGATTCTCATCTTATCCTGTCAGAACTCCTTCTAGGTAGGTCCTTTATCAGTTAACCAACCCTGCAGCTCTGCCAGTAACCACAACTCCAACACCTAGTCCACTTTGGGTGTTTGATTTGCCACTCTAGAGTAGGGGCAAAAGGGTGTCACTGCCTATGACTTATCAGAGTCTGTTATGATGTGCTTCATACCCCTCTGTAATCCTTGAAAATCTTGGATGGTTCCAATATCTTCCTGAAAGTGATGTGCAGCCTGTGCTGCAGTCAGCACAGCTGTATTATTTCACACTCAGTAGGCTTCTGGTCCGGATACATATCCAGGGGAAATAAAAATCAATGTCTATGTTGCTCAGATATGAATTTACCTTAAAGAAACTAAAAGAGACATTTGGCAAAACTGGAACAAGTAGGTTCAATTAGACGCAGGGGCCGGGAGAGTCTTGACAGAGTGTGTCTGAAGGAAGTGTCTCGCTGTACAGAGTTGTGGCTGTCAATATATACATCTCCTGAGGTACGGTAAACCAATTCTGCATTCTTGAAAAAGCATCTTAGTTGTAAATTGACAAGTTTGGTCAGCTGATAAGGACACAGATGGCTCTTGACCTTGAGGAGAGCTAGTGTGGGTCGGTGTTTATGTGTCCAGATGTCTGGCGTGGGGAGTGTTTGATTACTATGTGTGGTTTTCATGTTGTGTCCTGATTGGATGCATGTTTCTATCTACATGTGTCATCTAGCTTTGTGATATTTTTGGGGAACATGCACCTTTGACCAACCCTGTTTTATTGGAGACAATTTCCTCTGACCTGCTTGTGGCGCAACTCTGTATCTGTGGGATCAATCAGGGTTTTCTCTGGGTGCCTGTTTGTCTTTGAGCTAAGTGAGACCACACATGTGACCTGTTACTCGATAGGCATGGGTTGGGTCCACAGGGCCTGTCTGACTATGTATCTCTGACTCTGGGTTGATGGGGAGTTCACCTTGGGTGAATCCGACAGCAATTATACAAGTTTATTGGAACTTCTGAAAATAATGTGGTGGTCATTGATATCCTTTTTACTGACATTCTCAACATTGTGCATACAGTTGTAATAGTGTACATTGACATTGTCTTTACTGATATTGACTTAGTTATGCATGCCTAGGTCATGGTGTACATTGACATTGTTAAAGCTGGTAACAACATTGTTCTGTGTGCTTGGATCTTGGCATACATTGATGTTGTTACTACTAGTATTGACACTGTTGTGCAGGCATAGATTATGGCATATATTGACAGTGCATTTATGGGTATTGACATTGTTATGCGAACATAGGTTTGGCATACGTTGACATTACATTTATTGGTATTGCCATTGCTGGGCCTGCACATATCATGGTATTCACTGACATCGTATTCACCCACACCAACACCTACATCAAGCATAATTTACTTGCCATTTGATTTCTACCTCAACTCGAGCAATAATATATTCCATATCATCCCTAATGGCTACAAAACATGTGTCATTGGCACTAGGGAGAATCTCATCAGGTTTGAGATACTACCGCTCAACTATTGTCCTGTAAGCACCTTTAATCTTCAGGCCAGGAATTGTACAACTGTTGATACCTGCTTCAAATAGAAATTCCATATTTGGATCGATGTGTTTTAAGGCCTCTAGCTCCCTTTCTCAAATGTCCATTGCTAAATAGATTGACTGCTGCAGGGCCCTTCCAAATCCGCCACCTAAAGAAAACAGACTTGCTGTAATCTTTGCAGCTAGTATAGGGATTTTAACTAGGCCCCTCCTTGTGACACCTTGAACAAAATGCTCACTTCTGGCTTGGAACACATTCCTATTCTCCCATTCCCTTATGTTTCTGACTTGCAACCCAATTTCTTTTTTGCCTGTGTCCTCTCTTCAGAATTGCCCTGGCTCCAACACTCTAGTTTGGAATCAGTCTATTGAGAGTTCATCACTCCCTTTTGCCTAGAGCCCTATTGCTTCAAACTTTTGCTACCCTGTAATCACTTTTCAGACATTATCAGCTTCTCTGAATCCTTCTTCTCTGTCAAGTCAGGTAGTAATTACTTAAATGGGGTAGACCACCCCTACATGAGTTGCTCCGTCACTTTTAGCTGGATAAGGGCTAGGAAATCTCTGTCTTTTATCCATCTCACCTATTAATTCCAATCACACAAAACACCACGATTCCACGTTTGAAACATACCATTGTCTGACCAGAGATTATGTCATACACTCATAATCTCATAATACATCTGATCTACTACAGGTGATTTCTCAATGACTGCTTTTCCCTCAATTGGCAAGCAACTGATTACTGTGGCTGCCTTAGAAACATCCTTCAAAGCCTGAACTCTACAAGCAATATCAAAAATCGCAATCCATTCCAAAATATACATCTGCACACGACTGTTTGGAACCTTGGTCGGTTCTGCAGAGTCGGATGGGGAATTCCCTTTCCCGGATGTAGCTTTCTATGCTGCCATCCAGAGCTTTTCTATGTCCTGATGAAGACCCACATGCAGAGGTCATAAACCACGCTCATCCCCCACAACGAGTCGAAACATCAACACCTTTCTGTTTGAGGCCTGGAATACAGTATGATAGCTATTCAGAAAAGTTGGATAATACAATTGAAAATAAGACGCAGTATAAAATAATGGTTTTGTAAACAGGCCACACATTGGTTCATCCATCTTGGGACAACCCCAACCAGTGTTGTTTATGTATGAATGATGATACTTTGATTTTCAATTGCTTTCTTCTGAAATTTATTTTTCTATTCACTCACGTTGCACATGAGCACTTTTTTCTGCACTTTCTTTTTTGACAACCGTCTAAGGTTAAATGCTACATTGATTGTGCCCATTCCATAAGCATTATATATAAAAAGATTTTGTCTTAAAAAATTCAGTAGTTTTTTTGCCTTTCTCTCTGGTATATTCCTTTAGAGTGCTTTACTCCTCTATTTCATGAAAACATTTTCTGATGACTCATTTGATGGATCTTTGGAGTCTTTTGCCTCTCTGGGCAGTCTAGAGAGATACGTAAGGACCAATTGTTGTACTTACTACTAGATATTTGAAGGAATAAATTCACACGACCATCCTTGTAAACTTGTACGCTTGACTGTTGTTAGGTTACCATGTCATTTCTAGCTTGTTTTTAATATCATTATAGTCTGCATGGCACAGGTGATGATTGCCAGTCGGATCAATCATTCCATACGTAGTAAAGCTTGGAATGCTGTTCGGGCAGCGATTAGGGAGTCACAAACTCGTGTCTGTAAATCCCCGGTGTTAATATTTAGGCCCTCATTTAGATCTTAGGACGGGTTACTCTGTCACCGCTGTGACTCCGAGATCTAAATCAGGCCCTTGGGCTGCTAGTTCTTAATATATTTATTTTTAACTAGCAAAGCATTGTAACAGTAAAACGGCGTACGTATCCTATGCAACCACATCAATGCAGCCTTCTGTCTACAAGTAGCCATCTATCCACCCACAACCATCTCTCCATTTACCCATCTACTCACACTTATCCAACCCATGAACTCTTCTGTTTGAAGTTCAATAGACATTCATCTACCCCTCTGTGTACATCCTTAATTTCCCTTATACATGCACATATCATCCACCCACACGCACCCATGCATCCATTCATTAACAAGTGTATCAATCCAGCTATGCAAAATGTACTTAAATCTTCCCACCCACCTACCATTATATGCATCCACTACCGCGTTACATCTATTGTTGCTTGTACGCAATGATGTAACCAACAATCCTTTAATGCATTCAAACCTTACCTTTACACAATCATAAAAGCATATTGTTAATATTGTCATTCATCCCGCACTTCGGTTGGTTCTAAGCCCTATTATTGAGGGGTTTTGCAATTGTCCAATTTATTGGAACTCAGAATAGGTAAGATTTTTCTTTTCTGTTTATGTAGCCAAACATATCCCATAGGCTAGTGCAACAAAGAAGACAAATACACCAGTCTGAATTATGGGCTTTGGCAGAGCTGGTTTTGCAATGGGTGTGGTTGGCGAGCATCCATTCAATTCTGGAACTATTGGAAGAAGTGCTGGCATGCGGGTTACAACTGGTGCTAATCTAGCAGAAGGAAGATTCTCACTGTGTTGTACTGAATGTACTCTCCATTTCTAGCAGTATTAAACCCTCTATCCGCGAATATACACTGCTGACAGTATGTCCTCAGTCATGTAAGCCTTATGTAAAGAGTGACACCGAACATTAAATACTTTCTTCTTAAGTAAGATTTCTTATGTCTCGGTGGAGTAATACAGTGGTGCATTAATAATGCTTAATATGATCTCTTTTATTTGCTTTTCTACAGCGGAGACCCGCAGAGCTGCACAGGAAAAGCAAAGGTAGGATACCCTTAACAAACAAAATATCAAACCTGGACCTAGAAATGAGAGTTGACAGTTGAATACATTTATTTGTGAATGCTCCACACTTTTTATGTCTGGCTACAGAGAACTTTGACTTTTATTGTCAGAAATCATGCAGTTTACTTTAAACAATACTAACATAATTATTCCATTGAATGGGATTTGGATCGGGCCCGTTTCAGCCAATATCTTGAGTATGCTCTCTTCAACCATCGCAATAGGCTACGTGTTTTTTGATAAATGTGCAAAGGTTTTCTGAAAACGTTTAATTGCAGTCTCGAGACCTCTTGGTTGCATGAAGCAATATGAGAGGCTCCTCTTCATATAGTAACCAGCTTACCTGTTTCTACGCTACATTGAACACGTGGGTTCTATCACTTTTGGATTAGAAGACTAGATTACATTTGTGACATTACTCATTGGCACCTTTAATGTTATGTCAAAATACTTTTTCCTAGTTCCCCAACGCCTCTCGTCATTGCTTTTCATGAGCTTTTTTCGCGATTCCTTATTTGCATTTTTAGGTCGAGCGTGAGCCAGCGCGCAAGCGCTGCTCTGCAAAGATCCGTGGTAATTCAGTACAGAGAGTTTAGCCCACTCCCCCATGCTTATTTTTCATTGGCTTGTGTGTTTGTCATTTGTAAATGCTGTCTTCTGATTCATTATGAGGCTTGTTAGTCCCTTCCCAGGAGGGACATGTCGTCATTTGTATCCTCCCATGGCTACTGGCCCCTTTACTTGGTTGTTACATGGTAGGTGTTCTTTTTTTATTGATTGCTTTACAACGTGTTTTGCTTACATTTAGTGGGCCACGCCCACTTTCATTTTCAAAGCCGCTGGGACAATGCTCTCCTGCACTGCACGCCAAGCTTGTTTTCTATTATTTTCAGTTTAATGTTTTTGTTCTGCCAAGCTCACACAGTTGCACATTTTACCCTTAAAGGATAATTCCGGCGAGGCTTCTGGCGAGGTTGGTTGGTGCTGTCGTTTTTTGCATCTTGAAAGTTACTGGAGCAGCGTCGGACTGGTAACGCGGGCACTCAGGCAATGCCTGAGGGGCCGGTTTCCAGTTCCAGCTGTGGGCTGCTTTTTTGAGCAGTCTGGCGGGCGATTTGGCGGTTTCTGCATTATTTGGATGCCGCCAGCGGCCCAGTGGGTGCCTGAGTGGCCTTTCTGGAGGCAGCTGGGCCTCCATTACCTCCCATTTATCAAAGGGCAGAGGTGTCACTTCCTTTCTCTCGCTGAGGCCAGCCCATTAACATATGCATATTGAGCGTGAGCAAGGGCCCTGAGCAAAATTGGCCTCACTTGTTTTCAGGTGTGTTTCACCAGTGTAAGCGAATCCGTGCATTCCCCCCCTTTTTTTTTTTAATAAAACTTCGCCGAAGCAGTGTTTTGCAAAGGCAATATGCAAATATGGGCCACACTTTTACCGTGCCCGGGCCGATTTTTAATCCCAATCCAATCAGCATGATTAAATGGGCTCCTGGCAAAACCGAGATAGATGGGGGCGCCTGCCCTCCCGGTTCTTTCACAATCACAGCTCCTGGTTTGTATAATTCTTCCGCTGGATTCCTCACTAGAAATCACACAGCAACACCAGCTGTTAGCAGAGGAAACAGCCCGGAAACCAAGAGTAACAGCAAACAAATTCCGCCTCAGATTCAACATTGCCTCCGACTGCAGAACTCCTAGCTCCAGCCTCTGATTGGCTCGGACAGAGCCTGCTGGGACTTGGAACAGCTTCTCCTGCTACAAAGCATTTGGACGAAAACTGGACGCAATCTTCCCACTTTTCATTGTTTTAAGTCTGACAGCCTGAGCCGTTTCAGTAAGTGATGTGTAGCAACGCTGTTTCTTTCCCTGTTGATGATAAATTCTTGTTGCAGAGCGCGTGCTAGCGCACTCTTAACGTTTCTAAGCATCTTTAAATAACAAGCACGACCATTACCCAATGTCATGGTATGCAATGTCGGACAGGGACAGAAAGAAGGGCCGGATTAAAAAATGAAAGTGGCCCTTACCCAGCTGGCTAAAGAAAGTGGTTCACGTTTGCAAATCAGGGGTTTTAACTTTTAACCCCTTGTATGCCCATGACGAGCTGGACTCGTCATGGAGCACAGTCGCGCTGTGCCCATGACGAGTCCAGCTCGTCATGAGGCATACCCTGGGGAATCCCTCTGGTGCTGGCACCAGAGGGATTCCCTTTCATGCAAAATAGCCTCGGGAGCTGGGGAAGAGCTTCCCCAGCTCCCAAGCCCCCCCCCTTCACTGTAATGACGATCGGCGCGCACGTCGCGCCGACGTCATTACAGTGAAAGTGAAAAGAGGCTCATTTCAGTTTCACTTTCTACATGCCCAGGGGGCTATCTCAGCCCCCTGAGCACGTAGAAAGACGGGAGAGGTATCGTTGGAAAGGGGAGAATCTCCCCTTTCCAATGGTACCCCTCCCCAGTGGATCCCTGCTTGGGGCCCATGCCCCCACCCCACCCCACCCCCCAATAATCACAGTCTTTCTGCCCCCCCTGGGGGGCAGATGGGGCATTGGCCCCTAATCTGCCCCTTCGGGGGGGCAGAAAGCCCACTATTCACCAGGGATTTTATTTCAGTTTTTTTTAGGGTGTGGGCTGCCCGAAATGGGCACGCCAATGCCCCCACCCATCCACCACCATTACAGCCTTTCTGCCCCCCCCGGGGGGCAGATGGGACATTGGCCCCCAATATGCCCCCCCGGGGGGCAAAAAGACCACTAGACACCAGGGAATTAACAAAAAAAAAAAATAGGGGTGGGGGCTGCCCAAAACACCCCACCCCCCAATTATTACAGTCTTTCTGCCCCCCCGGGGGGCAGATGGGGCATTGGCCTCTAATCTGCCCCTTCGGGCAGAAAGCCGTTTTAATCGGGAGACCCGGGGGAACGCTGGGTGGTAGGAAATTTGTGTCAGCCCGGTGATGCCACAACTTTCCCACACAAAAATGTGTGAAAAAGGTGATTTTTTTCAGCTAAATTTGAGGTTTGCAGGGCATTCTGGGTAAGGAAACGTTGGGGGATCCACGCAAGCCATACCTCCCTGGAATCCCCCGGGTGTCTAGTTTTCAGAAATGTGTGGGTTTGGTAGGTTCCCCTAGGTGGCCGCCGAACACCGGGCCAAAAACCCAGGTGACCCCCCTTGCAAAACCAGGTCGTTTTGAGGTAGGCAATTTTCATGTCGCCTCAATACGTTTTGGGCCCTTGCCAGTCGCGGGTACTTGGGCCTCCCACACGAGTGAGGCACTGTTTTTATCGGGAGACCTGGGGGAACGCTGGGTGGTAGGAAATTTGTGTCAGCCCGGTATGCCACAACTTTCCCGCACAAAAATGTGTGAAAAAGGTGATTTTTTCAGCTAAATTTGAGGTTTGCAGGGCATTCTGGGTAAGGAAACATTGGGGGATCCATGCAAGCCATACCTCCCTGGAATCCCCCGGGTGTCTAGTTTTCAGAAATGTGTGTGTTTGGTAGGGTCCCCTAGGTGGCCGCCGAGCACCGGGCCAAAAACACAGGGGACCCCCCTTGCAAAACCAGGTAGTTTTGAGGTAGGCAATTTTCATGTCGCCTCAATACGTTTTGGGCCCTTGCCTGTCGTGGGTACTTGGGCCTCCCACACGAGTGAGGCACCGTTTTTATCGGGAGACCCGGGGGAATGCTGGGTGGTGGGAAATTTGTGTCAGCCCGGTGATGCCACAACTTTCCCACTCAAAAATGTGTGAAAAAGGTGATTTTTTCAGCTAAATTTGAGGTTTGCAGGGCATTCTGGGTATGGAAAAGTTGGGGGATCCACGCAAGCCATACCTCCCTGGAATCCCCCGGGTGTTTAGTTTTCAGAAATGTGTGGGTTTGGTAGGTTTCCCTAGGTGCCGGCAGAGCTAGGGTTCAAAAACTACAGCTAGGCACTTTGCCAAAAAAGGTTAATATTTCACTGCGAAATTGAGGTGTGTCCACGATGCGTTTTGCGCCGTTTCCTGTCGCGGGCACTAGGCCGACCCACACAAGTGAGGTACCATTTTTATCGGAAGACTTTGGGGAACACGGGGTGGGTGGAAATTTGTGGATCCACGCAGATTCCAGAACTTTCCACCAGAGAAATGTGGGGAAAATGTGTTTATTTTGGTAATTTTTTAGGTTTGCAAGGGATTCTGGGTAACGGAACCTGGTGGGAGGCAGTCAAGTCACCCTATCCTGGATTCCCCGGCGTGTCTAGTTTTAAAAAATGTATAGGTTTGCTAGGTTTCCCTAGGTGCCGGCAGAGCTATGGTTCAAAAACTACAGCTAGGCACTTTGCCAAAAAAGGGTCATTTTTCGCTGTGAAATTGAGGTGTGTCCACGTTACGTTTTGCGCCGTTTCCTGTTGCGGGCACTAGGCCGACCCACACAAGTGAGGTACCATTTTTCTCTGAAGACTTTGGGGAATGCGGGGTGGGTGGAATTTTGTGGATCCACGCAGATTCCAGAACTTTCCACCAGAGAAATGTGGGGAAAATGTGTTTTTTTGGCAATTTTTTAGGTTTACAAGGGATTCTGGGTAACAGAACCTGGTGGGAGGCAGTCAAGTCACCCCATCCAGGATTCCCCTGGGTGTCTAGTTTTCAAAAATGTATAGGTTTGCTAGGTTTCCCTAGGTGCCGGCAGAGCTATGGTTCAAAAACTACAGCTAGGCACTTTGCCAAAAAAGGTTCATTTTTCACTGCGAAATTGAGGTGTGTCCACGATGCGTTTTGCGCCGTTTCTTGTCGCGGGCACTAGGCCGACCCACACAAGTGAGGTACCATTTTTATCGGAAGACTTTGGGGAACACGGGGTGGGTGGAAATTTGTGGATCCACGCAGATTCCAGAACTTTCCACCACAGAAATGTGGGGAAAATGTGTTTTTTTGGGCAATGTTTTAGGTTTGCAAGGGATTCTGGGTAGCAGAACCTGGTGGGAGGCAGTCAAGTCACCCTATCCTGGATTCCCCTGGGTGTCTAGTTTTCAAAAATGTATAGGTTTTCTAGGTTTCCCCAGGTGCCGGCAGAGCTATGGTTCAAAAACTACAGCTAGGCACTTTGCTAAAAAGGGTAATTTTGCATTGTGAAAATGTGGTGTGTTCACGTTGGGGTTTGAGCCATTTCCTGTCGTGGGCACTATGCCTACCCCTACAAGTGAGGTACCATTTTTATCGGGAGTCTTAGGGTAATTCAGATTTGTAAAGGAACTGTTATTACCTATTGACTTTCGATGCATTTCTGCCTTCCAAATGAAAGACATTGTGTAAAAAAGAAGTCATTCTAAAAAATGACTGATAATTCTCATGCTAGTATGAGTATTCCCAATTTCGGAAATGTGCAAATATCTACTGTTTCTAAACTCTATATTTTGTTCCCATTTCAGAAATACATAGGTGTCTTTCATACCGATTTTTCCATGTACACATTTTTACAGAATAATTACTATATACCCGGTACATAATAAAAAACCATTGCAAGTTGCTGCTCAGTTTTTGGCTCTGGGTTCGTCGGGTTCTTGGTGAACCTACAAGTCCTATATATCCCCACAACCAGAAATTTCCAGCGCATGTAACGGTATATTGCTTTCAAAGAGCTGTCAAAATTAGAAGAAGTTACAGGTGAAAACGTTGACACAAAAGGCGCTTTTTTTCAACAAATTTTCAATTTATCATATATTTAACTGTTAGTTTCTATAAAGAAACCTTGATGGATCTACACAAATGACCCCTTGCTGAATTCAGAATTTGTCTACTTCTCCAAAATGTATAGCTTTCCAGGATCCATTATTGCTTTTGTACCCATTTCTACCATTAACTTGAAGGAGGTCAAAAGCACAAAAAAATAAGAAAAAATAGGCTATGTCCCAGAAAAATGCCAAAACTGTGTAAAAAATGTTGGGTTTCTGACAAAAGTCTGGTATCCCCTAAAAGCTGGGAAAATGGTGATTTCAGCCCCATAAACCCTTTTTTGATAACACTTGCAGGGAAAAACCCAGATGCTTTCATTTGCAGCCCGTTTTTCCCATTTTCCCCCCAAAAACCTAAATTTTGCTGTATTTTGGCTCATTTCTGTGACCCCTCCAGGGGAATCCACAAACCCTGAGTACCCTCAGAATCCCCATGATGTTGGAAGAAAAGGACGCAAATTTGGCGTGGATACCTTATGTGGTCAGAAAGTTACAGGGGCCTCAGCGCGCACTACCCCAAATAGCCAAAAAAGAGCGTGGCACAGGAGGGGGAAAAGGCCTGGCAGCGAAGGGGTTAAAAGCAAGCTGTGTATGTTTTTTTTTTCATTAACACACGGGCGACTGCATGCATTTGAGCTTGCTGCAGGCAATATTTGTGGTAATCCCAGAGAAAACAAACATTTACAATAGGTCTCGCATTTACACGAGTTTAAGCTAGTGACATTGTTTATTCATGTTTCAAAAATCAAAAAATAAATAAAAGGCATTGTCATTTACAATGCCAATAGCTCAAACTCGTTTATTTTTTAGAAGTGGCATTCTTTGCTGCATTTTGAATAGGAATGTACCTGGTACTGCACCCGGCCCAGTTTTCGGACACTGGCTGCATTAGAGGTGATTTCCTGCCACTAGTTGCTATCGGTGTTTCAATACACGGCTGCGTTTGGTCACTGTTAAATCCGATTGATCCTGGCACAGTATTGTACTCTTTTTAACTATTGAAGCTGCAATGGCTCTGTGTATTTGATGCCATTTTAAACTAGTGGGTAATCTTGACGCTATATTGGGAATACTGTGTTGAGCAAGGGGCTGCTACGGTGCCGAATTTGTGTGCTATTTCACATGATAGTTGGTCGTTGCATTATATTAGCTGCTGATTAATGCAATGGCTGCTCTTGGTGCCGAGTTGCTTATTCTTTTCAGACAGTAGGTACTCTAGACACTACACAACTGTTTCGAGCCAGTGGCCAGGATTGGCACCACGTTGGGTGCTGTATGATCCAGTATCTGCTCTTGGCACAGCTTCCAGCAATTTTAATTGCTTGTGACTTCCACTGGCATAGTACCATTTGCAGGTTTATCCAACCAAGGCTTGGGTCCTGTCACTACCTGGCCTGGACCACTCTATTAGCGAAAACAAACAAGTAGCCAAATAGGAAATTGCACAATAATCTTGAATAAACCTAGACCATCAATTCTAAGTATACGTGATTTAATTCACATTCAATTCAATGATTAATCAAAAAAAAAATCAAGCAAATATACACAAGAATCACAAGACCTGAACAGTGACAATTGTTTGTGACCTCACAAACAATTGTCACTGTTCAGATCTTGTGATTTGTTTCTACATTTTATGTAATTTTGAATGTATTGAGGTCACAAACAATTATTTGGTTTACCTCCCTTTGTCTTGATGATATGTGTTTCTCTTTGTCATGATGAAATATTTGCTTTAAAAAAAATTGATTAATCATTGAATTGAATGTGAATTAAATCACGTATACTTAGAATTGATGGTCTAGGTTTATTCAAGATTATTGTGCAATAGTACCATTTGCGCTTTTAAATTAGGCATTTCTATTTTTCTTTACACAATTCAAATCTTGAATACATGTGGGCCAATGGCCAATCATTCACTACACATGAAACAACACCATCGTCAAATACATTGTGTTCATGTTTTACGTTGATTAAACCGATATGACGCTTTGCAATCTGATTGAAAGTTGCACAATACCCTTTAATAAGAAATACAGTAACCTCGTGTGTTGCTAGACGCCATAAGCCGGACGCCTGTAAAAGATTTGTTATTTGAGAGATCAGGGCTAAATGTTCGCCAGCCCTCTAGCTTGCCTTATGCAGTGTAATGGGCTGACTCTCTCATCAAATAGGGGTTGTGGATCGTGAGACTCGCTATACTAGCTTCAAACTGAAGAGTTCAATGGGAATATGTAAACCCAAATGTACAATATCTGGTGTCAATAGTATGGTATACTAGAGTACAATAAAATGTTCTCTCAGCCCCACCCGCAAACTCCCCAGTCACGTGGAAACAGATCTGGTTTAACAAAGTATGAAACCAAAATGTTGTAAACCTGTTGTAAATGAAATATAGGCAAGCCAGCTAATGATCAAGGGCGTAGGAAAAAAAGCATTTGCAATACAATAGGTCTCGTATTTGTGAGAGTTTGAGCTACTGGCAGTGTAAATGACAATGCCTTTTAATTATGTGTTTTAAAAATCTGCAAGCGGTGCTTAAACATGCACTTTGTACTTATGGTCCTTGCTTACGAGAAGCAAGGCTGGCAGTAAAAGAGGCGCGGTTACTAGAGTAAGCCTGGTAATCAAGGTCATCTTTCCAAGGCCTGGGTGCATTGCTGCTGTGCGGAAACTTACCTACATGGAGGTGGTTTGACTAGATGGTGTGATGTCTCAATGCATCTTGTGAGACTTCTTAGGGAGACTTCATGCCCTGACACCTTTATAGACCTTGCATTGGGAAATGATAAGTGGGGATGTCACACTAGTGGTAGTGTAGGGCCAGAGTAATGCTTTATACCCACAAACTTCCAATTAAGGAGAATCTTGATCCTGCGCTGTTATCTTCTGTATTCTGGTTCTTGAACTGATTATTCTGTGCATGTTGCACCGCCTTAACTTCACCCATAGGTTCAGCTTTGTATCAGTTCCAATGTGTTTCTAGACCCTCATCTGGAAGTGCTTGTATGTCCAACTGTTCTTTACTTTGTAATAAACTAACTAAATCTAATTGAGAATCTGTGATTCTTCAGATTCATGGTTCATTGGAGCCTTATGATTGATTGGCAATCAATTTTCTCGTCTCCACGATTTCATGCTGATAAAAAGTGTAATCGGCCTTGGGTTCCAGAGTAGATCTAGAACTTGGAACCTGGCTCCATTACATATTTAACAAATTGACAGTCTACATAAAAGGAGGAAGGAAATACTGTGAACAATGTAACCAATATTTTAAGGGGCCTATTTATGAGAGTCCAGCATCACTTTTGCACCACTTCAGGTGGTGCATGCATGATGCAGGGCTCTCATTTCGATTTATGAAACCATGCAAAGCCACCCTGCATGGCTTTGAGTGGTCTCATAAATCATGAGTAAGGCGATGCAGTGCAAATCTCCTTACTGTGTGACATGGGGGATGAAGTGTGTTTTCCCATGCAACATCCATGAAATTTGATGCTGCCCCAGATTTACAAAATCATGTAAACCTGGGGAAGCGTGAAATACATAGGCCTTCCGAGGTAAGGAGTTACAAGGAGAATTATTTTTATTTCTCCTCATTTTTTCCTCTTTCTATGTCTGCTGCATTCTGCAGTGGACATAGAAAGAGGAAAAAGACTCTTAGAATTATTTTTGTGCAGGAAGGTGCCCTGTAATACACCTTGTAACATAATGAGCTGAACTGAGGCAAACTGAAACAACAGTTTCAGCCTCTGTCGTGAAGGTGTAGCAGTACTGGCTTGGATAGCAGTAAATAGTGTGCACATTTTGTAGTGAGTTCAAATAAAGTAAACAGGTCAAGATGTTTGAATATTCACCAAATGTAACTTCATTTTCACTCGAACAAACACAACTTTACAAAAGTTTACATGCATCAGAACTGTTTTGGTCGATATTGTGCAAATATTTTCCTTTCAAATATGCATATATTTACTAACAGATAGCAAAAATATACCTTTTAAAATATGGCTACATTGGCTTTTTCTAAGTTACTTTTGTATTATGTGCTGTCATTTCCTAAGAGTCTTTCCCACACTATGGTTGGTAAAACAGTATTAAGTAACAAGTTAGGATGGCCATCGAGCATCCAAGTGTGGGGCTCTCTTTATCGACCCGGTGTCTGGTCTCACAGGCCCCACCCCCATGGCTGCTCCCGGACTGCATGGATTGCAAGAGATGGCAGCAGCGGGCCACAGCCAGAGTGGCGTCGGAGGTTAACAGAAGCGCTAGCCAGGCAGCACCTGGGGCAGAGGCGCAACTGGAGTCCACTGCCGACTCCTGATGAAAGCAGCTATTGGGCCATCTACATTAAAGGTTATTCTATTGGACTTTTCTCATATGTGCAAATAATAAATGTTTTGTTTTATTGATGTTTCTCAACTAAGGTCTAAACTCCGACCACTCACGGAACTCTGTGGAATCTCGCTGAGTTTTCATGTAACTCCGCAGAATTCCGTGTTGTGAAACTCTGCGAGCTCTGCCCACCCTTAATCTAATGGTACGTCTAACAAGCTAATCAGGGCATCTCAAACATATGTCCAGTATTTAGATTAGAGCTGCTCTGTAAGATGTGCTGCAAATCACATAATTCCAGAGTTTTCATGTATTACTGCTTTAAGCAATTTATGTGGAGTCCAATACCAGTTCTGGATAACTACAAAAAGGATTATATTTAGGGCATGATTCCCTGAAACCTTAATTCCTGGTCTGAATAGATAGAACTGCTTCAAGTAAGTGTCCAGGAGTTTTGAGAATATCAGATTCACAAGAACCTAAACTCCAGACGTCATACCTGTAGAACTGCCCCATAATTATAGGTATTGCAGAATAGGAGTCTCTGAAATATGCTATAGTGTTGGCTTTATTAAATTTTTTAGGCAGTGTATGTTAGAAATGGGCTCTCTAGTTGGCAGAGGTTTGCACCCTGTTCAAGTAGGGACCACCACTCTAGTCAAGGTAGGTCAGATACACATCCTAAATTACCCTGTGATCACCCTCTGATAGCTTGGCACCGAGCAGTCAGGCCTAACTTATCAGGCAATGTGTAAAGTATTTGTGTAACAATTAAGTTACAGTAACTCAATAAAAACTCCAAGGGCCATATGTAGGTAGCCTAACATTTACCAATTCATAAATACCGAATTTTAACGATTTGGTATTTATGAATCGGTAAATGTGATGTAGGTAATGATTCGGTAATGTTTACCGAATCGGTAAAATTCGGAAATTATGAATCGGTATTTACCGATTCGGTAATGAGGCATACCTTCCCATTGATTCCTATGGGCCTGGAGGCCCATAGGAATCAATGGGAAGGTATGCCTCATTACCGATTCGGTAAATACCGATTCGGTAATGGGGGGAGCATATACAAGGGTGGCAGGGTGTCACATTGACACCCTGTTGCACCCCTGAATCTTGCATGTGTGCACATGTCGCGCACATACATGCCCTAAGGGCATGTATGTCTGCCACATGGCACTCTTAAATCAGCAAAATATTGCTTTTTGCAAGGTATTCGTTATTTATCACCAACCTGTATTTGGTGGTAAATAACGAATTCTTAATACTGATTTGCACTCTTTAGAGTGCTCCCTACATTGCATTTCTGGATTCGGTATTTACCGAATCGGTATTTTACCGATTTCTTAATTTGCGATTCGGTAAATAACGAATCCAGAAATGAGCCCCCTACATAACAAATGCCTAAATACCGGTCGGTAACGGGATATTTACCGAAATTCGGCCGTTACCGACCGGTATTTGGCTTCCTACATATGGCCCCAAGTAAAGACTTCACACCAGTTTAGAGAAATAGTGAATATTTGTCTGCTTAAGATAAGACCAAAACAGCAAAAATCAAATTCAAATCAAATTCAAAAGGTTACTTGAGGTTACAAAGAACGGGTGCAAACTCAAAGTTTGGGCTAACCGCAATTGACAGTAGTCCAGTTATAGGACCCAGACAGGTCCCACTGAAGAAATACCTTGGATGGAGCTTTGGTCAATGTCAAAGGCATAAGGAGAAGAGTTAAGGAGGCACTGCATCAGCATCGATCCATTGATGGGAGTTTCAGTGTCGAACTTTTTCGAGGAAGGCGCTTTGTCATGTCAATGTCGAACCACGCTGTCCTCATCGATTTGTTTTGCTGGTAGAGTCACTGTCATCGTTGAGCTGCATCAGTGCTGCAAATGCTGCTGTCAAGCAGCGGCTGTGTCAGCATCTGAAGGCACTGCATCAGTTCCAATTGGCCAAAGCCACTGATGTATTGACGTCAAGGAGGAAAATGCTGCTGAAACCCACTTCTGAGGCCCAGGACTGGTGGGGGCACCTCAAGCAAAAGTAGGACTCACTGATGGTAGAGTCCAGCAGCACCAGCAGGATTGTAGGAAGTCTTTTGTGTTCCTGTGACGTCGGAGATAGGAGGCAAGCCAACATACCCTTGTAGTCACCCTGGGTTCAATTGAGGTGGGTCCAGTCTTTGTCCGCAGCAGGGGAGAGATCAGAAGTCAGCAGGGCAGCTCAGCAAAGCAGAGAAGCAGTTCCTCAGAATAGTTAGTCACAGAAAAGTGGCAATCTCACTGCACAGCAGCCTTTATTCCAGCAGAGTTATTTCCAGGTCCAATAGTGTACTCCTTTGGTAGGACCAGACCCCCAGCACTTATACTCAAAAGTGCCTTTGATGTAGGGGGTGACTTCAAAGGAGCTCTCTTAAGTGCACAAGGATCCCTTTCAGCCCAGCCATGGCTCCAGACTACAAAAAAGGGATAAACCAGACCCTTGTGTGAGAGCAGGACACACCCTATTCAAACGTAGGTGTGAGCCAACTCACCCCCTCTCAGCCAAGGAGGACTATCAGTATGCAGATGAATGCAAATGTATCCCCTGTTACACTCCGCCCTTTCTGTGTTGTGGCTGTCTAGAGAAAATGCACAAAGTGTAGCGGTCACCAAGCCCAGACGTGTTTTGGAGACAGGCTGCAAGGCACACAGAGAAAAGTTAAGACCAGAGGAATGTCCACTTTCTAAAAGTGTAAAACACACAAAACACTAATACTGACAATGATTAACAAACAAATGTACTTTCCATTTGTGGTCATGAAAATTAACGTGATCATATTTTATTCTATTTGTTACTCTTTTCATTTAATGATGTTGCAAACTTTTAAACGTAACATGTCATAAACATTGGAACAAAAGACCAAAATATGCAAAACAATTTCTGGAATAATATTTGAAAGCCCACATGACTAACAGAAAGCTTAAATCACACACAACACAACATAAAATAGTGCAAATGCATAATAAAATAGAAACAGCTATGCATTGGTGATAGAAAATTGTGTCCTAGTCCTTAATTGTGAAAACAAATAGGAGCCAACACTTAGGGGCATATTCACAAGAAACTATCGCCAAGTCAACAACACTTTATCGCAGCCAAAGTTGCGATAAATCCATCGCCCCATTCACAAGCTGCTTTTAACAGCCCACAGCACCAGTTTACCCACTATAGCAGCCGCAAAAAACATTGCCACAGAGGACCCACGCAACTATCGCTAATGAGATGCAGAGTGGGCATTCCCGCGCCAAAATACACAACAACAGCACACCACAACATTCTCATCGACCGGCCACATTGGCGATAAAAACACAAAACAAGCGATAAGGCGCGTTAGCACCAGGAAATCTACACCTGCCCTGACCTGGTGTAAAGTGGGATGGCAGCCTGCACCACAAAAGGGAGACCAGCCCAGGGCCACACCCGAAGGGCAATAGAAGCCATGGAGCCACCCACCATGTTGTCCGGACACCCAAGAGGGCCACAACACCCACCAACACCAACCCCAGGACCACCCCTCCCTGGCACCCTCCGACCAAAGACATGCCACATCAACTACACCTAAACATGCACAAAATAATCTGCCTAACGTTGCACAATCACAACTGGGGACATGCATGTGTCGACACAGAAAAGAGCAGCACACATTCACTTTCGAAGCAACAAATGAAAATGGGAGGTGCCACTGCAAGCCACAAGCCCGGGGCCCGCGGACATCGCACCCTCCGCACCATGCAGCCATGCTCCACAGGCCAACAGGTCTCACGCTTGGTGCTGGGTCTTGATTACTCCATGGCAGAGGACATACCAGTGCACCCGGTACCATCGCATGCTGCACACCCACTCAGCGCAATCGTTGCCACTAACTCTGGCATCCCGGAAGTGACGCCACATGTTGGTAGGCCTACGCTGCCCGCTGGCTCTGGCCTACTCTGCGATCCAGCAGGGCACACAAAATCTGAGCTGTCCGGACCGCCGGGACGGGGAATCATCGTAGGCTGCACACCCGCTCAGCAGCTTAAGGTGCCACTGACAAAGTCACCGTCCCGTGGCGGGGTGCCTGTGCTGGCCGCAATGCTCCGAGTGTCACTAACCCTGTGCAACACCAGTCAGCGCCACGTGGTGGCATGCCCGTGCCGGCCGAGTGCCAGCCGCAAGGCCTCGGGTGCCACTAACCCTGTGCGAGCCCAGTCAGTACCACGTGGTGGCAGGCCCGTGCCGGCCGCAAGGCCTCAGATGCCACCAACCTTGTGCGCAACAACTCATGGGCCCTTTATGAATGAGAAGCGTGGAGCGGCCGTCATCCAGTCACCACCGGAAGAGGGGATGTGACGTTGTCGGCCCCTTATGTTGGCGGAGTCACATGGCCAGTGACGCCTGTGCCGGATGGGTGTGGTGTGTGTGTGCAAACCTGCCCTCAAGGAGTGGCTGTGACATGCTGATGACTAGACCAGTGACCTGCACACCACCAGCGAGTACGCCTGTGATGGGTAGCAATGATGGCCCCCCTCTCGGTGCGTCATTGGAGTGGTCTGGCCTGCCGTACGCCGGACCAGCGCAGGGCTTGCCACAATGACTCGTGGGCTTGGGGCATGGTCTAGTCCATGTCCTGTTGTGTTTCGATTTAGATGTCTGTACATAGGTTTTCCTAAATCATGTCCTTATATAGGCACAATTCACATTGCCCTTATTTAGACATAGAATCCCAGTCCTTATTTAGGCATTAGCCATGCTATCCAAATACAGGCATGGTCACCTACATCCGTCCATCCCCAAGTCACAACGAGTTCTTAGAAAACCAGACCCTTAAGCCATTGGGACTTTCCCTAGCTAGGATTATTGATTTCTCCAAGAATTCATCTATTATGCATGAACTACTATTCCTTAGGGGTTCATTCATGATGTCTTCCTCTGCCCGAATTTACGTCAATGCTAACATTCCTAAGAACCTTCCAGGTATAAATATACCTTCCCTTACCATGGTAAACCACGGCTCGGCTGCACAGCTCGATACGGCTCGCCACGGCAAGTTCAGAAGAATTAGAGTCCCAGCCTGACGCACTGACCAGACGCTGTCACCCCTGCTTGCAGAGAATCCAGCTTCCAGTGTTCTGACTCTCTTCGTGGTATGTTAGAGTTTGAGACCCCGAAAGAGATTCCCACCTCTCTCATTCTAAGGTATGGAGCTGACAAGAACCTAGAGGGACTCTTGGCATATGCAAAACTATAGCTTACCATACTATAGAATACGGCACATACTTCTTACCTTGTATTACACTTAAGTTAGGTACACTGGGGTAGAACTATTTAGAAATGAGTATCCACATTTTAGCCTATGTTATTTATGTATGTGTATATGAATATGTGTCATAGCTGGAAGACAATGCTTTTGCAGTATTATTTCTTCTTACTGCTTCCGCTGTACGTATTATATTTCGCATACTGTCTTGCTCATATCTCTTACACGAGAAACAAAACTGTTCTATAAATCCTTTTATTGAAACACCCGTCTATCTATTTCTGTGTAACTCTGAAGAAACTAAGGGGCATATCAGCAACACCCGGCAATAATTATCGCTCAGCGCTCTTAGCATGGGGATAATTTTCGTTGGGTAACGTGGATTTTTATCGCTTAGATAGCGTGCTATTAGCAACGCTTATCTCCTCAGCGATAAAAATCCTCACGCTTACTGCCTAACGTGAGATTATCGCTGGAAACCCAGCGATAATCTCACGCAATTTGGCGTTAGCTTCCTGATAGGGACTCACAAACTTAGCCATGATATCCACACTCCATAGGATATCATGGCTAAGTCAGTCCTGAAGCAGGCGTAAGGAAAGTAGCGATAACAGGGGTTATCGCTACTTTTCCTGATGCTATGCTTCATAGCGTGGGGCTTGATGATAGGAGGAATGTCGCTTAGCGACATTTCTCCTGTCATGTTAGGTCAGGAACGCCCACTTTGCATCTCATTAGAGATGCAAAGCTGGGCATAAAGAATCCCCACGCTAAAGCAAGGTTTCACGCATTCGTGTGGCCTTGCTAATTAGGCGATAAAATTATCGCCGACAAGCAGGCGATAAAAAACTTATTGCCGATGTTGCGGCCGTTTTCGGCCGAAAAGCGGCGATAATTTTATCGCCTAATTAGCAAGGCCACGCTAAAGCGACATTTCTCCTATCATCAAGCCCCACGGTATGAAGCATAGCGTCAGGAAAAGTAGCGATAACCCCTGTTATCGCTACTTTCCTTATGCCTGCTTCAGGACTGACTTAGCCATGATATCCTATGGAGGGTGGATATCATGGCTAAGTTTGTGAGTCCCTATGAGCAAGCTAACGCCACATTGCGTGAGATTATCTCACGTTAGGCAGTTAGCGTGAGGATTTTTATCGCTGAGGAGATAAGCGTTGCTAATAGCACGCTATCTCAGCGATAAAAATCCACGTTACCCGGCGACAATTATCCTCATGCTAAGAGCGCTGAGCGATAATTATCGCCGGGTGTTGCTGATATGCCCCTAAGCATGCACGATTGACTGATTGAAACTGTTATCTGTTGTTTTCACGATTCTGAGACATGTTCCGATTCTAAGGGAAACAAAGTTGTCATGTTTATGCGGTTGCCAGAAACTACTCCCTTCTTGTTTATTCAAGGAGTTTCTAGTGGCCTCTGAGTTAGCTGGCACACAAAGGAATTAAGTTTAATGTACTAGATACAGGCATACTGACCTCAGTCCTTTGCCACAACTATAGTGTATATTATTCCCATGCTCAGAGCCTATAAGGGAAATAGGAACTACACTACAGTCCAGACAAGGAAGTGACTGATGCGTGTGTCCCTGCTGTAGTGTTCACAGGACCAGGTACACAAAATGCAATGTCGCACCCTCTGACTCGCCTCCCACAGGATGAACATCATTGATGCAAGGGAAGGCACTGTCCCCACATTCACCCACACATCCATACCTGAATTCTGTAAGACATGACACAGCAGTGCGTCACTGGATGTTTATTTGCACATCCAGTGCAGTTCTGCAGCTGGACAGGTACAGGGCAATGCCGAGCATACTACACAATATGGGCCCATGGAGGGCCAGACAGAGTCCATCCGGGGATGACATGTATTGCGGAAGAGGAAGGGTACAGTCCGCAGTCTGTCCGCCGTGTCATTGGTCATCGAACAGGATGTGGCAGTCCATGTCGCTGTCCAAGGTGAGTGCATCAAAGTGTATCGGGGGTCAGTGGATGGTCATGAGGCCATGTGCGGCACCAAGCAGTAACAGGCCAGGTGGCGGAAATTAATGCTAGTGCCTCCTGATCACAAACCCATCCACGTCCTCATCCCCGGATGTGTGCCCTGCCCGCCCTGTGGGTGTTGCAGTCCCGGCTGCGGCACTGTGTGCCACTGACACATCAGGGGCCTGGGTTGACATGTCTGCCGCACTGTGAGGCACTGACACACCAGGGGGTAGGGATGAGGATGGTGTGTGGGCAGCAGCATTCATCAGTGCAACGCCTTGTGGCGGCAATGCCATGATGGAGGTCTGCAGGGCATGATAGATCCCAGCTACATTCCGATGATGTACAACGGTGGCTGCCATCCTTTCCGCCTCCAAATGCATCATGTCCTCCATGAGCCTCCGCATGTGTGCCAGCTCACGGCTGGTATCACAGGAGCCACTCTGAGTGGACAGCTGTTCTACTCTCCGCGTCATGACTCCACTGATGAAAAGTCAGGGCTCGTTGGAGACCATGGGGAGGACATAGACACCCAAGGATGGCGTCCAGTTTGGCAGCCATGAGTTCGAACTCCACCCGCACCTGCTCAGCCGTCTCCCTCTGGCCCTCCAGCACACGGTGTTGGAAGGCAATTTGTTGTTCCAGGGGGACTTGGGAGGGGGCTGTGGGTGCCTCCTGCTGGGTGGTTTGGATGGTGGGTTGGGTCTCCTCGATGTAGCTGGGCTGCCCTGATCCTGGAGGTGAGAACGGGATGAGGTCAATGATGTCTAGGAGGGCTTGTGCGTCGATGCTGGTGTTGTCCTCCTCGTCATCAGTGAAGAGTGGCTGGGACTGCTCTGCAGGAGGTGTTGACGATGCCCCTGCGATGTGAAGGGCAGATGGTGTATTACAATGTGTCCACATTTATGTAGCCGCATGGTACAGGTTGACATTCTGACAGCATGGCATTGTACATTGTGACAGTCTGTGGGTCTGGGTGAGGTGCCAGGGTAATTGTGGGTGTGTACTGTGCCCTGCTTGATTGTGCATGTGTGCCATCTTGGCCATCTCTACCCGTCCCCCCCAGTACCTGGTGGTCACTCACCCTGTTGTGGTTGTGTTGTGTCCTGTTGAGCAGTGTCCGGTCCCCCGACTCTGGCCACAGTATCCACACTGATGACTGTTGACACCAGCTCCTCCATGTCATCCAGCACGAGCTGTGGTGCTGGGCCCCCACCTCTAGTCTGCATTGCTGCCTTCTGGTTGGCGGAGAGTTTCTCCTTGGTCTTCCGCTTGATGTCATTCCATCGCCTCTTGACCTTGTCTGTTGTCCGCTTGTACTCTCCGATGGCATTCACCTTGTCGACGATGTCCCGCCATATTCCAGTTATGGTGCCCAATGACATTTTGGAGTTGACGAAGAGTTGTTGGTGGTGTTCCATCACCTCCGTGACCACGATCCTGTTCGCCTGCGGACTGAACTTCGTCTTCCTCGTCTTCTTGTCCTTGCCCTTCCCTGTCCCCGATGTCCCAGGCTGGTCGTCCGGGGTGCTTGTGGGGTTGCGCTCGTCCTCTGTGTCTGCTCTGGCTGCCTCCATGGTGCTTGGCTGTAGGTCAGTTTGGGTGTGGGTGTTTTTTCTACTTTTATGGTGATTTTTTCGGCCTGCCAGGTGTGTGTTGCAGGCCTGGCTCTGCTTATCGCTGATTTCCTCATCGCACGGACAAATGATTCCATGTAAAAAGTTATTTGTCGTACATTTAGAAAAAACTATATGTTTACAATTGATGTTATTGTGCTGAAACTGTGTGCCTTTGATTGTTTGGATGCACACCTCACAAGTACCACACTTGTTATGCCCTTCCAGTGGGGAAAGGTTCCAATATTTTCTGAGATTGCTTTTAGCTGATGGTGAGGGATATATGCCCATATTATCTGTGTGCCAATGCTGAGATTCTTTTTGAGAGTGAATAAAGGGCACTTGAAAGAGCTGTCCAATTTTGAAAATAGATGGCAGTTTTGTAGAAGTATTCCCTTGAAATGATTGGTTTGTGGACAGTATGTAGAAATGCAAACTGGATGCCCATGAAATTATATTTTTTTCTTCTCCAGAAGAGTTTCACAAGGAGTGAACCATGCTTTTTGCATTGAATTTTTTAATAGCTTACGAGGGTAGCCCCGTTCTTCAAGTTTTTCAACTAAACTTTTAGCATGGTGGAAGAGTTGGCTCAATCTGATTAATTACTGCAAAGATTGCGCAGCGGTTGATTGCGGTAGATCAGTTAGGAAAAAACCCTGTTTGAACGGGAGATATGATTTGATCTACCAAGAGAGAAATACGGTTGGCTAGTATTTTGCCTAAGATTCTGTAGTCGTGATGAAGCAGCGACAGCGATCTATAAGATGAACATCTGTTGGGCAGCTTGCCTGGCTTTAGACGCAGGGAAATTACAGCCTCCCACATTGTAGGGGATAACACACCGGCCTCCAGAGCCTCTGCTTAAACCTCAATGAGATGAATATTGCTTTATATGTTTTATAAAATATACCAGTGAGCCCGTCTGTGCCGGGGGCACGTGACCAAGCCAGATCCTCAATGGCTTCTGTTACCTCATTCGCAGATATGGGTTTGGCTAAAAATTGGTGATTATCCCCTCTCTCCATACCATTGCTACCTCTTCCAGGTATTCAGTGAGGGCAGTACCAGTCGAGGGGGACCGGGATGCGTACAGGTTAGAATAATAAGACCAACAGCAGCGGTAATTACAGGGCTTTGGGTGAGAATAGTACTGTCATCTAACTGCAACTGCATGTTGTAGGAAGAGTGCTGGTGGGGTCTAAGGAGCCTAGCCGGGGTCTGACCAGGCCTCTCCCCTTTTGCATATATTCACATTTATATTTACCCAAATAGTTAATTCCATGCGCAGCAAGTCCCTGAAACTCCGCTAGGAGTATCGCCCTTTGATGTAGAGGGGAGGGTTGGTCGCCTGCTGGGCTTCGAATAACCATATCCTTAAGCTTCCTTTCAACTGTGTCTAGATCCCGGTAAATTGTGCAGAGTATACCCACCTGTTTAGCCGTACATACTCCTCGTATATCTAACTTGAATGCCTCCCATACAGTAGCATAACAGGGCACTGTGCCAATGTTTGCCTGAAAATATTCAACTATGGCCTCTCTTATTTCAGTGTTAAAAACCACATCCAATAGAGCCTCCAATGGAAATCGTGCGTGGTCTCGCAATGCTGGGGATTGTGAGGGTCAAAAGTAGTGGGACATGGTCCGACAAATTTCGGGTGAGGTAATACACTGTTAGTGTGTGAATGAGAAAATCAGGGGAGAGGTACCAGTGGTCTATCCGGGACAGTGTGCCATGTGGTGCTGAGAAGATGGAGAACTCTTGGGCACTAGGATGTGTATGTCACCATGCATTGCGCAGTAAATGGGCCTGCAGCAGCTCTTGTAGCGCCTTTACGGAGCGTGGCAGGGTGATGTGATCAGGACAAGTGGTGTCTAGGGTGGTCTGCAGTGACAAATTAAAATCGCCCTCATTATTATAGAGTCTATCTGTAGACTAGTGATATGTTCCAAAATGTCATGAAAAAAATCTGGTGCATCAATATTTGGGGCATATATATTGATTGGCAGTACATGTTATGGGCCAATATGCCCAGCGACTAACAGATCTCATCACTCTGAGTCCTTGACCACTTTTTGAGTCTTAAATGGGACCAATCTGTGCACCAAGGTACACACTTTGCTGGAGTAAGTGCTGTAGTTGGCGAAGAACCAGTTGTCTCCCCAGGTGGATGAGAAACAGTCGGTAGAGGTGGGGGCATAGTGAGTCTCCTGCAGGAAAGCAACTTTCACTGCATTTCTGGACAAATAGGCAAGCACCTGCCTTCCTTTCCGGGGATTCCACAGGCCCCTCAAATTCCAGGATATACAAATCAGCTCTAATGCTTTAGGCCTTTTACTTGACTGCATCATCGCTGGCATCCCTGCCCATGGAAAGTGGTGCCATTGCATTACCTGCCATATGACTTTGTAGCTATGCAAAATAATACTCTGCATGAAACCAACAAACTTTTCAGCACAAAAACAATATCTTCCACCCCGCACCCACATCGGATAAAGACCCAACCTGTATCCGGTGAATCCCATCACCCCAATTCAAACGATCTAGGAGATCTCCTCGGGGTAGGCAACACTCAGAGGTGACTGCCATGTCTACTTTACTTATTATGCTATTCTAAGTTGAATGCAACCAACATATAAAGGCTAGAGTAGGCATAAAGTAAAAAAGCGAATGTAAGTAGTAACGCAGTGGAACCACGGGTGGCTGGATAAAATTGTTACGAAGGAATTATAGAAGCATCTGTTTTAGTAAAACACAGTTTTAGTAAGACTCCTGGGTCCAGCACTCCGATCTGACTGCTCATTACTCAGCAGGGGGAGGGGGTTGAGGTCTGCCTACAGTACTTCAAAAATTCAGAGGCCTCTAAAGGCGAACCAAAGATGTGACTCTTCCCCTCCTCATGGACACACAAACGTGCGGCATAAATCATAGCATATCGTATATTTGCCACTAATAAAGGGTGCTTCGCCTCTTGAAATTTGCGTTGTGCTTCTTGAAGTAAGTGGGTGAAGTCAGGCAATAACGAAAGCATCATACACTGATGTTGGAGTTCACCCTGCTTTCTAGCCATCCGTAAGGCAGTGTCTCAATCACGGTAATTCACAAGTCGGGCAATCTGCAGTCTGGGAGGGGCAGCAGTGGCAGAGCGAGGGGCAAAACCTCTGTGAGCCCACTCGACCATAAACATTTGGGAGAAGGCCTCCCTGCCAAACAGTTCTGCCAGTAGTTCCTCAACGTTACGTAAGTCGCCATGGGACCCGGGTTTGTTGATTTAGGTAGCTCAGCTATGCGAATATTATTGCGCCGGGACCTTGCCTCCAGATCCTCTGCCTTAGAGGCCGCCGTTTTCAAGAGCCGCTCAAACCGCTCAAGGCGTTTCGCCATTGTCGTCTGGGTGCCTCCGAAGCTGAAGTGCGCTGCTTGGCGGCGTTGATCCTGTTCTCATGTTGGTCCAATCGTCCTCGCATGTCTTCAAGTTGTGTGTCCAGCATATCAAATCTTGCATCGATGGCCTTAAAACCAGCCCACAGTTCTGCCATGATGGCAGTGGCGCTGTAAGCAGAGGTGAGGCCATCTTCAGAGGGGGCCCTCCCCGTTCGCCATTATTGTTACGTCTGGGAGTTTTCATCACATCAAATGACAACTATCGCTGTTTGGGATCCCCGCTACCCATGGCACCCCCTCCTTTGAGCATGAAGTAACTGTGCTGTTTCCCGGTACAGGCGGCTAAGTTGATTCCAAAATTGAGAGCTATTCGTAGATATCTTGCAACAATCCCCCAATGCAGTGACAGGATAGCGCCTCCCTCACCTGCCAAAATTGAGAGGGAACCCATTACCTGGCCTCTGATGCTCAGCACAGCCCACGATCCCCTGCCCGTGTAGGTGATGTGTCTTCAAGGTAGGCCATCTTATCCACAACGGTTATTGCGCCTGCCGCCCTTAACTGCATCGCTGTAAATTAGTGTCTGGTTATGAAGGCCAGATAGTTGTTCCCAAGTGCTTGTGGGCAAGGAACCCAGCTGCTATTTATGGCTACAATTCCAGTCTGGGCCACTCCATGGGCCGCCTATATGTACAACACACTATTTCACCATCAAGACTCGTGGGGTCAGGCACCGGGCTCACCCACTCCATGCAGGTGTGGCGTTCCCAGGCACTCTCTGTCAACTTGGTCCATCGGTCACAGTGCCAGCTCTCTGTTTATCCCCAGTGCCTCGATTTAACAGCATGGCTACTCAGCTCTGCCGCGGCCCGCCCTCAGGCTCACCTGCGACCCCTTGTCATCGCGGGGCCTCCGAAGGCTGCGTTGGGCCATTGTAGGAGAGCAGCCACGCTCTGCCGTCAATTTCAAGAAGCAGCTCACTTCCAGCACAGGGGACCACCGCACCACCTCCCAGGCTCTTATTTAGCGGCTAGGTTGCCGTGCTGAAGGAGCATGGCTGCATATCTCTGGTGTCAGCTCCGAACCTTTAAGAGCAAGCAGCCATCTTGGTGCTCGGTCCGGCCATGCCTCTATTTTCAGGTTTTTTCATTGTATTTTTTTTATTTTGTTATCTCAATTTCTTAATTCTAGGTTTTTTAATTAAAAAATGTTCACACATTTTTTGTAAATATTTTTGTAATTCTATATGGCAAGGGGTCATTTTGTACAGTCAGTGCCCAAAAGCCTGCATGGCCATGTCTTCTTTCTTGTCGTGACCATATAGCTGGTGGCCATTTACAAATGGATACACATATAATAGGAGGAAAAAAAAGATGCTGCAAGGATAACAGGAAGGAAACAAAAATGTAATCCATTGTGCTTTGTACAAGTAGGTTTGTGTCCCGTCCTCGTCGCCACATGGAAGACAGATGGCAGGTAAGGGTGTCATAGAAATTTTATTTCTTACCAGCAACGCCAACCTCCAGGAAGCAACTCCCATACTGGAACCCAGTACCAGCATTCCAATAGCCCAAGATTCTACCATAAGTCCACAAGAATCATAAAAACTTACATTAGGGAAATATTAATAATAAATAATAGGACTTACTGGGGTCAGAAGAACCCTCAGCAGTGGCACTGATGGTTGGCGCCGGCTGACCAGCTGCTCCCGGATCTGTCTCTTGAACTTCTCTTGTCTTGTCCTTGGGTGCTGATGTAAGAAATGAAGAAGATAGCAAAACAGAATAAAAAGAAGATAAAAAAATAGATTAGTCTCCACAAACGTTTTATGACAAGCAATCATGGTCTCATTGTAGTTCTCTAAAATAGAAGGCCTATAGCACTAGTTCTGAGTCTATCAACTATCGTTGAGTTGCCCATACTAATCCTGCAATCCCTATTCCAAGTTTCCTTCACAAAACTACTTTTAGGACTAATGCATTGCAGTGATTGACCTTTGATTCTATTTACATTTCTCAACCCCGTTCATGGACCAACTCAGTCTCCCCTTTTTGCAATGCATGAATACATAATACACATCGCTGTGAAATAACTTGGTACTGTACGAGCTACATAAACAAGGTCACAGAAAGAATGCAACAGTTTCTTAATTAATCAGTCAAACAAGCGCCAATGATGAGTACGATTAGGAAGCACTGAGCATCTGCCTAGCCTAAAAAAAGAAAGGGGTCATACAATAATATTTCAACATAAACTAAATGTAACTTACCTTTGAGTGTGAGTAGCATGCTATTCGGAAAACAAAATGTTAGTATTGTAGAAAACAAACACAACACATAAACTATTATTATTCACTGAGCCCCAGGATCTTGATGCCTAGCAGGTCGAACAGGTCCTGTTCCTGGTCAAGGATATTCACCCAGTGGTGTGTCAGCTGCTGGACAGTGCTCCAAACCTGGCTGGTATGCAGCATGCACCGGTGCACCATCCCCCAGCACCGCCGACGCTCCGGCAGGGAGTTGCAGCTACTAGGCCTGCCGCTTGCTGCCAACATGAAGGAGAGGTAGCGCTGTGCTGCACAAAATAGACCAGTGCTCCCACCTCCTCCTCACCAAATATCGCCGAGGTCTACACATCTGGGCAACGGTCATGCCCACAACTTAGCCGCCCTGCCTCTGCCATGGTGCCAGGTGAGGTCGAAAAAAAAAAGAAAAAGGAAAGGAAAGGAAACAAGAAAGAAATAAGGAAGTAAGAGAAAATAATCAAAAAGTCAAGAAGAACATAGAAAATTCCCAAAAGTGTAAAAAACACAAACACAACGACACACACTAATGATAAAAAATAAAAATGAAGGGTATATTAGTTCTAAAAGGAGAGGGTTACAAAGGTAAAAGAGAGATTACATTTTAGGGCCACCACCATAACAGAGCACAGAAACAAAATGGCTACACCCATGCAGACTGCATGGCGCAGTTCATGTGTGATTTGGAATGCCCGAACGCACATGAGAACCACATAGTGCCATTCACATGCGATTTGGAATGTGGGAACACACTCTGTGTTTCCATTGCAATGCGAACGGGTGTGCCGACAAATTCCGCCTGCCAACAGAACTCCGTGTAGCGTGGAGGAGGTTTTTTTGTCTACTTCGCATAGTTCTACTTGAATGGATAAACATCACATGGAGGAAGATTTGATTTGGAAAATTTTAATAGCCATCAAACCAGATTCAAGAGGATTATCTTTGGAACTTATTTTGGCCTAAAGAGTACCATACTTAGTACTGTTTTATAATACCGTGACTTGTGGCCTAAACGAGCTGACAGAGCTGCAGAATCTTCAAGCTTCAAGATGGGCTATGGAAAACCTATTTTGATCAAGCTGGCTGCTAATTGCTCTTTCCAGTGGTACTACAAGACCCACAATGCTTCATGAAAAGCTTTTTGGTTTCTCATTTAGCATCTCAGTAGTGGTCACACACTTTAACTTTCCTTTAGCATTCCAGTATCCCTCAAATGTAATCATAAAAATTCACCTTTGAAACAAGGAGTATGTTGAAACAACGGACTGCCAGTTCAGCGACAACCTCCCCTCAAGGTAGTGCATGAGGAAGTGTGAAAGCAACCTCAGAACTCAGAGGTCTGACTGAGGTAGTGACTTTGGCCATACTAGAAAAGAAAGCTCCTGACACATAAGATCTGTTGTTAGATATGAGGGTTCAATTTGAACTCAATCTTTTTTAAAAACTGATCCGCAAGCTTCCACGAGATACAATGTTGCAAACCATTCACAGAACTGTCACCGTTAGAAACGCTACAATTTTGTTGCCAAAGCTGTCTCTAAGATGTATATGAAATTGGATCCATTTCAAACATCTTCAGTACTTGGTAGTCGATGTTCAATGTGCTTTTGTTTTGCTAAATTATGTTTTAAGCTCCTTATAGACACGAGCCTCATGAGGCCTTGGATGCCTTCATGGCAGAACTAGCTTGCTCAAGGTGCTACATTGTTAACACATTCCACTATCCTACACGCTCTGCGTACTTTAGTTGATGGCACTGCACCTACACTAAAACAGCAGCCTCCATTGAAAATTGAGATTTGTACTGGACATGGTCTTCATTAGGCAGCAAAAAACCTAAAGGAAAAACACAGATTGATTGCTCACCACTTCTGACACAAACTACTTGAATGCTGAAAACCAGTAAAGGATGATACAGCACAGGCTCCACACAGATCCACCCCGGTTTCTTAAGAAAAAAGTGAGTGTGTTCAGGATCAAACTTAACGAGGGTTCTATGGAATCTTGATACTTCAATATATTTTATTTTTAGTGGCTCTATTTGCTTACTGTTTGTTTTCATTCAGTTTCTTAAAAAACCTTCACTAAAGAATGGACAGTAATCCCATAACTAAGTGGGATGCACTGCCAAAAGGATTGTAAGTCAAAAAAAGTGCAGATTGACTGTTAAATAAAAATTAGCCCACTAATAATTTTGCCAACAAAAGTATTAATGCTCACAAAAGCCCCCTTCTCCCTTTTTGTCCTCGTTTTTTACGGTGTGCATGAGTTCTTGGTCCTGAGGAGAACACAGATTGTGGGTTTTGAAACACGTCAACAATTTATAACCTAGGAACTTGGCTGAGACAGTGCTACCACGTAGGGAACCTACTTTTGGAAATGCACAATCTGTAGCCTGCTTGAGAATTGCTATCCCAAACCCTTGCAGTGGTATACTGAAGAAGTCTGGATTATTGTCAAAACCAATTGTTAGCTCCTTGTTGCTTTTAAAACTGAGGACTGGGACACAATTTTCTTTCACCAACTCATAGCTGTTTGTGGTTTCATTTTTTGTTCATAAAATATTTCATTATGTGTTTCACTACTTTAAGTTGTGTTGTGAGTGATTTAAGCTCTCTGTTAGTCATGTGGGCTTTCAAATATTATTCCAGAATTTGCTTTACATATTCTGGTCTTTTTATCCAATGTTTGTTATGTTGAAAAGTTTGCAACAACACTAAGATGAAAAGTGTAAAAAATAGAATAAAATGTGATCATGTTAATTAATTTTCATGACCACGAATGAACAGCAATTGTGTTGTTCATCAATGTCAGTATTAGTGTTCAGTGTGCTTTGCATTTAATAGTGGCCGAACCTTATTGACACAAAATGGCCCAATACCTTCTTTGCTTTTTAAAAGAGTTAAATCCAACTTTATCATTAAAGAGGAATTATCACCACCATTTCAAAGACATTAAACATGAAGAAGGCATACTTTTCCTATCAGGAATTACAGCTTGAAATGTGTTTTAAGGAACTCCCAATGCTGGCCTATGGAAGTGAAAAACAGTGAAAAAACAAATTTAGAGGTTTGTCACTACTAGGACAGTAAAACTTAAAAGTATATGTCCTGCCTCTTAGTTACACAACACCCTCCCCTTAAGGTCATTCAGGGCTTAGCTTTAGGGGTGACTTATGTGTTATAAAAGGGAAGTTTGAGGCTTGGCAAGAGATTTTGAAGTTGAAGTGCCAGTAAATGCATAGACAGCCATACTATGGCAGGTCTCAGACAAGTTTGAAAGACTACTTGTGTGGGTGGCACAATTAGTTCTGCAGTTTCAAAGGAAGCATTTAGATTACATGCCCTAGGTATATGGTATACCACTTTACAGGTGACTTGCAGTTAAACTAAATATGCCAATTAGGCATGCACCAATGTCAACATGTTTAGGGGAGAAGCACATGCACCTTAACACTGGTTAGCAGTGGCAAAGTGCTAACCACTAAGGGTGGGGTGAAGTAAATTATCTAGAATTCTCTAATAATTGTTACCATAAAGGGAACTTCCTTAGTATTAGGTAGTGGTAGGCTACCCGTGAACAATGTTACACATGATGCACCTAATCTGCCATAGCTTTTGTTTGCTATCATTTTATTTGGGTTCAATCTTGGATTCATGTTGCCTGAGATTATGACACTAGTGTATTTCTCTGTAGATTGTGAGGTGGATAGAGGAACTGACTGACTGAATTGTTGCACCCTAATCATATTAATAAGATGTAGTGTCATCACCACATCACCATAGCGAGAGGTTTAGGTGTGACCATCTCATAAACTGTCTTTGTTTTTCCAATTAATGGAGTCCGATTATCTGACAGCATTTTGTCAGCCCTCGACTGATATAAATTCTTATGGATTAAGAAAATTATAACTTTCCCACTAGACATTATATTCATCAATAGCAGCAGGGGTGGTCATTCATGACACATGCATCACCTCCTTTTTCTCACTATTTGAGTGAAATCTGATAATATTGTCACAAGAGTGGGAACGGAGGATTCCGATTCCATGATGATAAGTTGCATGCCATCCTCATACAGTAGCAATTTTGAAAGACTTACAACTCTTTGGGGAGTTAAGGCCCACTACAGATCCCTTATTGCATATATCAGGTGGTAGATGCTCTATTGCTATTAAGAATAAGAAGAGAGATAGTGGGCAGCCTTTTATTGTGCCTTCTGACTGGATGAAAGAAAGCAGTTAACCTGGACCAATTCATATAGCCACTTTATATTACCTGTAACTTTGGACCCTAGCCCCACTCTACGTATGGTACAGAACATATAGCTACATTCTATCCACTTAAAAGCCAGTGTGGAGTGATAGTGCCAGGGTTTTAACTTGTGAGTCCTTGGAAGTCCATAATGAATGGGAGGGCATGCACATGCGATTCCAGGAGGATCTCCTAGGGACAAACTCCACTTGTAAATGGTGAGTCAAGGGAAAAATTACTTATTCTTTACTGGGTTATTATTCTTTATTCAGATTATATAAACCATTAACACACACACAATGCAAACAAGCAGTAAAATCACAATAGATTACATACACTCCCAGATGTGGCCTTAGTATGTACATTTAAATTTGAAAATACATTCATTTATGATACAGAACACCAATTTATTACATGCACACCCTGCATAATACTTTATAGCTGTGTGTATTCCATTAATATCTTTTTTGAAAAACATAAAATTTGTCTAAAACATCATATAAAATTGAAAGTAAAAAAGTGCATTTGCTTAAAATTCCATTATCGCAGTTAGCTGCATGCATTCAGTCATAGAGTTGTGTATATACTATCAGCATAATTCAGTAACTTCTTATAGTCCCCTACTGGTTCCAAATTATCTGAGAATTGTGCATGAACACATAAGCAGCACACTTGTAATAATAACACACTTGTTTGATACAGAACTCAAATAGATAGCAATATATCCACAAAGTGCTTGTACATTAAGGCCCATCAGACCAGTTATTGCTAATTACCACAGCCATGAACATTCACTAGGATCAACACGTTGTTAAATGCCTGTATAATAATTCACAGTTGTAATGACTAATTACTCTTAATTAAAATAGCATGTATACACTACACAAACTAAGTCACTGTATTCATGATTAACAGTATTTGAAGAAACCCATAAAGTGCATAATAAAATCATTATCATGGACCTGAATCAGATTTCAGAACATTGAATCTCAACCCCCAAGCATACAACATATCTAGAAAGTGCAAAGACTAACCACTCAGTACCATCACTCTTCGAAATCCCGAATGGTTCCTTCAGATGTCTCAAGGATAGCAAACTACATATTGGGATAATCCATGACTGCTGAGTAGATGATAGGCTGGGCAAAAGAATAACAGGAGGGGGTCATGGATCTGCGCCTGGTGGTTATGTTAAGGATGAATCAAGGAGGCCTACTCATTCTAACCAAGGCCTCCTTATTATTCCTCCTGAGTGTTGTCCATATGTGGCTATTTTAACCAATTTTCCACATTTAAGTCGTGACAAAGAAGAAACAACTGCCCAGCTGAAGAACAAAGTATGCCACTGGCTGTCCTGCAACACTGATTTTAGGACCAACAAATTCAGTGATATACTATTTGTTAGGAGGGTTGGTTGGCTGGGAATGTCATGCAAGCATAAAAGTGGTGATTGTATGGTGGTAAACTGTAAAAATCCAATAATGGCAGACCGTTTAATCAAGTGTGATTCTAATTTGTGCTGAGTGGGCACTGAGACATGGATAGATATTGCCCCAATGGGGTCCTTTTACACCCCCAACATTCACCTATATTCCAATGCTCCCTCAGTAGAACTTTTGCATAAGGCTGGTTAGTGGCCTCAAGTAATACTCCTCTGGAAGTTAGAAATTGGTTTCAGCTGCTTTCTGATCTCAAAAGCAATGATAGACGATATGGGTTTGCAAGCTCCCTCGAGGCCACTGTCCCCTACGTGGCCCCTGTACAACTAGAGCCATCGCAAGGACAAATAGGGGTAAAGGTGCGGGGAGAGCTAGTGAGAGAATCCTAGTGTCAACAGCTGCACCTCCCTTGGAGAGGGAACTTTTCTCCTCCGAATTTCCCCTTACAGGCACCACCACTGTTCCACTTTCCCTGTGCACCCATTTTCACGCCCAATCATTTATTTGTGATTACCACACAGCAGGGCAGTCGTCATTGGGCACTCTAACAAGTCCATCATATTCATAGTACCACAAGTCAAAGAACCCACAACAGTATTGTTGTCCTGGAATGTTGCAGGCCTCAAGGGAAAAGTTATGGACCCTGAGTGGGGCCCTTCATCAATATCCATGATATAGTCATCATGCAGGAAACATGGGCACTGGAAAAGGCTTTAGATCATGGCATTGGAACTATAGCATAGAAGCCATTCTCTCTAAAGCTGATCGCCCTTCTGACGGCCTCATTGGATGGGTTAACTGTCAAAATGTTAGCAACTCATAGTAATGACATTCTGGGACTCTCTCTGAGAAGCCGCAGTGGAACCAAAGTTGATTTATACAACATCTATAATAGTTCATCTCCCTGCAATAAGGAAGCTCCCACATTACATAAATTGGCATCCCTATCAATCTTGAGAGATCTTTGTTGTCCATTGGTTATTACAGGTAACTTCAATGTCACCTTGAGCCATTGGATGACTTATCATCTGTCTTTAGTTTGGAATACGAATGCACAGGCATTCCCCCTCTTACGATTGAACCCCTTTCCTCTTGGGCAAAGGCAGCAATACAACTCTACACTTTAACATTGAACCACGATATTTGTGTATGCAACAGCAGGTATCCTGCAGGCTTAAAGTACGCTCACACATTTTCACAGGGTTTCAGTCACAGCAGAATTGATTATGTCTTCCGGGATTTAGAGCTTTGGCATGTAGTAATTGATTTTTAAATATGCTCTCGAATGGATAGTGATCACAGCGCCCTCCGACTTAAATTTTGAGGTTTTTTCCCCTGGAATCTCAATCTTCTGAATCAAAAGTCTGATACTAAGGTTAGTCTGAATACCAATAGTAAGTCAATAAAATGGTCTAAATTATCTCTTGACAAGACCACCCTAGGTGGCACCTAAGTTGCACTCAATGAGATGCCTAAACCACTCATTGATCATCCAGGAGAAGGTATGCTATTAGATTACCATCCCATTCTGTTTAGTGCACTAAAGTCACACCCTTACTGAGGACCATAAGGGCAAAAATTGACCCGGGAATCCCCCGTTGTGGTAGAATAAAGAGTGCTGTCAGACGACAACATGCAGGCTAAATTGAGGCAGTCAACAGAAGAGATCATGAGGGTACCCGGTCTGCATGAACAAATGACAAAAGACTGACCACCAGCATTAAACAAAACTAGGGGGATGCAAATTGTCAAGCCCTAGTTGAGGCATCCAGTAAAAATGATTCCCAAAAGTTCTGGCACATCTTTTCACATGGATGCCCCAGTTCTGTTAACCCATTGAAATGATTAATTAAACTGAAAAATGTGTTGATCACTTTTCAAACATCTATGCTCTTCCAAACTTAGGCTTGGATGCCCGTGATAACTGAGCCTGTGAACAGGAAAGTGCATTCAAGACCCTGTGCTGCAATTGTGTCTTGAAGAAACCCTCAGAGCTATTGTGGATACGCTCCATGGGAATTCTCTGGGCCCCAATAGCATTCCAGGGTACCTGCTTTGTTCTGAATCCCAGGTGAGGGGTTTTACATTAATGAACCTTCAAACAATATACTGCCAGGTGGACAGGTCCCGGAATCCTGGAACAATGCTGAGATCATTCCTATCTTCACAACTACCAGCCCATTAGTCTTTTAGATAAGTTGCAAAAGAACTTCTGCCATCAGATTCTGGCCAGATTACAGATCTGGATGGACAAGGCAGACATCCTGACACCTTTCCAGGGGGATCCCGCTCTAGGGTCAGTACAGTCAACCAACTTTTTTGGTTCGACCTCATAACATCCAAATACCTCAGGCTTTCTAGGGACCACCTCTATCTGTCCTTTGTGGACCTGAGGGCAGCCTTTGACCTGGTCCCAAGGCAGCACCTTTGGTCCACCTTGGCTGCTATGGGCATTGATCCATCTCTGCTGGACATCTTCATAAGCTTCCATAGTAACAGCACAGCGCTGGTTAGATGGTGTCAGGGTGGTGATTTGACTGACCTCATCCCAGTGCAGCAAGGAGAAAGGCAGGTGTGTGTACTCATGCCCTTCACTATATATCAATGGTGTGGTTTCTTTTGTAGGTGAGTGTACAAATGACTCCCCCAAATTAGCTGGTTTCTCTACCCCAGTGCTCTTATTTGCAGATTATACTTTTCTCCTCTCCTGTATCCCATCTGGGCTCTAAAATCTTCTGAACAAATTCCAGGAGTTCTGTCTTATCTGTGGGCTGGAAGGGAATACCTCTAAGATGAAGATCATGGTCTTTAAACAGCATAAATGTTATAGAGGACATTTTCAGATGAATAGGGAGTCTCTCCGGGTAGTAGGTAAATTCGACTACCTGGGGGTTAGTATTGATAAGAGCAGGTCATGAAAAGCTCAGACGGAAAAGAGTGAGGCTGTTCTCTTAAACTCTGTCTTTGCCATTACTAAGAATTACAGAACAACCACCCCTAAGTTAGTGTCCGCAGCTATCGAGGTATACTGGCAAGGGTTCAGGCTGCTGCTCTATATGGTGATGAAGTCTGGGGCTCTTCCAACATTAGAGACCCGATCATTAAGGAAAGCAACTTTTTGAAATCCCTAATTTGCCTTCCGCAGAGCACACCCTCCCGCCCACTTTTCTACTACAGAGGACTAAAAATGGTCAGTGATCTAACAGTGTTAAACCCGCTTCTCTATAGTGTGAGACAGTGGTCGATTCCTGAGGTTCTCCATTATAGGTGAGCTTTGAAGGACATCATGAACCGCAGAAATGCTCACCACCTTCCCTGGCTAAAGTATGTCAAATTCCATTTATTTGACTTGGGATCAAGCAACATTTGGAGTAACTTATTATTAATGGGGCAGACACAAAGAGTAGAGTTATAGCAGCCTTCTGAGATAAGAGAATAAGCAATCAACAACCAAAAAGCGAATTCTGGGGGTCGGTAGATGCATTTTTGGCCTACAAAGTCCTCCCTGTCAAGGAAGCTGACATGGACCATATTCAACCACTATTGGCGCGTACATTGAACATTAAGTTAAGACTGGGAACACTCCATGTAAATAATTTCCCACATAGCTGGAAGTTTCACCAAACTAGTTCGCCAAACTGCGATATTTGCAAATACGCCATTGAGGATGTTGAACATTTTCTCTTCTTTTGTCCTGCTCATGCCCAGACACAGGGAGGGATCCAACTGATGTGCACTCTCTGGGGTGTGAGGGCATACTGGGTGGCTTACTGTATTTTGAGATGGGACACAAGCCAGTCAGTGGTATTTGGTGTTAGTTAGTGTGACTATATAGGAAAAAGCAGGGTGTGTTGCTTTAACTGGTACACCTGCTTTTACTTTAGAACAATTACCTTACTTGTGTCCCACGACATCCACTGGGTCCATGTGTTTTGATTGATGCAGCACCATATTTTCAATGGAAATGTATTAGTTGGTTTTTATTTTTTTAGATAAAGCCCTTTGGTCCCTTAGCTGCTCACAGCAGAGATCAACTGTGTTTGGGGAAATTTTGCTTGAATTTGTTTTAACTGTTTTTTCTACTTGTAAAAATTGTTTTATGAACTTAACCATTTTATCAACCTAAAAACTTTTTGATAATGCTATTGTTTGTCCATAATGTTTTCATATGCTTTTATTGATAAAGAACCAAAATAAAAATGAAAATTGAAACTGAAACAAGGAGTGTTTTAAACAACAAATTATCTTTGCAATTTATGATCCTCTCAGTTAACATCCCATTATTCTTGGGGCATAACCATTTCTCATAGATATAAGTCCAGTACCTCTTCTTTAATAATGCCAGGGTATGTTTGTTTATTAGCTGAGGGGTGGTCCAGTAGTCACTCATTCCTAGTCTAAATAGCTAGGTTTTAATATATTTAAACCAGGTTATGCCCCCATTATATCTAAAGTTCTTACTTAATTGAACTATTGCTTCGGGGGAGAGGAATGTTGCTGGGCCAGATCCTTAGCCAACATACTAGTGGTGTGAATCCTGCGACATGTACTGCTTTCTTTTGACCCAAATCTAAACGGATTTGAGTTAGGGGGGCATTCTGTGACTGAGCTAATATGGAACTCATAAAATTGTTCTCCACTTTTTAAAGGCCCTCCACATGGTACAGACGCCATATCCTAGCCCCATAAAGGCCTGCGGAAAGTCCTCTTGCTCAATAAATATCAATAGCTGGGGTGACTGGGTGAGGGTTAGTCTAGTAGTTACTCATCCCTAGTCTAAATAGCCGGACTTTAATATGTTTAAACCTTCTTGCATCTCAAGTGATTACTTCATTTAACTATTACCTTTGGTGGAGAGGAATGCTGCTAGTCCAAATTTTCAGCTAATAGGCTAGTGGTGTGAATTCTGCTACATACACTATGTTCTTTGAACCCAAATATAAACTAATTGGAGTTAGGGGGGCATTCTGTGGCAGAGCTAATATTGATCTCATGAAATTGTTCTAGACTTTCTTAAGGCCCTCCACATGGTACAGACCTCATATCTCAGCCCCATAAAGGGCTGCCTCGAAACCTCTTGCACTATAAATATCAATAGTTGGGATGACTGAGCTATAACATGAGTTTTTAATCCTATGAGTAAGGTGGATCCAGCATGTTGTAATATAAGTTGGCTCTTAGATAGCTGGGGTGCCTATGTAAATGTATTTGATATTCTAACCACTAAATATTCAAAGCTTTTAACATTTACCGAGGGCGTTTCTCCTAACTCTAAAAGACCTGTGTGGGTTGAAAGTCATGAATGTGCTTTTGATACATTAACTTCCAGACCATACTATTTACATGAGGACAAGAAACAGTTGAGTATGTTTTGTAGCCCCAAATGAGTTGTTGGTACAAAAAGCAGAGCTGGTACTATATAGTCTACTGACTTTGGTGAGTTACTTCTGCAATCATATATGGTCTTATTTGACCACATTAATGTAAAGAGTAAACAGAGTCAGGGATAATACACATCCTTGGCAGTCGCCTCTGTTTTCCCTAATATGATCAGTCAATACGTCATTCTTCCCCACCTCACTTGGGCTTAGTTATTACTGTGGAGCTGTATTATAATTTCTACTAGATTAGTCAGCATTCCCACCTCTTTAAGCACTGTCCACATTTTCTCCCTAGGGATAAGGTTAAAGGCTGGTCATAAGTGTACTAACACTACGTAGATATGTTCCCTCTTTATGACCGCATGTTTCTAAAGCATGAATGAGAAGCAAAATATCTGGTCAACAGTACTAGCTAGCTCTAAAACCCACCTGTAATGGGGACAGTATATGGTGATCCTATAGCTATAAATGAATTCTCACTAGTACCTGGTAACAGAATAATTTCTGTGAAATGTCAGTCAGACAGATTGGCTGCAAATTCGCTGGATCCCCATTATCCCTTTTCCTATCAACTGCTACTACTTCTGCACTCATCCAGGAATGAGGTATTTTGGCCCCTCTTGCTATCACATTAGATATTTGATTTCAACTAAAGCCTCTGATCACGGTCTCTGAAGCAAACAGGTCTCTTGGGACTTTATTAAGGCTTGGAGCCTTGCCTTTTTAAGGCTATCAAGAGCTTCCATTGTCGCATCCAGAGGGTGCTAAAATATTTAACCCAAATAAATGGCTGAAGTTGTCTTCATTAACCTGATGTTTTGTTCCTTTAGTGATCAGATTCCAGACTTTCTTTCTATCCTTTAAGGCCACTGCCTCAGCCAAAATCCATTCACATCCCCTCTTCCCAATTTCCTATTGCCTCTGATTGGGCAGCTTTCCATTTCTACCTTTCTTCAACTATAACTCCCTTACACACATTTTCATTTGCAGTCATGAACCTTTCCCTTGCTATCTTGCAATTCTGATCATACCATTAAACTCCACATGGCTTTATAGCTTTAGCCTTTTGAAGAATAACTTTTGAATCTTATCTGTTAGTTGTGTAAAACTCCCAAAAATAGCTTCATCATCTTGATCATATCTGTTGATATCCAATAAAGTATACATTGTATTGGTATAGATCTGCGATAGGTTATCTTCGTTCACTCATATGGTTGGCCATTTTATTCTTCTTCGGTTACTACTCAAAATAACAGGTATCTCAGTTTGTTGTAAACTTGGGCCACAAGAGAGGAAAGGTATTTGCACCATATCCAGGACCAAGGCGTTATGATGTCTATATATAATTTCTATAACTGCTGTGTCTATGAGCTGAGGCCACAGGGAGACATCTAGAAGAATATAATCAATTCTGCATCTGGTTAGTGCCCTTTTGAACATATAACTACCACCTTTGTCAGAAGGAGTGCGGCCATTACAAGCACATAAGTTACACATTAGGTCAAGGATACAACCTGCATTGCTTACCCGCTGGGGGGGTGGAGCTTCTATGCTATAGTTCATAAAGCCTAATCTATAGCTTGCCCATGTTTCCTGAAAAAGACAAATGTGGAATGTGTGCATACATTTCACCCATTCCTAGGAGTCCCAATGGCTCGTGATGCTTGATTCACTAGGGTTTGTCTCCCAACAGTTCTAGTCTCAGTTAAATTAGTAGGGGCTCTGTAAGATCAGAGGAAGACCTTAAAATATTGCCTCCAAACTAGGTCTCGAGTTAAGGGTGACAATACCTAGCCCTGTCAAACCCTCCCTGTAGGTTCATTTCTGTTATTGATTGGGCTATTAAGGCCCACATTTTCTATTTGCACCAAGCAACTCTGGGTGATATTAGTCGTAACATTTTGCTTACAGCTTTTTTCTGGTCGGCTAAATTTTAACTGGATCTTCAACCCATTAAGAGTTAGAGTGCACTGATCCAAGTTTACCAGACTAATCTCAAATAGTGGAATTAGCTAATCCAAGGGTTATATAATCAGGTTCATCATTGCAATAGCAACATCTCACAGCTACAATACCAGATCTAATGATGGAATGGCATTTCCTAAATGCTTAATGCAATGTATAACTTTATTGGTCAAGACCTCATTATCTTCTCTGTATCCTCTCAGTACTTTGGGAACATTAACCATGAATAATGTGCCACCCACACCCCCCTGTAAGCTCTTAGTGCCAGGTCCAGAAGCATCAAAAATCCCCCCCACATGTTACCCCCTCCTCCTACAGGAGTATTTTTATGTACCCACCCATCTCTTATGTTGAACAGATGTGGTGTTGAACACTCCCTTTGAAGGCAAAGCCTTGAAATGGGATTTACAGGCTGACCCAATATTTGGCAGCTTTGAGAGCCCTATGTAAGCATGCTTGATTGGACTCTACTATTTCTTATCTGTATATCAATATGCAGTAGTAGGGGCATACGGTCATTGGGATTTCCTTGGTGTAACCCTTGCTGGAGCAATTGTGAATGTTTTGGATAATACCAATAACATCTGGTCTATTCACAACTTGTCCCCACTCCTCTCCATTTTCTAACAACTAGTTATCTCATTCCCAGTGACTGATAATTGACATGCACCCACATTTCCTACTAGGAATCCAATGTGTACCTTAATTTAGGCAAAATCTTTCTTCAGCTGAACAATGATGACATTAAGTTGTCTTACTTCCATGTGACTATTACATTTTCTGCACACAGGAGTGATTACTTTAGACTGAGACGTTCATATAACAGAATTATCTGCAGTACCATTCTCATTACCCAGTGAAAGTAGGCTTTATCCAGTACTAAACACAATTGTGAGGGAAGTATATATTCCTGGTTGATTCCCTCATATGTCTGGATCAGTCATTTTCAAACCTGCACCATGTAAACTGGCCCCATATTAAGCACAATTTCCTTGAAAATAATCAACAGCCCCAATGTGTTGTGCCTCAGGTGAAACTATTAGTTGCTTCCTTGTGCTGGCAGCTGTCAAAGTATTTTTTTCCTTGAAAATATCAGCTACCTTAACACCAGGGTTTGGTATATAACTCTTGTTCAGTAAAATTGTCACTGTCCTTGATAGTACAATTCTTCGCTGCATGACTGGCTACATTTTTTGCAATCTTTGCCACCCCGGGGGTTTGCCTCTGGCCTTCCTTTCACCTATTGTGGTTGAAAAAGCATCCAAAAATAACGTAACATTGCCAATTCAGGCTGGACCTTCCAAATTAGCTAAGGGTGTACGGGGCAGCAGATGTTAATAAGGTGACCTGCCGACTTTAAGCGTGTCAGAAGAAGGCCCCACCCCTTTTAGGGCCCGATCTGCAGCAGCACCTTCTGTCACAAGTGGTGATGGGGTGGAAAACCCCCTAAATTTTTGAGGGTCTGTGGGGGCCAGGCACTTCTTGATTGACTGCCAGAGAGTCTGGTCACATGTGAGCTGTCTATCAGTGACATACCAATCATGCTGGACTGTAGAACACTATCAATGTAAGAGGGGTTGATAATTGCTAGACTACAAGATCCAGTGTGTAGCATCCAATGGCCTGAAAACTGATACATGTATGCATAAGAGGCTCTTACAGTGCCAAATATTAATTTCTTTGTTTTGGGTTGAACATATTTCAAACATTACCCATCTCAGCTTCAAATGAAGAAAAGTCATATAGGAAGTAAAGGAGGGGGGTTCATCATGATGGCGATGGGACAGATCTTCAGTAGGGGGGAAATAAGCGAAACAGTACATGTGTGTCCCTCTTTGGTCCACTCCAGTTCTATAAATTCTTGTGGAAGAAAAAATGGTACATATTGAACACTGAACATTAGACTAATCATACATATAGCATATCATATTGAAGACACAAACTCTGCATTAGCCATTAAATGATCCGATCATTTATTGTTATGTTATGTTATGTTATTTATACACTTCTATAGCGCACGGCCACTCCACTGGAGTATCCCGGCGCTTTAACGAAGACTCCCATCCGAAGATGGGGAAAAACATAACACCAAAAGGGCTACAAACACAGAAACAGCATCAAGATTACGGGAAGAGCAAAGTCTTAAGGGCCTTACGAAAAGACAGAAGACTAGAAGTCTGTCTTAGAGAGATTGGCAGATCATTCCAGGCATGAGGGGCTAAGTAACGAAAAGACCGTCCTCCTGCTCTTGCTCGTTTGATAGAGGGAACACTCATCTTTGATAGGGACGAGGATCTGAGAGATCTTGAAGGGGTATACCAAGACAGTCGTTTCGAGATATATTTGGGGCCTATGCCATGCAAGGCCTTGAAGGTCATGGTCAAAGTTTTAAATAGAATCCTTTTTGCAACTGGGAGCCAATGCAATGTGGCAAGAAGATCCGTGGCTCTGACTTTCCTTGGAAGACCAAAAATGGCTCGGGCTGCAGAATTCTGGGCGATTTGCAGACGCCTGACCAAATATTTGGGAAGTCCCAGAAACAGAATGTTTGCATAATCCAGCCTGGAACAGATCAGTGCCTGGACAATAATTTTTCTGTGCTGGATAGAGACTAAAGGGAGAAATTTGCGAAGCATCCGCAGGATGCCGAAACATTTCCCAGTAAGAGATGAAATATGTGGTCCGAAAGATAGCTTGTTGTCAATCACCACTCCCAAATTTTTAGCTTTCACAGACGAGCTAGTGGGAGGAGACATATCTTTCGGCCACCAGGTTTTCCAATCGGGTTCAGATGTACAGCCAAAGAAGAGCAGCTCCGACTTGTCGGCGTTGCACTTCAGCCCATGGCGTCCAAACCACTCAAAGACGGCACTCAAACAACCGTTGACCTGAACACTATCAAACTGACCATCCCTGTTACTTACAAAGAGGAGCTGGGTGTCGTCAGCATAGCTGACAATCCGGGCGCCAAAAGCCTCCGCTGTCACCGCCAGGGGGGCCATAAAGATGTTGAACAGGAGGGGGCTCAAGATGGAACCTTGAGGGACCCCCACTTCAAGTGGTGACATTTCAGCAGAGAAGGGTGGCGCCCAGATTGTCTGCCGGCGGTCGGCTAAGAAGGATTTAAGCCAATTCCACACCGTTCCCCGCAGACCAAAGTCCCAGAGTCTCGAGAGTAGAAGTGCGTGGGGAACAGTGTCGAACGCCGCCGACAGGTCCAGCATAATCAGTACCACTTTTTTAGCAACTAGTACACCTGCAGTTGAGCATCCTGGTCATATCCTCGCATTACCATTATTCTCAGATGATCATTGTAAATGTGATCTCTGTTTGTCCCTGAATTTCTCAGCGTTCAGTTCGTTCATTATCTTTACCAGTTTTTCCCTTTCACTCTGCTTTTAATATGAATGATCTGTGGGTCTCCCCTGCTTTTGGACTCTCACTGATAGTTCTGACAGGCCAAATTTGATGTCCCACTGACTGAGATGTGGGTGGAGGGAAAGGAATGCTTTATGTTTGGCATTTGCATTAGTTCTAACAAAGTCTTTTGAAATCTAAATCTTGCACTCACCCTGCATGATAGGACCATTTTACATCCTGTCTGTATTACCTGCCAGGCATGCTCAGTTAGGATGAAAATGTGCAGTAATTGGCCTGAGGGCCAAGCAATCATGGTAGGGAGGATTACAAGCTCATATCCAATGCACTAGTTACAGTTCTGGCTCAGGAGAAAAACATAATATTGAAGAGCTGAAGTAGCATCTGCATCAGGAACAATTTCACATATCCATTTTTTCAGACACTCCATAAAGTCCAAATGTCCCTCCTTGTAATGCCCTCCATATTGATGAATTGCTGCTTACATTTGCCACATTATGAACCCATGCTGGTGCCATGTTTATTCAAAAGAGGCGGGGGCATAATAATCATCCACAACAACAACATTTCCGTGACGGGAATAGACACCTTTAACGACAACATCTTTCAATGCTTACCCGCCAACATTAACACAAGCAACAACAAAACACTACTCTGTCACCTAATATGCCATCCCCCAGACAACACCGCCTCATTCACCAAACACCTGTCCGACCTGATTGCCCACTGCGCACTCCGAGATGCTAACAACCTCATTCTGGGCGACCTCAACCTACACTGGAATGAAGGAAGCAACTCTCTAATCCAGAACCTGAATGAGCTGCTACTCAGCAACAACCTTACCCAACACTGCTCAGAGGAAACCCACAACAAAGGAGCAACCCTAGATGCCATTATCGCCCAAAGTGACACAGTCACGATAGACCACACCCTGCCTGTTGACTGATCCGACCACCTCTTAATCCTTTTCCACATCACCCAACCGATCCATACCAGATCCCACTACCCAAGACTCACCAAATGGATGAGAAATCTAACTCAGATCAACATGGCTGACCTAGAGAAAAGGGTAAGCTCTCTTCTCCATATCTCCTCAGATGATCTCTCCACAACAGAACTCACCTACCACTATAGCACAACTATGACATCCCTTCTAGACCAATTAACCCCCCTGAAATAAAAAAAAAACAGGAACATTGGATCCAGATCCTGATTCAACACAGACATTAACACTGAAAGAAGACAACTAAGAGCTACAGAACGACTATGGAGGAGCAATCCCTCCACAAGCCTCCACGATCAACTCAAAGCAGCTCGAAGGAAATAAAAAAACACATTAGTAACGGAAAAACCACTTTCTTCTGTCCCGCCCTGGACAACGCAAAAAACAGGCCCACAGAAATCTTCTACATCATCAGGCAACAAAGCTCTCTCTTCAGCTAGGTACACAAGGCCCCTAGATTTTAACACCTTTCTAGAAATACCAATCATTGAGCTGGGGTTTGAGTAAAACTCTGAGTTGCCTAATAGTGATAAAAAAGACTCCACATACTTCATCCAGGGGATCATACGAACCTCTTCAAGACTCATTACATCCGACATAATAGATCTGTTCAGTACCGTCTGTTCCTTTGTCCATATCCTATGCCAGAGGAGTATGGGTTCTAATTTAATAAGATCCGATACATAACCAAGACCCAATTCTTCATGGCAGGCAAAGGTGCTTTGTGGTACCGACAAAATAAAGTGCAGAAAGGCGTTTTCCACCAATTGTATCGGAAGTGTGTTCATGGACCCCCATACCCCTGCTCCATACATGGCCACTGAGAGACATTTTGCCTTATAAATTTGTATAATCTCTCCAGGTGGCTTACGCCCCAGTTTCCTACAAAAAGTGGCAAGTGCGCTGGTGGTTCTCATAAATGCGAGTTTTTTCGCAGTCATGGTTTTTGTCCAGGTGTCATCGTCATTAAATAAGATGCCCAAATATGAAAAACTTGTCGTTTGGGATACCTTATTGCCTTCCAAAATAATTTCCCTACCCCGGCCTCTGTATTTCTTATTGCCACAGTTCATGATAAAGGTTTTAGAAACATTAATAGATAAGGCCAGATCCTTCATAAAAACATTTAAACTGCCTAAAACCCTTTGTAGACCATTTTGTGTGAGTGCAATCAGAACTGCATCGTCCGCATACAGTAAGGTAGGTATCGGACGGCCTCCTACTCGTGGGAAGTCTTGACCGCTCTTAAGCAGCTCATCTCCTAATACATTTATGTACAAGTTAAAAAGGAGGGGAGCCAGGACACAGCCCTGCCTGGCCCCCGCCTAACAGGAAAAGCTCTAGTGCACTCGCCTCCCTTGCCATATCGGACCCTAGCAGCCGCCTCACTATATAATTGTTATAAAAAGGCTACTATAGTAAGGTCCATACCCAGCGAGACCAAAATCTCCCATAATTTGCAATGTCTCACCGAGTCGAAGGCCACCGTTAAATCAACAAAGGCCATTAACAGGCGGCCCTTCTTTGCCCTTATACACTTCCCCATTAACATAGACAGATTTAAGCTTTGCTCGACAGTGTCTAACCCCTCTCTAAAGCCATATTGTAGATCCAAGAGGGTGCTGGCATCTTCTGCCCCTGTTTCAAGCCGTTCTAAAAGAATCCGACCTATTACTTTCATCATTGAATCAAGAAGGGAGATGGGTCTATAACACCCAGGATTGGATCTTTCCCCCTTCTTGAAAATTTGAATTATTGTAGATTCTGCCCAGGACCCTGGAAATGTGGAACTCAAACTTGTGTTGATTACCTGGGTAATTAAAGGGCCCCACAATTGTACATTATGTTTAAACAGGTCAACTGGGACGCCATCGGGGCATGGAGCCTTGCCACCTTGGCTCCGTACCAGGTCCTTTTCCACTTCCTCCAGCGTTACCTGCATAGGAATCACCGGGTTTACAGCTTGAGGAGTAATGATATGGCTCCTCACAAGAGCCGCATAAGAATTATCATTATAAACTTTAGAGAAGAAGTTAACCCAGTCCTCTTCCGAGATAGCAATCTCAATTGACGGACCCTGGTCCACAGTCAGAAAAGGTGCTCTAACTGCTTTCCAGAAGGGCACATTTTTTTTCTGCATAGCAGCATTAAGAAGGGCTTCACAGGCCTCGTCCCTTAGGCCACTTTTCCTTACCTTTAATGCTCTCTGATATTCTATCCTTGCTTTTCTTACCTCAGGGAAAGATCTCGGCTTCATATGTAACACCCTCTTTAGATGCGAGTTGGCTAATGTACAGTTTTTATCGAACCAACCTTCCTTTTTCTGTTTTGTTTGAGATTGAACCCTAAAAAGATTCTTCACTTCTTTTGTAATCTCTATGAATGATTGAACTATCTCTTCGCAAGGTGAGTGCTCATCTAGACAGATATCCATGTCACGTTTACAATTGGTAATCAGTTGTTCTGTCAACCCCACTGAGTCCACCTTTGACCACCGCAGCGAGTACCCATTTATATGATTTAAGACTAGTTCACCTGGTAAAGTATCACCTCTTTTGTATTTGCAGTTGTGGGGAATAATCAGGGGCGGTGTAATCGCTAAACAAAGCAGGTAGTGATCACTCAGCGCAATATCCTCTACCTTAAAGGTGTGGACCCTTGATGCATGGATCTGGGAGACTATATCTAACAAAGGGACTGATTCAGTTGAGGAACGCAGGGGCTGGAATTCAATAAACAAGTTACATAAGCAAAATTACCTCTACGACCATAGATTCAATATATTCAATTACTACCCAGGTACATTTCGTTACCCTAGTGTCTGTTCACTGGAATGAACTGTATTACATTCAAACGATTCTAATCCTGTGTCTCTGTGGGAAAACAAATAACCGACAATAAGTTAATACTTTTCAAAACAAGTGAATTTACTTTAATTCACAAGTATTGTTAATATGTATATATTCATTATGTTCACACTCTCTTTTTTTGATTTATGTTTTATCAACAACATTTCATCCTAATAATTCTTATTACAATTTATGTACGCTGTTTGCAAACTCTTCATCAATATACAATCAAAGTAGCTTTAAATCTGTACATAAAAAACAATTTCTAACATCTTCTTGGTCCTAAATATTATTTACAAAATGCAATAGCGTATGACGGGAAAATATTACTACATTATTCCTCAATCATCACTAAATACATGGTCCAAATAGAATAGGGGATCAGAGTTCACATTGATATAACGTGTGTCACAGTAAACCTCAATCAATAAGTTGGACTACACATTTAATGTTGTCTTCAAACCATTATAACATGTTGAAACTCTTGACCTCATGCTGGGGAAAAGAAATGAGGGAAGGGGGGGTTTTGCCGACGCATTTCGACCTTCAGGTGAGGACCAGATAAATTTATGGAAAGTCTTCCCCAGTGCTGGAGTATTTAATGTGGGACACTGTAAGATGGGGTAGAATGTGTCAATTTCAAAGGTTACCAGTTAATTGCTTCAACGTGGGGCAGCAACCGCTGCCTATGGGTACTCGCTCTCTTACATCGACGGAATTCCTGAGTCGCGTTTTTCTTTTTGTTTAGATGCAGGCAGCACTCTTCTTCATTTTCACGGGCAGGTTTACGTCCATTATAGTGGGACGGTTCTCAATCCCGTAATTGAATATATTGAATCTATGGTCGTAGGGGTAACTTTGCTTATGTAACTGGATCTGGGAGACTAGCATATAATCAATTATTGATGCAAACCCTCGACCACTAAAAGTATAGGACAAAAGTACAAAAGGAACTAAAAGATCATTTACAATACTCAGATCAAACATATGCATAAGTTCATTGAAACCCTCCCCAGTCCTTGAATGACAAAAATGCATACAATGTTGTTCTTACTTCTCGGCCAAACCACACAACGTAGGATCAGTATTACTACAGGGAGCACAGTTTAAATCTCCCTGAACAATTAACATACAGTCTTTTCTACCCTCTTTATAGATAGCATTCAAGGCGCCACTCAGTGCTCTAACCACCGTACCAAGTTCTCCCTCTGGGACATTGTTATAAAAATTAACCACAATCACAGATTGAGTTGCACTACATACCATTTCAATAATGTGATAATAACAATCACCTTGATGAAATACTACCTTATCCTCAATCAAACAATTTGAGATAAAAGTGCAGAGTCCTCCTTTTGGTCTACCCCCTACTCTTTACAGCCTGCGTGTTAAATGTTTTATACCCGTTAATATGTATCGCGTCTATACACCATGTTTCTTGTAAGGTTAAAATATCCTTGCCATGGATAAATTCAATCCACTCCGTATTGTCTATCTTCAAGCGCAACCCAGCTACGTTCCAAGAACAGATGTTCCAGTTTGTAGTGGGAGGGGGAGATGGGATATTTCTCAAACTGGGGTGAGATGAACAATTAGAATTTAAATCACCTAAACCCCTAATTTTGGTGCTAGAGTCAAAAGTCTCCACCTGCGCAGTTGTTGGGCTTACAGAAACTGCATTTCCCTTTGAGACCTCTAGTAAACCTGGGGTTAAAGGGTTGTTGGGGCCGTCTCTAAATGACGGACTCCTTATAGTCGCCTGCCCCATGGGGTGACAGTCACCCAAAACTACACCTCCTATGGACGGAGGGAATAAATTACTCAGTCAATCTATCTCCTCCAGGTTATTCAGAGCCTCAAAATGGTTAAAAGTGGGTACGGAATAAATGTGAGAAGGAGGCCTAATGAATGTTCCTTCTTCTCTGCGATTCCAAACCTGTCTTGGGGGGTGATAGAAAAAGTCCAACTGGACCACACTTATCCCTTTATTCCTTACTGGCCAATTACCCATCCTCTCCATAATCGTTTGCACTAATTGTTGTGAGGTAAAACATAACATAATACAGTCTCCGGGCAGGCTTTTCTCCAAATTGCCCACCCATTCAATTTGCCTGGCCATTCCAAATTCCGAGAAAAGCCTATTTTTAATTCCCGTTCTCCCAGATAGAAAGTGCAAGGCTTTATTTCTCAAAGCCGACCAGTGTTCTGTTTCCCCGGGAGAGAGAGAAGGAACATTAACCAACACCACTGCTAATGGAGTTGCGTCTGGTGGGAGATGTAAAGACTTTGGGGCAGCTGCAAAAGGCTGTGAAGCCTTTTTCATAATTGGAAGAGAAATGGCTTTGTCTTCCTGGTTCACTCTAGCTGTTTGTCGACCTAGAGGGCCTTGTCCAGGAGGCACTGACTGTGGGTGGTCAGTACCCCCTCTCTGATTCTCTGTCGCCCTTTCACTCCCTTTTTCAGTTTGGGGTAGTCCTACTGATCTAGGATTTCTAATTTGTGAATCCAGACCTGATTGTGTGCAATTTTGGTAGTTCTTATCAGTAATACTATTCGAATGAGATATAGGTGTTTGCTCACTTACGCACTGGGGAGGGTCAACGTTTACAAGGGTATTACTTTTAGCAGTCAATGTAACAATCTGGGTATTTAAGTGCTTCTCTATGATGGACAATCAACCCTCCATGTCACCCAACATATTTAAAACAGGTTTTAATGAATCTGTAAAGATCTGTCTAACTTTATTCCAGAATTCTCCGGTGTTGGCATCTTGTATAGTATTAGTTACGGGGATTGACTCTGTCAAAAGGGTGTTTAACTGACCCGTGGTCACTTTCGAATTGGGAGTTTGATTTTTCCCTCTTGCAGAAACCTGTTTGGCTGCCCCTGACTTTTTCTTTTTTTGGCAGGTGGTTGATGAGATCTTGTTTGGTTAATTTTAGATTTTTTTCCCCGGGACCTAGTAGTTATTAGATTATGCTCAATTGGTGCCTGTTGTCCTTGGCTGCAGTCTGGTAGATTTACCTCAGTGGGCTGTGAGTCCAGAAGTACCAAAGTTGGAGCTGTTTCCTTGTTCTGGACATTAGTGCCAATTAGGTCATACAAGACTGAATTAGCTTGCGATGACCTTACCATGGGTTCAAGGGAGAGTCGCCGTTCAGTTAATGCTATTTCATGCATTAGTGCCGATTCTGCTCTCGTCGGGAAGGCATCAAGCATTCCCACCACCCCCTTCCCAATTAGTGCCTTACCCTTACTCATCGCACAATCAGAAAAGAAAGAAGAGAGTAGAAACCACTACTCATGAACAAAAACACGTTCCCCACGCTATTGATATCTCCACTCGGGTAGTAAAGTGGCGTGGTGCTAAGTACAGAAGAGCAAAACAATTTAAGGGAAACAGACCGGCAATTTAGTTACTTAATACGGAGTGAGTGCAGAGTCAGTTCCAAGTCATATGGTCTGGTCTATGCGAAGCGACAGGCGAATAGAAAGCAGTGCTAGATTCCCACTCTGGCCGGAATATGTGCTCCTTCCAGTGCTCCTTCCAGGACTGAATGCTGAGTACTGACGGGCTCCCTTCGCAACACGTTGCAGTGTGGAGGTAATAGTCCTATACCCCACGCTGTTGATGACTTCACTCATACAGTAAAGTGGCGTAATACTAAGTGCAAAAAGGCTAGGCTGTGCAAGCAAGCAGACCACTTAAAAGTCAACCAGTCAATAAAGTGACATAGTGCTAAATGCAGAAAGTCTGAGTTGTGCAACAAGGCAGGCAAGTTAAAAATGAAAACAAGAGAGAAAAATACTGAGCGTAGCAAACTGTGGATTTCCACACAGCAACAGTACCTAGAAACTAAAGACTCCACACCTGCGATGTCAGAGGGCTGGCCCGGCCCGTCCTCTTCTGGACTCTGACGGGCGCAGAGGGGCCCGCCCTTGGCCCGGGCTGTGCCCGGGTGCTGCCAGCACGCGTCCCACACTGCAGGGACCCACTGGCGATTAAGTACAGCACCTCCAGGTGCGAGAGTGATGCTGCGCGCTGAAGCAGGAGCGTGAAGGATTGTGGGGCTATGAGTCCTGGCCCCTGCTTGTCTCCCGATCAAGGTGGCAGCAGGCTTCGTTTGGCGGGCGTCCCACGCTGCGGGGGCCCGCTGGCGATTAAGTACAGCGCCTCCAGGCATGAGAGTATTGTTGCGTGCTGAGGCAGGAGCGGGAAGAATTGTGGGGCTATGAGCCCTGGCCTCTGCTGGTCGCACGATCAAGGTGGCGGCAGGCTACGTTTGGCGGGCGTCATTCTTTGTGGTAGACGTTCACAGATGGTGCTGCACATGAGTGCACGTTCACGGTGATAGACTTTCACAGACAGTGCTGCACATAAGTACACATTCATGTGATAGACTTTCACAGACGGAGCTGCACATTTAAGATGAGTGCATGTTCATGATGATAAACTTTCACAGATGGTGCTGCACGAGTGCACATTCATGGTGAGAGACTTTCACAGATGGTGCTGCACATAATTGCACATTCATGGTGACAGATTTTCACATGGTTTGCGGATTTCCCTTCCCAAGAGAGCCGGCACTATACTAACATTTATAGTACACGCTGTGACTAATCTCAACCTCAGAGGGTGTTGAGGCCTGAGGCACAGGGCTGGGCCTGTTTGGTAGTATCGGCTCGGCGCTCCCTGGCACGAGACCAGTTGTCTCACAAGGCCCCCCACTGCCCTGGCACAGGGCCCGGCCTGCCTTAACTTCCTACAGCCCACGCTGCCATGGATGCGGCAAAGGCGGGACATGCAGCAGCCTTTGCCCAATTGCGTGCTGTCTTTCTTAGAAAGACGCACGCAAAGCCCAATAGCCTGTGAGAAAAACAAAAACACACGTACAAGCGTGTGGTGAGCCTGGTGAGCTTTCTGAAACCACTTACTAAAAGTCTCGCAAGCGGCGCATGCGCGCGGCTCTAGGCTCGACCTAAAAATGAAACTGAAAGGCTTCATTTTTATTTTTTAAATACAACCAGTTTTCCTTTAAGGAAAACGGGCTGCATTAAAAAAATTAGAAAGCTGCTTTATTAAAAAAACAGTCCCAGACATGGTGGTCTGCTGAGACCATCAGGACACCATCCCTGGGAGGGCTGTCATTCCCAATGGGCTCGCAAATTATGCAAGAGTCTCATTAATTTTAATGAGCCTCTCAATTTGCGACCCTATTGGGAATCGCAAACAGTGTGAAATACACTGTTGTACATCAGAAATTGCGACTTGCAAAAGAGTCGCAATTTGCGATGCACTATTTTCTTGGCCGATTTTTTATGGGTGCTGAGGAAACCTTTGACAAAAGGGCGGAGCTACGATAAAGAGCTGGGATACCCAAACCTTCGAATCCCTTTTTAACAGTTTTAAGCCAAGGGATATCTAGGCAATTGTCCAGATTCATACAATCTGAGAGCACTGATCTACATAATTGGGATTCTGGGTCTTTACAAATACGGTTCCACAGTAAGAGGTGTTGTAAATTGATGCAATCCTCCAGGTAATTTTGCCCTACCACCTTGTGGCAAAATGATATTGGGGGTGAGTGTGGGATAGCCAAGAGTCTTCTTATAAACTTTTATGTACTGTCTGGAGGGCTTTCCAATTTACATGTCCCCAGATACCTGCCCCACATGTTGCAACCAATAGAAATTGCCTTTTAAAAATACATAGCACCTCACTTGTGGGTTTATGTCCCAGCCTTTTTGCAAATCTAAAAACTGCATCAATTGCACTTTGAAATTGTTCAACTCTAACATTCAATAAAAACCTCCAATTAAAATCAGTATCAATAGGAACGCCCAAATAAGTGAAGTGAGTGTTTTTTCCAGTTTTTCTCTGCCAAGCAAAACCTTTCTGGTCTTTGAGACTTTTGGACCTATTTTCATTATAAATGACTTTGTTTGGTTAGTTTTAAGTCCTAACTTATCCATAAAATTATTAAAAGCGTCTAACAAAGACGGAAGGCCATTTGCTGTTCGAGCAATTAGGACAGCATCATCTGCATAGAGCAGAACAGGAATTTCTCATGAATTAATTTTTTTAATATCTTTTATGGCCTTTACTAAGTGGTCATCAAGGGCATTTATGTAAATTAAAAAGAGAAATGGGGCCAGGACACAGTAACCTCTGTTACTGATAGAAATTGTTCTTTGAGATCCCCGTTCATAGTGTAACGCACTTTAGCTGTGGTATGTGGGTGGAGCCTGTGCAGCAAATAAATTATTGCACTATCTATACCTAAGTCAGCCATTATTGACCATAATCTGGCATGATCCACTGTGTCAAAGGCACTCGTTAAGTCCATAAAGGCAAGGTTAACACATCCTTTTTTGCCTTTGTATATTTATTTTGACTATGAGGGACAGGTTTAAAGTCTGCTCCACTATTCCCAGGCCTCGCCAAAACCCAAACTGTAATTCCGATAGCCCCTGAGTCTCTGCAGCCCAGCTTTCTAATTTGGTCAATATGACCCTTCCTAGAATTTTTACCATGCTATCCAAGAGTGAAATTGGTCGATAGCAATATGGCTGGCTTTTATCTCCCTTTTTAAAGATGGAGATAATAGTGGCCTCTTCCCAGGTTTTAACCGTGGGCCCAATAATTGCACATCTTAGAATAATAGTTATTAGGGGATCCCAGAACTGTCGTAAAGATTTAAAAATATCTGTGGGAACTCTGTCGGGTCCTGGGGCTTTCTCGGACGGGCAATTTTCAATTGCTAGAGTAACGTCAGAGACCTCAATAGATCCACTTAATTCCCGTGTCAAACATTTTTGAAAAGTGGTTCACCCAGCAATCACTTAGAATAACACACTCAGTTTTTGGGAGGGACTCACCTATAATAATCTGAGAATTGACTACCTGCCAAAAAGCTCAAGAATATTTCAGCTCACTAGCAGCTCTTAACTCATCCCAGGCCTTCTCTCATATTTCTGCTTTCCATTTTGAGATGGCCTTTTTGTAGATTTTCCTGGCCCTCATTATTCCTATTGCGTCCCGTGGATGTTTTCTAGCAGCACTCCTTAGGAGTTTATGAGCTTTAGAGCAGGTACTATTGAACCAGCATGGGCCAATATGGGATTTTCCAGCTTGTGTGGTCAGTTTATCTGCCATGTACTTTGTGAGGGAGGTAAAGGCCTGAATTACCTCTGTTGGACCTGTGTCCTCTCCTACAACCTGACTAATCTCCGTTGTTTAAGATAAAGACCTCCTTATCAATCTGGCCCCATCTGATGATTAAACCTTTATTTTTTATTAAGATCCAATAGATACTGTGGGGTTTTCTGGATGTCCCTGCATAGAGGTAAGTTTAAATTCAGTACTAATGGGTTGGGATCACTCATACATAAGGCCATCATTTTACAATTATTCAATACCGGTAACAACCCTTTAGAAATTAGTATATGGTCTATGACAGAGTTAGACCCTGCCCCAATATATGTAGGAATCCGGGCAGGGGTCCCCGTACTATAATCATGTGCAAACACCAAATTATTTGCAGAAGGCACTCTATTTAGTGCATCCCCATTAAGGTTGTGTCTAAAGTGCGTGCGGGGATCCCCAAGGTGATCACAGATTCCCACACATTATGGAGGAGCCCTTACCACACATTTCTATGTTAAAATCTCAAAACCACAAAATTAGTAACTCCTTTCTATGGTTATCTAAAGTCTTGTGCAAAATGTAATCTATCCCATCCACAATCCAGGTTTCTGTAGGTTCAAATAAGTTGTAATAATAGTTAATCAGTAGTAGGTCAAAAGATTTCTTCAGGGTGAACAGGAGTATGTGATAAAACGGAATGATAGCCACTTCAGAGGACTTACAGTCACAGAGACAAAGGTTACCAATCTCTCTTTGGCTCAACATGACGTTGCGGGGGTTGCTGCATAAGGTATAATGTATGCAGGGTGGGCATTCCCCCACAAAGAAACTCATAGAAGTGGCACAGTAAAATCTATCAGATTACTCTTCTAGGACGCTACTGTGTCAATATCTTACGCCTGCCTCACAGCAGGTGTAACACTGATGCAGCCCCTTTCACATGGGGCTTGCCCCATGTGAAAGGACACATTGCTGGAGTTGCATCTGTTTTCAGATACACCACAGCAATGCGTCACTTTTGCGCCTGACGTATCTGTAACTCCTTGCAACATGGTGTGCCGTACATTAAATACGATGCATCCATCATGTTGCAAGGAGGGCGCCGTGAAAGCTGTTGCATCGCTGTTTTCACACAGCGATGCAACAGTTTTCATAAATGAGGCCCTTAATTTGCAGCCATGGCAATTGATCAGAAGAGGCTGATGTTGCTCCACCTAGCTGGTGAGCAAATCTACAAAGTGTCTAGAAATGTCACGGAGACCATGCGCTTCCAATATATTACACTAACGACAGCTCTTAACAGTTATTTCATGCTGATGGCCAACCCTGTTTCAGAGCAGTTTCTATTATGGCAAGCCAGGCAAGACTCTGATGAATCATTAGATGGTTTTTACACATGACTTAGAGAACTAGCGAGCACACAAACTCTCCCAGACGAGATGGGTGAAATCAGAGCCCAGATCGTACAGGGCTATGCATTGGCAAAACTAAAAAAGCAAATCCTACAAGACCCAGTAAAGTCCATGCAAGACGCCCTTACATTGGGATGCTCCAAAGATCTCTCCAACGCCAGAGCATCCCATGTGGACGCAGCACTGCAAAAAACAATCAAGTTGGAACCAATTAACCAACAGGAGGAACAAGACACAGGAAACCCTCAAGTCCTAAAAATGGTGTGGCAGCCCATTCCAGCACACTGAAGAGTGCCCAGCGATGGGTAAGAATTGCTCGGAGTGCAGCATGCTAAACCGCTATGCCAAAGTGTGCAGGTTAACTCATGGGCTACGGAACAACCCAAAGAAAGGAGTGAACACCAAGGAACCACCACCAGACACATCAGAGGTTCGCTGCATGGACAAAAACAAGATAGAAGGTACTCTTCATATCTTTCAGGCCATGAATACAGGCCAGGCACACCTGGACAGACCTTAACAGCTGCTGTAGATTTGGAAGCGTCCATCAATATGATGGTGCAGGAACTCTTCAAGACCCTAGCATGGAAACCCAAACTCCGGGCAACCTGTATGTAGGTATATGCCTACGGCAGCACTGAACACCTCCCACTAGTAGGTATGTTTGCGTCTGACATCAGTCACGAGTGACACTCCACCCCGTCACTGATCTACATCAACAAAGGAGACCAGGGTATGCAGCGTAGCTAAGAGACCTCCATGAGACTCCATCTGATAATATTTGCACTTAGCATGCACGTGGTGAACATAGCCTCACTGTAGTAAGAATTCCAGACCATGTTTCAGCAAAAAGGGTGCAGCTTCACATTGACCAATCGTTCAAGCCTGTAGCACTGTGTTATTACCATGTGGTTGTCCATCTCAGGCCTAAAGTGGAAGAGGAGTTGAAAAAGAGACAGCTAATATCGTTGGAACAGTGCAAGGTTCCACTGCATGTGTGATGACCCGAAAACTGAAACAGCCATCAAGTGGTAGGAACATCTAATTGATGAGGGCGTGAGTGAAGTCACAGGTACTGTTGGTTTTCGAAGATGGACCTTAGATCGGGTATCGTCTTTTAGCTCAGGGTATTGCCAGCTGTTAGTAGCCCCAGAGTCTTAATCCTTTACTATAGTCTCCACTCACCTGGGTCTCTAGCATTACCAGCGCCTCAACTTTGGCACCTCTTGTGCAGCCAGTGATTCTCAGTACCATACGAGATTTGCTGGCAGGGATCCTTGAGGTCCTCAATGTCAATGATGACATCATGGTGCACGGGGTGACCCTGGAAGAAAATTTACAGTGGTAGAGTGAAGTGTCCTACAAACTTCAAGAGAACAGCCTCAAGCTTCACAACACAAAGTGTGAATTCTCGAAAAGTGAGATTTGCTTTTTTGACTATAAATTCTTAGCATCTGGGGTAGTGCTAGACCCAGCCAAAGTGAAAATCTACCCTAGCCCCGATTTCAGCCACAGGGGTTTGATTTTTCTTTGGTAAGGTGAACTACTGTGATCGCTCTATACTTATCTTGACCACCCTCACAATCCTTCTGCAAGAACTAACTAAAGCCTCAACTCTGTGAGTGTGGGATACAGATTAGGAACAGATGTCCCTGAGTACAAAAAGGCCCTCTCTGTAAATACCACCCTGCAGTGCCTTGACCCTTGGAAAGACTCTGAAATGGCAGTGGACACTAGCCTCACTGGGCTTGGGAGAGTCCTGTCGCAGAAACAGTAATGTGGCGACTGTGACCTCTTGACATACACCAGCCATGCTCTCACCCCTACTGAACAGAGCTCCCTTATATGGAGAAGGAGACAATAGCCATTCGTTGTGGGTGTCGGCACTTTCATCGATATCTGTATGGATACCCCTTCATAGTCCATACTGACCAAAAGACCCTCATTCCGCTATCTCAAGGCTCATTATCTAAGCTCCCACCTTGCATAGAGAAATGGTCCTAGAAGAATATGTGATATTAGTAGTAGACCGATCCAGACCTCTGCCAATATCCCTCCAATAGATAGTTAATACCTCTATAACCGATGGCTGGCTGGAGCTGGCAGTGGAAACTGCCAGGTCAGGAGACTGGAGGACCTTCCAAGATAACACATACAGAAGTGGAAGGCTGCCTCCAGAGAGGCCTGAAGATGGTCATCACTTACAGTCTGGCATAGTGTGTGTCTAATGTGGCCCATAATTCACACCAAGGATTGGTCAAGACCAAGAACAGAATCAATAGCAAAGTCTGGCTTCCACTACTCGACAAACTTGTTGAATAAACAGTCCACCAAAGTGTGGGCTTTGCCAGTGGTTCTGGGAGCCCTGATTGACCGTCGCGTACAGTAACAGAAGAGAGCCTCCAAAACCAATGGCTTAAGGCCAGTGTCATCTTTGGGAGTTTATACAAATCAAAAGGAGGGAGCAGAGAGAGAACGTGTCCACCTGGACACTGGGGGCGGACTAAGTCTCCCCAATTATAGTTAATGAAACAAAAGGAATCCGCCCTCGTAAGATAGGCAAAGGAAGAGAACAGGTTCTGGAGTTGCATGTGTTTCCTACATTGGTGGGAAGCACATAGTGTTTTTTAAATACCCCTCACACACCAAAAGGGCCCTTGGTGTCATGCTTCATCATAGGGGTCTTCGCGCCCCTCTACAGAACGCGGTGTGCTACTAACCAACGAATACGTTGGAGCACTGATATAGTCACTATGTGTGGTGTTTGGGTAGTGAGTGATAGGGTCAGAAGTGAATGGATCAGTGAGTGTTAAAAATACCTGGCATGTGAGGGCTAAAAAGAGTTTTAATATGCCTCCATGCTGGTATTGTTAAAATGGTGTGATGGAGGTTTCTGTGTATTTAATGTACAAAACCTCCTGCGTGCGTCGACATATTTCGAAGCCTCAAGCTTCTTCTTCAGGACGGGATGCACAGATCCCTACCCTACTCACATGTAACAGATTAATACTGTCTCAACATAAATAATATTATGGGTTGAATGTAGCCAAATGTGCCTATTATGGTAATTGGCCAGGTACAAGGTGCTGCCTTCAGTGAAAAAGAACACAATGGTGCACACAATATATTATAAGGAGACAATCTTGGTGTGGAAATAGTGACCTGTAAAAGTGAAATTATATAGAGTCTAAACGTGATATTTAGCCTATAAGTGTAGTACCCTGGAAAAAAGGGAACAAATACAAAACAAAACAACATTTAACATAAAGCAGTGGTTCATCAAGAGCAGTGAATGAAGTGATTCCAAATCTGGAGAAAATCAAGGCAACGCACAGCCTCACTGAAGAACGCAGCACTGACAACATCCTGCTTGAGCACTACACATGGCAGCTAGGCACAACATAATCATCTCCCTCTGTATCTAAATGACAAATAGTGAGCAGTGAAAAATCTGCTCTTCTTCAGTTTAGGCTGAGCAGTGATAACTGGTCTATAGTCTTTTTACAATTTCTTGCACAAGGAGCACACAGCACTCAACTCATGTGCTGCTTATGAAATTCAGATTCTCGGCATGTATGACAGTTTACCTTCCTTTCCTTCAGACCTTAGAATTACCAAGTTGTCATTGTAAATCTATAAATTCTAGCCCTGATGATATGAGCTGTCAACTAAATTTCCTGCCACAAGTGCAATCCCTCCTCTGGATTGGAGAACTGAACATCTTCTTCATGTCAAAGGTGAACATGAATTTCTGCTTTACAGACTCAAAAGACCAGCTCATACCCACTAATTCTGGCAGTTAGAATAAGCCCAACAAACTTCTAAGGACTGATACAGCACTTAAAATTCACGAGGAGCCAATCTGAATCAAGCGCTACCTTCTTTTGGCACACATTAGTGTCTAAGTAACTACTATCCCATAATAGTCTTAGTATTGGATTTCATTTTTCAGTTGATCTCTGAAAACACCACTAGGGAGAGTGAATTTCTACCACAATCATATTATGGACTGTTGTGGGGTTTTAACTCTTATTCTAGAGCTCCCCACTGGAGTCAAAGATGGGAGCTAAGACCAAATCTTTTGTTCAGGTAATATTAGTGGTTATGCCTTTGCAGATTTGTTTGATCCAGTGAGGTAAGAATAAAGAGTTCTTCAGTCTAACTATCTGATGGATCTAGAGGTTACACTGTATAGAATCCAAGATATAATTACCAAATTACAACAGGATGTTAGTATAATGAAATCACAGAATAAAACCTACATTGGTAACCTCTGGATCCATTACTCAGTTTGGAATTATAACATAGGCTAGGCAGTCTGTCACAGTTGCGCTGACCTGCCAATTCTGAACCAACAGGAGTGGAGATTCTTCATACCCACCTACCCTGGACCCACTAGTAACCATGCAAAGTATTAGTTTGCTAGTAAGCTGTAGATTGGGGAAAGGTGGGTTGGAACAACAGAGAGAAACAGAGACAATTTCTATCATCACCTTGTCTGATCTTCCTGACAGTATAAGCCTGTGCTGTATATATCTACAGCAAATGATAATATATTGAGATTTTAACCAATAAAATTAAATTTCACTGACTCTTCAATGTCAAATGATATACCTCATAGTAGCCTCTGCATTACCCACTCTCTCGGAATTTCTAACAACTTTATGATTTACAAGAGATTAAACAAAGGATTAGTCTTTAGGAAAAAAATACGATTTGAATGTCTGTTCTATTCTCTATAACCTAGTCTGTTCAAGTTGGAATGTTCCCATTGGAGCAGGATCAAGGCTGATTTGCGCATGGCTAAGTCTAAACTGAGGTCGCATGATGTGTAGAATAATGATGGATTGGGATGAATCTCAAGTAATTACCAGTGGCTGAGATTAATTCAAACTTTCCATCCATCACCTTTTGCATACTTTACTAAGAATAGTTGTGGTCCTGAGTTCAGAGAATCCAAAAGACAACCCCACCATGAAGTTCACAACACAAAACAAGATGACTCCAATGTAGGGTTCATAGCATTTTATCTGATGACTCTGATACAGAGTTCATAGCACAAATCAGAAGACTCTAGTAGAGATTTTATATAGTCAAGTAAGCCTCTTTATGTACAAGATGCCTAATCCATGTGATGTGAAGACGTGAAGAAAGATATTCTTGACAACAATAGTTCTGCCAGGTGCCACACAAAGAAAATGCCTAGCAACAAATGCAATACAACAAGAGTAACTTATACCCAAAGGATCAATAGGGTTGCTGCAAGTCTTGAGCGAGTCCCACCACATCTAGGGAACTGTGGTTCTCCTGAGTTCTGTTGTGCATAGGAATTACAATACTTGAAGCCTCTGACCAGCCATTGCCTATGCTCTGCAGACACATAAAGTCTCCTCTAAAATGAAGAGTTTGCTTTGCAATGGCATTCAGGGGATTATGTCTTCTTTCTCACCCCAACATCCCCATGTGAGCACCGACAATGGATTTTGAAATGCTGTCCATAGAGATAAATATTTACTAATGGCGCGTAATATTTCCGGGTAATGAAGAATTCAACACGTTTTTTATATTTTAACTGAAGTTGAGTTGTTTGATGAACCTCTCTCTTAAGTCAGGCTGCTTTTAACAATTTAAGGGGCAGAGCTACAAGAAAGTGCCGCAGCACGGCACCTCAAGCCCTTTGGCTGTGACACGCTGCAGCTCTTTCAGAGCACAGGAAAGCTACATATTTACAATGATATGTCACATTCCTGTGCTCTCCCCTGCGCTGGCGCACAAACAGGTGGCATGCTCTGGTGGAGGCACCATTGCACCATGATGCAACGATGCCTGCGTCATGGGGAGATTGTTTTTGTGCAGGAAGAGTCACCTGCATGAAAACAATCACTACAGGCCTTTTCCTCTTTCAATGCGTGCTGTAGAATGAAAACATTTCTCCTCGCTACCCCTCAATACGCCACCCCTAGGGTGACGTAGCATACTGACGCATTTCCAGGTTTACGATTCTTCGTAAATCCGGAAATGTGCCTGGTTTCATGGATGTTGCGTGGGAACACCCACAGCAAACACCCATAGAACGCCCCTTTCACGCAAAGTGCTGTTTGTAAAGGGGCCATATTTACAAGGACAGGAAAAGCCACGCTGGTTGGCTTTTCCTGTCCTTGTAAATATGGGGCAGAGAAATGCACTGCCAGTGCGTCACAAAAAGTGATGTACTGGCTGCGCAAGGGGCTTGTAAATCTGCCCCTGAATGTGTAGGTTTTGTTATATAACATACAAGATATGAGGCGGTATTAAGTAGCTGTGCCTAATGTCATTGGGGAGTGAAAGTATAACCAGATATATTGACTAGTTAAATAATTTTTGTAATTACCTTATAATGTTGAAATTATTTTGATGTTTTAATGATTGTCATGCCAATTCAACATAATATCAAATAAACAAATAAATCAAACTTCACTTGAGAGGAGCTGGATATCCTGGTTGAGGGGGCTCTGATCATACACAGCCAGCTATGTGGCCAAGCAGAAACTCAGGTAGGTCAAAAATGCTTCTTTGCAATATATTTTAGATATTATTTATTATCTGTATTGTTCATTTTATTTTTGGGATTTAATTTTCTGGCCTGCAGTATTACAAGTAAAATATACCTTATGGGCCAGATTTTTAGTGTTTGATTTAGAGTTTGGCAGACATGTACTCTGTCACAACCGTGATGAATATCTTGCTCACCAGATTACAAGTGTCAAAGGATATAAGGCATTAGTAATACGTCAGAAGGGATATCTGCCATCTTTGTAATGGAGTAACCCATCTTCTAAACTGTAAATTCGACCCTTAGCTTGGCACATAGGGTACTCCACCATAAATGTGGTGGAGTACCCTGGATGCCTAAAAGAAGGTCCACGTCCACAATCTTTAGAGGTTGCAGAACTGCCATCTTTCCAGCAACATCCCCTGTTTACACTTTTTCTGTGTGCTGTATTGTCAGTGCATTATAGCCACATTTGTGACCCCTAGCATCATCACAAAACTTTCAGTGATGTCCTTTTAAAAGAAGTCCTGACTCATGGGTCAATAATCCATCTGATTGATGTTTGTAAATTTAAATTAACATGTGTTCTCATTATTGTATTGTTTAGCGATGTGATGCTTCTGATTACGTTTTTATTTGGATTTCTTTAATTGTTTGTATCTCTTTCTGTGTAGAATAGTTCCCATAACAAAAGATAATATCTGTTGGGCCATTGGTGGGCCACAGTGTGTGCAGTTGATGGTCCATAAATGGCACTGCATACACTGCTTCAAGTGCTGTAAGGACCTTCAGCGTTGGACCTGCCTCATCACATTAAAACAGTCAGGAAGAGTTTCCTAGCAAAAATAGTGAGTGTGGCAGACGTTAACCCCCCAAGATGCACCACATTCTTGGGGTGGTGTACCTCAACTTAATGGGGAGCAGAAGGCCATAGATCAGCAATCAGGAGAGCATGGCAAGTTTATTCTAACTTTGTGATCTGCATTTTTCACATTTGCGAGTAATTTCATGGATGTGGGTGCATGAATACATGAGCCATATCAAATGAATGTTGCATTAGAATTTTTAATTTTGTCATGCATACAGTCGCTGCTTGTCCACTGTGTGTTCTAATTATTGTCAGCATGTCCACAAAGAGGCGTGAGTACAAAGTCCAATCTTTCACATCTGATATTTCCCAAAGTCAATCAGATTGTACGTCATACAACAATGGCACTTATGGTTTTATGTAGAGTTTAGTAAATTGCATACTCCACCACAAACATGGGAGATTTGCAGTACACCATATTTAAAGTTTCTTGTAATACGATAGGCAGGATATCTGTCACATTTGTGATGAAATATCCCATCTGCCAAACTTTACAGAATGTCCATAATAGCTTGTTTAGAAATTCTATACACCTAGTGTACCTATTGACAAACAACTTATAATACAATAGGCATATAATTTGATGGATGGGCTACTCCATTACAAACATGAAAGATGTCCTGTTTGTTATTTTGCAAGTGCCATATGATATAATGAACTTCTATTACAGTAGAATGGACATCCACCACTTTAAACTCTACATTAGGCCCAGTATTGTTGTCTCCATACAAATTCAATTTAAATAGTCAATGTTAGCTTGACTTACAACCTGTGAACTGGCATTTTTGATGAAGTTATATTATCTTCCCTTTCTTCATATTATTAACATTGGTAAGAATGAATCGTTGTTGTTTGTACATTTTGATGTTTCTCTCTGTACTATTTAACTGTCCATTATTCTTTCCGCTTCCCCTGGAGCAAGTGATGAAGACACTGGCTAGCTGTCAGGGGTGGCTGAACAGCCTGTCAGTAGATCTGAGCATGTGGCTGCCACCACTACTACCACCATCAACACACTGATTGCTGACCCTCCCCAACAATGAGCCGGCATCAAGTCTGAAGCCTAGGACTGGTGTTTCTATTGCCCAGGGCACCTCTTCCAGTTCCCCTGTCCCACCAGCACTAGTGTCAGAGGAGGCACTACTGATGTCATTGTTGAATTTCATACAAGGTGTCAGTAAGCAACTGAGCAGAGTGACTGACATCCTGGAGGACATCCACTCTGCCTTGCAGAAACACAGAGAAGTCCCTACAGTGGCATTCGCTCCTCTGGGAACAGTGATCCCAGAAAAAAAGCCCAATACCTCCACCTGCCGCAATTCCTGAACCTGACTCAATAACTCTATATATCCCAATTCCTTGACCAGACCAAATACATCCTCCTAGCCCCGTTTCTCCACTGGCCCAAACGCCCTCCTCAAAACACTCAGGCCCGGTTGAATCTGTCCCTCCACTCAAATAAAAAACAAATCCACCCTTCCCCCAAGAGTAGGTATCTAGTGTACCATCTGATCCACGAGGGTGGAAAGTCCAGCTGAGAAGGAAGCTTGTGTTGAAAGGCGATTATGGAAGCTTGAGACTTCTTGAAAAACTTTAAAATCTTTGAAGTGCGATAAACTATTCTATTCTCCTCCTCTGCTTTTACCTTTGATGTAAGTGGACATTTGGGTTGTGTTTGACCTTTTTTGTTAGATTTATCAGAGTGTGATGATTTTTGGTGCTTAAAAAAATATATAAATCTTTATCTTACAATCTTTTTATCCTTTTATGGAATTGGATGTTGAGGAATATGTTATAATTGGGGGTTTTCACACTCGGACGGGTGAGGCAAGATGGCGGCTGATCCGTTAGCCGAGTGAGTTGGGCTGTACTACTCGCGGTGATTCCCCTTTTGACCATGCACCGAGAAGCATCAGGATAATGTAACCTAAAGAGGATGTGTGAATAACGTCAGTACGCTTAGTTGTGGCCCACTTCGGCAATGAAAATACTTACAGTGACGCTTACACCTACCTGGCTTCGTGGTGGGCTCTGGCGTCCTTTCCTGCTATACCGTGACTGTTTCCTTGCCGGATTCACATACTGCAGTATCTCTCGGAGCGGCGCAGCAATGCCTCCGAAAGCAGCGTCTAAAGTCCCGGCCAAGAACCCGAAGCCCCGCGGAGCAACCAGGCCGGCAGGGATTGCCGATTCCATCTCGGGCGGACGAGCACCGGCGGTGGCCGCAGGATTGAATGCTATCTCTGACCCCGGTCCTTCTCCCCGTGTGGGGACCTCGGCTTCCAGGGGCTCTCCGCCTGTCATCTCACCATCCGGTGGTGGGAACATGGCACCGTTGTTTACTAAAAGAGCAACGAAGGTGGTGACACAACCCCCGGACAGAGCTGTTGATAACGGGGTTCAGCAGAGTGTAGATACCATCCTCCCCCCCACGGAAGCGGTGAGTCAGCTGGCTACTGCAGATGTCATTCACGGTAATTGTCTTAGAAAAGTATTAGATGCCGGGGATGAGACTGTAAATGTGGTGGATGGCCTATCAATCAATCAATCAATCAATCAATCAGTGACACTTGTAAAGCGCGCTACATACCCGTAGGGTCTCAAGGCGCTGGGGGGGGGGGGGGTGCCGCTACTGCTCGAACAGCCAGGTCTTCAGCTTCTTCCTGAAGGAGAGGTGGTCTTGGGTCAGGCGCAGGTCGGACGGGAGGGAGTTCCAGGTCTTGGCGGCCAGGTAGGAGAAGGACCTTCCTCCTGTAGTTGCTCTGCGGATGCGGGGGACGGCGGCGAGGGCGTGGTTGGCTGATCGGAGGTGGCGTTTGGGAGCGTAGAAGTTGACTCGGTTGTTGAGGTAGCTCGGGCCTTGGTCGTGTAGGGCTTTGTGTGCGTGGGTGAGGAGGCGGAAGGTGATTCTCTTGTTGATGGGGAGCCAGTGAAGGTCTCTCAGATGTCCGGAGATGTGGCTGGATCGTGGGATGTCGAGGATGAGTCTGGCTGAGGCGTTTTGGATCCGCTGGAGTCTCTTCTGGAGCTTGGCGGTGGTCCCGGCGTAGAGGGCGTTGCCGTAGTCCAGTCGGCTGGTGACGAGGGCCTGGGTGACGGTCTTCCTGGTCTCTGTGGGGATCCACCAGAAGATCTTCCGTAGCATGCGTAGGATGTTGAAGCACGCCGAGGAGACGCTGTTGACTTGCCTGGTCATGGAGAGGGAGGAGTCCAGGATGAAGCCCAGGTTACGTGCATGGTCTGTCGGTTTGGGTGCGGTGCCCAGGGCGGGAGGCCACCAGGAGTCGTCCCAGGCGGAGGGAGAGGAGCCCAGGATGAGGACCTCCGTCTTGTCCGAGTTCAGTTTCAGGCGGCTGGTCGTCATCCATTCGGCTACCTCTTTCATCCCTTCGTGTAGGTTGGCTCTGGCGGCGGCGGGGTTGTTGGTCAGGGAGAGGATCAGCTGGGTGTCGTCGGCGTAGGAGATGATGCTGAGGTGGTGTTTGCGTACGATGGCCGCGAGGGGGCTCATGTAGACGTTGAAGAGGGTGGGGCTCAGGGATGATCCTTGGGGGACGCCGCAGATGACTTCGGAGGCCTCTGACTTGTAAGGTGGTAGGCGGACTCGCTGTGTTCTTCCGTCGAGGAAGGAGATGATCCATTCCAGCGCCTTGTCCTGGATTCCGATGTTGCTGAGGCGCCGTATTAGGGTGCGGTGGCAGACCGTGTCGAATGCCGCGGAGAGGTCTAGGAGGATGAGGGCCGCTGTTTCTCCATTGTCCATCAGGGCTCGGATGTCATCGGTGGCGGCGATGAGGGCGGTCTCGGTGCTGTGTTTGGCTCGGAAGCCGGACTGTGAGGGGTCGAGGGATCCGTTCGTCTCGAGGAAGGCGGCCATCTGCTTGTTGACGGTCTTCTCGATGACTTTGGCTGGAAACGGGAGAAGCGAGATGGGGCGGTAGTTCTTGAGGTCGGTGGGGTCCGCTGTTGGTTTCTTGAGTAGAGCGCTGAGTTCGGCGTGTTTCCAGCTCTCGGGGAAGATGGCGGTGTCGAAGGATGTGTTGATGATGTCTCGCAGGTGGGGTGCGATGACAGCGTCGGCCTTGTTGAAGATGTGGTGGGGGCAGGGGTCGGTTGGTGATCCGGAGTGGATGGAGTTCATCGTGCGGATGGTGTCTTCTGTGCTGATCGGGGTCCAGGCGTGGAGGGTGGTGGTGGGGGGGGCTGGCTGGTCGGTCGTGGTGTGCGTTGGTTGGTTGTTGAAACTGCTGTGTATGTCCGCGATCTTGTTGTGGAAGTATGAAGCCAGGGAGTTGCAGAGGTCTTGCGAAGGGGTGATGTCGTTGTTTCCCGCGTTGGGGTTGGAAAGCTCTTTCACGATGTTGAAGAGTTCCTTGCTGTTGTGTGCGTTGTTGTCCAACCGGTCCTTGAATGCTGTTCTCTTGGCGGCGCGGATCAGCTGGTGGTGTTTCCGGGTGGCAAGTTTGTAGGAGGTCCTGTTGTCCGGTGTCGGATCCCTTTTCCAGACTTTCTCGAAGGCTCGGCAGTTCTTCTTGGAGCTCTTGAGTTCGTCGGTGAACCATGGGGCCTTCTTGCTGCCGGGTCTGCTAGGCGGGGTTGCATTCTGGATCCTGTAGTCCTTCCTTCCAAACTCAGTGAAGTTTCACAATTACCGACTGTTGAAGATGGGTTAAGCATGGCCCAGACTGCTCATAATGCAGATAATGATTTATTTGAGAACTTTTTTTCACTATCAGATGGATCCATCACTTCAGATGAAGAAGGGATTAATAGAGACTGGGCTGAGTTTGCGATGGGAGATGAAGATGCGGTTCAATCCATGCATAAGACTCCCGGAACTGTCCGCAGAAACAATAAAAGCAAGGTTGGGGGGAATACCGGCGATATTCCTTCAGAGAACAATCCAGATACTTTGGGGGAGGAACTGGGGGAGAATCTCGCATGGGATTACTCTTTCTCTGCAGTGAATCCTGCCTCCAACAGTCAAGGAGAAGATCCTGTAAGTTCAATTTTATTGAAACCATCGGATTCCTCTAAACAGATAACATTAGAAATGATTTATGAAACAATGATCTCACACAGAGCGGAGACTCGGCTTGAGAATGCCAGAACCCAAAATGCCTGCCGCAAACTGCAAAATGCCATTAGACGCATTAATAAGTCTACTGCGGAGATAGGTATTAGAGTCAATGAGACCGAGAATCGCATCTCTGCTCTGGAAGATGCATTATCCACACAGACAGATATGGTGACTGCTCTCAAAAAACAAAAGGATGATGTCACTTGGAAATTATCCGAGCTTGAAAATCATATGCGACGGAACAATCTACGTGTGCTGGGTGTTCCCGAGGGGGTGGAGCATGATGATGCGAGACAATTTATAATTCAATTGTTCACTGAGGCCTTCCCGGAGCTCTCCCATTGGGACTGGGGGACTCAGATTCAGAGAGCTCATCGATTTCCTTTTCGTCAAAAACAGCAAACTAACCAGGCAGGCCCAGATTCCAAATACCCCAGTGCCATTTTGATTTCTGTCAATAACTTCCTAGCAAGAGATGCTGTTTTTGACCTTGCCCGCCCCAATCGTAAACGCCAGGCTAAGGGGGTCCATTTTTTTGTTATACCTGATTTCTCCCATGAAACAGTCTCCCGTCTATGGCGCTTCCGCCAACCAATTCCTATGTTTCATGCAAAGGGGGCACAGGCGTTTTTAATGAACCCTGCTAAATTAAGGGTGGTGGCAGGGCCGAAATCAATTTTTTCTTTCTGAAATAGCCGCAGAGGAATTTTTGCAACAACTAGCTCCTCTGGGCTGAAGATAGTATAGTGATTAAGATGCAGATTGTTATTTACATCACGTAGTTATGTAGTTACTTCTGCCTTCACTTTAGTGTTTGGGGGCACCGCGGGTGAGTCCATCCAACTCTCCATCATCAGGACTACGGTCCTAATGCCTCATTATTGGGTGGGTAGGCTGGGAGGGGGGAGGCTTGAGATTGGGGTGGGGGGCTTAGTGGATGGGGGGATGACTGGGATGAGGGTGAAGGGAGAAATGGGGGAAAAAATATGTTCCGCAACCATCCTTCTTATTTTTATGTTTTGTCACTTGAGTTATTTTTGATCAGCTTTATTAAAGGGCTCTTAGGTTTTCAACCTGATGGCTAGTTTGAATCTAACAATCGCCACGTATAACGTGTGTGATCTTAACCGATATGAAAAATGTAGGAAGATGCAAAGTGAGCTGAAACTTATTAACCCTGACATTATATGTATCCAGGAAACACATATTTCGTGGTCGGTACGACAGAAGTTGGATGATTTGGGGTATGCTTTGTTAGTGGCCTCTAAACAATCTGACACAACACGGGGAGTGGCTATTCTGGCTCGCCCTTCTATAATTAAAACTGAGCGTATTTCAGCAGACATACAGGGTAGATGGGCTATTCTCGAGTGCTTAATTGGCAACAAGCGGTTTACCCTTTGTACAATATACGGTCCTAATGTCGACGATCCAAAAATCTTCAATTTTCTAAATGGTGAGCTCGCTCTATGGCCTTCTCCAGTTCTGTGCTGTGGGGATCTTAACATCCATTTAGACTGCGATTGGGCAGGTCCTCTTTCTTCTCCATATAGGGGTCGTAAACCTAAGGTCTTTCAGGCATTAAAGAATCTGATGGATGACCATGGCCTGGTAGATGGATGGAATTTTTTACACCCTCAGACACCCGGCTATACTTTCTTCTCCTCTCCACACACCAAGTTTTTCCGATTGGATTATTTTCTTATTCCCGCTGCTTGGGCCTCTCACTGTCAAATTCGCATTTACCCTAGATTGTTATCCGACCACGCCCCTGTAACCATTTCCTTTTCTAATGTTGTTACCACACGACTTGATAAAATCTTCACCTTTGATAGGAAGCTCCTGCTTGACACTTCTTTCGTGTCGCATATGAAAAAGTGGATCCCAGATTTCTTTCAGCTTAACCGCGGATCTGCAGAACCTGCTGTTGTCTGGGATTCCTTCAAGGCTTGCTTCAGAGGTGAGGTCCTTAGTTTTGCGCTCCATCTGCAAAAATCTCGGAAACAAAATTTGATGCAGTTATATACTAATCTACGGGATGCGGAATTGGAGCTTATAACTAATCTACAGGCTGCCATAGATCCCAAAGATAGCCTTGATGAATTAGCTCGTCGTAAGGCGGAGATTAATCTTATTTGGGCCCAAGAGATTGCGCTTAAATATCAGCTTTACCGAAAACAAATGTATGAATACGGTGAAACAGTCGGGAGATGTTTAGCTCAGAGGGTTCGGGCGAAAAAGCAAATATCTAACATCAAAGCTATCTCTAATGACCAACAGGTATTAGTTCAAGATCCCGCGACTATCATGAAAGTTTTTCATCAATTCTACTCTGTACTCTATAGTCAGCCGAGTGATGATGATATCCCACCTGACCTTGGGCTCCCCACTCTAGAATGGGACAGACTTGATCCCGCTGCTGCTGAAAGATTGTTTCTTCCATTCTCTGATGAGGAAATTAAATGTGCAGTGTTTAATCTACCCTCTGGTAAGGCTGCGGGCCCCGATTCTCTTCCATCAGAGATTTATAAGACTTTTTTTAAGGAACTTCGATCTGACTTGCTGAATACTTTTCAGGCAGCCAGGTTGGGTACTCCTCCCGAATCATGGGCTGCTGCTCATATTGCCATATTCCCGAAGAAGGGGAAACCCCCCGATCAACCCGGGTCATACCGCCCGATATCGCTCCTTAACTGTGATGGTAAACTCTATGCGAAACTATTAGCAAATCGCATGGCTCCTTACGTTGCGCGACTGGTCTCATTACAACAACATGGTTTTGTGCCGGGGCGTGGGACGGTAGATCATGTCAATAGGGTCATCGCTCTTCTCGACGCCGCGCAGGCTGAGTCCAGATCTCTGGGTCTTGCCCTGCTCGACGCTGAGAAGGCCTTTGACCGCGTATCTTGGAAGTTTTTGTGGGAGGTCATGACTCGCTTGGGATTTAGCTCTAACTTTCTTCTGGCACTCCAGATATTTTATCAGTCCCCCAACTGCTAGGATTTGCGCTATGGGCCTTAAATCTGAGGAGGTTCAGATTAGAAGAGGGACGCGGCAAGGCTGTCCTTGTTCTCCAATTCTTTTTGCTTTTTATATCAATCCTTTTGTTAAAATGCTCGAGCTTAGCCTACAGATTCCCCCTTTCATTGCTTATGACGTGAAGTATAAGGTTCTCGCATATGCCGATGACATTGCTGTTGTTACATCTGATTTGAACTCGGCTTTACCCTCCATTGAATTGTTAGCAGAATCTTTTGGGAAATATTCTGGTTATAAACTTAACAAATCCAAAACACAATGTCTGTGTACAGATCAAACTCTTGCACTTGACAACAGGATTATGGAGGAAGTGGTCTATTTGGGTATTAAGATCAGGCCTAATTTGGAGGAACTCGTCAATACCAATTGGACTGAGATATTGGATAAAACGAAACATGCATTGGAATCTTGGCAGAGTTTATATCTCACTTTGGTTGGCAGAGTTAATTTACTCAAAATGATTATATTACCCAGAGTACTTTATTTTTTTCGTGCTGTCCCTTTATTAGTCCCCAGGCCCCAAATTCGCCAATTACAGTCAATTTGTGAAAAATGTTTATGGGCCCCCGGAAAAATCCGCAGAGTTTCACGCTTTATGACACTCCCTCTTGTTCGTGGGGGCTGGGGAGTACCGGATTTCGCCCTCTACCAGATGTCATGCTTACTTTTAAGAATGCGTACCCTCCTGACCAGAGAGGCAATACCTAATATGGCAGAAAATCCATCGATTTACCATATTACTTTGGGTCCATCTGCAAAAAGCTGTCTGATTTCTAACTTTGACAGTAGCTATTACAAACACACACGGTTCAAAACTATTATGTCTGCCTTTAACACATGGAAAAGTGTCAGGAAAATGTGTAATATACCTAAATTTACAATATACACCCCATTCAGGGCTCCACACTTATTGCCGACAATTTTTGGTGATGTAGTTGCACGATATTGGCATTAAAGGTATCACATGTCTTGGCGACTTCGTATCTGTTGATGGTTCCCTTTTTTCTTTTGATACACTTAGAATGCAATTTGATTTAGATAACAATCATTTCTTTAAATATTTACAGATTCGGGATTTCTTATATAAACATACCATGCCACTGTCTTCAAATGACGTTATTGATGCTATTAGATTACAACCTCCCATTGGAACTATCTACAAACACTTATTAGCTTATCGTATAGATGATATTGATAAAACTAATTAGAAATGGTCAGGCAAGTTAACATCTGCCTCTATCAACATTCAAGAATCTATTAAAATGGCCCATATGATTTTCTTTTCTGCATCATTAAAAACACAATTATATAAGACTATTTTTAATTTATATCACACTCCGGCTGTGATGATGAAATGGGGTAACTCACCTCTATATTCTAACTCTGGTGAATGTTTTCGTTGTAAAGCAAGAGAAGCCGATTTATTGCACGTCTTTTACACATGTTCATCTTTAACACCTTTTTTTAATCAAATCTCAAACTTTCTCGGCTATGTTCTTAGGAAACCTGTAGTATTTTCACCAAAGTTAATCCTACTGGGTATTGGGGATGATGTTATTGAGGGGCACCCTCTATTTGAGTTTCGTTTTTTCCTTTTCATTATCGCTGCCACAATCCGTTTATCCATAGCAACAGCCTGGCTGCAACCGCAAGCCCCGAGTTTTGATATATGGCGATCTAAGCTTTTTACTTTGTATAATACTGAAACTAGTATATATTTGTTAAAAAAATCTCGCAAAAGAAACTTAGGTCTTACAATCTGGCGCCCTGTAAAAGATTATTTTGATGTTTAATTTATATAAGTTGATATCACAGAAATTAGATATATGTGATTTGCACTGTTTTATGTCAGTGATACATTGTAAATGTTGGTCTGTGGAACATTAAAAAAATATAATAAAAAAACAAAAAAAAGGAATATGTTATAATTTACGTCATGTAATTGGGGATTTCTATATGTTCCCTAGGTTAACCATTAGGTTCTAATACCAGGATGGGTGATTTCCAGGGGTTTGCATTGTGGGAGATGTAGTTCATGTCCTTTATCATGTTTATTAATGGTAGTGGGAGTGGTGGTGTCATGAAACAGTGAGTGTGGTATGCAGAATGGGGTAGTTTATGGCTTTATTTTACATTGTTACTTGGGTGACGAATTGTGAATATACCTTCAGGTGCTGAGTTTCATATAGTGATGTTATATATTGAGTGTGCATACATGTTGGATACCTGTATTAGTGGAACCTCTGATATGTAGGTTGTGTAGCCTGCCCTTGCTTAAGGAGTAACATTAAAACATATAATATTACAGTAAGTGGGTTGTGGTAAATTGGGTACATCGTTGTTTCTTATGACTGGGGTGTGAGTTAAGTGTGCTGTCAGAGATCAAAAGGAATCTCAATCTAGGTGTGTTTTTCTTTAAAAACACTTCAGTTTAGAATCATTAAATATCTACATACACTTATAAATAATATAAAAGCATGTTATAGTATGTTTGAAATATCTGTTTGGCTGCACATGTACTTTGTAAAACGTGCAGTACTTTCACTGATTTGTTGTGGTTGGTGGTAGTAACACTGTGTTACATAAGTGAGGCTTTTGGGTAGACATAGAGACATTGGAAATTTGTTTTGCTGTACAGAAACTTATGTTTAGTGACATTGATATTTAACATAGGGGCATATTTACAAGACACAGTGCCAAAAGTCAGGTTGCTGTGCCATGCTGCACCAGAAAGATAGTGCAGGGACGAGTCGTATTTAGAGCAATACGACGCATTCCCTGTCCTTTCCTCTGTGCTGGTGCACAATTGGCTGCCCAGCACCAACACATGCTCTCTTGCACCATTAAACAAGGGTGTCTGCATTGTGGGAAAGATTGTTTTTTTGCAGGAAGGGACACTGTCCTTCACAAAAACAATAATTGGACGCTTTTTCCTCCTACTACGTGTGCTGCAAAATGCATCACATATGAAAAGAGGAAAATATAAGGAGAAATTAAGATATTTCCCGTTACACCACCCCTGGGAAGGTGTAGATTGTTGACACATTCCCAGGCTTGCAAATCCTTGTAAAGCTGGGAATGCATCAAACCCCATGGGTGTTGCGTGGGAACATCCACCGCAATGCCCATGGAATGCCTCTTGCGCTGCGTTTCCTCTCTCATTATCTACAAGTCCATGTAAAGCCACACAAAGTGGCTTTGTATGACCTTGAAGGTATGGGCTTGCTGCCTGTACCAGTATAGTGCCATAAAAAGTGACTCACCGAAACGCAAGCTGCTTGTAAATATGCCCCATGGTGCTTTAAAAATGTTTTGTAAGTGTTGTACTTTCTATTTTGTTGTGCATTGTGCTCCACATAGAGCCCTAGGAATTGTAATAGCAAATACATAGGGCCTCATTATGATGTTGGTGAGACCGCCACCGAAAGGCTGTTGGTGGCGGTCTCACCAGCATCGGGACCACCTTCACCGGCCGTCACATTAGGATGGGCAAAAACACTGACCGCCACGCATCTGATGAGCTCTTTGAGCCATCTGGTGCGACAGAGGGGCTCTTAGTCTCTACAATGATGGCGATGATTACCAGGCACCGCAGTAGGAATTATAATGTCCCTTTCCACCTGTCTGTTCATGGCGGTTAACCTGCCATGAACAGGCAGGCAGAAAGGGAATTTGGGGGCCTGTAGCGGGCCCCCACTTAACCCCTGACCCCAAGGCATGGGACCTGGGTGGCACCTATTGTGCCCCCTACATATCCCTGCACCATGTGGCAGGCACCGCTTGGTGCCTGCCACGTAGTGCAGGGAAAAGTGAATTGTCCATTTTTTGCATTGTGTCAGGTGCTGCAGTCAGAAGCACCCACCACAATGCAAAACGTACGCAATGCGACCACCTTGGTGTCGGTCACATTGTAATTCCTACTGTGGGACTGACGCCTTATAGGCGGGCGGTCTCAAATAGGAAACAATGGCATCATAATGACCCCCAGAGTGCTTGAATGGAGGCTGTGGACAGGGTATGCCTATTTATCCTCACTGTCCTCCAGCTCAACAGAAAATATATTTAAATACAGTGGATGTAGTACTGACTTTCTGCCAGACTGTCTTCCATTTCACAGTGCATTGTGATTGGTAGAGTGAGTCAAACGCAGCAGAGGTAGGGAACTTGTTAAACTGCCACTCGGTAAATAGGGTTGGCAGACCGCCATGGGTGAAGACAGGAGACCAAAAACTCTTTGACGGCCGTCCACCTCAGCCAAACTTTAATTCTGGGCTTGAGTTTCTGTCATTTCTAACATTTTGTGCTAAATCCTCTGCACTCAGCACTTATATTATTTGATTCCCTTCTACCTGGAGGCTGTAGAGGGGAAAGTTATTTGACATTTATTTTCATTTTGTACTACAAAACAATGTTTGCTTTTTTATTTTTAGGTTAGAAAATATCCCCACAGTAGCATAAGTACTAAAATATATTCCACTAAGCAAGGAGAGGATGTAGTGCCACAGGCTGTTACTAGATGTCCCTGTGGAGTTGTAAAGGGACCTCTATTAGCTACATAAGATACTGCACCATATTGCAATTATAAAGAGAAAGATTGCAGCTCAGCATACGTTTCCATTCATTTTTTTTGAAGTGAGATTTGTGTTAGTTTGCAATCTAAAAATGCACCATTGTTGTTTATTTAAATGGTGCCTTTTTAAAATGCAAACTAACAAAAATCTCACTTCCAATAAAAAACAAAAGGAAACGTATGCTCAGCTGCAATTTTTCTATTTATAATTGCATGAAGGACGCAGTACCTTTGTGGCTAATAGAGGTCCTTTTACAACTCCACAGAGACACCTAGTAACAGCCTGTGGAATTGCACAGTTTTCTAGCTTACTGGAATTTTTTTTATTACTTATGCTACTCCTGAGATATTTTATAGCTAAACGTTTCACTAATGCGAGATCTATTGCATTGCAAATGCTTGTTTTTTAAGTGTGCTCAGAATAAAAAACATCCTACACCCTCTCCTCTTACAAGGGTACTCAGCAGGATTGTCATATAAATTCTCTCACTTTGGAGTCGGAGGAAGAAGAGTAAACACCAAGCTCCCTCGGAAGATAGCTTGAAATATGATCTCTGTCTTGGAATGCACATCATATGTGACAAGATCAGAACAATATTTAAAGGCCTGTTTACAGAACGCATATTTGTGAAAGAATACAGTAAACAAAGTTCGAGCAACAAGAGGGATGCATGCAAGCTAGACAGCATAAAACGAATAAAACCAGCAAATAGAAAGTCAGAAAATGTGAGTTACAAACCACAAAGCCAATGGTCGTCAAAGGATGGAATGCATCCCTATGTCTGTTTTCTGAATGTCCCAGGATGTCTTTAGCAAATAAGACATTTGCGCTGGTAGGCTTCGACCTAAAAACAGATAGAACCTCAGATGCACTGCCTTAAAATCACCAGCTTAACAATTCAACCTATCTTGAATTATCCTCAGTCAAAATATTCCTTTTTAGGTCTTGCCTGGCGAATGCAGCATGAAAGCGCTGTCGCCAGCGAGATCTATTGTTGCTGACTTGCCTCGGAAGTGGGACAGGAGATGGGCACGCGCAGGGCGATTGGCGATTGGAGCCTGTGAACGCGCACATACAGCCATGCAGTGTGCACATCTCCTGTCCCCCTTCCATCCATGCCAGCCAGCTGCATGCAGTAATTGCGCCAACAAACACACACGCACGAGCTGCCCCCAGCCAGTGCACGCGTACTGGATCACTCAACAACAAACACACGCACCAACCCCCATGCTACAACTGAGCCCCACTCGCTGGGCTCTTTTGTGGCTGCTACAGGCTCCATCTCAGGACTCCCCTGGTCTCATCTCCTCCGCCTCGCATGACCTGGCACACGTGGGGCTTCCCTCACTCATGGGAGCCCCGCACTTGCATCGGCGGCATTGGCGGCCTCAGCTGCCACGTCTGACCCAGGGCTTCTCCTTACTTCTGCCGCCACCGCGTGGCTCTCCCTCAGGCATGGGAGCCTGCGTCACCACTTCTCCTCTCGGCCAGCCACTCCGTGGGCGCGGGCTTCCCGTGGAAGGTGGAAGTCTCGCCCCACGACAGGCATGACGCTGCCTGACTTCCGGTTTTCGCGCTGAATCGGGCCGGCGGCGGTGATACCTTCACTCCGGGCATAATGAGGGGTAGGCTTCACGAAAAATATAAAGCGCTTGTCTTATCAGAGCCCTTCCCTCATGTGAACTCATCTCTTTTCTGGGACGTATGCCAGCTCCGGCTCTCCGAGTACCTGGATCTGTCCTCTGACTTTGCTGGGGGAGCCGGGGGTCAGCTCGGGCACGTTAAGGCAGTTCACCCTGAACCTCCCAGTGCGTTTTTCTCATATTGGGCAGAATATGATTTCAGCTCCCTGAAGTGGCGGACTCGGCTAAGCGCACTCCTTTGTTAGCAAGCTACAGGCTCAGTGATGGACTCCGGGAGCAGATTTCCCTCCTTTCCAACATGCACAAATGCCCACTATCAAAAAACCCTGCGCAATGCTGGTCGTTACCTGTACCGTCATGCCCTGCATTTTGTCTGTTCGGCGCCTGTGCCATCTCTACCACTGTGCCCTGGTGCACGGGCTCCCACGCGATAATTACATGCGGCCCGATATGCCGTGTACCCTGCGCCATTCCCTTGCAATGCACTGTGCCTGCTCTGTGCCCCATTTTTGCCTGCTCTGTGCGCTGCTCTATGCGCTCCACTCGCTGCCCTCCCCCAAACACTAGCACTTGCTCTGCTGGTGCCTCGTGCGCCTTTAGTGCCCCGAACTGCCCGTGCCTCCAGCACCCTATATGCGCCTTGGGGCTGCAGCAGGCACGACTGGCCAGGGCTCTAGGGGGCACAGGCAGATGGTGACTTTTCACTGCTGATTGCAGGTGATGTGGTTACTGAGGTGCGTGGGGGGGTTCACTGTGTCATGCAGAGCTCTACTCAACACTTCTTACACAGATGTAGGGGGTTGTAAGCTCAGCGCTATACAGATGCTTAAAGCGGGCGTGCATGTGTTGCACGATTGTACAGGCACCAGAGTTCGTTAACTGCTTGAAGATACACTAGTGCCGGTGCATAATGTGGTCCTGTAGGTGCTGAGCGTCCTCCACCTGTACATCTTCAAATTATGTTTCTACTTGCAAGACATATGTGCTTTACACACCGTGCTCATCTGCCATTTTACTCTCTCCCCATAGTGAGTTTTATGTGACTCGTGTTCTGTATCAGCTATCCACGCATACGCTGACAAACATCTTATGAGCGGGTTATTTCTATAGCGTCTGAACTTCCACGGCCACTTCAAGGCGCTGAAATGGAAGGCGCCTTGTGGATGAGGTGATTGTAGACATGTACCCCCGGGTGTGTGTTTACCGACGAGAACGCTGTTTATTGGTGATCTGGATGGGTGTTTGTAGACTGCGTGCGAAGTACAGAGGACACACGTGGTTTTCAAAGTGGAAGAGATTATTGTTGGCCGGTGACACACAACCTGCACACGGTGTGTTTACAATTACATTGCAGTGCCTTACCCCTGTTTACAGGCGCGTTGGTCGTTTAATTGTGGCCGGTAGGTATGGAAACGGATTAAGGGTGACATTACCTCTACGCATGTTTGCGGGCCATGAAAAGCACACTGGTGGCATTTGCGTGTTCTTTGTTAATTAAATGAGATGAAACGCGTCATCATTACCTACAATTACAATTTCCGAAATAAAGACAATTTTGTGCGACTACGATACATGCCTGCACACACGATATAGATATATATATATATCCTACTCTTTGATATTTATGTAGGGAGTTGGTTTAGTTGTCGCTTAAATACCAGTTTAATATTCATATTTTCGTATTGCAATTTCTTCACAATACATGCACAATGGAATATAATTAAAATAATTGTTCTAAAATAAGAATTCACGCAGGACTGGGCAGGTCCCAACAAGGAGCATTCCCAATAAAGCCGATTTTACGCCTCACCTTATCCAGATATGTGCGCCCAACAGTTAATTATTTTTTTTACAGGACCTGCGACGGGGAGCATGCCTCCAGTTCTTAGGAAATGCTATTTTTTTATTGTAAATATAATTTAACTAATGTTGTACCAATACCCCCCCCCCCGACCCCTACTTATCTGTAAATATGATTTTCCATTTTATTCTCCGCTATGGGGATTTTGGCGTGTTCCTTTGCAAGTTGTCGGCCTGTAATCCACACCGTGGGTTACAAGCAGAATTTGTGAACATCTCTTACTGTTAATATTTTTACTTTTAAACCGTAATCGTAGCAACAGTTATAAGAAGGATATTTTATGAACAGAAGTTCTTGGCGTGCTAGTGCGCCTTTCTGAGTGGTAGTACATGTGCACTCGTGCCTAAACGTAAGAGTTAATAGGTATGCAGTAAAGTTTTATATAGCTTAGGGTGCCGATCACGATCCGGTAAAAAATTCCCCCGTGCGACTCGTATCGGGTCTTTTTACCGTACGAATCGTACAAGTGCCGTACGAACTGGCAATCACGATTCGCATGGTAAAAAGTCCATACGAACCGCACCTGGAATCATTCCCCACACGTCCTCGGGTCGGAAAATGTGTCCGACACGTCCTCGGACGATTTACCTTACAAACGTAAAAATCCAAGTCCGACCGAGGAATCACGATCCATCCCGTGCGTCCGAGCCTACAACCGTATGGAAAAAACACCGTCCGCACCGAACACCAATAGCAACCATGGAGACATGTGCCCGCATACGCGCCCAACACTCCCCCCAGCCCCCGTACGTCCGACACGTACCCCCGTATATGTATACCCCCACCCATCTATGTACACCCCAGTACGTACCAGTCGTACCCCCACCCCAGTACGTGTCGTACCACCGTCAATGTACACCCCCCCACCCCTGTACGTGTCGTACCACCGTCTATGTACACCCCAGTACGTTCCAGTCGTACCCCCACCCCAGTACGTGTCGTACCACCGTCAATGTACACCCCCCCACCCCTGTACGTGTCGTAACACCGTCTATGTACACCCCCCCACCCCTGTACGTGTCGTACCACCGTCTATGTACACCCCAGTACGTTCCAGTCGTACCCCCACCCCAGTACGTGTCGTACCACCATCAATGTACACCCCCCACCCCTGTACGTGTCGTAACACCGTCTATGTACACCCCCCCACCCCTGTACGTGTCGTACCACCGTCTATGTACACCCCAGTACGTTCCAGTCGGACCCCCACCCCAGTACGTGTCGTACCACCGTCAATGTACACCCCCCCACCCCTGTACGTGTCGTACCACCGTCTATGTACACCCCAGTACGTTCCAGTCGTACCCCCACCCCAGTACGTGTCGTACCACCGTCAATGTACACCCCCCCACCCCTGTACGTGTCGTACCACCGTCTATGTACACCCCAGTACGTTCCAGTCGTACCCCCACCCCAGTACGTTCCTGGCGCACCCCCAACACAACCTCCTAAGTACGGAGCGCACCCCATGCCCCAACATCACAACCGCATGTACGAGTCGTACAAAGCCACACACAAGGACCAAATCGTACAACCAAATGGCCCATGTACACACCGTACACACGCACAAAACGCACGTACACAACAAGGACAAAACAAAACAACTCAACAATACACCATTCGAAAGGCACACAGCCACTAAACATGGCCAACAACCACTAAAATAACACAATCACTGACCTGCAACTGTCAAAAACAAACAGAGGCCCAATACACCACCACTCCTTATAACACACCCACCCAAAATTCAAACACTGCCACACCCACCCATGGACCAATAAAAAGGGCCCACACACACAAACCATGAGCCTTTGCAACAGACCCACTGCTGCCAGACACCACAGAACCAGACTACAAGCGACACCACATCTTACACTTGCACACCTTCACACGACCACCCTCACAAACACCCTCTCATCACATTCACACACACACACAACCATCCACACCCCCCCCAACATCCACACACCCCCCACACCCACACCATCCCCACCCACACCCCTCACCATGCCCACGACCAAGAATCCAAAGTTCAGTCACCGAGAGTTGGAGGTCCTTGTTGATCAAATCCTCAGAGTCGAGCCACAGATCTTTGGAACATTGGTCAGAAGCACCAGCCAGGCAGCCAAAACAGCCATGTGGCAGACCATCGTCGATGCTGTGAATGCTGTTGCGGACACCAGGAGGACCAAGCAGGATTGCCAGAACAGGTGGTACGATCTGCGGAGGAGGGTCAGAGCCAAGAGACAGGAGGAACACGACCAGGCCAACGCCACCGGAGGAGGGCCCTCCCGCAGACCCGTACAGTACCATCCCTGGGAGGAGAGGGTGATGGCCATACTGCCGGTGGAGGCAGTTGAAGGAGTAGAAGGACTCCGAGACCCGGGTGAGTACACAAACAACGCACCTCACATGGGGGGAACTGCAACCACAACCAAAATTAATAACAGGCACGCAACCACCACAAGCCATCGCATTACTCAACCACACTCCATGAGCAGGCACATGCCACTGCTGCCACCATGCCCCATGCACCCAGCTGGACAATGTCAAGTCACAGGCCACAGAAGACAACAACACATGACACGGTAACCCGGATGGCGGGAGGCTGGGCACCAAGAATCACATAGTGCGACTCCAAAGCAGACAACAATGCCCTCTGCCCATATGGCCTAGGTCACAGCCAGACAAACACTGTGTCCCAACACAGGAATGACTTGCCAGCAAATGGCGGATGCCTTGCATCAACACATGGGGGTGAAGGCACTGTTTTGCACATGCCAGCAGCTAATGAACAGCCAACAGTGTGAAAGAGTGGCAGCACACACCACCACAGCAGCAGCGCACAGACACACAGCAGACAAAATGGGTGCCTGGAGATCAGAAACAAACTCACATCAACAGGCCAAGGGCCACTCAAAGATCTGCTAACAGTGTGTGCCCAGGAAGCTGGGCCAAGGTGACAGAGGGTGACACACGGAGGGAGGGAGAGGGGGACACAGAGGGAGGGAGAGGGGGACTGAGAGGGAGGGAGACGGACAGAGGGAGGAGGCTGACACACAGAGGGAGGGAGAGGGGGACAGAGAGGGAGGGAGAGGGGGACACAGAGGGAGGGAGAGGGGGACTGAGAGGGAGGGAGATGGACAGAGGGAGGAGGCTGACACACAGAGGGAGGGAGAGGGGGACAGAGAGGGAGGGAGAGGGGGACAGAGAGGGAGGGAGACACAGGAAGATGGACAGAGGGAGGAGGCTGACACACAGAGGGAGGGAGAGGGGGACACAGAGGGAGGGAGACACAGGAAGATGGACAGAGGGAGGAGGCTGACACACAGAGGGAGGGAGAGGGGGACACAGAGGGAGGGAGAGGGGGACACAGAGGGAGGGAGAGGGGGACACAGAGGGAGGGAGAGGGGGACAGAGAGGGAGGGAGAGGGGGACAGAGAAGGAGGGAGACACAGGGAGAGCAAATCAGTCCTGTGGTGTGTGGGAATGTCTGCTCGTCAGCAGGTGGACTGCGTGCATGTAGACAAGGGTGGCCAGTGCCAGAACCCCCCCTCTTCATCATGGCAAAACGCAGGGCCATGTCACAACCTGTACACGAGCACAAGGACAGCCACCTGCATCATATGAGTGTGTGGATCCACTCCATGTGCACATGTACAGTGCTACAAGGAAGGCGCAAATGCATAGCTCGGCACACATGCACACTCCACTGCTGACTGCAGTCACACTTGACGCAGCAAGTAAGACTGTGCCACACATAGTTAAAGGGGCCAAATTGGTGCCCAAGGGACACACACATGCACAAGTGCACTGTGAGTGGAATGCAAGACAGATCCTAATTCCAAGAGGAAATGTGCCAACTTTGTAACGGATGAAACATGGATGTTGCATGGATCAAAATTAACATTTTCTCTCTCACACACAGGTCAACGTCGTGCTGCACCCCCCAACACTGGGGGGGAACACTCACAGGACCCGGATCTGCAGGAGACCGTTCCCACCGGCAGCGACCACTCTCACCACTCTGCGGACGACCCCGACCGACCTGGCCCCTCTGGTGTCCAACCACCTGCAGCACCTGCGTCAGGTACAACCGTGCCAACCACCACCCCCACTCCTGCCACTTCCCAGGAGACACCCAGGATCCCTGCCCCAACACCACAATGCAGCCAGGCTCGCCAGGAGGGACACGGTGTCCCGGGCACCCAGGAGGAGGCAGGCGACAACGCCAATGCCACCCCTCAGGGGTCCCGGAGACCCGATGTGCCCACAAGTGCAGGCCAGACGCAAGTGGGCAGGGGTGGTGGGAGTGGAGGACGGCGGAGGCGCGAGCCTGACCAGTTGGCTGGGGATCCGGTATTTTCACATGTCCGTAACATCCTGGACTCATACCGGCAGGACACCACGGGCATGGCCCAGGTTGTGTCCGTCCTCGAGGGGATCAAGGTCCAGCAGGCCCAGCAACATGCGGAGCTAATAGCCTGTCTACAGCTACACCAACGGAGGATGGAGGACAGACAGGCTGAGCAAGTGACGGCGTCCCAGGGGATTCACGCTGAACTCCGTCGGATGGCCGACACCATGGCCGACCCTCCCTGTGCCAGAAGGCGGAGAACATCACCACCCACAGGGAGGGATCATGAGGAGGAGGAGGAAACATCCGACGGAGCATCCCAGACGTCGTCACGGCCTGCTGCTGAGGTTCCCCGCAGGAAGCCGGGTCGTCCACGGAAAGGACCGTGAGGGTGGCTGCTACATCACCATCGCCCAGGACACCTGGCCTGGCACCTGGCCCACTGGAGCAACAGCATCACAGCATCAAGAGACATTCTCTGCCACATGGCCCTGCTGGTCACTGGCTGACCAATGTTGACAAAGACTGTGGCATGGACTCTGAGGATTTCCAATGGCAAGGACACCAACTCCCCTACTGAACTTTGGATTCCCTAATCCCGGAAAGCCCCCCACTTTGTCCCCCCCTCCCCCCCCTAATAAATCACACTATTAAGAGTAGATGCCTGCTGGTAGCATTATTACCTAACATGTGTCTTGTACAGTCTAAACATGCCTGAGTCATCTGTTCACTTCAACCATCCACACCCTGGGGCCTGAGTCTGGCACAGGACACATGGGTCACAGTTTATTAGGCAAGACAGACATGGAGCACCATACACACCCGTGATGTGCAGAACCAGCTGAGGGGGTGGCCGAACAACCGTGCTGACAGACACATTGAGTACAGCAACAGTCATGCGCAGAGGTCAGGGAACCTGGCCCGTGTCCTGGGGGGCACCCAGGTACGTGTAGACAGGTGGCAGAACCATGTCCTGCAAGCTTGAGTCCGGTGGATGCAGAGAATGGGGGCCTGGACAACGTTGGATGCATGGGGATGGCACATGTCACACTACCCACACAGTCATGGACATCATGCCCAATACACAGTCTCAGCACACACACACAGCTTGCATCTTGCCACTCGACACATTGACACATAGCCACAATCTGGGAATACCATGCCAGACATGCAGGATGCACCGTGCCAACACACCAGCATTGACTGAGCAGAGGCACCTTGGAGGCATAGGGACACCTTTAATAGTCATGTTTTTGGGATTGCAGAGGCAACTTGAAGTACACATGAACACATCATGTGGAGTAACATGTGGCTCAAACACTGGCACCCCCCTTCTGCAGCACAAATGCGTGATAGCCATGGTACTGGCACACAAGCGTCGGCTAACAGCTAAATACCCACAGCTGCACACGGAGAGCCTGCCATACACCATAGATCCGCTGATGTGGAAGTCCCACGCCATGTCAAGCCAATGTCAACCGTATGTGTCCGAGGGCAGTGTCACACACATTGATGCCATCATCACAATCCACCATCCCATCACTGATGACTGACAACCAGGCAGCCCATCTATTCTGGTGTACCCAGCTGCATGTCGTGTCCCATGGGGATGCCACATGACTGCAGAGGAACCAAACCCCGACCTGGGCAGTGTGCACACATCGTGAACAACTGCCACACCCAATACACCCCAGATGCATCCCTTACCCCATGGAGACTTCCAAACGTGTCCGTGCCTGTAACGCTGAGTCAGCCCACGATGCCATGTCCATGAGGAATAGCAGTGCCACAACAATGCAACCAGCAGATGGCATGCGCAGGTACCTGGGGAAGAGAGACACACAAGAAGTCAGCCACAAAAAGCACAGCCACTTGCATGTGCATTGACTCGACACATGTATGGATGACAACATGCTAGGTCACAATTATGACTGGGGAAATACTACCATCACTGCCACCATCACTCCAGTGACACACCCACACACACCTCTGACTCACGTGCCATACATGCAGGTGGACACACACATCACAACACATGCCACACGGGGACCAAGGCGTGCACACTTAGACACTGGTACTCACCACTAAGCAAAGAAGTCGCGTATGAGCCGAGTCCGGATGTCCTCTTGCGGCTCCACATCCTCCACATCACTAGCCCCATTGCCAAGCCCTTCGTCCTCCACGGGTAGATGGTCCTCGTCATGTTGATTCAGGATGAGTGGCACAGCTCTTTCAACTGCCATGTTGTGCAGCATGCAGCAGACCATGAAGATCTTGCAAACCTTTGCCGGGGCATATGGGAGTGCGCCGCCGGTCTTGTGGAGGCACCGGAATCGGCTCTTCAGCATGCCAAACGTCCTCTCTATCACTCGCCTTGTCCGGCCATGGGCGGTGTTGTAGCGGAGCTGGGCCGGCGTGATGGGGTTGCGGAGAGGTGTCAGCAGCCAAGGCATGTTGGGATAGCCAGCGTCCCCTAAATGGAAAGCACATGGATATCGTTAGAACTGGCGAAGCGGTAGTGCTGCTCGGCCAAACAGAATACAGGACAGACAGACTGTACCCACCAACAACACATGCTCGTTCGTTGCGCAGCTGCATCATCATATCAGGCATCCCGCTACGCCTCATGATGTAGGCATCGTGTGCTGATCCTGGGAAACGAGCACAGACATGTGAAATCACCATGTTGGACAGACACACCACAAGGGCATTGATGGAGTGGTAGTGCTTCCGATTGCGGTACGCCACCTCCCGTGCGTGTGGTGGTACCAAACCTACATGTGTCCCATCTATGGACCCAATGACATGGGGCATCCCTCCCAGGGCATAGAAACCACGCTTGACCTCAGTCATCTGTTCAGGGGTTGGGAACTTGATGAAGTCATCCAGGTGAATCAACATGGCCTCCAAGAAATCATGCAGCACACCGCTGAACATGCTCTGGGACATGCCACCAACATGAGCTATGGTATTTTGGAAGGTACCCGTGGCAAGGAAATGTAGGGCAGCCATTACCTTCAGCTGGGGTGTCAGTGCCGTAGGATACCTGTGCTGCGGTTGCAGGTGTGGTGCCAGTCTCGCCGTCAGCTCCAGAATCAACGGTTGGGTGAAGCGGTAGAGCCGGATCCTGTCATTCTCCTGCATGGTGGCCAAGTCTGGAATTCTTCGGGCAACAGGAGGCGCTCTGCAGTAATTTGGAAGTGACAAGGAAGAGTGAGTGCACTACGAGAACAACTCATGTCTACTGAGCACATGTAAATCTGGCAATACACACATGCCACATAGGGAGTCAGGCATGTGCTACATGCCCAGGACACGTATGGATGCAAGGTGACACTCCTTCCAAGACCCAGCTACACACGGTGATTGAGAACCTCCCCATGCCACGCCATGGAAATAGCTGTGTCCCAGTGCAAGTGCACTGCCCGACGCAAGACAGGAGTGACATACACCCACACATCAGCAGAAGTGTGATGCCGATTGCAGAGACTGGCAGCGGAACACTTGAGCCACAGGTCACATGACATTACACTAGTCCAGCCCACACACCTTGCCATGAAGGTGCACATGTCATGACTCACCACACATTCCTTGTGAGTTTGCTGACATGGCCTTGTCACGCTACTCCGTGTCCCTTGCATACATGTGCACCTCACATCCGAGAACACATGTGGCATGGTGTTGGGAACAGTGTGCAATGACAATCTACACACAGCCACATGTTGGTTGCTGCAACGGCTGCAGCTTTTGAGGGTGCTACAACATCAACCTGATGTAAATCCCGGACACATATATGGCATAGTCACATTGTGCACTGTGGGTAGTGATAAGTCATGTGTCATGACCCCTGTACCTGGCATCATGGGACACTTCCGTGTGTTGGTGTCGGTGCCATGCCAGTGACGCTCACCCCAAGTGCGCAGTCCCACATGCACACATGTCAAAGGAGTCAAGGGCATGCCTGGCACACATTGCACCCTCACACAGTACACATGTACACATCTCATCATACATCTGGTGCCTTCTCCACTCAGGAGGCATGTTCCACATCACAGCCTGTGACACCTGTGCCCCACACATGTGGTAATGCACAGACGATGCCTTGATGTCCATTCCTGGACAAGTATGTCCATCAATGGACAAGTATGTCCGCCCTATTCCTACATGTGTGTCGCCTATCACCACAGTGATGTGTAAAATCCGCCGTACTGCTGCTGAGAGGGCCTGTGCATGTTCCCAAATCACTGTGGGAGTGCTGCCGTATGTGTACCCATCGTGATGGCGAGCGTAGATGCGAGTGTACGGTCCATGTCACTACGGGTACGCATACGCGTGCAGACCCATAGTGATGGAGAGCGTAAATGTGAGTGTACGGTCCGTACCACTACGGGTACGCATACGCGTGCAGACCCATAGTGATAGAGAGCGTAGATGCGAGTGTACGGCCCTATCACTATGGGTCTGCACGCGTATGCGTACCCGTAGTGGTACGGACCGTACACTCGCATCTACGCTCACTATCACTATGGGTCTGCACGCGTATGCGTACCCGTAGTGGTACGGACCGTACACTCGCATCTACGCTCACTATCACTATGGGTCTGCACGCGTATGCGTACCCGTAGTGGTACGGACCGTACACTCGCATCTACGCTCACTATCACTATGGGTCTGCACGCGTATGCGTACCCGTAGTGGTACGGACCGTACACTCGCATCTACGCTCACTGTCACTACGAGTACGCATACGCGTGCAGACCCATATTGATGGAGAGCGTAGATGCGAGTGTACGGTCCGTACCACTACGGGTACGCATACGCGTGCAGACCCATAGTGATGGAGAGCGTAAATGTGAGTGTACGGTCCGTACCACTACGGGTACGCATACGCGTGCAGACCCATAGTGATAGAGAGCGTAGATGCGAGTGTACGGTCCGTACCACTACGGGTACGCATACGCGTGCAGACCCATAGTGATGGAGAGGGTAGGCATGCATGTACGGGCCGTTGCCATGCATTTGGGGTGCCCTAGGGCCCCCACACGCACCGTACCTGTGTGTGATGCTCCAAATTACATAGGGGACAAGTATTAAGGCCTACATGCATGCTGGTTGTCATGGAGACCAAGTTCAAAATTCGAAATTGTTCTGGAAGGTGCACAGCAGAAGTCAGTTGGAATTTGTCTACTTTGTTGCAATGTGTTTGTGGGGCTGACATCATGCAGGAGAATGAAACCGATAGAGAACACACAGACTGCTAGGTTTGTAGGGATTGGTGGAAACATAGGATGCAAATGTGAGTGACCAATCTCTCTGTACTCCTGTGCATGAGACTGGGCAGAAGGGCACATATAAGGCAGCCAGGTCCCATGAGGGAGCACTTGCCTGCACATCTTTGCATTCGTCGACCCAGCTGCTGCTACTGATTCCCTGGAACCATGTCAAGGGCTGTGGAGAGGACACAGCCATTCACCCTGGAGGAGAACATGGCTCTGCTGGATGTGATCCTCCCACAGTACCCCATGCTGTATGGGCGACCAGGGTATCAGGTGAGTGCATAGGCCACTGCCACAGACTGTCCCTATGTTGTGACTGTGACTTCTGCCATTGCGTCCAGGTGTAACACACATGCCATGTACTGTCGGGGGGGTCCCAGGGGGGGGGTGCCTGATGTCTCCCAGCAGTGCCCTGAGACAGGAGGGGTGGGGGCCTATCACTCACAGCAGTGCCCTGAGACAGGAGGGGTGGGTACAGAGTGCTCCCAGCAGTGCCCTGAGACAGGAGGGGTGGGTACAGTGTGCTCCCAGCAGTGCCCTGAGACAGGAGGGGTGTGTGCCTATCACTAACAGCAGTGCCCTGAGACAGGAGGGGTGGGTACAGAGTGCTCCCAGCAGTGCCCTGAGACAGGAGGGGTGGGTACAGTGTGCTCCCAGCAGTGCCCTGAGACAGGAGGGGTGGGTACAGTGTGCTCCCAGCAGTGCCCTGAGACAGGAGGGGTGGGTACAGTGTGCTCCCAGCAGTGCCCTGAGACAGGAGGGGTGTGTGCCTATCACTAACAGCAGTGCCCTGAGACAGGAGGGGTGGGTGTGATGCACAGTGTGAGCCTTGATCATTGATTGTGACATTGCCATCATTCCACCTGTGTACCCACTGTGGCACGTAGTGCTTTTTCCCCTCAACAGGGGATGATGTCCCTATGACAAAGGTGCAATGCGTTGGCTGCATGACATGCCTTGTTGTAACCAGCTAATTTGTACCCATATGTCTCTCTGTGACATGTGGCTGGTGTATTGATGTGGTGTCACTTGTTCTACCTCACAGGTGGGCGCCACTGCCAAGGAGCAGATCTGGCTGACCGCCGTCAGTGCCGTGAGGCGTGTGGATGGTCGGAGGCGGAGCCTGCCCCAGGTGAGGAAACGCTGGCAGGATATCCGGTGCTGGACGCGGAGGATTGCACGGCTCCTGCTGGGGGACTCACCTGAGAGCCACAAGAACCGCGGCCGCCGCCGTCTGAGCCACCTCCACAGGCGTGTGCTGCCGGTGGTCTTTCCAGACCTGGAGAGGCGCTTACAGGCGATGCAGCAGCCGGAAGGGGGTAGGTACATGTGTGTTTGTTGTGTGTCACCGGCATTTGTAAGGGCACAGTAGCATGAATTCACTGGCAGGGATTAAAGGTGCTGTGCAGATCCTGTTTGCCCCAGTATAGCGCTGTGCCCCTGCCACCCTTCCCCTCCTTGCAATGTGTTCCCTGGTCTGTGTGTAGTCACTCCTCCACAGGGTAATGTAGGCTGGCGCTTTGTCCACGGGAACAATGTCTGTAGCATCATGTGTGGGGGCGGTGTGTAACAGGTTGTGGGACATTGCCTGTGCACTGTCAAGTTCACTGCATGTGGGTTCCATATCAGTTGGCACTGATGCTGACTCCAGACATGGGAGTTGGTCTCTCATGTGTCATGCCTTACAGCGCGCATGTCCCATGTAGTGGCCTGTGACATGATGTGCATGAGTGTGCGATACACATAGTGCAGGGATGGTGACGTGTGTTGCAGTCATTACCATTCAGTAGCATGTAGTTGCGTGCCCACTACTGTCCCCTGGGGCACCTTTTCCTCAGTGGTGTATGTGTCATCATAAACGTGGCCACTGTCAGTGTCTACAGCGTAAGTTGTGCTCTCTGCCATTGTCCCCTGTCACCATGTATATAGACGTGCTATTTTGTACAGGTGTCCACTGTGCAGCCTGACCTGATTGTCCTTCTTCATACTCACAGTTGCCAGTGCCTGTGTGTCTTGCTATACTCATCTGAGGATGGGCACTGGTACCACATTATTTGTACAGGCGCACCTTGGCTGTTTGGCGTTCAATCTCGCTTTTTGCCTGCCCCTGTGTGTATCACCCAGACTATGAGATGTTGGTGCCACCTGTGTCTCAACAATTTGCCTCGTGTAGGGTCTTGTTGGGGCGGGCAATGCCTATGTGTTAAATCCTGATTACCACTTGCTGGGTCTGGGCAGTGTGTGATGTGTCTGGACACACACGCAATGTGCAGTGACAGAGTCATGTTGTGCATGTTTTCAGCATTACCTATGCAGCATGTGTCTCAAGTTCATGGATATGGTCCCTGGTCATCGGTATTTTCGCCAACGCTGTGTGGTGCAGATGCAGTGCTGGATTGTCCCCAGGGCCTGGGTGCTATGTCAGACTCCTTTTCCTGTGTTTAGCTATTGTCTCATGCTCTCCATGGTATTTCAGTGGCATGGTGGCTCAACCAACTGTGTGTTTCATGCCCTACATCGGTACCCTGTTCAGTAGATGTTAGGGATCTTCCTTTTCAGGCCATGCAATGTTACCTATGTGGATTGGACTCATGTGACAGATGTGTACAGATGTCTGATTATTTCTGTCTCTCCACCCTGCCCACAGCATCGTCGGGGGACACAGAGGGAGACATGGACACAGACCAGGCGGAGGGACCGAGCACCAGTGCCAGCCGTGACATCGGGTCTGGCACATCGAGTGGTTCAGAGGCGGAGGAGAGTGTGGCCGAGGACCTGTCGACTGGCACATCAGACTACGAAGCTGACAGGTCCGGGGACGATGTCTCCGAGTGGGCGGAGGCTGCACCAGCAGCTGACAGCGGAACAACACCTCGCACCGCCCCCTCAGTTTCCACCAGCCGCCTCCCACTTGCTTGTGTCCCTTCCCAGCGTGCCCGGTCACAGCATGTCTCCTTCCTGCCAGGCACCGCACCCCCTGCCCCTGTCTCCACTGCTGCCGCCAATGCAGAGTCTGTGGACATCCAGCGGCAACTGCAGGTTGGTCAGGCTGCGATCCTTAATGTCCTCCATGCCCACGGCAAAACCCTCACCAACATCGAGGCTTTCTTGGAGGGCATTCATTCATCGCAGGCTGACCAACGCAACTTGCTGAGGTCCATCGACTCCACACTGACTGCAGCAGTGGGTCTCCTGCAGCGCGACCTCCCCCCACCTACCCCTGCCCCATCCACACTTCCCACTCCCATGCCTGTCACACGTACACCCAGACGTCGGCATGCACCCACATCAACAGACACGGGCACCACACCAGCAGGGAAGGTCCACCGCACTCCTCCTGACACGCACACACAGGGTGAGGTAGGCACACCCACTGGGTCGGGGGGCAAACGTGTGACACGCAGCCATAGTGGGAGTCCGCATTCCACCCAGTCCACTCCCTCCAAATCCCCTCCCCTCAGCTCTCCTGGCCACATCTCCCCCAAGGACACCTTCATGGCCGCTCTGTCCCTGAGCCCCACAGTTACACCACCACGCAAGCGGTCAAGGAGGTCCCCGGTCAGGGTGGTTGAGTCTCCCCCCCTGTCTCCACCCTCCCCCGGTGGCGCTGCGACCCATCCCTCTGACCCCCCCCCCCTCCTTGGGGCCTGAGGTCCCTTCGGGTGCAGGGGACTCCCTGGAGGACCTTGCAAAGGTGTGTAGTGCCATCCTGGCCTCCGCCTTTGGCACTGACCCACCCCCTGTGGTGGAGTCCTCCATCCCTGCACCCACAACGCCTCCCCTTTGCCCTGATGTCCCTGCGGTGCCTGTTGCTTCCCCCCCCCCTGATGCCCTCACCAGTGTGGAAGACGATGCCATTTGACTGTGCAGGCAATGTAGGGGACACGCATCCCACTGTGTCCCCCATCCAGCTGAGAATCATTGACTGCCCTATGGGCTTTGTGAAGATTGAACTGCCTGCGATCCACGGACATTGTGCTCATGCTGAATAAAGCTTAATTTTGTTTTCATTATCACACTACTGCTATGCTGGTATTGGTGTTGGTGGGGCTGCTACATGGTTTTGGGTGGTGTGTAAGGGTTTGGGTGTGTGGGATGTGTAGTAGTGTACTGCTCATTGGTGGGACCCTGTGATCTGTGTGCCATCACAAGGTGTTGGCTAACTTTCTTTGTTCATGTAAGCAGTTACTGCATGGTGCACTTGTCCCAGGGTGTATTCCTTCCTCTGTGTACCCAGCTTTCTTCCCTGCAGGGTGTTCCCAATGTTTAGCGCAGAGCTGTGTCTACATGAGCTGTGTGTGTGACGGAGCCCTTCTACTTTGGCCATGCATGCAGGGCCATGTCTCCACCTGCGACAATCGTGGCATCCTTGGTGATCACTGTACTTGTGTGTGGAGTCTGTTGACATGAGTTCATGGGGACATGTTCCCTTGTAGCCAGTATGCATGTGGATAATTCTGGCCTCACACACATGTGTTACACCCCTCCTGTATCAGGGCACTGCTGGGAGTGATGGGCACCCACCCCTCCTGTCTCAGGGCACTGCTGGGAGGACTCCACACCCACCCCTCCTGTCTCAGGGCACTGCTGGGAGGATTCTGCACACACCCCTCCTGGGTCTGGACACTGCTGGGAGGACTCTGCACCCACCCCTCCTGTCTCAGGGCACTGCTGGGAGGACTCTGCACACACCCCTCCTGGGTCTGGACACTGCTGGGAGGACTCTGCACCCACCCCTCCTGTCTCAGGGCACTGCTGGGAGGACTCTGCACACACCCCTCCTGGGTCTGGACACTGCTGGGAGGACTCCACACCCACCCCTCCTGTCTCAGGGCACTGCTGGGAGGACTCTGCACCCACCCCTCCTGTCTCAGGGCACTGCTGGGAGGACTCCACACCCACCCCTCCTGTCTCAGGGCACTGCTGGGAGGACTCCACACCCACCCCTCCTGTCTCAGGGCACTGCTGGGAGGACTCCACACCCACCCCTCCTGTCTCAGGGCACTGCTGGGAGGACTCTGCACCCACCCCTCCTGTCTCAGGGCACTGCTGGGAGGACTCCACACCCACCCCTCCTGTCTCAGGGCACTGCTGGGAGGACTCTGCACCCACCCCTCCTGTCTCAGGGCACTGCTGGGAGGACTCCACACCCACCCCTCCTGTCTCTGGGCACTGCTGGGAGGACTCTGCACACACCCCTCCTGGGTCTGGACACTGCTGGGGGGACTCTGCACACACCCCTCCTGGGTCTGGACACTGCTGGGAGGACTCTGCACCCACCCCTCCTGTCTCAGGGCACTGCTGGGAGGACTCTGCACACACCCTCCTGTCTCTGGGCACTGCTGGGAGGACTCTGCACACACACCTCCAATTTCTGGATATGTACGCTTGGGACATACACGGTGTGGGTGCGCTCCATGCATTCGAGGTGAGGGTACGGGTCGTACTTACACTGTTGGGGTGGGGGGTACGCTCCATGCATACGCGGGTGAGGGTTCGTGTCGTACTTACACTGTTGGCATGGGGGGTACGCTCCATGCATACGCGGGTGGGGGTACGGGTCGTACTTACACTGGTGGGGGTGGGGGTACGGTCCGTACGTCCGCGGGTGAGGGTTCGAGTCGTACTTACACTGTTGGGGTGGGGGGTACGCTCCTTGCATACGCGGGTGGGGGTACGGCTCGTACTTACACTGGTGGGGGTGGGGGTATGGTCCGTACGTCCGCGGGTGAGGGTTCGAGTCGTACTTACACTGTTGGGGTGGGGGGCACGCTCCATGCATACGCGGGTGGGGGTACGGGTCGTACTTACACTGTTGGCATTGGGGTTACGCTCCATGCATACGCGGGTGAGGGTACGGGTCATACTTACACTGTTGGCATGGGGGTACGCTCCATGCATACGCGGGTGGGGGTACGGGTCGTACTTACACTGGTGGGGGTGGGGGTACGGTCCGTACGTCCGCGGGTGAGGGTTCGAGTCGTACTTACACTGTTGGGGTGGGGGGCACGCTCCATGCATACGCGGGTGGGGGTACGGGTCGTACTTACACTGTTGGCATGGGGGTTACGCTCCATGCATACGCGGGTGAGGGTACGGGTCGTACTTACACTGTTGGCATGGGGGGTACGCTCCATGCATACGCGGGTGGGGGTACGGGTCGTACTTACACTGGTGGGGGTGGGGGTACGGTCCGTACGTCCGCGGGTGAGGGTTCGAGTCGTACTTACACTGTTGGGGTGGGGGGTACGCTCCATGCATACGCGGGTGGGGGTACGGGTCGTACTTACACTGTTGGCATGGGGGGTACGCTCCATGCATACGCGGGTGGGGGTACGGGTCGTACTTACACTGTTGGCATGGGGGGTACGCTCCATGCATACGCGGGTGGGGGTACGGGTCGTACTTCCACTGTTGGCATGGGGGGTACGGTCCGTACGTCCGCGGGTGAGGGTTCGAGTCGTACTTACACTGTTGGGGTGGGGGTACGCTCCATGCATACGCGGGTGGGGGTAGGGTCCGTACATATCCGTCCCCACGCTATGTGATGCTTGTGCGGGCCGTACCCAGGCCTTTGCCACGTGGGTACGATCCGTCCCGCCATTGTTGGGGTGACGTGTGTGTGGGCGTGGTACGACTCGTACCCACGCTCTTGAGGCGTGGGTACGGGACGTACCTGTCTGGTTGTGTTGCCGGTTCGCGTGGTGACGGACTTCCGTTGTGGCGGTCGCTGGCTTATCAGGACACACCCCCACCCCCTCGTGGTGACCAGGGCATGGGAGTCAGGTATGTCCAGGCCATGTGTGACTTATGTGGTTGTTTTGTGGTCTGCCCTGGTCGTGCCACCCCCACCCCACCCCACTTTCCCCCCTCCCTTAGTTATTCTGACCTTCTGCGGCGTCTGCGTCGGTGCCTGTAGAGCAGGTGGACTGCTATGAGGGCAGGGATGACTCGTAGGTTCGGGTCCATGTCTGTCCGTCGCGTACTGGTACTCCAATCGCGTCGTCCTGTCGCGTACGGGTCCTCCTTGGTGGCGTCGTCCTGTGTGTCCGTCACGTACTGGTCCTCCTTGTTCGCGTCGTCGTCTGTCCGTCGCGTACTGGTGGTCCTTGTTCGCGTCGTCCTGATTTCCCGGCAGTTTTTGGCTGCCGCAAAATATTCACCGTGCGGGGTGACGTCGGTGCGAATCGTGATTCCTGGGTCGTGAATGGCTGGCTGCGAGCGTCCCGACGTCAGGTCGGCACTTTCCCGGATCGCATTGGTAGGTGTTTTTTTGTTCGGTCGGACTTTTTTACGAATCGTACGGTCATGGTGTACCCGTGCGAATCGTAATTCCTTGTTTGTAGAAATTGACGACCGGGTACGCGTCGGACGGAGAATATGCTCCGTCCGACGGTTTGTACCCGGTTTTTACCGGATCGTGATCGGCACCTAGGTGTGTGCCTTCCTTTTACATGTATGTTTTGTGGGTGGGCTGTGTGCTTGTATAATTTGCATATGTGTGTGTTTTCAATAAATCTGGTGAACAGTAGGTCTAAGGGAAAACAATATTTATAGACCTGCCCAAGTTCCAATCCCCTAATACTAAACTGAACACAAAAAAGGAAACTGGGGGTCTAGTAACAAAACAGCACGAAAGTGATGAACAAGAAGGAGCCAAGGTGCACTAAGCCAAAACTAACCATGAGCAGAGCATGGATAACCATCAATAGTACTCAGCAAGTCGAGCAAATAGTGAGAGAAAGATGACTCTCATGATCATTAATATCATTTGGTAATCCAACTATTGGCAGAGATATATCCCTTGATCATGGGGATTGTCTCGCAAGATTGAAGCTCTGTTGCTCAAGCTGGCTAGTAAATTATGACCAGCAACACACCAGGTGTGAAGGATACGGAAAGAGGAAAATATCCTATGAAGTGCAGTGCAAGAAGACAAATTAGTGAAAACTAAAAAAGGTTATGTAGAGGGGATAGTTCTCAATATTCCAAGCAATCTACACACCTTGATTAAAAGGGTGTAACAAGGTTATAGCAGTGCTGACAAGTAACTGCTATGTTAAGGTCAACATGTTTCAGCCAGCAGGGTTTTCCTACCTCCGGCTTTCGTCAGGACCTATGTTGCACAAACACAAGCTACTGCAAAAAGGCACATTGATAAGTGTGAAATATGACTAACATATATAAGGTTGAAAAAAAGAGGTAAATACAACCTTCAGTAATCTAAATCCTCTAGATCATAGGGTGTAGTCATCACCTAGAAAATAAAACAATTAATGCACCATGTGCAACCATTCAAATCAATCAAAAACGTGCTGTAGATTAAGGCAAGGGTCATACTTTGCATTAATGATAAAGCATGTGAACATTGCTTACCCCACGTAATCTGGGATTATACCTCACCTACCCGGGCACCATGCTCGTGTGTAAGAGGCCCCGCTCTATATCAAGGGTGACAAAAATCACAACAAAGACAACATTTTTACTAAGTTTTGCACTTTTTTACTGTTTGTTATGATTTTCAATATTTTGTAATTTTTTTGTTATTTTAAAAGAAATTATTTGAAATACTTTCAAGTATTTTTAGTTCGAGAGAGGTCTTCTCGTATTACGTGATGTGGTGCTGGCTGAACATCCAGAGTAAAGTTACATCACTATTCTCTATCAAACAGGATTCCTCCCCCTGCACCCACTGTGAATCGCCAGGTTAACCTCAATCATTGTTTCAAAAACTAGGTCTCAAAGATGACGGCCGCGCTCCGATGTCAGTCACCAAACTTTGACTGTAATATTTGCACGGACTCATGGGGCCCGTTATTAAAAGCTCCACGTTCGACAAAACACGTGTCAGCATTCCCCAAAAGCAACGTGTATTTCAAAGTTAATATCGGCCAAAACAGGAGCGCTTACCTGTCCGTCGTTACCCCGAGGCTAAACGAGCTGGATGGGAGGCAGCGACGGACATGGTACGGGCGCTTAAAAAGTAGCGTCCAACACAGCTGAAGCCCATTGACCCTCTCGGACACGCCCCTGAAGGTGACTCGCCGTTACGTTGACGTAGCGTCTAACAAAAACTACAACATAACGTCATCCTCTCTGGGAACTGTAGTTTATCGATGTCGGCATATGTAGAATGTGAGTGGAATTTCTATATATATGTAAAATGCTACATACAAAACAAGACAGTCTCTAATGGGTAAATACTAGATTGTAGCTGTAATACGCTGTACCCATTGGCCAATCCAATACCCTCGATTAGCTCAGGGCACCCATCACGTCGTTAACTCCTGAGAACTACAAAATGATGTCGACAGACTTGGGAAATGTAGTTCCGTCGATGTCGAGCAAAGGAGATGATGGCTCCCAAGGTAGCCTGTCCACATTTATCTGTTTGGAACTGTGTGGAAAGTATAGTTCCATAGGCGTCACTGTATGTCTAATATAGCGATGTTTATGGTTTCGAAGTAAATCGTGATTGGATGGATAGAGTCACATATCACGATTGCAGTAGGCTGACAAGTTCAGCTGCACCTACGACTAATGTATCTTGAACAACTGAGAACAAGATGCTGTTAGGTATTAGTGTAGAAGGGACAGGATAAGTTTCTGTGGGGGTGCATCTACCCATGAACTGATGTTGATATTATAATAGTCCATTACTACTGTAAACAGGTCATTGTACCAGTAGTAAGAGACTCAGTTAGTAATATATCACTAGAGTGGTCTATAAATCATTTGTCGCGACACTGAAATGTACAATCAAAAGTCTGGGAAAGAATATTATATCTCCAGACAACACCTGGTTCAGTCAATGGAGATACCCTTCATGATGATGCTCATAAATCTCCTAGATCTTATTGTGAGCCCAATGTCTACAAATTAGTCCAGGGTATATCATCATTTAGACCATGACTATCACTTTGGAGCTTGTGTACCCATTTCTGTTCTTTAATGAACAAGTATCTGGAGATGTCACCCGTATGTGGAGGTATAGTAGGTTTCTCTAGTACTGTCCAATAAAAGTCTTCTGCAGCATGATTGGCCTCTGCAAAATGTCTAGTGAGTCTTGTGGTGAGTTTTTTGCACCTGAACGTGCTCTTGTGTTCAAGCATGCGTGCCCTCACTTTACGAGTGGTCATCCCTACATATCGGGTTTGGCATGGGCATGTGAGAAGATAGATGAGGTTACTACTATTGCAATTGGTGAACTGCGTTTGAATCCAAGGCCTATTGGAACCTATGTCAATAGTCGTAGTGTGAGTAGTTTGTGGGCAAACAGAGCACGCCCCACAAGGATGATGTCCAGTAACTGGCGGTAAATCCCAAAGTCTACCCACTGGCCTTACAAGGCGCGCCTGAGGGCGTGTGTGTACCAGTCTGTCTCTCAGGTTGCCTGATCTTTTAAAGGCGAACAGCGGCAGGGCAATTTTATCCTCACAACTGTTAAGGATCCGCCAGTGTTTTTTAATACTCTTCTTGATTTTATTAGAAAGGGTACTGAATGTGTTGACAAACGTCAACCGTTCGAGTGGCGGTTTGGGCACAGGTGGGTCTAACAAGGCTTCCCGGTTGTTATTAGAAGCTCTCTTGTAAGAACGTCTGACCAATTTGTGTGGATAAAGTCTCTCTTTTAATTGTTCTGTCAAGTGGTTAGAGTGTTTGACAAACCCCTCTGTGGTGGAGCAGTTCCTTCGAACCCTCAGAAACTGGCCATAGGGCAGATTGTCCCTGAGAGCTTTCGGATGCTGGCTGTCATATCGTAAGAGTGAGTTGCGAGCCATGGGTTTCCGGTATAGTTCACTCGCAAGGCCCTGTGATGTCACAAAGATGGATAAATCCAAAAAGGACAGGCGCATCTTATCACTCTCTACTGTGAATTTCAAATAGTCATTGCGTGTATTTAACCATTGATGAAATAAGCCAATGGAATCTTGATCTCCCCGCCACACCGCCAGAACATCGTCAATATAACGCTTCCATAAGCGAATAGATGCAAGGAAGGGGTTGGTGGGGGCCAATACATGTTCTTGCTCAAAGGAATGGACATAAAGATTCGCTAAGCTGGGCGCGAAGACACTGCCCATGCTGGTCCCCGAGATCTGCAAGTAGATGGTGCTCTCAAACTTAAAAAAGTTTTCTTTCATCGCTATTTGAGCCAGAGACATGATAAAATGTACAGGTGTGATGGATTGTAACTCTGTAGAGCGTACTGTATCCAATGTCTCATTCTGGGGGATAGATGTATACAGAGACTCGACGTCAAAGGAGACTAAAAAATCTGTCTCAGCATCGAACTCAATTTGTGGCAGCAGTCTCAGGACATCTTTGGTGTCCTGCAGGTACGTCGGCATCCTTTGGACGATTGGTCTTAGAAAGAAATCCACAAAAGTGGATAAAGGTTCCAAGAGGGAACCTTGACCTGAGATAATTGGTCTCCCTGGGGGTGGTCGAGTAGGCTTGTGCACTTTAGGTAGGACGTAGAAGTACGGGATAACAGGAAACTTGGTTTGTAAGAACTGAGCTTCTCGATTAGTTATCCAACCTTCCATCAGAGCCTCATCGATGTGTTGCCCAATGGTGCGTTGCAATCGTTCAGTGGGATCCTGTGTTCAGTTATGTGTGTGTTTTAGCATATGTCTGCGCGGTATGCATGTTGTGTGCGTATTACTAGACGTGAGCTTCTATTTATGTGCGTTGTCTGCTTTATTTGTGTGTGCGCATACGTTTGCTATTGTCTCGCAGCTACGCAAGTTTAAGCTATTGGCATTGTAAATGGCTATGCCTTTTTATATTTTTAAAACCAAAATAAAAACGCATAGCCATTCACAGTGCCAATAGCTCAAACTCGCGGAACTGCGAGACCTATTGCATTGTAAATGCTTGTTATTATTTGTTAAAAAAGCATGTGATGCCACCCACAAGACAACTTAAAGTCCTTCAACATCATTCTCTGCTCAATAAAGTTTTGACAATGTAATTCACGTTCTCGAGCTATTGTACCAGCGACACTACCACATACCCAATTTCTATTGTGATTGAAGCCCGTTTGCTGAGAGTTGTAATTTGAAAAGTGCTGGGATCGATTCTGTGCACTAAGCCGATGCTCGTTTCCACTGAGACGGCCATGATGAATCAGGCATACTGCGAAGGGTACATATTTGTATGTAGCGATGAAAGGTCGACTTAGCTTTTTTTGGAATGCAGGTTTTGTCCATTAAGTAAAGGTGAGCAACATCTTAGCTCATATGGTACAAACTATTTGTTAATGCGCAGGTCAATATCACATGCAGCATATAGCTAGGCCTGGGCTAAATTTCCGTTCCGCTCGCGGAAATTGCGATAATTTGACATTTTCGCGTTCCGCGGAGAGCGCGAAAATGTCAAAATTTCCGCATTCCGCTGCTTAGCGATAATTTGTTTCTTGCTCGCGCTGTAAAATAATACATACTCGCGCGCGTGCGATCGCCTTACCTGAATCCCCGCGTTCGCCGACAAGTTTTCCCGATCCGGTCGCGTTCTCCACAAGATGTTGGATTGCTGGTAGCCATTTGCGCTGTCTCGCGACAGTTCGCGCCCGCAGTAATGTCATTGGTCGCGCGATCGCGTCTTTCTTCTCGCGATCATGCACCACAAGAAGACTGAAAACAAGATGGCCGCGCCCGCGAGCAACCGCATGGGTAAGTTGGCGAGCCGCAACCACGCAGAAAATTCCCCGAACAGGCAGGAAAAAAAATTCTGCATCTTCGCGATATTTCTGCTTGTTTGCAGAGATTTTTAACATTTTCGCGATAATTTGCGAAAGTCACTTTCGCAAATTCCGCCCACCCATACATATAGCACTGGAGAGTGATGTGCATCACAATGTGGTGTGTATGCTGTGTTAAGTACTCTGGGGAATACAGACTTTGACAACCATTACTAATTATAAGATAGGGCAATAAGAACTTTGAAGCACATGCACAACAAACTGTAGTGATCTAAAAAGTACCATGTTATTTTCATAAGGAGTTGTAAACAGCACATCATGTACTTTATGCTATATGTTGTGAAATATAGAGAGCTAGTTTCGAAGGCATTCAAAGCTTTAACTGAATTTATGGCAAACGCACATTTATTTATTGATAAGTGCATATATTTCTTATTCTTAATTTTCAGCTTGTTTATTGCAATTTGGATATAAGATAGATAAAGCAAACCCCCGATGATGGATTTTCGTCCGAAATGCATTGTGGATTGGGTATTTTTGGGGAGAATTATGAATTAATTATATTTTGTCAGTTCTTATCAACAATGAAATAATCAGTTTATACTTGCTCTATCTCAATCAATCAATCAAATATGGTTTATATAGTGCAACGACTCACTCAAGGCGCTGATGAGGGTCTCGAGGCGTGGCTTGCAATCACATGGTGTTTTAAGAAGTAATAAAAAAGAACATTCTGAAGTAAGATAAATCGGATTGGGTTTAATTGTAAAGCAGTATTTCTGCTTTTAAGGCAGTGCATCTGTGTGGCTACCAGTTTTCTTAACATGTTTATACAAGCTTTAATGCCATCCCGAATGGAATTTCTTTGGAAATATTAGTTTATTTGCTTTGTGTTGAATACCTTGCACGACGTCACAATGCGCCGCTCTGCTCTGCAGGGCAATCCTCTTCCGGCAGTACCGCATACGAGGAAGGCACGTGCCTGGCATTGCTCATGCAATAGGCCTCCGGCAGATACGAAGAGCAAGAATTAGTTGAGAAGTGCCTCGTCTTACAAGCTCTTATGTTTTCTGTTATCATTTTAAAAGCTTGGATTTCCAAACTATTCAACCTCTTTTTTAAATGGAAATATATAAATACTAGTTATTTCTGTTCAGTTGAGGTGTGCCTAAGAACACACAGTGTGTCAGTAAATAGCTGGGACTTTACGCTCTTCAGTTGAAACAAATGCTACAAGCACCATAACAATCCTTCACCATTTAAAACATAACAACGTGCACATCCTAATTCGGGGCCCCTACTGATGATTTCCAGCTCACTTCCATGACCGTTTCAGTTATAATCTTGAGGTGAGCCACGTGTCTCCAGGGGCTGTAACCTGATAGCAGGGCCGGGCTGGCCGTAGCGGGCACTGGGCATTCCCCCGGTGCGCCACACGGGGGGGGGGGCGGTTTTGGGGCCCTGGGGGCCGTTTTTGTTACAGGGCCGTTTTTGCAGCATTGCCGCAAAATCAGCCCCGGGGGCCGGCGGAGCACTTTGTCAGGGCCGGTTTTGGTTCCCAGTCCGGCCCTGCCTGATAGGCTGAAAAAATGGACCGTCTACACTGATTTGTGAAGTAAAATTTAATGGTTCATGGTGATTTCAAGTTTCGATCACCATGCCCCTCATTTCAGCTTTCTGACTGTGGAATAACTACTCAATTGAGTGTTTCTTTCAGCTCCATACAGAGCCAAGCACCATTTTACGCCCAATCAGAATTCGCCGTTCATTTGCATGGATTGTAATGGTAACTAGCCTCCCTCTTCCAGTCATCACAGGCTTTGTAAAATACACTCCTGAAGGCTGTCTCGGACTTGACCGTGTTGGGACAGCCCCTGTGGTAGTGCCTGCTCTGAAGATGCTGAGCCTCGGTTTTGCAATATGGTTGTTGAACACATACACTGCAAAAGTGCACGGCTTGTGGTTTGTATGTGAACAGTTGCCGATATGTCCTCGCGCAAGAACCACACTCCACGCTGTTACTTGAAGCGTAAAAGGCCATTTTATTAGGACATGGTTGCAATCATTTAGACTTTATTCGGCAGTACATAAATGCAGTAAATATACTTTCCCCATCCCATACGGACTCATTCTCCTTTCATCCATTCTCAAAACCATCTCACCTGTTAGACTCTTCCCCCATTCACTCGGTGACCTCTTTCCTCTCCCCATTCTCACCTTCACTTGCCCTCCAAGCATCCTCTGTGTAATTTCCTTCCTTGGTCATTGCTTCCCGCGCCCGCTATCGGTCACCTGTGTACCGTTCTCCCCCCCTGAGGGGTGGATCCGCCCGTATGTGACTACCCACCCCTCCAAAGTACCGTGACGCCTCTACTCTGCAACCAGCCCTAAACTGGCACGCTCAGCCCAAAATCTATCCCAACCCTTCGCTTAACGTCTGTAGGGTGGGTGGGCGGACAAACTTTTCTCATCCCTCCGGTGGTGCTCAGGTGTCAGGAAGAGGCCGGCTACTCCTCCCCTGACACCTATATACCCTCCCAACTCCCACCCCCCTCCTTCCTTCCTGTGATCCCACCCCCACCATGTCCTTCCGGTCGTTGCGCGAATACCCCGGGGGAAGACTGATCTTCGACCTTCACTTCCCCCAGGGGCCGCATCGCGCAAGAACCACACTCCACGCTGTTACTTGAAGCGTAAAAGGCCATTTTATTAGGACATGGTTGCAATCATTTAGACTTTATTCGACAGTACATAAATGCAGTAAATATACTTTCCCCATCCCATACCGACTCATTCTCCTTTCATCCATTCTCAAAACCATCTCACCTGTTAGACTCTTCCCCCATTCACTCGGTGACGTCTTTCCTCTCCCCATTCTCACCTTCACTTGCCCTCCAAGCATCCTCTGTGTAATTTCCTTCCTTGGTCATTGCTTCCCGCGCCCGCTATCAGTCACCTGTGTACCGTTCTCCCCCCCCCCCGAGGGGTGGATCCACCCGTATGTGACTACCCACCCCTCCAAAGTACCGCCAACCAGGGAAACCCCCGGAGGGCGGTTCCCTGCCCCACCCCCAGTGCTAGTGCACCTTTCGCCTCCATCCAGTCTACCCCGCGGCCCCTGTGGACGACCCTCCGTCCCCCCAAACCTGCGTCCTGTATAAAGTTCGCTATTGCCGGGACACCCCAGACTGCGAAAGGTGCACGTACTCTAAGTAGGAGTACCTGGCCCTCCAGGTTGCGGGCACATAACGCCTCCCCCACCCCTCAAGGCACCAGGTGGATGACCATCCACCCTTTCAAAACTGTGTCCTGTGCCAATAAGCAGCATGAACCGGACAAACCACGTCCGTGAAATAATTGTACCAGCGCAAACAACCACCTGTCTTGCCTCCCTCCGTCTCCGTAACCGCAGACTGTCCCCCTGTACTCCTGATCCAGCACCCCCAAACCCCATTCTTGGCAAGGCCCCATCGGTGGATGACCCTCCACCCGTACAGCCAGTACCCGTATGTAATCCAGTAACCTTCCAGGCCAATCCCCCATCCCTGAAGAGCGTCCCAGCCCCAAACAAGACCACCTGTGTCTCTTCCAATAGTCCCATTACCAGCAGCCATTCCCCTGTAAGCATGGTCGACAGCCCTCAAAGTCCATCCCCTGCAAGGCACCATCGGTGGATGACCATCCACCCGTGCAGCCAGTATCCGTTGTAATCCAGCAATCTTCCAGGCCAATCCCCCATCCCTGAAGAGCTTCCCCCGCCCCAAACAAGTCCACCTGTGGCTCCTCCAATAGTCCCCATTACCTGCGGCCATTCCCCTGTAAGCATGTTCAACAGCCCTCAAAGTCCATTCTCTGCAAGGCACCATCGGTGGACGACCATCCACCCATAAAGCCAGTGCCCCTTTCAAACAAGTTACATTTCCAGGGCAATCCCCATCCATGAAAAGTGTTCCGTCCCCAAACCAAAACCAAAAACCGCCCTGTGTCCCCTCAAACAGTCCCCATTACCTGTGGGCTATTAGCTGATAAGCATGCTCAACAACCCCCAAAGATTTCCTCCTCTGCCAGGCACCATCGGTGGATGACCATCCACCCTTACTCCAGTGTCCCTTGTTAACAAGAAACATGTCCAGGACCATCCCCATCCAGGAAAGTGCCCCATCCCCAACCAGGCCACCAGTTCCCCTCAAACCGTCTAATTCACTGCAGACCAGTTCCTCGTAAGCATGCTAGCCGTCCCCTGAGACCATTCATTGCAAGGCGCAGTGTTTCCCCATAACCCACTTCCTAAATTCCTTGTCATTGAACCATATCCCTTGCCATGCCTCTTGGATTAAAACCAGACCTGCCAGTTTCCGGAGTACCTTCTCTCCCACAGCGTCTCCTGTATTAGAGCCAGGTCCCATATCGTATGACACAGGCACTCTCACTGGCCGCAACGCTCACCCTGAGTCAATTCTACTGTTCCCCCTTCAATCATCAAACATCCCAAATGACGGCGTTCCCCGCCTGATGACATCCGTACACCCGCTATGCCGCCTCTGTTGCTGCCCAACGTTCAGGAGAATGTCCACCTGTCCAGGCGACCACACTGGATCCCAGGCCACTCCCCCTACCTGCAGTAGAAAAAAGAATGATTAGTCCTGTAAGGATTATGTCTCTTTCCCTTCCATCCCCAGTCTCTCCACAACCCCCGCTCAAACCCCTTCTTTCACCTATAACGGCACAACACCCTACTATACTGCCATCTCCCCCATCTCCGGCTTCCCCCCCGCCCCGAACAGGCCTCATGATGTCACCGAAACCTAAATCGCCTGTAGTACCGCTAAACTACCTTCCGCATGTGGCAACCCCAAATCCCCAGCCATAGGCCTCCCTTCTCTGACCAACAATCACTGGCGCCTCATTCCCCTACCACTACGCCTCAAGCGCCAACGCTGCCCTATTTCAAAAACGTCGTGCCCCTGTTTCACCCAGACAAGCCAGGCACCAACCGCCCGTCACCACAGCCACTGCACCCGTGTCCGCTACCCCACCGGCACCTTATCATCGCGTCTCCTGGGTCCTGCACTACCATACTCCCAGATGCCCCCTACGAAATTACCATATTGTCAGTGGTGGTACGACACGACCACCGGGTGCTGGCTCCTAGCTCCCGACACAGAACACATCCCCCCGCCCCTATAACTAAAACTGCGTCCTGCGAGCCAGAATCCCTGTTTCCAAATTCCTGCCTGCTACAACCCCGGTGAACATCTCAACCCCAAACGCATCTTGCAGTGCCCGAAAGCCCCTAACCCTGTCTGGTTCCCCCAAGCAGCGGCCCAAGCCTTCTCCGTTTCGTCAGCTCCCCCTCCGGTGCACCCCCTCAGCCTCTGCAACTGCGATGCCTACCACCAGGTGATTATCTTATCAAGTGGCCGACAAACTACCTCTACCAATCCCACTCCCAAGGCAAGTCCCTACCTGTATAACACTGCCCCCGTCACGCCACGCGGCGCTCGCGCTCCAGATACTGAGGCCCCAGAGCCCCGCATTTCTTCAAGACCGCAACCCCCACCCAGTGTGCACCGTCAGTCAGGCAATCCCGCACCCTCTGCCTATTTGCCCTGTCTAACAGCTGCCCTCGCACCCGGAGACCTCACCTACACCCAGTCCTCAAGTGCTCCCTGTGCATACGGACTCTGCACCCAGGTCTCCTGTACAAAAAAGAGGTGGGGGGGGGAGAGCCTCCGTGACGGCCAGCCACGACTCCCAGTGCTCCTGCTCGTCGCAGCCACTACTTCCTCTTGGGAGTCAACGAGTGCCATGGACCCATGGCCTCCAATTGACCGAGAAGGACCTCCAGGCCCCTGTCTACCCCCAAGGGCTTCTCCCCCTGTCCGCTGGTGCAGCCCAGCTTGCCCCCGGGAATGCCTCCGTCCCTCCCACGTCGTTGTCCAACCGACACGGGAGCCCTCACCAGTCGCCCAACGTAAGTGCCGAGAAAAATGCTCCTGCCTGCCGTCCCTGCTGTGGGTAGCGGCTGAATATTGCGACGAAGAAAGACCACCCCAAGTTAAGCTACGTTCGGGCTGACATTGACCCTTCTCCCACCATTCCAGCCCAGCACACACCCTCTCCATCTTACAATACCCCCATCTGTCCCCGGGCCTCACACCTCAACATGCTGCCCCATGTGTTCGAGACCTATATCCACAACCTGCGTCAATTGTCACCCCCAGCTCAAAAGTCACCCTCAAAGCATGGCAAATAGCCGCTAAACACGGCAAATAGGGACCAGCAAAATCGATTTTCCCCAGCCGGGGTTTGAACCCTTGTCAAAAGCATTCATAGCCCCTGTCACCTACCACTGTCCCATCTGTTCTGCTACCCCTTGTGTACCAGCCTTCCGTTCGCCTGATATCACCATCGGCCGTTCGAAACCCAAAACCCTCTCCGCGCGTGGCCCCAAGGTTCCCATCGTCTGACGTACGCCGCCTCCTTGCTTGTATCACCCCGAACTCCCCAGCTGACCAGCTGTGCGTCATTTGGGCCCTGGGTTCCCCAGGCCCCCAGCATTGTCCCAACCTTACTGAAGGAAAGGCCATGGTATATACTTATAAATGAGCACCCGGTGACAACCAGGGCGTGAACACCTAATCTTCAAAGTACGACTCCCAGACTTTAAACCCCCCCCCATTCATTTACCTGAGAATCCGTCCGGGACCTCCTCTTCCAGACCGAAGCTGCTATCCCCCGTGGAGCTCCGTGCCCTGCTCCGGCTCAGGCCACACTCGCCTGAGCGTCAGTCCGGGACCTCCTCTTCCGGAGCGAAACTGCCATCCCCCTTGGAGCTCCGTCTTAAGCGCACTCGCCTGAAACAAATAACAAATGGACTGGTTACCTGAAAACCCCCCCCCCCGCACTCCAAGGCCCCATCGGACATCCTCCTACCATCGCACTGCATCCGTCCCGCCAACTCCCACTCCGTCGCACACCATCACATCCCTCCATCCTCACCCCCAACACCATCCATGCCACCCGTCACACAGCACATACTCAAAACTTGGTAAAATTCACAAGGTTGTAGTCCTCAATGCGCGAAACCCTCGAAGGAGGGCAGGCCGCCGCGGACCCCCCTACTGCTTCTAGCCAGCGTCTCGGAGCCGTTGTGCGCTCCGCTGGCATCACCCCCTGTCTGCCGACCTTATGCGCCGGTCATGGATCCCCACCCCACCGGGTCGCCACAACCAGGTGGGCCCAAGCACCACCGGGCCTCATGCCGTGCTGGCAGTCCCTCGCCCCTGTCCTAGATACCCCTCGCAGCACGACCGACACCGATGGCAACCTGTCACCTGGCCCCCCCCACCTCCCTCCTATGCCGAAGCCTCCGGGTGGCCCCAGTGCACCATGAACCAAATAAATGGCGCAGGTCCCAGAATTGATGGGCCCATACCTCCACCTCGCAATGGATAAACGCCTGTGTGCTCCCCTGCCGGCTCCGCACACCGCCAATAAAAGATACTTGCATAATTACATAGCGTGAACTCGACCCGACGGCGTGGGAGCGCTGTACATAGCTCCGTGTTCACCTCACTCATGCATGCATGGGGGGTTAAGCGATTCGCCCAGAAACCAGATGTGGACGTGAGCGCTAACTCGACCCGAAGGTATTGGAGCGCTTTACATAGCTCCCTGTTTACATTACACATACAGGCCTGGGGGGTGAAATAATTTGCCCAGAATCACCGATGCGGACGCGAGTGCGAACTCGACCCAAAGGTATTGGAGTGCTTACAGAGCTCCGTATGCACGTTACACATTCCAGCATGGGGGTGAAGTGATTAGCCCAGTAGCATAAGATGGGAACGCGACCGCGAGGCTCAAACCCTGGTTCCCTGCAACAGACGCGGCATCGCAGCCGATCTCGCCGTCCCCGCCTCAAACCCGCCCGCTGCCACTACGGGGCCCACAGCAGACGCGCGTACTGGCTCCAGTCCCCCCCCATCCTGCGGGCAAAGGCAGCATTACCCAACACCCGCCGGCGGGCACGCTGCCGGACTCCCGCTCCCTCTCCCCCGCTCAGGATGCCCCCCCTTACCTGCCACATTCCATGTTCCGGTGTCGGCCGCAGCAGATCTGTTCCTCGCACGTGCACACCACCATCAGCGCGACACTCCAGGCCTGCGCCTGCTGGACACGCCCGGCCGCAAACGCTGCACCCGGCCGGTCGGACTCGCGCTCACCTTACGGCCAAGCCAGCCGCTGCGCCGTATTGTCTCCTGGGGGCATCGCAAACCGAGACGCTCTCCCTAGCCCAGCCAGGACATATCGCTAATCTCCAACCACCAGCCGATCGACCAATCGGCCTCCGCTACAAACTTCTGCACAACAAACTTTTCTCATCCCCCTGGTGGTGCTCAGGTGTCAGGAAGAGGCCGGCTACTCCTCCCCTGACACCTATATACCCTCCCAACTCCCGCCCCCCTCCTTCCTTCCTGTGATCCCACCCCCACCATGTCCTTCCGGTCATTGCGCGAATACCCCGGGGGAAGACTGGTCTGCAACCTTCACTTCCCCCGGGGGCCGCAATCCCCTCCCAAGCCTGAAGTGTTGGCAGCTAGCTTCTTTGTATCCTTCGTGGGACCCACTCAGGGTTGCTGATCTCTAGTTAGGTCATTTCGTTTTGTTCCTAGATTACTTGGAAATTTGTCAACGTGCAGAATGTAATTTCAAACCTACTCTCTTGGTTGTCATGTAACAACGTGTAAAACCCCCCAAAAAAGAACGATTTTGTTTATGTGAGAGGCCAAAAGTAATCGTCTTCACGAATGGCAAATAATAAAGTGGTTGTGAACATTGAGCAATAAATGGAACAAAGCAAGTGTGCTCATGTGTTATGTTTTCTGACACAATGTCCGCAATCCATCAAGGTGTTTACAATACAGTCACTGAATCATAGGCCGCTGTGTGTCTGTGTGAAGCAAGACTGTGGATTGCTGTTTAGGAGGGGTATATGTCTGCCAAGATCTGACTCTGCCCCGTCACCGCTGGATGTGTTTTAAGGGCACATTATGGATCGTAGGAGAGGTATGTGCTTGCTAAAATGTGACAGAGCCCGGTTATGAAAGAGCGTAACACGCGATTGCCATAGCTTTGCAGCTGGTCACAGAGGGAAGGGGCGGCGGTGTATAAGGACGTATAATAAATCAAAACCCAATTAAGTATTGGTAAAATTACATTAAGTTATAGCGAACAACAACCACATTAAGCTTACTAAATTAAATACATTTTCTATTGCGATCCACTCTGAAAGCGCTTACACGCGATTACGTTTCTTTAACCCCTTCAGTGCCCATGACGAGATGGTCTCGTCATGGGCCGCGGTTGCGCTGTGCCCATGACGAGACCATCTCGTCATGAACCCCGCTCGCTAATAGAAAGCCCAGCACAGGGCGGGGAAAGGGCGGGGCACGCAAGAGGTTAAAGCTAACTTTTGATAAAATGCATTCTGTATTCCGATCTGCTGTAAGGTGGCGGTAAAAAAAATGCACATATGTACAATCACATGCAGTCTCGGCATGTTTTTCTTTTTCTTAAATGAGGTCCTGAAAACCGGATCTAACCAGCCCAGATAAACGTGTGTTTTGTGAAAAAAAAACACGCGCAAAAGGTAGTAAAAACGAAATATTCTCATTCCTCTCCGTCACAGCGATCTGAAGACTTTTCTTAACTGCTTGTTAAATAAACATGCAGATAAGAAAAGTCTTCACAACAGCGTGAAGCACATAGGGTGACCAACTGGCATTGGTGCAAATTCAGGACGGTGAGTGTAAAAATTCAGGACAAAGGGTCAAAATTCAGGACACAAATTCAGGACAGGAGGTCAAAATTCAGGACAAAACTTCAGGACAATAGGTAAGTTTTACAGACACATCAGAGGAGGTCGCGCAATAGTATATAAGTAAGCCCAGCCATATCCAAACGTATTCAACCATTTGCAAACCTATCCATCATGTATCCTTCCATCTATAATTTCACTCATCCATCCCTTCATCCATCCTTTCACTCATCCATCCATTATTCATCCATCCACCCTTTCACCCTATCCATCTGCACACTCATCCATCCACTCTTCTACCCATCCATCCATTCACTCATCCATCCAGCCATTTACCCTTTCACCCATCCAGCCATCCTTTCACTTACTCATCCATCCACCCAGTCACTCATCCTTCCACCCATCCACCCTTTCAGTCATCCATCCATACTCTCTTTCTCTCTCCATCGACCCTTTCACTTAGCCATCCTTCCTTCCATCCATCCACCCACCCATCCATCCACTCATCCACTAATTAATCATCCATTGACCCTGTCACTCATCCATCCTTTCTCTCATCAATTTATCCTTCCACTCCTTCACTCATCTATTCATCCTTTTGTCCACCTACCCTCCCTTTCACTCACTCGTCCATCCTTACATCCACCCTTTCACTCATCCGTCCATCCATTCACCCTTGCACTTATCAATTCATCAATCCATCCATCCTTTCACTCATCCATCCACTCACTCATCATCCACCTTTTCACTCATCCATCCTTTCACTCATCCATCTACCCTTTTACCCATCCAGATACCCTTCCACCCATACATCCAGTAATTTACCTTTTCTCTCATCCATCCTTCCACTCACTCATCAATCCATCCATCCTCTCTCATTATCCAATCTCTCATTCATCCATTCACCCTTTCACTAATTCATCCAGCCATCCACCAATCCCTTCACTTACTCACTCGCCCACCTTTTCGTATTAATTTTGAGCTGAGCCTTTTTAAGAAGAGGCCCATCAAGAACTTCACCCTCCCTGCAGGAGCCATTCCAGGACAGGGACAGAAGCCACCCAGGGCGGAGACAGGATCCACCACAGGGGGGGGACATGAGCCAACACAGGCGGGGGGGCAGACAGGAGCCACCACATGGGGGGACAGGAGCCATCACTGGGGGGGGCAGGAGCCATCACAGGAGGGGGAACAGGAACCACCAGGGTGCGCACAGGGGTGGGCATGCAGTATTCTAGTATCATCTTGGTCTCTTCCAGGGTGGGGTAGGGCTCCTCACCCCCCTCCTGGACAAGACAACGAGACAACAGGCTCTCTTTCTAAAATGTTAGTTTTGCCATCCCCCACTGTGATGTACAGTACTTAAAGGAGATACTCCAAGAGAACTGATTTAACTGATTGTCCTCCATACTTTGTTAATCAGTGTGGGTGCGATCGTGCCATTTCTTTATTTTATTACATTATAGACTGCATGTTTGAAGAACCGAGGTTTGCTTACAACTTAGTAACAGTAATTAAGCTCTGTGAAGAGAACCGCGTGCTGCCTCGGTGTAATCAGGGCCGGTTCTACGATTTTTGGGGCCCTGTGCAGAAAGGGAATGTGTGAGGCCCCTCTAAATTGCAAAGACATGACGCATTTAGGGCTGTTTGCATCTGAATAGATGCCCCTGCTCCTGAAGCTGCAGCCCCTTCCTCTCAGTCACCTTCAAGCACCTCTTAACAGCTCATCAACGGCGGAAGGTGTGAGGGTAGCCATCCCGCTGTGCTTCTCCAATGCTGCTGGGTATCTGAGCTTTGGTACTGCATCGAAGTCTGTTACACCTGACCTCAACAACATTGGAGTCAAGCAGGGAGGTGGGTGGAAGCTGTGCCGGCTTTTGGGTGGTGCGACCGCTGCCCGGTTAAAATTACGGACAAATGGCGTCCGTTAAAGACTCCTTCACGGACAACGGACAGACGGCCGAAATTACGGACTGTCCGTGAAATTTACGGATGGTTGGTCACCCTAGAAGCACAAAGGGACAAAAAACGCTCACCATCTGTTTTCATTCAGCCCCTTGTATTTGCGTCTGGGCTGAGTGAAAACAGATGCGCTTGTCACCGGCGTCATGAAAGTGAAATCCGTGAGACTACACGTGCACGTGCCAGTGGGCTGAAGCGCTTCCCCAAACGGATTGCATGGCGGTACGATGCACGTGATTGTGCGCGTGCTCGCCATGCAATCCGCTTTTGGGAGCACTTTTGGGAGCCCCTTACTAGAGTCTCGCTGAGTGATCGCTTACGCGATAGCCAGCGAGACCTAATAAAAAGGAGGGACAAAGAGGCAGGACTGGCCACTAGTAAGCAAGGAATTATAAAGGACATTGAAACAAGCAAATTAAAAGCAAGGAATGGCATTTGGACCACAGGGATATATGCATACAAGTAGTAGTGCGCTTACGCTCAACCTAAAAAGGCAGAACAATCGCCTTTTTTCGCCTGATGATGTTTTTTTGCCAGCACTGCTTTACTTGGAATCAACAAGAATTTCACTTTCCTAATACAAGGTAAATTATTTCTTATCAAGAGGATCAAAACTTTGCACTACCTTACCAAAATGTGTTCCATTACAAACAAATTCTTGCATTGCAATCAAATAACACATCCGATAAAATTATATGCGAGCAACAATAAAAGTAATTTTTTTTTAGACCAGATAGGAAAGAAAACTGCAGGGCTGTGTATGCCTCGTAACACTGTATTTTACATGCTGATTGTTTTTCTGTACAGTAGTTGTTGTTGTCGTTGTTTGCTTGGTAACCTGGTTTTCAGGATGATAAATTCTATTCCTCAATTCTATTTACAACAGACGTATAGCCAGTATTCGGGGATCCCGTGCCATCAGTCCCATAAGCGCAGAGGGTCGCATACATAACATATTCGTTTATCCTGATGTTCCGGTGAGAGGTACTGTATGATTTTTTTATGATTTAAATTTAAAATGTTATATTATGAAGTAGATAGAACGAGAATTCATAATAATCATTTCTATGCTTAGCAACAAAAGTGTCGACTTTGGATGACATATGCTTCTCACTACATGCCATTTTTACGTGTAGGCCTCAATTACACATTGTGCAGAGTGAAATGGCCTGTGGAGTTACTTTTTGCACGATTATCTGTGGCCAGTTTTTCCTGAACCAGTTAGTAACTATTGGAACACAACCCTATTTTGTTTCGTTTAAAAATCTTTATGTATCAGCAAGTGAAATCATAACGAACAATATGCCAATAAAAGTATAATAATATGTAAACATATTAAACCATTAACATTATACTTAAGAATAAAAACGTTTTCTAGGTGCTTAAGTTATCATTTTCTATAATATCGTTTAAACTTGTATATTTTTGACATGTACTGTTATTTACGATTTCTGTGAACTTTTGATTGTATTTATATCATCTTCTATATCATCTTTACTATGTTATTGGATATTATGTATCATTATTAATTTTATTACACCTTCATGTATTAACAAATAACTAAGTATTGTTTTTATGATCATATTAAGCTTTTCAATAAACTTTTTCTTGAACTTAAAAAAAAAACAATTTTCTAGGATTTTTCAAATAGGAGGGAGGGAATGGAAAGGAATATGGAAAGGTTCTAGTAATATATCAATAATTACCAAAGTCGGCACAATCTATACATTAAATGCGTATATAGTATAAAAATGACTTAAATCAATATCAATAATAAGCCAATAATAAAGAGAAAGACAGAGGGAGGCTTCATGGCAGATGTAAGTTTTCAGCGCACGTTTTGGTGGTATGGAAGCATCATTAACATGGGATTGAAGGAAGGTAGTCAGTGATAACCAAAAAGACTCCCTATTATGTAAAAATGAACAGGAAGATTCATAAGCAGTATCCATTTTAGGATGATGGCAAACAGAATCCTACCAAGTCTTGTATGAAATTTTAGACGAGCACTGCCAATAAACAGCTATTTGTTTAATAGCTACTGCTAAGAAAATCTACTATTTTGATTGGAGGAGAGTGGAGAGAAAACTGATCTTGATAAAACTGAAGTGCAAGCAATGGAGGATAAAGTTCTGTGTCAAGTAAAAAAAGAATCCACGATATTATTGATAAGAAACTAAAAGCGGGCCTGAAAAGAATGTGGACGGTAAAAGGTGTAAATAATACAATTGATGGATCAAATTTTAAAAAAAATGTATTTATTTGAGTTTTATATAGCGCTGGCTAGACCTGGAGGTATCACAGCACTTTACATGAGGATCGTTACGTTACAAGTTACAAATTACATCTGTTACAAGAGCATAGGAAAAACATAGGAAAAAGAACAATGTTATAGTAGTTCGTAGCAGGGAGGGGGCAGAAGGAGACAAAGTGGGGAGATGAGGAGACCTATGCCTAATGTCCGGCTTTGTAGGTGATGGCTGAGGAGGAAGACCAGGGCCAATCTCCTCTATAGCTGTCTAGCAGCTCCAACGGGCATCAGCCATGTTGTTCATGTATCTGCAGTCGGGAATAACAAGAATAACAGATTTGCATGGTTATGTTAGTTACTGTTGCATAATCAAACATAGGAGGTCAAGACCTCAGTAGAGGGAGGAGTGAAAAAAGGGAGGGGAGAAAAGACGGGGGGCAGGGGAGCAGATCAGTTCAGGTAACCGGCAATGGAAGGAATGTGTCTCAAGGGGGCCCAAAAGTTAGAGCAAGAGGGACCAAAACCCAAGTGGGGCCACATAGAAATTTGGTCCATGCCAATAATAAACACCATGCAGGGTCATCTTGGCATCAATTTTGAAATAGTTTGCTGAATGCTGAACAATGTCAAACATTCACCCCAGGACATTGATAGATGTGCCTGAAGTGAAAGAAAGAGATGGGTGCATCTCCTTCAAATAGTTGTAATAGCCACATAATACCCTTATCCTTCCAAGATTGCCCAAAGATAGGTGTATTGGCCGTAAGCCTGGGCGTAGTTCGCGTAGTAGTGCTACGAGTAGCTACGCAAACTGCACTTCACACTACGCAAGCTACGCGAACTGTGTAGTGCACTGTGCAAACTGCTGTTCGCACTGATTGCACAGTGCCGGATGCTTGTCCGCACTGTGCAATCATTGCAAACGGCATCTTGCACAGTGCAAGCGGTCGTTTTCTGCCGAGCGAGTAGTTGGCGCAAACGATGCAAACTATGCGAACGTAGCATAGTCCTACGCCCAGGGATATACTCTACGCTACGCAAAGTGCACTTCGCACTACGCAAGCTAAGCATAGCTACGCGAGCTGCATAGTGCGATAGGGAAAATGCTGTTCGCACTGATTGCACAGTGCCGGATGCTTGTCCGCACTGTGCAATCATTGCAAACGGCATCTTGCACAGTGCAAACTGTTGTTTTTTGCCGCTAGAGTAGATTTGTACTCGAGCGTCAGTTTTCTAAACGCGGACTGGTAGTTTCTCATCGCGAGCGGTCGCGAGCATACGTAACCACTCGCAATGAGAAACCTGACCTCCCAGCGTTGAGAATCTCGCCGGGAGGTTTATTTTCCACGCTCGCAATTGGCATCTTGATGTTGCTGATCGCAAACGAGGGAAAAGTCTCACCTGGATGTCATTTTGCTCGCTCGCGGTTGCCAACTTGACATTGAGGACCGCGAGCAAGCATAAAATGCCTTCTACGCTACTCTACGCGTTTTTGCACTGTGCTATGTGCAATTCGCGTATCCCGCAGTTGCGCGAACTACGCAAACTACGCAAGTGTAGCGTAGTCCCATGCCCAGGGTTAATATTGGGTAGTTTAATAATTTTATTAAACCATATCGGCATAGCTAAGAAGGTAGTCTAGGAGACAGCAACTAGATTGCATATTGACTGCAGCATAGAACAAGTATGTCAAAAAAGGGGAGAAGTCAAAAAAGACTTTAAAAAAAAAGCTAGAATATCCTCTGGAGTAAAGGGGTGAATTAACTTCTACGCAACATCTAACCAAAGAGGATGGTAAGGAAAATTGGATGTCGATGTTTAAAAAGAAGCATAATGCTACCCAACAGCTTTATGATAGCGACTAAAATCTGGGAAGTTTACCCCCTCCTTCTACTTTAGATTTTTTGAGTACGGAGAGAGAGATCCTAGCTTTTTTATTTGCCAATAAAACCTTTGAGAGTATAGCATACATTTTTACAAAAACAAGTTTTGAGAATATTCACTGACATCATAGAAATAATGTAGAGAAAGAGAGGAGAAAGTATGATGTTATTGGAGTCTAAACGTCTTCACCATGACAGAAATGATGGATTCAATTATGAATATTAATTTTTCAATATGTGTAAGGCATTCTTTAGAGCTGAGAGTAACAAACTCCTGAACAGAATGCGTAACCACATGCCGAGATATTTCATCTAAGGATGTGCCCATTGAAAGGAAGAGACTGTTTTGTTGTATATTTATTTAAGAGGAGAATTTCAGTCTTATCCATATTTACTTTGTATCCTGAAACCTCTGAGAAAGAGGTCATTTCATTTTGTAATTCTGGTAGAGACACATCAGGGTGAAAGATAAAAAGGAAAACGTCATCAGCATATGCTGCTAATATGAAACATTAGTCGCCATCTGGAAAAACCATTATGGACGAGTTCGGTTTGATGCAAGACAGAAAGGGTTCAAGCACTGGAACTATTAAGAAAGGGAAAGAGGAAACTTCTGACGAGCTCCATGGGAAAGAGCGAAATATAAGGAAGATAATCAATTAACTAATACTGAAGCTTTAGAAGAGTGATACAGGAGTGAAATTGGAGCAGCAACTTTAGGACCAAAATCATGCCAAGATAAGGATTTGAGCATAAAATACCAATTTATCCTATTAAAAGCTTTTTCAGCATCAATAGTTATTGCTTCTAACAGGTATTAAAGGAGAGGGGATTTACTGAAAACATTAAGAAATAAACGAGTATTGTCAGACACTAGTCTTCCCTTTATAAAGTCTACTTGTTCTTTACCAAAAAATTATGGAAGGAAGCTTCCAGTGTGGGAAGGTAATATTTTTGCAAATAATTAATTGGGGAAGTAGGGAGCAGCCCAGACCACTGACACTAGGTTTGTGCGGAAAAGGCTCCTTCATTAAAACAGGTGCACATCACAAAATTACCTAGACCTTCACCTTACAAAACTACAAATGCTCTATACAAAGTTAAAAGCCTATTTGAAACTGCCCCCACACCTAAGGAATTTCTTCCCCCTTCATGCCAACTTAATACATCAATATTTTACCTGATTAATGGAAGGTCGAAAGTAATTCAGACCTCTAAAATCCCTTCCCTGTTTCCTATATCTATTAACCTCTTAGTACACTAAACGTCCTATCTAAGCTTAAACATCCAGTGTCATCTAGGCATGAACATACCTACCTGTTGCCTTTCAGCCTGCCGTCGACGATAAACTTCGGTTAACCATTGCAACTTCTCTGCCAACCGCCAATGCACCTGTCTCAAGAGAGAAAAACATCTTAAACGCATAAGCCCCCTTTGCACACCTGCATTCAATGAACTGTGTCTACAAATTTCATGGAATAAAGTATGAGCCTATAAGAAACACTAGGTTAGTGACGGGAGGATGGGTGAAAAAACGCTAACACTACCAGCCACCTTGTCACCTGACAAAATGGAGGCGTGATAACAAAGTGTCTGGTTAGCTACCCTTGGGCTACCAAAGTAGGCCACAACATGCTCAACCCCAAAGCAGTCGTCTGACTGTTCCACTTTCCCAAAATACCCCGGGGGCAGACCTCACTCTGATCGGCAGCCCCCAAAATCCCCCTTGGGGAAGAGGGGAGCAGCAGAGACCACTGACACAAGGTTTGTGTGGAAGAGGCCCTTTTATTGAAAAAGATACAAATCACAAAATAACCTAGGCCTTCGCCTTAAAAAACTACAACCTCACTATACAAAGTTAAAAAACTATTTTGAACTATCCCCCACCCCTAAGGTATCCCTCCCTCTTCATTATATTGTATCTGATCAATGGCTGCTCAAATGTAACTAAGACCTCTACAATCCCTTCCCTCTTCCCTACATTTATTAATCTGTTAGCCCACTGAAGTTCCTATCTAAGCTCAAACATCCTGTTTCATCTAGGTGTGAACATGCCTACCTATTCCCTTTGAGTCTGAACTGCCGCTGACAACAATAAACTTCAGTAAACCATGGCAACTTCTCTGCCAACCACCATCCAGAAAAAGTAGGGGCAGAGCCAACAGAGCTCTTGCCCCACCTTTTTGTCACATGATGTGGGCCAGTCGGCTAACTGATATAAAGTACCTTTGCCAAAACCAGCTTAATCTGCAACAAGTGAAGATGAACTCCGTCCGTGCTGAAAAACTACACATCATCGAAATTAGGTCTGAATGCTCTATCCTACCCATCCCAAGGTCCCTACAGAAAAAAACTCATCTCCTTATTCAGCTTCCTCCTAGCTCTGTCTATAGCTTCTGGTTTTACACCCTCCCGACCAACTCTCCAAGCTAGAAACTCTGTCCATATCATGTTGCAGGCAGCCCACAACCTGTGTATCTCCCTCAAATCTGCCTTCATGCATTTTTTAAGTGCAACCCATTTTGCCCTACTAAGCCATTCTCGCCTAAGTGAATCAGCAGGATGTCTGGGCATTACCCACCTATATGACGCTATTCAGACAAGAAAGGAGCTCACCCCATTTCATGTCCCCTTCATCATATAACATAATATCATCCATGGCAACATTGACACAGACCTGTGCCGGATGGCTGCCCTCCCCCAGTGGACTGGGCAAAGGTGGGCATCCTGATACTCCCTAAGGAATATACTCCTGCCCTCCCTCCTCTGGTCTATCTTAGACTTGTATAGCCATATTTGCAGACCCTCATACTGTTGACTGACCTCCTCCCATGGGACCCCTCTACACCCCCAACAGTTCTGAAACCCTAAAGGCACCAAAGAACATCCATGATATAAGTGTTTAAAATAGCGCCAACTCAATACCCGGTGCACATATTCCTGGAAGGACTTTCATCACCTTACTTAAAATTTTGCGCCCCTCTTGGGCCCTCGATGCCCTGCTTCCCTGACCCAACCCTCACAAATCCTCTTACTGAACTTGCCCGCTGACGGGGCATAGGCCCATAAGAGTTTACCCATAAATGCTATGCCTGCCAATTTGCCCAAAATAGTCACCATTGACTGCCATTTCTCTATGAGGGACATAATGAATTAAATGACATCTTCTGTCTCATGCTGTCCCCCTAAGTAAAAATTCAGACCAGGCATGTGCATAAGCTGTCATTATTGATATCGCTATAGAACCTGGTACATGCTGAATCATCGTTCCTTTCCTATTGACCAAAGCACCCATGGCATCGAAGTCGGGACTCTGTTGGCTTCCGTGGCAAGCACATGGAATCTCTCCCACTGCGAATGAGGCAAAACATGAGCAATGTCATCATCCAAACCTGGCACATGTCTGGCCCTAAAGATAATGTCACAATACAGACATTGTATGACAAAGACCCTCAATAATTACAGCAACTGGGTGTCCCTCGCTGACTGCCTAATGGCAACCTGCACTACAGACATGTTGTTGACTCTGAAAAGCACTTTCTTGTGAGACAGCTGATCCTCCCACAGCTCCAGCTCTATTACCAAAGTGAAGAATTCCAAGAATGGCCCCCTTCCCGTTTCCACTCTGATGGCCACTCTTCAGCACATCAGTGTCCCTGCCAAAAGAGTCCAAAGCCTGAACCCCCTGCTGCACCTGGAAATATCTAAGCATCCCAATCCAAGTCTTTCAATGCTTCTATGGGAATCTCATTAAAGGATTGTATGAATGACCTCTACATCTATAAGTCCTCCTTAACAGCTGCAGAGAGCCAGATGTGATGAAGGGGTAGTGACAAACCTGCTTATGACATGCCCAACCATCGACAACATGTACTCCCTGCTCCCACAACTCTGCAGGCAAAGTTTAAATGCCCCAACAGTACCTGTACCTTTTTTTACTGTGACCTTTGCTTTGCCTAACAATGCATCCAATAGCTGTTGCATTTTACATTTTTTCTCCTCTGGCAATCTAGCCACCATTGCCTGTGAATCAATCTCGATACCAGAAAAGCCAAGACCTTGAGAGGACCTATTGTCTTGTCAGGTGCTCAAGGCACAACTATGTCACCCATGGACTCCTGGAAACTATCCAGTGCACGCTGTCAGTCCACGGAAACAGGCCTCTGTACAAAGAAGAGTTTTCCAGGTAGCGCGTTACCAACTCATTGCCATGTACCAAGTAAAAATCCACTGTAAGAAGGTGCTAAAGCACTTAAAAAGAGAACAGGATACCGAGCAGCGCATTGGCAGCGGATTATCTGCTTACCAATGGCCTTCAAACTGTATGCCCAGCAGGTAAAATATGCAGGGTGTACCGACAGCAAACGAAACGCCGATTCAATGTCATCTTAGCCATAAGCATTCCCTTCTAACTCTGTCCACCAATGCTAGGGCCACATCAACTGAGGAATATGAGACAGAGACTTGTTCCACTGGTATATAGTCATTGACCCACCATCCTCTCTTCTCGAGTCGCCTTTATTAGTTTGGCCAACACAATTTGTGTGTGTTCCATTGCTAACCTCAAATTAGCCACCCAGCGGTAACGTTTTGGGTCCTTTTAGCCCAGTCTGAAACCCCACTTGAAACCATTTAACATCAGTTCAGCATTGTCATATTGATCATAGAGGGAATGCCATAATTCTAGTCTATCCCTTTTAATAGGTGTACGACCCTTTTCCTGCAAGTCCCTGTCCCCCAAACCCCCGGCCTTGTCGATATTACCCTGTTTATATTGCTGCCCTCCTGTAATCCTGTTCTGTTATCCTCACATGGTCCCTTGTTGATGCCCGTAACCTCCTACCCTGAACTAGGTGTCCTGCCTCCCCAAAAGCAATTGACCAGAGGATGCTCGCCTGCATATTTCAAACGTTTGTGGTGAAACTTACAATATTCCCTCAAGCATACTTAATTGGTATAGACTCAACAGGCTCTAAAGTGGCAATTTTGGCTCTAGTTTGAAACTCCCACCCCTCCCCGAGTGGGGCGCCCTTGAAAGGGCCAGTATACAATTGGTAGCCTGCTAGCTGTAAAGATTGTCTCGCCAAACTTGGCCAAGCCCATCGTGTGCAGTCACAAGTTGTGTCTAGCTTCCCCTCTATGCTTCTGGGTCACCCGCAATGGGGGCCCAAAACTCTTAATCATACTGCGCACAAGCATACACTCCATATTTTACCTGAGCCTTTCTAATGACATCAATGTATTGAAAAAGTGTGATGGACCTCTTTGGGTACTTTTCTCAATGCACACTCTCATTTATGGGGAAAGCCACCATCCAATTCTCAATAGTTACTGTCAATTTCAGGCCCTTAGAAAGTTCTAGCTCCTCCTCTTTTGATCCCTCCATGGACCTATGCTCCCTATGCAGGAGCTTCAACATTTCTATATATTCACACCTCCAAATCTTCTCTTTGGTTGACAGCATAAAGTGAGCCCCAAGTGTTTTAGAAGTATTCATGTAGGACAACTTTTTGAATTTTAGTTCTTTACCCTCGAGTTTGTCTGCCTTTGCACTTTCCTTCACCCTATCCACTTTTGTCCCCCCCAAGCACAAAATGTGTACTTATGTCCTCTATGTTGGCTGACACGGGCGGTTCCTGACCTGTGTCACATGCCATTGCAAACTCCTGTTTGCTCCCTTTTTAGTCTAATAGTGAGCATATGGATGCTGCTTTGCCTTCATCAGTGCTCACACCAGTGCCCTTTACGTATAGACATTTCTGGAGGCGGACTTCCCCACTCTTCTGAGGCTCCTTCGCCTCCACCCCCAGTGTGACAATGCAAGAAGGGTACGAACTGCCATGAAGCATCTTACCTTGCGCCAAGGTTCATACTCTTTCGGGGGCCCGCCACTTCGCTACTCTCTCCAGTCATAATGATCCGCTACGTCTTCCATGTTGCAGCAGTGAGCCTATGTCCTGCGAAAGACTAATGGCATAGCGATTAAAAGATCCCCCCCACACCCTTTTGGACCCCCACAGACTCTTCTGCCTGCACCTCATCTTCATGTGTTAACTTCCCTTCTTCTAAGCTTTCAACATCGCAGTCAAGTGCAGACTGCTCACCAACATATATCTCATTCTAGTTCTGGGCCTCATCTCCCATCCAGCTCTGCAAGCATTTACCCAGCAAGACAAAGGCAACTAGATCAAACTTATGTGAGGGGCACTTACCATGCCCTCCACACTGCTCCACCAATGCAGGCAAATTGTCCAGTGTGCTCCAACGCTGGATGTTGCTACCAAACCTTCTACGTGTAGCACTACCAAAATCAGGCTAAACCATCTTGGGACAGCAGATTTCTAGGTAGCCGCCAGAGAGCATACCTTCTCTTCTTGGGGCCAATGAGCTGCACAAAGCACTCCAGAGTCAGCCCCCCTCCAGTGTTGACCTGCAAGAAAGAGGAAAAAAGGCCTGGTGTGCTAGTGAAATGACCAGCTTGCTACATCCCCTGCCCAGTCCCCTTTATGGCACAGCTAAACAACTCACCCTCTGTCCTGGTGCAATAAGGCCCATGGTTGCAGACCCCCCTACTGCACCCTCCTGCCACGTGCTGCTATTCTGCGAGATACCCACTTTACCATAAACCTTAATAGGGAGGGTTCACTGCCTAGGCACCGGATATGCTGCCTTCACGGGGCCCAAATGCTTCTACGGGCTCTATTTCTGGCCCCTCACCCGCATCTTCACTCTATTCCAGGAGGGCTGCTGAGAATGCTGAGGCTGAACACTTGCTGTGGATGTCACCTTTTGCCTCATGACTCGCACCAAAACCTTGCTTAGTCATGTTTGTGACAAAGTTCCCTGTCTGCCAAACTTTAACTCACCCCCGAGTCTTCTGCCCAATCTTTTGCTTTCATTATGGCTTGTAGCTGCAGAGCTACCTGGAACATCTTCAAGGCCATAGCACCTCTACCAAAATCTGATCCAAAGTGAGAGGCATCTATTTCAGGCAGGTGCATATATTATTTATACATAGTATTGTAAAGTGAACAGCAACCCAGAAATGGTTTCCCGGCACTGAGCAAAGAACGAGATGAAACAGATTATCAGCTTAAAACAGCCAGGTCTTTGAGTCTTTACAGAATGCAAATAAGGAGGTTAAATTTCTCAGAGGCTCTGGAAGGGAGTTTCACAGTTTCGAACCAAAGCAGAGAAGGAGCGCCCTCACATTCAAGCCAAGCAAAACCTCAGTATGGTGCACAATGCTAGGTTCCGAGATCTCAGCGTATGTGCGGGTTGATAAGGCACCACCAGATCTTGTATGCAGCATGGGCTTCCTCCAGCTCTGGCTTTAAAGTGGTAACACGGAGCTTTGAACTAAATACACTTTGAAACTGTGAGCAAATAAAGCTCTTGAAAAAAGGATGAGAGACTGAAATGTGCTTTGGGAACCGATACTGAAGTCTAGCTGCTGAGTTCTGAACTATCTGTAAGAGTCAGATGGGTTCCTGATCTATACCCAAGTACACAACATTAAAATAGTACAATCTAGACAAGATTAGGGCTTGGACCACCGTCCTTTGGGCAGATTAGGGAATCATCCAAATGATCTTTTTTAACCACTGGAACACAGCAAAACCGGTGACAGTAACCATGATCACCTGAGGCTCCATGGAAAGGTTCTCATCTAATACGAAGCCCAGATTTGTAACCTTAGGGGAAAGGTCAAGAAGAGTACCTAGGAATTCCAGCCAATGTTGTGGGCCCCAGAGTTGAGGATTCTTGCCCAGAATAACGACCTCTGTCTTATCACCATTTAGGTTGAAGGAATTATTGTTCATCCAAAACGCGATACGACTCATGCCAAGGTTAAGATTGGATGGTCCATAACCCTCAGCAGATAACAGAGAGAACTTGATTTGTGTGTCATCTGCATAAGAGAATAAGGTCAAGCTACAACTCTCCATTAAAACTACCAGTTGGCGGACGTAAATACTGAACAACAATGGGCCTAGTACTGAGCCCTGAGGAACTCTAGAAGTACAGTCCTTCAGGAATGATGTTCAGCAGGCCAACGCTGTTTCTACAAGACCCAGTTTTATCAATCTTTCGATCAGGATGGAATGAGACACAGTATTAAAGGACACGCTAATATCTAAAACAATGAGCGCAACTGTTCCACCATCATCCAGGAGTTGTCTGAGATGATCAGTGACTTCTAGAAGGGCAGATTCAGTACAGTACTCAACCCTGAAGCCTGACTGCAAAGGATGTAAAACATAATGGGCCTCAACGCAACTTGCAAGCACAGCATTCATATGTTTCTCCAAATAATTGGAGAAACTGGGCAACACGGAAATTGGATAATAATTCGACCAATTGGTCAGATCATGATTGGTTTTTTTTAGGATCGGAAGGACCATAGAGTGCTTCTGGCTCTGAGGAACTGAACCCTCTTGTATGGAGGAGTTAAGGAGGTTCACAACCACATATAGCAATTCCAGAATCAGAAGGGAGCGTATATAAGGGGGTAGTTGATCCAGCAGAGAACCCAGTTTAATCGACTGTGAGATAGATGAGAAGGAAGAGGTATCGAAAGCCGAGAAGGAAGAGGTATCCAGAGAGGGCCACGACTAAGTTGGTGGTTAAACCAGGCATGTGGATTCTGTTGTTGTGTTAATTATGAATGTAGTTCTACACAGGGCTGAACACAACTCAGTCCATGGATTGCCCTCCACCCTTAGGGTTCTTAGACAATAGAAGATAAATATCTGCAACCTTTTTAATGAAAAAGAGGACCAATTCCTCGCACCGAACCTGGGAAATTGTGGGTGCTGGAGATGTTTTACAGGGGCCGGCAAGTTCTTTGACCACAATGAAGAGCCTCCTAGGACAGTTTTGAGCATTAGTTATTTTGTCAGAATAAAATAGTGCTCAAGTTTTCCTAGAGCCTATGATTTCTTTCTCTCTATTCCGTAACTAGCTTTGCCTTCCTGGTCATAAGAGCTCCTCCAGAGTCTTTCCAGGCCCTACATGATTTTTTCTCTAGCCGGAGCATTTCATTAAACCACAGAGCTGGCAGGTAAGATATAGCAGAGTGTCTCGATGTAGCCAATAGAATTACCTCCAGGGAATTCAAGAACCAGTTATCTATCAGCACCTGATCAAAATCAACTGCATGCAGAAGAGCCAGTTTAGTGCTCAACAATTGATGGTTCAAGGCCAGTACATTGAAATGTGACCAGTTCTTTGACTTAATTGCATAACCAACTTCACCCACCTTGCTAGCATGTGAAAATCCCCTGCTTGATGTGGTAGTTGTAAATAAATGAATACATGTCTCACCCTTTGAAGTCTTAATGCCTTAATTCTGAGCTCATATTCCTTCAGACACCTGACCACACACAACTTTGGATTTGCAGGAAACATTGAAAAAGAAACTAGACTAGAATTACTTGTTGTCCTTCTGGAGATTACAAAAGTTAACCCATCTGAGGAGAAAGATCTACCCATGATATCCAACTCTCTTACATCCGATACCCTTCATTAGTATACCAGACATAACAGCATAACCAACTTACCAGATAATTCCTTAAAAGAGAAGTCTTTACTATCAGTTCAAGGTTGCGAGATCAAACAATTTGCTTACATTCCAAAGCCACTTGTATTGGAGCTGAGGAGGTATTTGCCGTTTTATACACTTCATCAGTCTACATATCAGAACATGTTTACTTGTTGGTGCTCATCCACATACATATGGCCTGTAAAATGCAGATCTGAAAAACCTAATTGCCGTGTTAGCTTTTTCTTGTTGTACCAGCTCTTTTAAAAAATGGAGATGTAGACTACTGGTGCAGAAGTTCAATGCAAACTCCTCTCCATACATCATACTCAGCAGTAAATCCCAATGGACCATCTGGCCAGTGCTGATTTCTAGTAGTCTTCTGAGCCCAAGATTCCTTGATGAGTTGTTCAGCCTACTTCCAAAGCCTGCTGATACCCCACCTGGGGTATCTGAGAACTCCTATCACAATCAACGGATGGGCTAATCCTGATGGACCTCTCATCATTTGGTCTTGTACTGACAATTCCAAGAGAATAGAATACCACATCTGAAAAGGCCAGAATGGCATTATAGGTATCACATACAGTGCCTGCCTCCTGACATTATACTACTGTCCTTAGAATAATCCAAAAGGGCGGAAATTTATAATTCAGGTGACAATCCTATTCTTGGAGAAATGTATCTGTTGACAATGCTACCGTGTTGAGTCTCCAGCTGATGTACTGGTCCCTTTGGCAATTTAGGGCCAGATGTAGGTAGAATCAAATTTACAAATCCTTAATAGCGAATTTTACCGATTCGCTATTAAAATTGAATGTAGGTAGGAATCGCTAAAATATTAGCGATTCCTTAACATTCCTTAATAATGAATCGCAAATTGAAATTAGCTAATAAGGAATACCTACCCATTCATTCCTATGGGCTAGGAGGCCCATAGGAATGAATGGGAAGATATTCACTATTAGGAACGCTTTTTCAAGGGTGCCAGGGTGTCAAAAGGACACCCTGTTGCACCCCTGAGATGTGCATGCGTGCACATGTGGCGCACATACATGCCCTAAGGGCATGAATGTGTGCCACATGGCACTTTAAAAAAAGCAAAAAAGTCCTTTTTTAAAGGAAATCACTAATTACCACCAACTTAAAGTTGGTGGTAATTAGCGATTCCTTAAGGCTAAAGTGCACTTACTTTTGTGCTCTTTACATTGCATTTAAGGAATCGCAATTCCCGATTCCTTAAATGCAAGTGCAAAATAAAGAATTGCAATTTTGCGATTCCTTATTTGGCTAGTAGGTTTAAACTCACCTACATTGCTCGCAGCCAAATAGCGATCGGTAACGCTGGAATTCTGCTCATTTCAGCGTTACCGATCGCTATTTGGCCACCTACATCTGGCCCTATGTCTTTAAGTAAATAGATCCAGTTGGTACTGATCACACCAATCCTAAATCCTATGTGCTATGGCGTTGCTCAACATCCAATTCCTCGCAGTCTTCCATCCTATTGCAAGCACATGGAATATGCTTCACTATCAACAAACTCTCACATTTCAGGCAACAGTGGTAAAATTACTTTGCTAATTCTGGCAGACATCTTGATTTTGCCACTCCCAAGTGGTTGACATCTGACTGGTAAAACACCATTCATCATTAGCAGTATACAGCATTGTGTCTTACTCATGGAGAAGTATTTCACCATAAACCAATACCATCATGTCATTCAGACAATTGATGTGGAGTCCTGACTAGAGATTTCCTGTTAATATGTCACTATACCTGGGTAACTCAACCTATATGGCTGACATCCAACTTTATCACTATAGTGTGTTTCATGCCAAAAATTGGCCACCCATTTTAACTCCATCTTGGCATCATTCAACCAAGGTACTACATCCACATAGGATAAGTCTTTCCTCAAGTGCAGAATTTTTATTCTCTGTAAAGCTCTGTAATGAAGTGGACCAGAAAACATACACCAAATCTACCGACTATTTTGGCTAGGTCCCTCTGAAATATCTGAACATGTGAAAGAAAATCCTTTATTTCCATCCTCATTATTTGGATCCTGTTTATAGATAATTTTAGGACACCTTGAACCGAGTCCACAATGAATCCTAGGAAACAATGTGAGGCTCCCAAATCAGTGCAACTGCATAAGTATATTTTAAATGCATTCTTACCACCCTACCTTAATTGATCTTATAGGGGGAGAGTCCCTGTGTCTAGAAGTGGTGATATATATTAGCCAGTGCTGGATGAATGGCTGCTGTCTGTGTCTGAAACGAGGGTAGAAGCTGTGCCTGTCTGGACTTTGCCGGGCCACTGGGGGACCACAAGCCTCATCAGTCTCTGCATTGCCACCCACACGCTCATAAGCACGACGCTGATCCACAGCATACTGTAGCCACTGTGTGTGCCTTAGACAAGGTAAAAAGCTGTGCCTGCATGGAATTTGCTCTACCGATGAGGGACCACAAGCCCAATCAGTCCCTGCATTGATGCCCACATACTCATAAGCATGATGATGTTCCACGGCATACCGTAGCCAATTTATGTGCCTGAAATGAGGGGAAATGCTGTACCTCCCTGTACTTTGCTGCACCGCCGGGGGACCAAAAGCCCCATCAGCCACTGCATTGCCGCCCACTTGCTCATAAGGACGACTCTGTTCATGAGATATCGTAGCCGCTGTTTGTGCCTGAAACAAGGTGAGAACCTGCGCCTGCCTGGACTTTGCCCCACTGCTGGGGGACCACAAGCCCCATCAGCTCCTGCATTGCCGCCCATGCTCTCATAAGCACAGCACTGTTCCACTGCTTGGGCCATGCGTGGGCAGCACCCGGGCAAAACCCAGGCAAAGGGAGGGCCTGCCCATGCCTGTCATAGCCGAAAGAGGCCGGACTGGGTCCCTCTCTAACAATAGGGTCCCGTGGATGATGAATAGTTTGCTATGGGGAAAAGGAAGCTCAAGCAACTATAGGTAGGTGGAGAAATTATTACCACTCTCGATTCATTCCTCGACAGGGCAGCGAAAGTCCTAACTAGGGCGATTGTCCTTACAGAACAGCAGCTCTCCTTGTAAGAGGTGAGAAGTGGACAAACCATTATTTGGGGTCCCTCAAGAATGGTAAACAGTGACACACCAGGGCTAGTGAAGCCAAAGGACTCTCTCCTTAGCTCGCAGCTATTCAGCCTGGAGAATGTGGGCATGTTTCAATATTATGCATTATCACAAGGAGAGGGGAGAACCAGTTATTTGTGACAGTGTCTATCTTGCCTGTATCCGAGACACGTGAGCGTAATGCACCCAGGTAAATTGCTGCTTGCCTCATAATTACTCAGACATCAAACTTTCTCTGAGATGGTATGAAAAATTAAACTTTATGTATTACCTACTGGTGGTCGCCAGTAGGTAGTTATAGTTACAACCTAGTTTCCATAGAAAAAACATTTTTTGATTTGCTAATAACTTTGGCGTCATTTGATGAATCTTTGCGAAATTCTCCCCCAAAAAATTCTATCCAGGTCAGCTCCTATCCTAAAAGTTTGGGGGTGATTCGTCAAGTGGGGGCTGAGATAAAAGGGGAAATTTTGCGACCAGCTACAGCCCGAACTGCTGAATGGAATTATCCCAAATTTGGCAGAAAGGTAGAGCTTGCTTCAAAAAGCGACCTTTTTTTTAAATGGTGTAAATCCGTTCAGTAGTTTTTGAGAAATTCAAAGAATAAGAGTAAAAACTGAATTTCCCATAGGAAACTTTGTGTAAGGCTAGAGCCGAAACTACTGAACTGAATTACCGCAAATTTGGCAAAAAGGTAGTGCTTGGATCAGAAAGCGATCTTTTTTTTAATGGTGTAAATCCGTGCAGTAGTTGCTGAGAAATTAGAAAAATAAAAGTTTCGATATCTGGACGGAGCCTAAGTCCCGTGCATGAGCTACACTGTCATTGGCTGTCAACACTCCAAACCAGGAAGTGTTGGCAGCCATCTTGTGACTAGGTAGAAGCGAGTCACCAGAAAACAGAGAAACAAAGGTATAAAACAAGAGAGGGGGGCAGGGTAGAAATACCCTGACCCCCTAGGCCTGCTCAGAGGGTCCCAGAAGGACCCTCAGGGCCAAAGAAAGCATTAAAAAAAAAATATATATATATTGGCGCAACTCGCTCTGGGGTCGCAGGTTCCCGCGTTTTATTTTAATGAGACCCCGGGGTGGGCTAGGTCCCGGGGACATTTCTTAAAAAATAATAGCGGGGACTCGCTGGGGCTGCGGGAGTCCGGTGGGGTCCCCGCAGACCCTGTGCTTCACTCATGTTGGGACAGGGGTTACGTGGTCCCCCCTCCTGGAGCCCTCTATGTGCTTATAACTTTGGCGTCATTTGACAAATCTTTACAAAATTTTCCAGAAAGTTTTGCTTTTTTGATCAGCTCGTATCTTGAAAGTTTAGGGGTGTATTGAGGACGTACAAGGTTGGTTGTTGATTGAAAGCAAGTTTATTGCGAGTTATTTGCACCCACAACCGGAGCCATCCTGCTGCGAAGACATATTACAGGGTGATTGGTCAAGGGGGGGGCTAAGAAAAAAGGGGGGTCCGAAAAAGTGTTTTCTCAATGTATTTTCCATAGGAAACTTTAGACAAGGCTACAGGTCAAACTGCTGAACGGAATTATGCCAAATTTGGCAGGGAGAAAGGTCTTGGTCCAGAAAGCGCGCTTTGGTTGAAATGGTGTAAATCCGTTCAGTAGTTTTTGAGATATTAAAGGACAAAATATATATATATATCTGGATGGTGCCTAACTCCGGAACACAAGCTTGCCTCTGATTGGCTGCCAACACTTCAAACCAGGAAGTGTTAGCAGCCATCGTGTGCCTCACATCGAGTGGAAATATAAAAGAAAGTTCCCGGGGGCAATTTAATATACCGGAGCTCTGTCTGTGCGAGATACCCCTTTCACCCTGAATCTCCCTACATCAGCAGGTAATGCACCCTTTTCCCCCATCAACAGCCTCCAACAACATTCTTAGGCCCGCAAGTCTCCCTCTGCGAACCACTTGTCGGCTCAAAGCTCTTCAGGTGCGAGTTCACGGGCCCGCAGTTGTATCTGTGAAACCAAGACTGGAAATATGCCGCAGGTCTCTTTCAGCGAGATACCCCATTCATGCTTCCTCGCCCCACATCACTGTTCCTCAGCTATCCCTTTGGAAGCTGACAGACTGCACCCTTCCCTATACCAGTCGGCCCTCAGGTGTTCCTCTGCGAGCTGACCCACAGCTCTCCCTCTGTGAACTGATGGTCCGTGGTTCTCCCTCTATGAGCCAACCAATCAGCTCGCAGCTCTTCATCTATGAGCCAGCCCGCCGGCTCGTAAGTCTCTGAGAACAAATGCAATGGAGGCAACGATCATGCAGGTCGGACACTAAACACTGCTCTGACATCCCCCAGCAGGAGCTCCTTGTCCGCCATTCCCCCTCAACCCTACAAACAAATGCGACAGTCACATTAGGTTGGACAAATAAGAATCTTAGTCATGTATGGATTTACATATAAAAAATCTATTAAAAAAAACAACAGCAAATAAAACTGTGTACAGCCATGTCGTGTCATTGCTGGACCATTTGTGAATCACAGTCTGCAAGACAAAAAGAAAGATAAGATGGTGTGTCATGCGTCCAGCAAAGGAGAAAGAGAAAGAGAGAAAGAGTGAGGGAGAGAGAGAAACAAAGAAAGCGTGAGAGAGAGAGGAAGACAGAGAAAGAGAAAAAGACTGAGAGAGAGAAAGAGTGAGATACAAGGAAGAAAGAACGAGAGAAACAGTGTGAGAGAGAAGAAGAGAGAGAGAGAAAGAGTGAGAGAGAGGAAGAAAGAATGAGAGAAAGAGGAAGAGAGAAAGAGTTTGAGGGAGAGAAAGGAAGAGATAGAGAGTGAGAGAGAGAATGAGTGTGAGACAGAAAGGAAGAGATGGAGAGGGAGAGTGAGTGTTAACACTGTGGAGAAAATCCTCACAGCTCACCTTTCTGCCACCGGTGTGTCTCCAACCACGTGCCGGGATATAGGGCAGCCCTCAAGCTTAGTCATCTGAAACATAGTATGGAATCAGTAATGTATGAATACATACAAGTGCAAAATTTGTGAATCACAGCCTGCAAGACAAAAAGAAAGATAAGATGGTGCGTCATGCGTCCAGCATAGGAGAGAGAGTGAGAGGGAAAGATAGAAAGAGTGAGAGATAGGAAGAGAGAGAGAAAGAAAGAACGAGTGAGAGAGAGAGAGAGAGAGGAAGACAGAGAAAGAGAAAAAGAGTGAGAGAAAGAAATAGTGAGATACAAAGAAGAAAGAGAGAAACAGTGTGAGAGAGAGGAAGAGAAAGAGAAAGAGTGATAGAGAGGTAGAGAAAGAAAGAATGAGAGAGAGAGGAAGAGACAGAGAAAGAGAGATAGAGAGTGAGAGAGAGAAAGGAAGAGATAGAGAGTGAGAGAGAGAAAGGAAGAGATAGAGAGTAAGAAAAAGAGAAAGAATGTGAGTGACAGAAAGGAAGAGATGGAGAGGGAGAGTGAGTGTTTACACTGTGGAGAAAATCCTCGCAGCTCACCTTTCTGCCACCGGTGTGTCTCCAACCACGTGCCGGGATATAGGGCAGCCCTCAAGCTTAGTCATCTGAAACATAGTATTGAATCAGTAATGGATGAGTACATACAAGTGCACAATTTGTGAATCACAGCCTGCAAGACAAAAAGAAAGATGAGATGGTGCGTCATGTGTCCAGCAAAGGAGAGAATGAGAGAGAAAGAGATTAAAAGTGAGAGAGAGGAAGAGAGAGAGAAATGAAGAAAGTATGAGAGAGAGAGGAAGACAGAGAAAAAGAAAAAGAGTGAGAGAGAGAAAGAGAGAAAGAGTGAGATACAAGGAAAAGAGAAAGAGAGAAGCAGTGTGAGAGAGATGAAGAGAGAGCAAGAAAGAATGAGAGAGAGAGGAAGAGACAGAGAAAGAGAGATAGAGAGTGAGAACGAAAAAGGAAGAGGTAGAGAGTGAGAGAGAGAGAAAGAATGTGAGTGACATAAAGGAAGAGATGGAGAGAAAGAGTGAGTGTTGACACTGTGGAGAAACTCCTCACAGCTCACCTTTCTGTCACCGGTGTGTCTCCAACCACGTGCAGGGATGTAGGGCAGTCCTCAAGCTTAGTCATCTGAAACATAGTATGGAATCAGTAATGGATGAGTACATACAAGTGCACAATTTGTGAATCACAGCCTGCAAGACAAAGAAGAAAAAGAGAAACAGTGTGAGAGAGAGGAAGAGAGAGAGAAAGAGTGATAGAGAGGTAGAGAAAGAAAGAATGAGAGAGAGAGGAAGAGACAGAGAAAGAGAGATAGAGAGTGAGAGAGAGAAAGGAAGAGATAGAGAGTGAGCGAGAGAAAGGAAGAGATAGAGAGTGAGAAAAAGAGAAAGAATGTGAGTGACAGAAAGGAAGAGATGGAGAGGGAGAGTGAGTGTTTACACTGTGGAGAAAATCCTCACAGCTCACCTTTCTGCCACCGGTGTGTCTCCAACCACGTGCCGGGATATAGGGCAGCCCTCAAGCTTAGTCATCTGAAACATAGTATTGAATCAGTAATGGATGAGTACATACAAGTGCACAATTTGTGAATCACAGCCTGCAAGACAAAAAGAAAGATGAGATGGTGCGTCATGTGTCCAGCAAAGGAGAGAATGAGAGAGAAAGAGATTAAAAGTGAGAGAGAGGAAGAGAGAGAGAAAGGAAGAAAGTGTGAGAGAGAGAGGAAGACAGAGAAAAAGAAAAAGAGTGAGAGAGAGAAAGAGAGAAAGAGTGAGATACAAGGAAAAGAGAAAGAGAGAAGCAGTGTGAGAGAGAGGAAGAGAGAGAGAGAAAGAGTGAGAGAGATGAAGAGAGAGCAAGAAAGAATGAGAGAGAGAGGAAGAGACAGAGAAAGAGAGATAGAGAGTGAGAACGAAAAAGGAAGAGGTAGAGAGTGAGAGAGAGAGAAAGAATGTGAGTGACAGAAAGGAAGAGATGGAGAGAAAGAGTGAGTGTTGACACTGTGGAGAAACTCCTCACAGCTCACCTTTCTGTCACCGGTGTGTCTCCAACCATGTGCAGGGATGTAGGGCAGTCCTCAAGCTTAGTCATCTGAAACATAGTATGGAATCAGAAATGGATGAGTACATACAACTGTGCATGCCTAAATCACTGTCCCGCCTTTGTGAATCCAGGCTAGTGTACACCATCCACTTCCACTGCCCAGAGGTGACTTCTCGCTGCTGAACACCCAGGCTGCTGCACCCCATCCACTCCCAATGCCCAGAGGTAAATGACAGCCTCTGCGTACCCAGGCTGCTGCACCCCATGCACTCCCAGTGCCCGGAGGTGACCGTGCCGCTGCGCACCCAGGCTGCTGCACCCCATCCACTCCTGCCGCCCAGACGTATTTTCCCACCGTTGCGCACCCAGGCCTCACTGCTCACCTTTTTGCGGAGAGGGCACCCTCCATATCATGCAGTCCCACTCCACAGGCCAACAGGTCTCACAATTGGTGCTGCATCTTGATTTTGCCATGGCAGAGGACATACTAGTGCACCTATCATCATCGCAGGTTGGACACCTGCTCAGTCCTTGCGGTGCCACTAACTCAGTGACCAGTGAGGACACGCACGTGGTGGTAGGCCTCCCTGTTCGGTGGCTCAGGCCTACATGAGGTGTCCGGACCACCGGGACAGGCCATCACAGTGTATGTGGTGGGAGCAACGAAAATGGCGTAGAGCACGTGTGCCCGTCTTTTTTATTGGTAGGGTAACGTGTCCTGTGACGCCTGTGCTGGATGGGTGTGGTGTGGGTGTATACCAGCCGTGAGGGAGTGGCTGTGGCATACTGACAACTAGACCTGTGACCAGCAGATCACTACAGTAAAAATCGGGGTCATGTAGCATTGTTGTCCTTCCCTGTAAGCGTAAGCAGAGTGGGCTGGCCTGGCGTATGCCAGTCCTGCGTGAGGCTGTGAAGAATGACTCCGGAGCTATGGGCGTGGCTCTATCGTGAGCTGCATGAGGATTCAACTGATGCCATGCGGGTGATCTTGTTGTAGTGCTGCCGTCACCTGGGTCGCAAGCATCAATGTGTCACTCTGTGAGCCAAGTCCTACAACATAGCTAACATGGAAGGTACGGGGAATCACCGACCCTGCAGTCATCCGTAGTTCCACACAAGAAAGATGGTGGACATGACACATCTGTGTGGATGTGAATGTTTATTGCACATTCAGTGGAGTATTGCAGCTGTAGCAATACTGGGCCATGCAAAGTCCAAAATTCTGTTTTTGGGACATGGAGGGCAGCCAATTAGAGACAAGCTCGTTGTCGGAGTTAGGCTGAGCCAACATATGTACTGATACAATCACTCCGCCAATCCCCACGCACTTATAAATTCACTATACACTCTCCTTGCAGTACTCTAATCATCCAGTCTCTATGTACGTACTTGTACAATGACCGAGACAAAGTTACATAACCAAAGTTTTCTCCCGCTGCCAAAGGTAAGTTGGTTGCATACGCTGTCCAGAGCACAATGTAATGTAGTAGGGCCCAGGGGCAGCATGTTGCATACATAATGAACACATGGACACAGATAGATAGTGAAACTGGGTACGGGCACATGCGCTCGACTCCTTTTTATTACCAGGGTCACATGTCCAGTGACGTCTGTGCTGGATGCGCGTGGGGTGAGTGTAAGCCAGGCGCTGGGAATGGTTAGTTCTAGCAACAAGCAGAACAGTAATCATTGGATCAGACACAGAGATTCAATCATAAAGAGTCAATGATTTGTGCTGCACTAAGGTAGGGGCACCAGATGTGAAATAGTACACAAATGATTCTATTGTAAAGGGTCCATGACTTGTGATACACTGAGATAGGGGCACCAGATGTGAAATTATACACAAAATATTGCATCATAAAGGGTCCATGAGTTGTGCTGCACTGAGATAGGGGCAATAGAAGCATTCAGCGTGTGCAGCAGCCAGCGATGATGCTTGGTCCGGGCGGGCCGCACTGGGAGCAATGTCTCTTGCCTACTGGACTACGTCATCTGCAATTGCGACTCAATGTGAATTGTGAGCCCTGCTATCCGCAATGTAGATGGAAGGCAGTAGTCAGCACAGACATTGAGGAATGCTTTTTGTCACTTCCTCTTGACAAAATCTGAGGACATAGAGTACAATTCTGTCTGCAATTAATAAATCATGTCTCAATGTAAATTGTGAGCTCTGCTGATTGCCGTGTGGGTAACAAAGAGATGAAATATGTATGGAATACATTGCCGAAATGTGTAGGTTTCGGGGACGTTACAGTTAGTTGCCTACTGGACTCTGAAATTCATGAATCAAGACTGAATTTGAACTGTGAGCTCTGCTGGCCGCAGTGTAGACTTCCATTCAGTGTTCCTTTGGACTTGCAAGATGAATTTAGTGATTGTAGCTATAATTGATATAAAAAAAGTTCTTGAAGCAAGGATACTAAAAGGATATTATTTAGGTTTCGAAGACGTTGTAGTTAGTTGCATACTGGACTCTGTAATTAATGAATAAACACTCAATTTTAATTGCGAGCCATGCTGACCGCAGTGTAGGCCAGAGGCAGCGGTCAGCAAGGGCCCACAGCTACGTGGCATTCAGTAGAGCTGCACAGTTATTGGCAATTCAGCATATGTGCAGCCAGTGATTATAAGTGGTGCACTGAGTTAGTGGCACCTGAAGCAACTGGCATGTGCACACTCTGCGATGATGCGTCCTCCGAGCGGGCTGCACTGGGAGAAATGTCTTTTGCATACTGAATTCTGCCTTAATAAGTTCACGTGGCGATGACTTGTGGTGCAGTGAGTTAGTGGCACCTGACGCACTCAGCTTGTGCACACCCTGCGATGATGCTTGGTCCGGGTGGGCCGCACTGGTAGCAATGTATTTTGTCTAACGAATTCTGCCTTAATAAGGCCACGTGGCATTGACCTGTGGTGCACTGAGTTAGTGGTACCTCTGGCGCTCAGCGTGTGCACACCCTGCGATGATGCCTAGTCTGGACGGGCCACACTGGTAGCAATGTCTGTTGCCTACTGGACTGCGTCATCTGCAATCGCAAATCAAACTGAATTGTGAGCCCAGCAGTCCGCAATGTAGATGGAAGGCAGTAGTCAGCACAGACAAGAAATACTTTTTGTCACTTCCTCTTGACAAAATCCGAGGACACAGAGTACAATTCTGTCTGCAATTAATAAATCATGTCTCAATGTAAATTGTGAGCTCTGCTGACCGCAGTGTAGGTAATAAAAGATGAAAGATGAAATATGTATGGAATACATTGTCGAAATGTGTGGGTTTCGGGGACGTTATAGTTAGTTGCCTACTGGACTCTGAAATTAATGAATCAAGACTGAATTTGAATTGGGAGCCCTGCTGACCATAGTGTAGGCTGGAGGCAGCGGTCAGCAAAGGCCCACAGCCACGTGGCATTGATTATAGCTGCACAGATTGGGAGTGTTGGACCTGTCAGCCCTAGGGTGGTCTCCCCTTCTATTTTTGTATCGTGCCTCATTTTTTCCACCCTCATTTTTATGTTGGACTAGGTCTCCGGGCGCCTTTTCATTGCCAATCAGTGTTAAGGTGCAGGTGCTCCCTTCTCCCAAGATGGCTGCCACCGACCCCTGCTACTGCAGGGTGGTCGTTTTTCATAGTAGCACCCTAGCTGCCAGGAGCTGGCTGGGACCCACAACAATGTTGCGACACCAGCCCGCCTTTTTGTCCCATAGGTAGAGTGGGGAAGCTCCTGGAAGATAATGGAACCTTCTAGAAGGGAGGTGGGGTTTTACTTTTGCCGCCTTGGTAGAGGTCACCTGACCTAGGGCTACCTAAGAGTGGGAGGGAAACTTTTGTGGTGAGTTGGCCATTGGGGTGAAGCAGAGCTGGAAGAATCCACCAGGAGTGTAGGCGGTAGGGCCTAGCCAGGGACTTATGCCTCTGAGAGTGACAGGATTTAGGTACTGCCTCTTAAGTGAGTGAGGTGCCCTGTGAATCCCACTGATCTTGCCCAGTAGTAGGAGGACCCAGAGACTCTCTGCCAGCCTGACTAGGAAGGATCTAGTCGCCCTCTCCATTCCTACCCCCTGTAACAGAACCCCTTAAGGGCGCCAGATACATCTGCGCCACAAGACTTCATCTGTCCACTGGGAACTGAAACCTAACTGTAAGAACTGAGACTGCATGACAAGAGCGAGCTGTAAGCCTTGAATGCCAGAGCTGAGACTGCGTGTCCAAGCTGACCCATCAAACTAAATGCTAAGCCGATTGCCAAGCCACCGGGGATCGACCAGGTACTAGCGCTGTGACCCCCGCGCTCCCTGCCTTGGTCTGGGACCCCCGGCAGCGTGCTCCGCTGAGCACCATATCCCCATCCTTAACTTGAGCCCCCCCCTGTGACGACGAAGCCAGCGCACTCACCGCCGCGGCCTGGAGGCCTGGAGAAGTGCCCTGCTGTGTCGCGAGGCCCTGGAGAAGTGCCCTGCTGTGTCGTGAGGCCCAGGAGAAGCCCGGGGCCCCGTCGCTGCCGTCGCAGCCGTGTGAGGAGGTGCGCAAGGTCGGGGCCGAGTTCCCCCATCGTCGTGAGGACGGACGCCTGCTGACGCCGAGACGGAGGTAAGCCCGGAGGCCGAGATCCCCCCTGGTGCACCCCCTGCTGGTCTGGGAACCACACTGCACTTGGCCCGGGTTGTCCCCTCCGTGGGAGTCCCCTACCCTGCCTGCGTGACGGAGAGACCCCGCCGAGGGATCCTGTCCGTGCCCCCCTTCCACGATACTGAGCGCGGTGCTCTGTGAACTGCACCGGAGCATAAGGACCCGCTCCTCAAGTCCGGTAACCCTCCCCGCTGGAAGCCGTCCCAAGTACGGACTGACATTACCCTCGTGTGGCGCTTCACACCACCAACACAGCTTCCCCAGCCGGAGAGACCGGGACTGCGAGTAGCGTGTTATGTTATATGCTCTGCTCGAAAGTATTTACCTGCCGATGATCACGAGTAGTGTGTTATGTTATATGCTTTGCTCGAAAGTATTTACCTGCCGATGATCACGAGTAGCGTGTTATGTTATATGCTCTGCTCGAAAGTATTTACATGCCGATGATCACGAGTAGCGTGTTATGTTATATGCTCTGCTCGAAAGTATTTACATGCCGATGATCACGAGTAGCGTGTTATGTTATATGCTCTGCTTGAAAGTACTTACATGCTAAGGATCACGAGTAGCGTGGTATGTTATATGCTCTACTCGAAAGTATTTATATGCTGATGATCGCGAGTAGCGCGTGGTGGTATATGCCCTGCTCAAATGTATTCACAGGTAAATGATTGCGCGTAGCGCTTGGTTATATGCTTTGCTTCACAGGATTAGGGGCCATCGATTACGAGGAGCGCTCAGTTCTACAGGCTCCATGTTAATGTACCCGATGCCACCCATTACGAGTATCGTGCTGTGTTAGACGGCCTGTTCAGGGAAAGGCCTCACTTAGCGCGCACAGCGCTATAATCACCCGCACTTAGCCAACTGCCGTGGGTATCTGAATGAGGTTAGGCACTGCATAAATATCGCCAAGATTGCCGTATTTACTGATGGATGGTATTATGATGCATGTATCGCCTTGTTACTTCCTGAACTGCAACTGACCAGCTATACTTGGATAAACTTGAAGTATTTGCATAATTTAAACGGTGTGGCGTCACTTATTGTGTGTGTCCCTAGTCCATGAGGAGTGTGTGGTGTATGGTTGCTTAACACATAGCCCTCTGGTTGCCCGACCGGCTCGCGCCACGTTACCGCCCATAGGGCCTGGTGACCCCAGGTTCCTACATTGTTGGCCAGTGGTGGGATCCTTGGGACCTGTGACCATACAGCACCGTTCCGTGAGGCGAAGGGCGCCACAATTAAACGCCTATTGTGTTCCAAAGCTCTAAAAACATTGATTGCTGCATTGTTAGTTCCACTGTCCAGGTTGAGAGTGCAAGAAGCCTGGTGAGCCGTTAACTGTTGCCTATACCCTAGGAATTTTTCTCCTTAGTGTCTAGGTCCCCACCTGCTAGAATGGAATTCCGGTTAGCTGACCTCGAGGGGTACACTGTGAAGCAACTAAGGGAGTTCGGGCAGGGGATGGGGGTGCCTGGGATGCGGAAGGCCAAAGGACCGGAACTCCGCACCGCCATTAGGGCATGGGTAGAAGCCCACCCAGAAGGGAGAGGGGATGAGGGGCAGGAGGCGCCAGATGCACCTCAAGAGGAGAGCGCCCAGGAGGTGGTTGGCCTCTTGAACGTGGATATGTCTGAAAATGTGCCCCCAGGGAGACGTTCTGGGGCCAGTAGTAGGACAGGGTCTAGTAGGAGCGCGTCTCCAAAGGAGTATGAGGACAGGAGGGAGGAGAGGCAGTTAAAATGGGAGCTGGCCAAACTGGAACAGGAAAGAGAGAATAAGAAATGGGCAATGGAGGAGAAGAAGCTGGCGCACGAGCTTCAGTTAAAGGAGCTGGAGCTACGCGCCCTCCAATTGAACACGTCTAACAAAGACAATGGTGGCAGCATACCCAGGGAACCTCAAGAACCAAAATTCTATCTACCCAAAGAAGTCGTAGCCAATTATACATTAGGGGATGACATCATGAAGTGGTTGGAGGCATACGAGGTAGCCTTAACGGCCCATGGGGTACCCGAGAGTAACTGGGGAGGTGGTCTCTACCGGTATATACCTCCCACTGTTAGGGACACCCTGTTATATTTGGCCAAGGCGGATCAGGTTAAGTACGCCCCCATGAAAGAGGCCTTGTTAAAGAAGTTTGGCCTTAACCCCGAGAAGTATAGGCAGAAGTTTCGTGGCAGCCATAAGCTGTCCACCCAGACATGGGTAGATTTTTTTGATTACGCGAGGAAGGCACTAGATGGTTGGGTGCGTGGCAGCGAGGTGCAGGACTACCAAGGGTTGTACGATCTTTTTTTAAGGGAGCACCTCTTGGATAAGAGCTTTCCGGAGCTGCGCCAACATCTGGTGGACCGCAAGCTGAAGGATCCTCGAGAGCTTGCGGAGGAGGCAGATATTTGGGTGAGCACCCGGGTGTCTCACAAGGGCCCCGGGTGAGATGGCTCGAAAGGCGGACAGGGTTTCCCCCAGAAGAAAGAGGGGGGAGATAAAAAGGTGGAGACCCACTTACCCTGACAGGAGTCAGCAGCCAAGGATTGTGCGGTGCTACGAGTGTGGGGAGATTGGACACTACAGAGGAGTTCCCAATTGTCGCAAGCGACCACCAGCCCCATTGGGCGGGAAAAGTCCCGGGGTGAGTAGTATAGCGCTTGGGGTGGAGCTGCCCTTAGATAGGGAAGGGGAGTGGACAGGCCTGACGCTGGTTTCACTCGGGGATAGAGAAGTGGTCCCCGTAGTGTCCCTGCCCCCGAACACTGCTAAATATCAGCAGAGGGTGAGAATTAATGGGGAGGAGGTGAAAGCTCTGAGGGACACAGGGGCCAGCATGACCACTGTCGTGCGGCGGCTGGTGTCCCCAGACCAAGTAGTCCCCGAGGAGTTCCATCCGGCCGTATTGGCTGACTGCAGTTTGAGTCACTGTCCAGTGGCTCGTGTTCCATTCGAGTGGGGAGGAGTCAAAGGCCTACTGCGAGTTGCTGTGAGCCCTGCCTTGCCTGTGGGGTGTTTGCTAGGGAACGACCTGGAGCACACCAAATGGAAGGACGTCGAGTTTCACGCTCACACTGAGATGCTGGGATTACCAGGGTGGACTTGCGTGAGCACGCGGTCCATGGCTGCCCGGCATGGAACTCACCCGGGGTTGGAGCCTGGAATTAGGGCCCAACCCACAGCCAAACGTGGAAAGAAGAAGGTGGTAGAGGACATGCCCCGTGAGTCGGATGGGGAGGCCGCAGAGGTGCCCCCGGAGTCCGCGGAGGTAGATGTCGTTCCTGTGGAGGACTTGCCGACCCTTGCTGACTGGCAAGAGGAAGGAGGGCCTACCCGGGAGGAATTTTGTCAAGCACAAAGGACGTGCCCCACTCTTGAGGGTATGCGGCGGCAGGCCGAAGCTCAAGTGGCCAGTCAGGAACTGGGAGGTTATCATGTGTATTGGGAGGATGGTCTCCTATACAGTGAGCCCAGGGTGCCGGTACATGGATCTTCGAGGGCCATAGTGGTCCCCCAATGTTACCGGGCCTTCCTGCTGGAGTTAGCGCACGAGATACCCTTAGCTGGACACCTGGGCCAGGACAAAACCTTTGCACGGTTAGTCCCCCATTTTTATTGGCCCAGAATGAGGATTGCCTCAGACACCTTTTGCAAGACCTGCAAGTCTTGTCAGGCTAGTGGCAAGACTGGGACAAAGTTGAAGGTCCCGTTGGAACCGCTCCCCGTGGTCGGGACCCCTTTTGAGAGGGTCGGTATCGATATTGTTGGGCCATTGGACCCTCCGACCGCAGCGGGACACCGGTTCATCTTGGTTTTGGTGGACCACGCCACAAGGTACCCAGAGGCTATTCCTCTGAGGACCATCACTGCACCGGTGGTGGCGCGGGCACTGTTGGGAATTTTTACCCGAGTGGGATTCCCGAAGGTCGTGGTGTCGGACAGGGGCACAAATTTCATGTTGGCCTACATGCAGGCCATGTGGAAGGAGTGTGGAGTGACCTACCGGTTCTCCACTCCTTACCACCCCCAAACTAACGGACTTGTAGAGCGCTTCAATAAGCCATTGAAGGGGATGATCTGAAGCCTTCCAGAGGGCTTGAGGCGTAAGTGGGACGTCCTCCTCCCCTGCTTGTTATTCTCCTATCGGGAGGTACCGCAGAAGGGAGTCGGGTTCAGCCCGTTTGAATTACTCTATGGCCATCCCGTTAGGGGTCCCCTCAGTTTAGTGAAAGAGGGGTGGGAGAAGACTTCACAGAAGCTTCCCCGTGACATTGTCAGCTACATGCTGGCGTTCCGCAGCCAGATGGCCAAGCTGTGGAAGGCAGCCACAGAGAACCTGGAGGCTAGCCAGACCGTGATGAAGGAGTGGTATGACCGCAACCCTCGGACGGTCGAGTTGGACGTTGGACAGAAGGTGTGGGTTATGGAACCTGGGGAGCTTTGTGCCCTCCAGGACCGGTGGACTGGCCCGTTCGACATTGTGGAGAGGCGAGGCCAGACCACATACGTTGTGGATGTAAAAACCCCCCGTCAGCCCCTCAGGGTGCTCCACGTCAACCGCCTGAAGCCGCACCATGAGCGATCGGAGCTTGCTCTCCTTATGGTGACGGATGGGAGCGAAGAGGAAGAGAGTGAAGCTCTTCCTGACCTTCTTGCGGTACAAGAGAAGGATGGTTCGGTGGAAGGTGTAGTCCTCTCCCCATCCTGGACCCCAGAACAACAGAGGGACTGTCGCCATGTCCTGGGACAGTTCGCCTCGTTGTTCTCCCTCACGCCTGGAATCACTCATTGGTGTACCCATGATGTGGACACAGGGGATAGCCCCCCGGTGAAGAACAAGTCTTACCGGCTCTCTGACCGAGTGAAGGATAGCATCCAGCGTGAGGTGGCAAAGATGCTGGAGCTGGGGGTGATAGAACCTTCCAGCAGCCCGTGGGCTAGTCCAGTGGTGTTGGTGCCAAAAGCGGCCCCACCGGGTACGACGCCAGAACTTCGGTTCTGTGTGGACTACCGGGGGTTGAACTCTGTCACGAAGACAGATGCTCACCCCATCCCGCGTGCAGATGAGCTGGTGGACCGGCTGGGAGCAGCCCGGTACCTCAGCACCATTGACCTGACATCCGGATATTGGCAGATTGCCATGGCCGACGGAGCACGGGAGAAGACAGCGTTCTCCACCCCAGAGGGCCACTACCAATTTCGAGTGATGCCCTTTGGGCTCAAAAATGCTCCGGCCACATTCCAGCGGTTAGTGAATCAGGTACTATCTGGCCTGGAGTCCTTCTCAGCAGCCTACTTGGATGACATAGCTGTCTTCAGTAGCAGCTGGGAGGACCATCTGCAACACCTCCAGGAGGTATTGCAGGCGCTGCAACGCGCTGGCTTAACCATTAAAGCCAGCAAGTGCCAGATTGGACAGGGATCTGTCGTGTACCTGGGGCACCTGGTGGGCGGAGGTAAGGTGCAACCCCTCCAGGCCAAAATTGAAACCATCTTGGCTTGGGAGCCCCCCAAGACCCAAACAGAGGTCCGAGCTTTCCTTGGCCTCACTGGGTATTACCGCCGGTTCGTCAAGGGATATGGTACCATCGTGACCCCCTTGACGGAGTTGACCTCAAAGAAACAACCTCGCAAGGTCATATGGACAGCTGCATGCCAAGAAGCCTTTGATACGTTGAAAAATGCGATGTGTACAGCTCCAATACTAGCAACACCCGATTTCAGCAAGGAATTTATTGTACAGACCGACGCCTCAGAGCACTGCATAGGTGCGGTGCTCTCGCAACTCAACACCGAGGGCCAGGACCAACCTGTGGCCTTCATATCTCGAAGACTCCTCCCTCGGGAACGGCGATGGAGCACCATTGAGAGAGAAGCCTTCGCGGTGGTATGGGCTCTGAAGAAGTTGAGGCCATACCTCTTTGGCACTCACTTCCTTATCCAGACCGACCACCGCCCCCTTCGCTGGCTCATGCAGATGAGAGGCGAAAACCCCAAGTTGTTGAGGTGGTCCATTTCCCTACAGGGGATGGACTTTCGGGTGGAACATCGGCCCGGAGTTGACCACGCCAATGCTGATGGTCTCTCCAGGTTTTTCCGCCTTAGTGAAGAGAACTCCCTAGAGGTTGGGTAGCTCTCCCCTCTTTCTGCTGGGGGGGACGCATGTTGGACCTGTCAGCCCTAGGGTGGTCTCCCCTTCTATTTTTGTATCGTGCCTCATTTTTTCCACCCTCATTTTTATGTTGGACTAGGTCTCCGGGCGCCTTTTCATTGCCAATCAGTGTTAAGGTGCAGGTGCTCCCTTCTCCCAAGATGGCTGCCACCGACCCCTGCTACTGCAGGGTGGTCGTTTTTCATAGTAGCACCCTAGCTGCCAGGAGCTGGCTGGGACCCACAACAATGTTGCGACACCAGCCCGCCTTTTTGTCCCATAGGTAGAGTGGGGAAGCTCCTGGAAGATGCTGGAACCTTCTAGAAGGGAGGTGGGGTTTTACTTTTGCCGCCTTGGTAGAGGTCACCTGACCTAGGGCTACTTAAGAGTGGGAGGGAAACTTTTGTGGTGAGTTGGCCATTGGGGTGAAGCAGAGCTGGAAGAATCCACCAGGAGTGTAGGCGGTAGGGCCTAGCCAGGGACTTATGCCTCTGAGAGTGACAGGATTTAGGTACTGCCTCTTAAGTGAGTGAGGTGCCCTGTGAATCCCACTGATCTTGCCCAGTAGTAGGAGGACCCAGAGACTCTCTGCCAGCCTGACTAGGAAGGATCTAGTCGCCCTCTCCATTCCTACCCCCTGTAACAGAACCCCTTAAGGGCGCCAGATACATCTGCGCCACAAGACTTCATCTGTCCACTGGGAACTGAAACCTAACTGTAAGAACTGAGACTGCATGACAAGAGCGAGCTGTAAGCCTTGAATGCCAGAGCTGAGACTGCGTGTCCAAGCTGACCCATCAAACTAAATGCTAAGCCGATTGCCAAGCCACCGGGGAACGACCAGGTACTAGCGCTGTGACCCCCGCGCTCCCTGCCCTGGTCTGGGACCCCCGGCAGCGTGCTCCGCTGAGCACCATATCCCCATCCTTAACTTGAGCCCCCCCCTGCGACGACGAAGCCAGCGCACTCACCGCCGCGGCCTGGAGGCCTGGAGAAGTGCCCTGCTGTGTCGCGAGGCCCTGGAGAAGTGCCCTGCTGTGTCGCGAGGCCCAGGAGAAGCCCGGGGCCCCGTCGCTGCCGTCGCAGCCGTGTGAGGAGGTGCGCAAGGTCGGGGCCGAGTTCCCCCATCGTCGTGAGGACGGACGCCTGCTGACGCCGAGACGGAGGTAAGCCCGGAGGCCGAGATCCCCCCTGGTGCGCCCCCTGCTGGTCTGGGAACCACACCGCACTTGGCCCGGGTTGTCCCCTCCGTGGGAGTCCCCTACCCTGCCTGCGTGACGGAGAGACCCCGCCGAGGGATCCTGTCCATGCCCCCCTTCCACGATACTGAGCGCAGTGCTCTGTGAACTGCACCGGAGCATAAGGACCCGCTCCTCAAGTCCGGTAACCCTCCCCGCTGGAAGCCGTCCCAAGTACGGACTGACATTATCCTCGTGTGGCGCTTCACACCACCGACTCAGCTTCCCCAGCCGGAGAGACCGGGACTGCGAGTAGCGTGTTATGTTATATGCTCTGCTCGTAAGTATTTACCTGCCAATGATCACGAGTAGCGTGTTATGTTATATGCTCTGCTCGAAAGTATTTACATGCCGATGATCACGAGTAGCGTGTTATGTTATATGCTCTGCTCGAAAGTATTTACATGCCGATGATCACGAGTAGCGTGTTATGTTATATGCTCTGCTCGAAAGTATTTACATGCCGATGATCACGAGTAGCGTGTTATGTTATATGCTCTGCTTGAAAGTACTTACATGCTAAGGATCACGAGTAGCGTGGTATGTTATATGCTCTGCTCGAAAGTATTTATATGCTAATGATCGCGAGTAGCGCGTGGTGGTATATGCCCTGCTCAAATGTATTCGTAGCGCTTGGTTATATGCTTTGCTTCACAGGATTAGGGGCCATCGATTACGAGGAGCGCTCAGTTCTACAGGCTCCATGTTAATGTACCCGATGCCACCCATTACGAGTATCGTGCTGTGTTAGACGGCCTGTTCAGGGAAAGGCCTCACTTAGCGCGCACAGCGCTATAATCACCCGCACTTAGCCAACTGCCGTGGGTATCTGAATGAGGTTAGGCACTGCATAAATATCGCCAAGATTGCCGTATTTACTGATGGATGGTATTATGATGCATGTATCGCCTTGTTACTTCCTGAACTGCAACTGACCAGCTATACTTGGATAAACTTGAAGTATTTGCATAATTTAAACGGTGTGGCGTCACTTATTGTGTGTGTCCCTAGTCCATGAGGAGTGTGTGGTGTATGGTTGCTTAACACATAGCCCTCTGGTTGCCCGACCGGCTCGCGCCACGTTACCGCCCATAGGGCCTGGTGACCCCAGGTTCCTACAGGGAGCATTTGGTTTTCTTAACCGATTATAGTCTCTTACAAAATTTGCATCGGTGCTAATCTTGAATTGTGAGCCCTGCTGACCGCAGTGTAGACTGAAGGCAGTGGTCAGGAAGGGCCCATAGCCACGTGGCGTTGACTTGAGCTGTATAGAGTTAGTGGTAGGTGTGGTGCTCAGCGTGTGCACAGCCAGCGATGATGCGTGGTGTGGGCGGGCCACACTAGGAGGAATGTCTTTTGTCTAATTAAGTCTGCCTTAATAAGGCCACGTGGCTTTGAGTTGTGGTGCACTGAGTTAGTGGTACCTCTGGCGCTCAGCGTGTACACAGCGAGCAATGATGCGTGGTGTGGGCGGGCCGCACTAGGAGGAATGTCTCTTGCCTACTGGACTGCGTCATCTGCAATCGCCACTCCATCTGAATTGTGAGCCCTGCTGTCCGCAGTGTAGTTCGAAGGTAGTAGTCTGTACAGACATAAGTCTGCAGTGCTGTGCTGCTGTGTTCGCAGGGGGCCTATGTTGAGGAGGCCAGCGGATATGGTCTGGTGGCAGCTACGTGGCAGGGTGAGAGCCGCTGCTCTGGCAGATGCGTTGTCTTTCACGCAAGTGAACCACGCCCAGAGTCCCAGCCTATTTATTCACACTTCTACGCTGGAGTGGCGTATGTTGGACCAGCCCACTGCGCTTCCACTTACCGGGGATGCCGATACAGGTACATGACCGAGATCTTCCCCACTGCCTGAGGTAACATGGTTGTGTCCACTGTCCACAACACTACAAGCACCAGCAGTATATGTGCACATGGAGAGGTTTGTGCTCTGCATAGTGAGGTCTGCCCAGCACATCACCGCTACACTTGGTATTGTGGGCATTATTATTGGTGGGTGACTTGCGTCCTTTACACATGTTTGGTTGCCACATCTCGCAACATTCATCTATTGTGTGGCTGAGGGGCCATGCCATTTTTGGAAGGTCCACTGTCCTGTTGTGCACTGCCTCGGTGGTAGTGGGGGGGATCCGGGGGGGAGGTCCTGAGGGTGGTGGCAGTGAGATTTGTGGCCTTCTTGGGTGTCGGAGGTGCAAGATAAGTAGCTCTATGACATGTGTTGGTCTTCAGATGTGATTCTGGGCTGCGCTCCCTTCCACACTGCAGGTAGTCGTCCTACTTTACACCAGTAAAAGGCAGATGGTACATTCCTACTGCTAATGCAGGATATCACCTGTTTTTGGATCACACCGCAGATTTGACTGCTCGTTGAAAATATCGGGAAGTTGTGTTTTCATGTTATTTTTGTACAGGAACGCCTACTCTACACATTATTTGCGTTAGTTGCTCTCATTTGTGGCAAAAAAAATTTGCATAAGCTATTGCTGGAAAACTGTTGATATCGCCTGTTTTCACCAGGTTGAACATGGAATGATAATTTAAAATCACTGAAAAAACCATAGGTTTAATGAACATTATAATTAGAAATTAGCATTTAAAAAACGTTTGAAATTCACTAAACAAAACATAGGTTTCAGGAACGTTATAGTTACAAATTATCATTTTAAAATCCTTTGAAATTCACTGAATAAACCATAGGTTTCAGGGACGTTATAGTTACAAATTAGCATTTAAAAAACCTTTGAAATGCACTGAAAAAAACATAGTTTTCAGGGGCGTTATAGTTAGTTGCACATTTCACTCGTACAAAACCATAGAAATTTGGATGATATAGTTAGTAGAGCTAACTATAATTCGCGCCCCCGCAATGCACTGTTGATTACATCACATATTGCATCACTCATGACATGGTCAGTGACATCACTGATGACATCACTGATGACATCTCAAATGACATCACTTATTACATCATTGATGACACCATCCACGTGATAATTTGATGCACCTCTTCAATGTCCGAATTTCTATCGTTTTGTACGAGTGAAATGTGCAACTAACTATAACGTCTCTGAAACCTATGGTTTTTTCAGTGAATTTCAAAGGGTTTTTAAATGCTAATTTGTAACTATAATGTCCCTGAAACCTCTGTTTTTTTCAGTGAATATATATATATATATATATTCACAGAAAAAAACATAGGTTTCAGGCACGTTATAGTTAGGAATTAGCATTTAAAAAACCTCAGAAATTCACTGAAAAAACCATAGGTTTCAGGGATGTTATAGTTAGCTGGACTTTTCACTCGTACAAAACCATTGAAATTCCCCCGTTATAGTTAGTTCAGCTAACTATAACTCGCGCGCCCGCAATGCACTGCTGATGACGTCACATATTACATCACTCATGATATGGTCAGTGACATCACTCATGACATCACTGATGACATCTCAAATGACATCACTGATGACATCACTGATGACATCATCCAGTGAATGTGTGTTTTTCTGAAAATTAAATATGTTTTATATATGTATATCTCAAGGTCGATGGAAGAATAAATGGGTATATAAGTGTCTAAATGGATGATTTGTTTTTGAAAAATTGATTGTGTAACTGACTGATTAAGTGTATCATAGTGAATACATGGCTTAGTGAGTAATGTTTAAATATGTAAATATCTGTATCAGTCTCTCACTTTGTGTATAAGTGGCTGCATGGGTTGGTGAGTAGCTACATGGGTGTCTATATAGGTTATTAGTTGGTTTTTTGAGTATCAGTCTGAGTGTCTGCATGGTTTGGTGGGGGGTATTACGTAGTGCATAGGTGCATGAATGAGTGACTCACTGTTTGTACGTGTTGAACACAGCATGTGTGCAGGACTGTATGGGTGGATGAGTGTGTGTATGGGTGTGTTAGTGAGTGAATGACTGTCTCAATAGTGTCTTTATGAGTAACTACATATGTTTTAAACTAGTATATGTGACTATTGGTGTATATAAGTGAGTATATGTGAGAGTGAGAGATTGAAAGAGTTCCTGTATGAATAAGTATGTGTTTCTATAAGTGATTGTTTAAAAGACTAAGTATGTGTAAGTTTCCGTAGAAGTAAGTGTGGTGGTGTGTGTATAACTGTATATGCAAGTAAATGTATGTTTGATTCTTTATTAGCATGAGTGACTATGTGTGTGAGTAACTCTATGGATGAGTGGCATTGTGTAACAGGATGTATAGGTGTATGAGTACATATGATGAGTGAGTACATGTATGAGTGACTGTATAGGACTGTTGGTGAATGAGTGGATGTGTATGTGGATCTTAGAATTACTGAAGAGGTCTTTGTAACTGGTATTGGTATGTCCATTGTTTTGAAAATTTTAGTCTCTATTTTTGAATGTGTGTATCAAAGGTTATATTAGGGTGATAGGAGGTTTGCCACTCTATCACAAGGATGATGTCATCAGTGATGTCATTTGAGATGTCATCAGTGATGTCATGAGTGATGTAATATGTGACGTCATCAGCAGTGCATTGCGGGCGCGCGAGTTATAGTTAGCTGAACTAACTATAACGTGGGAATTTCAATGGTTTTGTACGAGTGAAAAGTCCAGCTAACTATAACATCCCTGAAACCTATGGTTTTTCAGTGAATTTCTGAGGTTTTTTAAATGCTAATTCCTAACTATAACGTGCCTGAAACCTATGTTTTTTTCTGTGAATTTCAAAGGTTTTTTAAATGCTAATTTCTAACTATGCCTACAGAGATAGGACATGTGAAGAAAGAAGAAAAAATGCACAGAAAGAAAAAAAATAAGTGCAGAAAGAAGCAACAGAAGTCCTCAAAGACGAAGAAAAGTGCAGGAAGAAGGATAACGTGCAGAAAGAACAAAAAGAAGAGCAGAAAGAAGGATACTGGTGGTAACTGAGTCTGACTAACCAGTCCTAGAGCCAGTGCTATGTTAAAAGACACTTAGAATACAGTGAAAACACCTACATACACTAGGGAACATTATGCGTTGGGGTCCCCCTGTGACTAGCATGACCTCCTCTGTAAGCCCCTAGTATATAATAGGGCAGGGGGATTAAAACTACCTCTTAAAACAGGCCACAGGGCGTTTTTGCACACGTTAACTCAGGCCCCGTCCCCTCCCTTCACCACTGTGTAAACACGCCCTGTGTCCGTTTTTAGTTGGGAGATTAAGTTTATTTGAATCCTGAGGGTCTCTAGGGTCCAACTAGCCCACTAGGTACCTCCAGTAAGTGCCACAGAGCTGCGTTGCAGAGAGGTGTAAAAAGTGGCACGGCCTGGACCACCTCTCTGCAAAGTAGCTCAGTGGCGCTTACTGGAAGCACTTGGTGGGCTAGTTAGCCCCCAGGGGCCCTCAGTATTGAAGGGAAATTATATCCCCAATTTAAAACGTGCCATAGTGCGTGTTTGCACACGTCACCTCAGGCCCCGTCCCCTCCCTTCACCACTGTGTAAACGCGCCCTGTGGCTGTTCTAAGTTGAGAGATTAAGTCCCCTTGAATCCTAAGGGTCCCTAGGGTCAAACTAGACCACTAGGTACCTCCAGTAAGCGCCACAGAGCTGCGTTGCAGAGAGGTGTAAAAAGGGGCTTGGCCTCAGAACACCTGTCTGCAGCGCAGCTCCCTGGCGCATACTAGAGATGCCTGTTGGGCTAGTTGGCCCTCAGGGACCCTCAGTATTGAAGAGGAATTAATTCCCCAACTTACAACTCACCAGGGGGCGCGTTTGCAGAGTGCTGCAAGGAGGGGGCATGGCCTCCGGCACGATGCCAGTCTTTTATTTATTTTAATTTTTTAAGAAGGGGGGCTGTGTGGTTCCCCTTCTTATTCTAATTTATTGGCTCTGATGACCCCATCCCCCAGGGCCTGTCTCCTAATTATATTTTTTTGACCCCAATCCCCAGGGCCGGCCACTGTTTTTTATTATTTTTAAAAAATATATATTTATAGACACACCTAGGACATGCTGGACAAACCGTACGTACCTATCACCATGACGATTTGCGTGATATTCATTAAAAGGCGACTATGCATACAATGAATCCACGTGGAATGTATTTACACCACTAGTGAAGCTCTGACATATCTGATGCCCTACCGTGCCTAATCCCGGTAGACACCCTTGTCGTTTATTTATACAAACATGGGTAGCTATTGACGGGCACATTTAATACACATGCACAACAAGCCATTCAAAGGGGATTCGACAAAAATTCGACCAAAACTTTGCAAGAAACCCCCCTCACGGTTAATAAAACACACATCCACTGCCGGATGTGTAATACTTTTTATTTTACTCTCTGGAAAGGGGACGAACATCACTTGAGAGTCACAGCGCGCTCCTGGCAGAGCCCAATGCTGTGTTACACCCACCATTGCCTGCCGAGTGCCACACACCTCTGTGTTGTATTCCACTAGCTAGTGCATATGCTATGACACTCTCTAGCCCATGTGCACTGTAACACCACCCCGTGAATATGTCATGCCACACTTGTCTTCGCACGGGTTATATTGCCCCATCTAATGTGCCTTCCTCGATGCCTATGTTATAACGCACAGTGCTATGCCATACATATTACAATCTGGGATCCATATCTTTGTCACAGTGCATATGCAACGTTACACTCCCCAGCACATATTTTACATTACAACTTTAGAGACTAGTTAGGTTACACAACACTGCCCTGTGCATATTACACTCCAAGGCGCATATCGCATAGCACGCGCTAGTGCCTGTGCTATCTCGCGCTCTCCAATGAATCTGTCATTGCACACAATGTATTGCATATTATATTTCACGCCCGGTTCATCTTATATCACACTTTTTGGTGCATAGTTTATACCACACACTATATCTAGTTTTCACTTTCAATCGTGCTCTCAGGACTATGTTCTATATAACACTGTGTTCACCTACCCTTTTCACGGGCATTACATTTTGCGATGGGGTGGAGGGTCAGGGGGTGTTTCTGCCAAGTGAGGCCGGAGTCACAGTCACAAACGTCCTCTTCTTCCTGAATAAAAGTGAGATTATGCTGCATACTTGTTCATATTTTAAGTAGTTCGCACAGACACACGTTTTAAAAACAATAAAGTTCCTAATACCCGCCTTCTCTGAACAGTTAGCTTGCTGCCCCATCCCCCTCCTCCCTATCCTCTGTTGTGTGAATCCATGGACTAGCCTCCTCCCTCCTGCCATGCATGGTCTGATGTGCTGCCACTGCCCTCAATTTAGTATGATGTACCAGTCCACTCCTCCTGCCCTCCATTGCCCAATTATATGCCCCATCATTGACCTCCTGCTTAAACTCTGTGATTAGCTTGCTGCCCCTATTCTCCTCCCCCCTGCCCTCCGATGTCTTTGTGCATGCCCCTGCTCCATCCTTTTTGCCCACCATGTTCCATGGACCTGCCACTCCTATCTACTCTGAATGTTCTGTTGAGCTGCCCCTCCCCTCCTACCTGCTTAGCATTGTCAGATGACTGTAACCTGTCCCTGCCACCTCCACCCTGCCTGTCCACATGCCATGCCCCTATCCTCTTCCTCCTGTCCTACATGGTCCATTGTACTGCCACACCCTTCAGCCCTCCCTGGTCTGTTGTGCTGCAACTGCTCCTCCTGCCTGCCCTGTGCGGTCTGTTGTGAGGCCCCTTCCCCTGAACTTTCTTGTCTGTGCACAGGTCCTGACCCTCCCTTCTATCCTCCATCGTCCTTTGTGCATGCCCTTGCACCCTCCTTCTTGCCCATCATAGCCATTGTGCTGCCACTAACCCTCCCACTTGCCATGCATGGTCTTCTGTGCTGCCATGGCCCCTCCCACCTTCCCTGTGTGGTCAGTTAGCTGCCCCTGACCCCCTCCCACCTTCCCTCCATGGTCTGTGTGTATGCCATCACAGTCTCACTGTTGCTCTTCATGGTGTGTCTTGCTTCTAGTGCCCATCCTGCCTGAACTCCATGGCTATCTTGCTGCTCCTGCCCTGCCCCCTTGCCCCCATCCCTCTGTTTACATGTGCAGACACCTACTCCCTCCCTCCTGGCTTGTCTGTTCCATTGTAATGCCCCTGATCCGTCCCTCCTGCCCTTTATGGTCTGTTATGCTGCAGCTTTCTCTCCTGTCTGTCCATTATGGTCAGCTAGCTACCATTGCATCTTGCCCCTCAGTTCTCTGTTGGCCATGTGCATGGTCCTGTCCCCTCCCTCTTGCTTTCTATGGATTGTTGTGCTGCACTCCCGTCCCGCATGCCCTGTGTGGTGTATTGTGCTGCTGCAAACCCTGATGCCTGCCCTGCAGGGTCAGTTTGGTGCACCTCTCCATGTCCCTCCTGTCCTCTGTTATCCGAGTCCATGTCTCTACCCCATTTCCTTCCATGATCCAATGTACCATACTTGCGAACATTTTGAACTTGGTAAGAGGGAGATTTTGAAAAAAAACTGGGGTATTGATTTTCCCCTTTGAGTTACATTGAAAAAGAGGAGATTGTAGACAGGAGACAGATCAAATAAAGCCCATTTGAGCTTAAAAACATTGGACGTTTCCTGACTGAATCGGGTCTGTTGGCATGTATGGTTGTACTACCATTGCCTCTTCCTTCTGCCCACAATGGTCTATTACATTGCCACAGCCTCTCTTGCAAGTCCTGTATTGTTTTATTTGTTGCCCCTGCCCCCCTTTCCACTGCCCTCCATAGTCTGTTGTGCTTCCACCGCCCTTCCTGCCTGCTCAGTGTGGTTAAATTGTTGCCTTTGCACCCTCCTACCTGCCTTCAATTTTCAGAGTCCGTGCCCCTGGCCTCTGCCTCTCAACAGTATCCTAATGAACAACTAGATTGCTAACATTCTATATTTATTACAAAAGTGTGGAACGCCTGACGTCATCTTGATGTAATCAAAACTGTAATACCTAGAGCATTTCCTTTAGAAATTACATATATGAGAGGGTCTTATTGGCATCAAAATTATGGTTAGTGCTCTAAAAGACTAAAATAAGGACATATTTTCTGAGTTTTCAAATAGCGACAAAGCACTTTTAAATTATTTGTTATCTTTATGTTTTTTATCCAGTTGACCACTTGATTAAATGTTGTACTCAGGGGAGAGGATGTGGTGTTACTTCCAGAACTGCAGACTTTGCAACTGGGGAACCAGGTTGAAGTTTCTGCTTCAGCTCGACATTCTGTGATTCTGGTCAAATCACTTAGTCTCCCCATGTCTACAACCAAAATGAATTTGTTCTTGTGTGATGTAACCAATGCTCATGTAAAGCACGCCAATACCTGACAAGTCTGCACTATATAACACTGCAAAAACACAAAATAATAAGTGTTTTGCACACTTCTGTCATTGGGCTATATTTGGGCTACATCTGGGTGATTTTGGGCTACATTTGGGCTCTTTTGTCTCCGGTGGCCATCTTGGGAGATTTATTTGTTATGAAGTTTCCTAATTTCCTCATGTACTGCAGTCTCCTCAGTAGGAAATGCTTTCAGTTTTTTACTTTGATTCCATCATGAAGGTATTCAGATATGTCACACATTTGCCATAAATTCTGAATGTTAGCACTGTAGTTGCTCATTAGATCACTGTAGTAAAACTACTGTTCACCATGGAAGTCTGCTCCTGGTATTAAAAGTGCATGTTTCAGTCTGCATGTCAGAATTTTTTAATGAAATAGAAGAGGATTTGAGAAGTCACTCAAAATGTGCCCTCATTTTCTTTCTTCAGCATTAATCATAATTTCTATGGCAAAATGAACCCCCTCATTGTGTTCCTTTTTAAATTAAATGTTTTAAGTGTTACCAGTTTATTCCAATCAAGATGGCTTCAGGTGTGCCATACTTTTGTCATAATGAAGACAGTAAGCGCTCTAGTTGTTTTTAAGAACACTCTGGGACATTCTGTCATTGGTCTATACTTGGGCTACATCTGGGTGATATTTGGGCTACATTTGGGCTCTTTTGTCTCTGGTGGCCATCTTGGGAGACTTATTTGTTATGAAGTTTCCTAATTTCCTCATTTACTGCAGTGTCCTCAGTAGGAAATGCTTTCAGTTTTTTACTTTGATTCCATCAAGAAGGCATTCAGATGTGTCACACATTTGCCATAAATTCAGAATGTTAGCACTCTTTTTGCTCATTAGATCACTGTAGTAAAGCTACTGCTCACCAGGGAAAACTGCTGCTGGTATTGAAAGTGCATGTTTCAGTCTGCATGTCAGAATTGTTTAATGAAATAGAAGAGGATTTGAGAAGTCACTCAAAATGTGCCCTAATTTTTCTTTCTGCAGCACTAATCATACTTTTTATGGAAAAATGAACCCCCTCATTTTGTTCCTTTTTAAATTAAATGTTTTAAGAGTTACCACTTTAATCCAAGCAAGATGGCTTCAGGTGTGCCCTACGTTTATCATAAGTAGGACTGTTAGCGCTCTAGTAGTTCTTTGGAACACTCTGGGAAGCTGCAGTAGAACACAAAGGAATCAACTGACAGTCTCTGCCCTTGTTGGATGTACATGTTTTACTGAGAATGTCAGACTTCATTCTCACATGACTGAGAAAGATAATGTGAATTTACAGAAAATAAGCTCTCAGTTTAGCTTATAGATCACCTTCCAAACCTCTGTGGGAAAAGCATGAGAAAATATTTTTCTCTCAATCATGATATCCCAGCAGAAGGCTTTTTCACATGGTGAAATCACCTTAGAACATACCACAATTCCTAAAATGAGTATGGTACCATCAACAAATGATTTATAATGTAACTAAAGTCTTAAAACCTTCTATTAACTGCAATGCTTTTTAATGAGGTGCTATCATGTATATTGGTCCCAAGATGGCTGCCAACACTTCTTGGATGAAGTGCTGACAGCCAATCAGATCTCAGGATGAGATGTGTGGTTAGGCTCCGCCCACATATATATATGATTTTACTTTTGATTTTCTCAGGAACTACTGAACAGATTGACACCAGACCTGCAAAAGGCACTTTCCTGACCTGAGGACTACCTCTTTGCCAAATTTCAAGTAATTCTGTTCAGCCTTTCGGGCTGTACCTTGGACTAAAGGTCCCTATGGAAAATTGCATGGGGAAAATGTGTTTTGGGACCCCCCTTTTTTCTCAGCCCCCGCTTGACGAATCCCCCCGAGACTTTCAGGGTAGGAGCGGAGCGGAGCGCCCCACCTATTTTGAAAATTTCGCGAGGATTCGTCAACCGGCGCCAAAGTTATTCCAAATAGAATGTTGCGGATTTCCTATGGAAACACGGTCCTAACTATAACTATCTACTGGCGACCGCCAGTAGATAATATACCTACATACATACATATATATATATATGTGTGTGTCATTTGAGATGTCATCAGTGATGTTATCAGTGATGTCACTGACCATGTCATGAATGATGTAATGTGTGATGTCATCAGCAGTGCCTTGTGGTGGCGTGCGTTATAGTTAGCTGAACTTACTATAACGGATGAATTTCACTGGTTTTGTACAAGTGAAATGTCCAATTAACTATAACGTCCCTAAAACCTATGTTTTTTTCAGTGAATTTCAAAGATTTTTTAAATGCTAATTTCTAACTATAACGTCCCTGAAACCTATGGTTTTTTCAGTGAATTTCAAAGGTTTTTTAAATGATAATTTCTAACTAAGCCTACAGAGGTAAGACATGTGAAGAAAGAGGAAGAAAGACACAGAAAGAAGCAAGAGAAATGCAGAAAGAGGCAACAGAAGTCCAGAAAGACAAAGAAAGGTGCAGAAAGAGGGTACAGGGGTGCAGAAAGAGGCGAGAGAATATGCTGAAAGAAGCAACAGAGGAGTAGAAGTAGCATGAGAAGTGCAGAAGAGGAAAGTGAGGTGCAGAAAAGATCAATAGCAGTTAAAAAAAAAGAACAGAGGTGTCAAAAGTGGCAAGAGAGGTGAAAAAAGAAGGAAGAAAAGTGCAGAAAGAGGTAAGAGAATTGCTGGAAGAAGCAACAGAGGAGTAGAAAGAAGCAAGAGAAGTGCAGAAAGATACAGTGCAGAAAGAAGCAAGAGAAGTGCAGAAAGAGATAGGAGAGTTGAGGAAACAGGCAAAGAGGTACAGAAAGATGTAACAGAGGTGCAGACAGAGGCAAGAGAGTTGCTGAAACAGGCAAAAGGGGTGCAGAAAGAGGAAACAGGTGGGCAGACTGAAGCAAGAGAGGTGTAGAAAGAGGCAAGTGAGGTGCAGAAAGAAGCAAGATAATTGCAGAAAGAAGCAAGATAAGTGCAGAAAGAGGCAAGAGGGGTACAGAAAGAAGCAAGTCAGTTGCAGAAAGAAACAAAAGAAGTGCAGAAAGAAGGAACAGAGGAGCAGAAAGAAGCAAAAAAGGTACAAAAAGACATAAGAGGGTACAGAAAAAGGCAATAGAGGTGCAGAAAGAGGGAAGAAATGTGCAGAAAGAGGCAAGAGGGTACAGAAAGAAGCAAATGAGGTGCAGAAAGAGGCAACAGATGCAGAAAGAGACACGAGAGATGCTGAACATAGAAGAGATTTACAGAAAGAGGCAAGAGAAGTGCAGAGAAAGAAAGAAATGTGGAAAAAGAAGCAACAGAAATGCAGAAAGATGCAAGAGAGGCGCAGAGAGAGGCACAGAAGGAAGCAAGAATGGCTTGCACACCATTAGTACCAATTTAACACTCACATATAGCAATAAGTAACATGTGACCATTCTAGGTTTGCATAGGGCCTTCCAACACGCTGTAACACTTGTCGCTGCATTTTTGGTAATGTTTGAGACGTTGGACTTAAAAACAAGGCTTTTTTGTTCAAATCTACAGATTAGAGAGCAGATGATTAATTATGTGGCTAATGCGGAAAATGTATGTTTGTGCGAAAGTCGGAGCAGCCAAAACAGTCGCATATTTCCAGTGGCCCTGCTCATACCTCTGACTGGGTTCAGAAGTGCTCCTCAGTGAGTCCTTCTTTTTTTGTATCATTGAGTTCATAGTTGAGCTTCTATGGAAACGAGGAAGACTAATCCTGACATTACCACTCCACAACACAGACTACCATACCACATACTTACTCTCCATAACACATAATCCCACTCTACATAATTCCTATAAAATAAATACCACATACTTTCTATCCACATAATTTCACTGCACATCTTACCACATAATTCCACTACACACAACATGCAGCCACTCCACTCCGAAAACACATTAAAAAACATTTACATTTACATTGTTAATAGCTCTAACTCTCGCCAATGCAAAACCTATAACATTGCAAACACTTCTTTAGCTAGTAGTATCGTTTGCAGAGTGGTGCCAGGCCTGCGACCAGAGCTCAGGATTTCCGCTGTGTGGGACTTACAGGAGGTACCAGGAGGGCTTCTTGGCCCCAAAGCCCCTCAGGAGCAAATTGGACTTCTTCCCCCATCCTGTAGTCTGCCAGGAGGTTAATTTGCAGAGTGGTGGAGAAATCCTGGCCTCCAAAGACGTTTTAGCAATCCCAATCTGGGGACTTACTGGAGGTAACAAGAGGGGTAGTTGGCGCCCAAGGACACCCTACCCCTTCTATTACCTCCAGTAAGTCCCACAAGGCAGGATTGCTAAGTTCTCAGAGCAGGCAACACCCCCTTTGCCCACCACTCTACAAACGTGCTCCCTGGCGTGCTCTTGGATGGGGATTGAAGTCCCCTTCGCTGCTAGGGTCCGTTAGGGGCCAACTAGCCTACCTCTTACCTCCAGTAAGCCCCACACAGTGGGATTGGTGAGAGGTGGACAAAGGCCATGCCCCTTTTCTCCACCACTCTGCTAGCACGCTCCCTGGCATGTTCTAAGTTGGGGGATTAAGTCCCTGAGAATACTGAGGGTCCCTGTGGGCCAACTAGCCCACCAGGTACCTCCAGTAAGCGCCACACAGCCGGATTGCAAAGAGGTGGTCCGAGGCCACGCCCCTTTTTACACCAATCTGCAAACACACCTCTTGGCGCACAGTTGGTGGGGTGATGAGGTCCTCTTGTGTCCCGAGGACCTCAGGACTAAAGTGGACTTCTTCCCCCGAGCAGCAGAGCGCCAGGAGGCGTGTTTTCAGAGTGGTGTAAAAAGGGGGCATGGCCTTGGACCACCTCTCAGCAATCCAGCTGTGTGGGGCTTACTAGAGATGACATGAGGAATAGTTGGCCACCAGGGACCCTTAGGAGGCAAGGAACTTCATCCCCAAACCAAGAGTGTGCCAGGAGGCATGTTTGCAGAGTGGTGGAGAAAGGTGGCATGGCCTGTGTCCACCTCTCACCAGTCCCACTGTGTGTGGCTTAGTGGAGGTAAGAGGTAGGTTAGTTGGCCCCTAGGGACCCCCAGCAGCGAAGGGGACTTCAATCCCCATCCAAGAGCACACCAGGAAGCACATTTGCAGAGTGGTGGGCAAAGGGGGCGTTGCTTGCTATGAGAACTTAGCAATCCTGCTGTGTGGGACTTACTGGAGGTAATAGGAGGGGTAGTTGGCCCCCAAGGATGTCATTTGGGGCCAACTACCCCTCTTGTTACCTCCAGTAAGACCCACACAGTGGGATTGCTAAGACGTCTTTGGAGGGCACTCCTCACTTTCTCCACCACTCTGCAAACGTACTTCAAGGCAGACTACGAGAAGGGGGAGGATAACCACTTTACTCCTTCTTTTTGCATTTGTCACCCCGAGTGGGACGGGTATGCTCAGACGTGAGTCCCATGCTCTCCATGCCACTGGAATCAAGCTATCCTGGCTGAAGAGGGGTGAAACCCTGAAACCGGTCCTAGGATGCTTGTTTCCAGTCCAGGGAGGACCTGGCCTGGCAGTTCTGGCTGGACTGTTCCCATAGGGCACATGGTCAAGACTGATTTGCATATGGCTGGGTTCAAACTGGAATGGCATGGTGAGCAGAAAAACGATGGATTTAGGCCCAGATCTCTGTACTGGGGTGAATGTATGACATTGTTCTGCATTCTGTCCATCAATAGTTCTTTTTGCATTTGTCACCCATTATCACCCCGAGTGGGACGGGTATGCTCAGACATGAGTCCTGTGCTCTCCATGCCACTGGAATCAAGCTATCCTGGCTGAAGAGGGGTGAAACCCCGAAACCGGTCCTAGGATGCTTGTTTCCAGTCCAGGGAGGACCTGGCCTGGCAGTTCGGGCTGGACTGTACCTATAGGGCACAGGGTCAAGACCGATTTGCATATGGCTGGGTCCAAACTGGAAGGGCATGGTGAGCAAAAAATGATGGATTTAGGCCCAGATCTCTGTACTGGGGTGAATGTATGACTTTCTTCTGTATTCTGTCCAATAGTTCTTTTTGCATTTGTCACCCCGAGTGGGACGGGTATGCTCAGAAGTGAGTCCCGTGCTCCCCATGCTACTGTGATCAAGCTATCCTGGCTGAAGAGGGGTGAAACCCTGAAACTGGTCCTAGGATGCTTGTTTCCAGTCCAGGGAGGACCTGGCCTGGCAGTTCAGGCTGCACTTTTCCCATAGGGCACAGGGTCAAGACTGATTTGCATATGGCTGGGTCCAAACTGGAATGGCATGGTGAGCAAAAAAACGATGGATTTAGGCCCAGATCTCTGTACTGGGGTGAATGTATGACATTGTTCTGCATTCTGTCCATCAATTGTTCTTTTTGCATTTGTCACCCCGAGTGGGACGGGTATGCTCAGAAGTGAGTCCTGTGCTCTCCATGCTACTGGGATCAAGCTATCCTGGCTGAAGAGGGGTGAAACCCTGAAACTGGTCCTAGGATGCTTGTTTCCAGTCCAGGGAGGACCTGGCCTGGCAGTTCAGGCTGGACTGTTCCCATAGGGCACAGGGTCCAGACTGATTTGCATATGGCTGGGTCCAAACTGGAATGGCATGGTGAGCAAAAAAACTACGGATTTAGGCCCAGATCTCTGTACTGGGGTGAATTTTTTTATTTTTTTAATTTATTTATTTAACCTTCTAGAGCGCACAGCTACCCGCAATGGGTTTCCCGGCGCTGAGGGACAGACAGGAGAAGAAAAAAACCCAAAAAAGTGTCAAGCTGATTTTACTGAACCACAAATTACTGCTGGAAGAGCCAAGTTTTACTTTTAAGTCCCTTGCGGAAACAAAGAAGATTGGTTTCTGTTTTTAGGGTCACAGGAAGAACGTTCCATAATCTAGGACCTAAGTAGGCAAAGGAGCGGCCCCCCATCTTTACTAGTCTAAATCTGGGAACAGAAAAGTCTCCATGCAATGATGATCTCAAAGTACGATTGGGTTTATAAGCATGAATAAGGTCATGAAGATATTTTGGGGCTGAGGCATATTTAATTTTAAAGATGTAACACAGGGCTTTTAATTTAATTCTGTTAGAGATCTTAAGCCAGTGAAGGTCTCGGAGTGCAGTGGAAGCGAAAGTTCCCCTAGGAACATTACAGAGCAGGCGGGCAGCAGCGTTTTGCACAACCTGAAGTTTTTTTGTAGTTGTTAGGTCGGCTCCAAGGTATAGGACGTTGCCATAGTCCAGGCGGGAAACGACCAACGCCTGGACTACCGTTCTTTGTGTGGGAGGGGGCAACATCCACAAAATCTTCTGAAGCCATCTCAAGGTGGCAAAACAGATAGAGGCTACCTTTACAGCCTGCTGTCTCATTGTAAGTTTCTCATCAATGATGAACCCAAGATTGCGAACTGCAGTTACAGGTTGCGGAATTGGTCCCATATCATCTGGCCAATGGTGGGGGCCCCAAATATCCTTGTTCTTACCTGTTATTACTACCTCGGTTTTATCACCGTTTAGCTTCAAAAAGTTTCTCTTCATCCATTTAGAGACACGGATCAGACCTTCTTTCAGAGCAGAGGTGTTATTACACTCTTTGTTGGAAAGAGAAAAAATGATCTGAGAGTCATCGGCGTAGGAAAATAATGTGAGGCCAGCTTCCTCCACAATGGTAGCTAAAGGTCTTACGTAAATGTTAAATAGTAAGGGGCTGAGTATCGACCCCTGGGGAACACCATACGCCGAAGGATAGGTTGTAGAAGAGGCGGAGGCAGAAAACACCTGAAAAGTGCGATCTTTTAAAAAGGAAGCTATCCAGGCTAGCACCATACCCTCTACTCCCAGGGACCGGAGAGTCGCGAGGAGGATGGAATGAGACACAGTGTCGAACGCCGCACTAAGATCAAGAAGGATCAAGGCTGATGTTTCTCCGCAATCGACACTGTGACGCAGACTCTCCTAGGAGGGTGGTTTCAGTTGAGTGATGCGCTCTAAAGCCGGATTGGGACGGATGTAAAAAGCCCGAGCTCTCCACGAAAAGTGTCAATTGTGTGTTTATATGCCTTTCTAAAATTTTTGATTGAGTGGGGAGCAATGAGATTGGTCTGAAATTAGATAAGTTGGTAATATCCGTTCCAGCCTTTTTTAATAGCGGAATTATCATTGCATGCTTCCACTCCTGAGGGACATATGACTCAAGTAATGAAGAGTTAAGAAGTTGCATTAGCACTTGACGTGGGCTGAGATCAAGTAATTTTAGAATCTTAGCGGGTACCGGATCCTTCGGGGAGCCAGATTTGATGCTATTTAAGCAGTGGGAAAAAGAGGCATCGTCAAAAGGAAGCCAGTTTGCAAGTTTCGTCCCAAAAAGGAGAGAAGGGTCCGGCGTGGAAGTAGGGTCAGGCAGAGAGGTATCAAAATATGTAGAAGTAATTAGTGAATCATAGAGGCGCTCTACTTTATATATAAAAAAGTTCGCCACCGTATTACATTGAGCCTCGTCCAGTACGGGAGATGCTGGTATCGTATCAGCTCCAGTTAGTCTCTTCACAGCCGAAAAGAGAGTACGGGGACAGTTTTTAGCATTGGTTACTGTCTTTGAAACATAGGCAGCTCTGGCTATTCTACAATGATGGTAGTAGTCCCTGAGGGCTTCCTTATAGGCTGTTTTACGGGAAGCAGAGTAGGAGCGTCTCCATTTCCTCTCAGAGATCTTACAGCTAGTTTTCATGCGCTTAAGATCTTCAGAATACCAAGGCGCAGGAGGTCGGTGAGATGAGGAATTTTTTCGTGTTAAAGGAAGAAGTTCTTCAATGGCAGAGTGCAGCCATTTGGATACTTCAGAGTTTAATTCAGATGTGGATGTGTTGGTGTTAGGGAGAGTGTTCGATAAACGTGTGTTAAGGTCGATGATATTAAGTTTATGCCAACGACGTGTAAACACATCCTTACTGTTGCTTTTTTTATTTTGATTTCCAGTCTGAGATAGGACAAAGTGGACGGCATAATGGTCCGACCATTCCAGAGGACGGGCAGGGAAAGAACATTCAAAAAGGAGGTTAGAAAGAACATTGTATGACATTCTTCTGCATTCTGTCCATCAATAGTTCTTTTTGCTATGTCCACCTCTCACCAATCCCATTGTGTGTGGCTTAGTGGAGGTAAGAGGTAGGCTAGTTGGCCCCTAGGGACCCCCAGCAGCGAAGCAGACTTCAATCCCCATCCAAGAGCGCACCAGGGAGCACGTTTGCAGAGTGGTGGGCAAAGGGGGCGTGGCCTGCTATGAGAACTTAGCAATCCTGCTGTGTGGGACTTACTGGAGGTAATATGAGGGGTAGTTGGCACCCAAGGAAATCCTTGGGGGCTAACTACCCCTCTTGTTACCTCCAGTAAGACCCACACAGTGGGATTGCTAAGACGTCTTTCTAGTGCAGTTCCCCCTTTCTCCACCACTCTGCAAACGTACTTCCTGGCAGACTACGGGAAGGGGGATGATGCCCACTTTGCTCTTGAGGGAATTTTGGGGCCAAGAAGCCCTCTTGGTACCTCCTGTAAGTCCTTCACAGCGGAATTCCTAAGCACTAATCGGAGGCCCAGCACCCTTTTTCCACTGCAAACGTGACTACTAATTCAAGAAGCATTGGCAATGTAATAGGTTTTGCATTTACGAGAGTTAGATCTATTTGGCGTTGTAAATGTAAATATTTTTCACTAATGTTTTTTAGAGTGGAGTGGATGTACGTTGTGTGTAGTTGAATTATGTGGTATGTTGTGCAGTGAAATTATGTGGATAGAAAGTATGTGGTATTTAGTGTATACAAATGATGTAGAGTGGGATTATGTGTTATGGAGAGTAATTATGTGGTATGGTAGTCTGTGTTGTGGAGTGGTAACCTCAGGTTTAGTCTTCCTAATTTCCATTGAAGCTAAACTATGAATTCAGTGAGACAAAAAAATGAAGGAATCACTGAGGAGCACTTGTGGACTTAGTTGGAAGTATGAGCAGAGACTGTTTGACTTCACCGACGTTCGCACAATTATACATTTTCCGCAATAGCCATATAATACATTATATGCTCCCTAATCTGCAGATTTTAACAAAAAAAGCCTTGTTTCTAGCTCAAAAATGTTGCAACAAGTGTTACAGCGTGGTGGAAGGCCCTTTTCAAACCTAGAATTATCACCTGTTACTTATTGTAAATGTGGGTGTTTAATTGGTACTAATGCATCTCTTGCTTCTTTCTGCGCCTGTCTTGCCTCTTTCTGCATTTCTATTGCTTCTTTCCACACATTTCTTTCTTTTTCTGCACTTCTCTTGTCTCTTTCTGCACATCTCTTCTACTTTCTGTACCTCTCTTGCATCTTTCTGCACCTATGTTGCCTCTTTCTGCACCTCACTTGCTTCTTTCTGTACCCCTTTTGCCCCTTTCTGCACCCTTCTTCCCGCTTTCTGTACATCTGTTGCCTCTTTCTGCACCCCTCTTACCTCTTTCTGTACCCCTTTTACCTCTTTCTGCACCTCTGTTCCTTATTTCTGCACTTCTTTGGTTTCTCTCTGCACCTCTCTTGCCTCTTTCTCTACCACTCTTCCCCCTTTCTGCATGTCGGTTGCTTCTTTCTGCACTTCTCTTGCCTCTTTCTCTACCCCTTTTCCCTCTTTCTGCACTTCTGTTGCTTCTTTCTGCACTTATCTTGCTTCTTTCTGCACCTCACTTGGCTCTTTTTCCAGTTCTCTTGCCTCTATCTGCAGATCTGTTGCCTCTTTCAACACTTCTTTTGCCTTTTTCTGCACCTCTCTTGCTTTTTTCTACACCTCTCTTAACTCTTTCTGCACCCCAATTGCTTCTTTCTGTACCCCTTTTGCCTTTTTCTGCACCCCTTGTCCCTCTTTGTCCAACTCTCTTGTTTCTTTCCGCACCTCTCTTCCCTCTTTATGCACCACTCCTGCCTCTTTCTGTACCCCTTTTGCCTCTTTGTGCACCTCTCTTACCCCTTTATGCACCCCTCTTGCCTCTTTTTACACCTCTGTTGGATGTTTATGCACCTCTTTTGCTTCGTTCTGCACCTAACCTGCCTCTTTCTGCACCTCTGTTGGTTCTTTTTACACTGCTCTTGCTTCTTTCTGCACCTCTGTTCCAAATTTCTGCATCCCTCTTGCCTTTTTTCTGCATCCCTCTTCCCCCTTTCTGCACCTCTCTTGCCTTAGTCTTCCCACCTGTTCCCTCTTTCTGCTCCCATTTTGCCTGTTTCCGCAACTCTCTTGCCTCTCTGTGCAGCTCTCTTGCCTCCTTCTGTACCTCACTTGCCTGCATTTACACCTCTGATGTTTCTTTTGCACTGTTCTTGCTTCTTTCTGCACCTCTCTTGCAAGTCTGCCCCCCTTCTTGCCTCTTTCTGCACCCCTATTACCTGTTTCTGTACCTCTCTTGCTTTTGTCTGTACCCCTGTTCCCTCTTTCTTTACCTCTTTTGCCTGTTTCTGCAACTCTCTTGCCTCTTTCTGCAGTTCTCTTGCCTCCTTTTGGACCTCTGTTGCTTCTTTTTGCACTTCTCTTGCCTCTTTCTGCACTCCTATTGCTTCATTCTGCACTTCCTATGCTTCTTTCTGCTATGTCTTCTTTCTTTCTGCACCCCTGTTGTTTCTTTCTGCACTCGTTTTCCCTCTTACTTGCTTCTGTACCCCTCTTGCTTCTCTTTAGACCTCTGTTGCTTCTTTCAGCAATTCACTTGCCTCTTTTGCACTTCTCTTCTTTCTTTCTGCACCCTCCTGCCTCTTTCTGCACCCTTTGTACCTCTTTCAGCACCTCTGTTGCTTCTTTCTGCACTTCTCTTCCTTCTTTCTGCACCCCTCGTGCCTCTTTCTGTACCCTTCTTCCCTTCTCCTGCACATCGCTTGGATCTTTCTGCACAGCTCTTGCCTCTTTCTGTACCCCTCTTGTCTCCTTCTATACCTCTGTTGTTTCTTACTGCATTGCTCTTCTTTCTGCACCTCTCTTGTAAATTTCTGTACCTCACTTGCCTCTTTAAGCACCTCAATCTCTTTCTTCTGCACCTCTCTTGCAAGTCTGCCCCCCTTCTTGCCTCTTTCTCACCCCTATTACCTGTTTCTGTACCTCTCTTGCCTTTGTCTGTACCCCTGTTCCCTCTTTCTTTACCTCTTTTGCCTGTTTCTGCAACTCTCTTGCCTCTTTCTGCAGTTCTCTTGCCTCCTTTTGGACCTCTGTTGCTTCTTTTTGCACTTCTCTTGCCTCTTTCTGCACTCCTATTGCGTCATTCTGCACTTCCTATGCTTCTTTCTGCCATGTCTTCTTTCCTTCTGCACCCCTGTTGTTTCTTTCTGCACTCGTTTTCCCTCTTACTTGCTTCTGTACCCCTCTTGCTTCTCTTTAGACCTCTGTTGCTTCTTTCAGCAATTCTCTTGCCTCTTTTGCACTTCTCTTCTTTCTTTCTGCACCCTCCTGCCTCTTTCTGCACCCTTTGTACCTCTTTCAGCACCTCTGTTGCTTCTTTCTGCACTTCTCTTCCTTCTTTCTGCACCCCTCGTGCCTCTTTCTGTACCCTTCATCCCTTCTCCTGCACATCCCTTGGATCTTTCTGCACTGCTCTTGCCTCTTTCTGTACCCCTCTCGTCTCCTTCTATACCTCTGTTGTTTCTTACTGCATTGCTCTTCTTTCTGCACCTCTCTTGTAAAAACTAATTTCGTAGCGCGCGCTGCATCGCATTTTGCGATGCAGGGCGCGCAACGAAATTTGTTTTATTTATTTTATTGTTTACTTACCTGTAATTATCCATATTCCGGTTTTTAGAACCCCCCACCCTGCCCCTCCCCCACCCCGCCTTTCCGCCCCACGGAACTCCCTCCACGGGCCACAGCTGCCCTGTTCCCTCTTTCTTTACCTGTTTTGCCTGTTTCTGCAACTCTCTTGCCTCTTTCTGCAGTTCTCTTGCCTCCTTCTGCACCTCTGTTGCTTCTTTCTGCACCCCTGTTGTTTCTTTCTGCACTCGTCTTCCCTCTCACTTGCTTCTATTTACACCTCTGTTGCTTCTCTCAGCAATTCTCTTGCCTCTTTTTTTACTTCTCTTCCTTCTTTCTGCACCCTCCTGCCTCTTTCTGCACCCTTTGTACCTCTGTCAGCATCTGTTGCTTCTTTCTGCACTTCTCTTCCTTCTTTCTGCTTCCCTCGTGCCTCTTTCTACACCCTTCTTCCCTTTTCCTGCACATCTCTTGGTTCTTTCTGCATTGCTCGTGCCTCTTTCTGTACCTCTCTTGCACATTTCTGCACCTCACTAGCCTCTTTAGGCACCTGACTCTCTTTCTTCTGCACCTCACTTGCCTCTTCCTGTACTTCTCTTGCCTCTTTCTGCACCTCACTTGCCTCTTTCTGCACCTCACTTGCCTCCTTCTATACCTCTGGGTTTTCTTACTGCATTGCTCTTGCTTCTTTCTGCACCTCTCTTGCAAATTTCTGCACCTCACTTGCCTCTTTAGGCACCTGACTCTCTTTCTTCTGCACCTCACTTGCCTCTTCCTGTACTTCTCTTGCCTCTTTCTGCACCTCACTTGCCTCTTTCTGCACTTTTCTTGCTTCTTTCCACACCTCTTTTGCTTCTTTCAGCAATTCTCATGCCTCTTTCTGCAATTCTATTGCTTGATTCTGAGGGAAGAGGTGTGGCGCCCCGGCCAGGGCGACTGCCTCCGGAATCAGATTAGCCCAGCACCATGTGACTCTGGGCAACAGCTTGCTTAATTTTCCCGATGGCCCCTAGTGCCTAGAGACCCTTACGGGTGATTGTTCACGCTTTACAAATGTTGATTATTATTATTATTATTTGCACCTGTCCTGCATCTTTTTGCACCTCTGTTGCCTCTTTCTGCAACTCACTTGCTTCTTTCTGTACCCCTCTTGCCTCTTTCTGTACCTCTCTTTTCTCTCTCTGCACCTCTCTTACCTCTTTCTGCACCCCGTTCCCTCTTTCTGCACCTTTCCTGCCAGTTTCTGTACCTCTCTTGCCACTTTCTGTACATCTGATGCTTTTTTCCACACGTCTCTTGCTCTTTCTGCACTGTTCGTGCCTCTTTCAGCACTTCTGTTGCTTCTTTCTGCACTTCTCTTCCTTCTTTCTGCATCCCTCCTCCCTTCTTATGTACCTCTCTTGCCTCTTTGTGCACCTCTCCTACCTTTTTCTAGACCCCTCTTGCCTCTTTTTGCACCTCTGCTAGTTCGTTCTGCGCTTCTCTTGCTCTTTCTGCACCGTTTGCACCTCTTTCAGCACGTCTGTTGCTTCTTTATGCACTTCTCTTCCTTCTTTCTGCACCCCTCCTGCCTCTTTCTGTACCTCTCTTGCCTCTTTGTGCAGCTCTCTTGCCTCTTTCTGCACTTCACTTGCTTCTTTCTGCACCTCTCTTGACTCTTTCGGCACCTCTGTTGCTTCTTTCTGCACTTTTCTTGCCTCATTCTGTATCTCTGAGTTAGAGGAATGTTTTGCAAATTTCTGCACCCCACTTGACTCTTTCTGCACCCCTCTTGCCTTCCTTCTGCACCACTGTTGGTTCTTTCTGCACTGCTGTTGCTTCTTTCAGCATCTCTGTTGCTTCTTTCTGCACTTCTGTTTTTTCTTTCTGCACCGCTCGTGCCTCTTTCTGCACCAGTCTTCCCTTTTCCTGCACATCTCTTGGTTCTTTCTGCCCCTTCCTTGCCTCTTTCAGTACTTCTCAAGCTTCTTTCTGTACCTCTCTTGCCTCTGTCTGCACTTCAAGTTCCTCTTTCTGCACTTATCTTGCCTCTTTCAATATCTCTCTTGCCACATTCTGTTTTTCTCCTGTCTCTTTCTGAACCTCACTGTGAGAAGTTGGCCTGATATATGTTGTCCACTAGTTACAGTGGGCACCCTGTATCATTCCAAACAACCCCTTATTGGTTAAAGACAACCTTTATTGAAAGCTATCCTAGTGGTAGCTATAGAGAGCAGCCTTCAGGCTAAGTCTTGAAGGAGTGTAAAGCAGCTTGTTTTACCAGTCTATAATCTCCTAAATGAAAGATATCCACACCAGGTATATATATAAAAAATATGTATTTATTACTTAACACACCTTCCTATTCTCTTTATGAGACTTGAGGTCAAAACACATAAGTTACACTTCAATAATCACTGAAAAATAGCACAAATACACGTCAGGCCCTAGGGGCGAGCTAAACCATATACTAAAATAGTGGTATAAGAACCATGACTTAACTAGACACAAGGCCTAGAGGCTGTAGAATCGCTGGGACCCCAAGGAACCACCCAAGGTAGTGACACAGGGGACCCACGGGGGCTGTGTGCAGTGTGTGAACACAGCCGCGAGCTCCCATTAGCTTCAATGGGGAAAGTCGCGGTTAGATTTTTAAAGATTAGGGACACTTAATATTGAGTCAGGACCAAACCCTTTTGGACTTAGGAAGTTCTAGAGCTAGCACCCACGGGCGCACCGGAGTACTCGTGTTATCTCACCCGGGGAAGCTGGGTGCATAGGTGTCTTTTGGTGTCGGGTCGCATCATCGATTTCAATGGGAGCTGGCGAAGCAGTGCTGCTGCCGTGAAGATGCGAAGTGTCTGAAGAGATCCAAGCCTGGATTGAAGATGAGAAGACCCTGAAAGCAGAGGGGACCGAGTCTGGGTCACTAGCCAGTGACCAGGAAGACGATAGGCAGATGCCCACCAATGTCAGGTGATTTCAGGTGAAGGAGGTGAAGCTTGACTCTTCAGCCACGAGGACCAGGAGGCGTCAAAGACAATCAGGAGCTGGATTCGAGCTGTCCCACAAAGGATGTCGAGTGTTGCAGTGTCAGAGCCCGGATTGGAGACAACAAGCCTTGGCAACAGAAACCCATGCAGAAACAAGAAAGATGCTTCGGTGCAGACCAGCAAGGTCTCTGGGACTCACCACTTGGTTTGGAGTCAGGGCATGTCTGGAGCAACCAGGAAAGCCCAAGGAACTACAAAGGTACCCCCTCAGGGACCCACCAGTCAATGGACCGGTGTAGGAGAGTAGGATCTGCGCTTATGTTGCCCCACTTTTTTTCTGATGTATACAATGGTTCTGGCTATAGTCTGGCTGGGTCCCTGCTAATCAGGGCCCCAGTCTCTCTGTTCTCTCTAAACAACTTGGTATGCATATTAGATGCACTTGTGATTGGATACTGTGGTACCTTATGAGCCCCTAGTATATGGTACCTTAGGTACCAAGGGCATAGGTACTTCACAGGCCTACCAGGGCCTGCAGCATGTATTATGCCACCCCTGGGAAGCAGACTCAATCTGATACCACAGGCCTGCTACTGCAGCCTGTGTGAGGTAGTGTTAGCACTCCTCACAGAGATATAGGTTCCTATATCTCACCATACACACACATATAAGCCTATCAGCCACCCTTATGGCACGTCTATCAATCCTGAGGGCAGGGTGCATGGTTTACAATGTGAGGGGATGCCTCTGCCTGAGCAGGGCCCCTCTGAAGCTACCAGAGTCTATTCTCTATGGCTGTTTGTGGATGCGGTTAGTCCATATACTCTTAAGTGCATTAAAATGCTAACTTTGGAATGACTGCATCAAAACATGTCGAGTTTGGTGTCAAACAATTTGGAATCATACCCCCACATCAGTCCATGATGTGGGAGCATGATCCCACCTTTCTAGAGGGGACGACATGTAAAACGATAGAAATCCTATAGAGCCCTGGCATCACACAATGGATGCCACCAGCACAGACACTGGGCTGCCCTCCTGCTGCTGACTGAAACTCACAGTGGAGGAGGCCCAACAAAAGGCATCCTGTCACAGGGAGGTGTCACCACCTTCCAGACAGGATTTAGTGTATTGGAGCTTGGTGGGTGCACTCCTAGAGTGCTTTGAAGTCCTGCACTGGGGGAGCAGTAGGCTCCTCTGTGCATATGCCAGCTCAAATCGGTTCAGGGGCTACCTGTCCCTGCTCTGGCATGAAACTGGACAAAGGGAAGTGGGTGTAACCACCCCCTCCCCTGACCCTCCTAGAGGAATGGTCATAGAGCTAGTCCCTCCCCTATCTTCACTATAAGATAGCAAACATTGCCATTGTAAAGCAGATAACCCTGGACGACACTCTACAAAGAAGAATCCTGGCCCTTCGACGTTCCACTACCTTTGGAAGACAGAAGAATCTCCCTTGGAGTCAGGAAGTGACTCCCCTGATTCCAAAAACCTTAATCAACGGTTGCAAACTTTCCCGCTCCCGCCGGAGTTCGAAGTAACTGCTGCCCTGGAAGTGGATTTCCTGACTTTTCGATGGCCATTGTGAGTCCCCAGCAGAGCTGTGGCGAGTGGACCCCACGAGTGACGAGGAACAGCAATACCCAGGGACCGTGCACTATTGTCAAGGGCAACCCCTTCATGACATTCAACGAACTTGTGCATTGGACCATTTGTGGCCCAATTCTCCAACAGGTCTTGCAGTGAAAATCAGCGGCCTACCCCATCGCAAGTGACCGTGGGCTCCTGTGAAGCATTTCCTGAAGAGGCGTCTTTGCAATCCCTTGCTGGTTGGCTTGCGGGTCCCCCGAAGACTTTCTTATCATCATCATCATCATCATCAAATCTTTATTTCGGTCACTATGGACCATAAAAGATACAAAGAAATACAATCAATTTAACAATAAAACAAGAACGATAATAAGCTCATGAAACAATCTTAAAACATTTAAAAATGTATTATTATCTAGACATAAGGCGATTACGAATAAACCATGCTGCAGTTAAAAATTTGGCTACAGCACATACAATAGGGGCAGACAGATCAGATTTTAAAATTCGAAACGCGGGACGATATTCCCTAAAGCCTAGGTTCCTAAGAAGTGGGACAAGCCAATATTTTCGTGGATTATTGTATGCAGGACAAAAAAAGATCATATGTAAGTCGTCTTCTCGCATAAGAGGGCATACCTGGCAATTAGGTGTAGTCTGTGTTTTAAGCCAGTGCTCTGTGTAAGCCCTCAAAGGCAGTGTTCCATAGCGCCACTGCAAATACAATTTTCGTGTTAATGGTGGGCCAACATCGTCAAGGACCAGTTCCAAATGGTAATGGTCTTTAACCGCAATGAAGCGTCCAGACAACGAGTCTTGGCAAAGAGATTCGATTGCTGCCTGTAACTTATACTCGCGGTATGCCTCCGCCAGCGATCTACGAGAGATCGCTGTGCAGGCACTCCGCGGGTCAAGCCACAACTCCGATTTCCCCATCAATCCAAAGGTGTTCTTAATATATTTGAACCAGGGTATTTGCAGCACCTTAGGGAGGCGCAAAATGTCTTCTAGTTCTGCTCTGTAACTAGATAGCTCTGGAGAGCTCCACACTCTGCGCCAATACATCAGGGGCTTGAGTCCCAGTTCTTCAGTAACTGGTCTCAGGCCGAGGTCCAATCTCAGAGGGAGGAGCGGGGTACTTGACGGTAGAGCAGTCAATTGTCTAATGAAGTTGTTCTCGGTTATCTGCAACTTTTGACATGCTACATGTCCCCAAATCTCACCCCCATAAGTTACTGCCCCTCTAGCCTGAGTTTTATAGATGTGAAGAGATGGGCCAAGTGGCTTGTAGGAGGACCTAGATATAATCCTAGTTATACCACCTGCAAGTTGAGCAAGTTTCAGATTTGCTCTTGTAATGTGCGTGTCCCAAGTCAAAGATTGATTCAGGGTGACACCTAGATATTCAAATGTGGAAACCCGATCTAGTCTTTCATGTCCAATCGTGGGATTTGGGCGGGTTGAAGGTGGTGGGTTAAAGGTCATGAACTTGGTTTTGGATGCGTTCACTAATTAATGAATCCATCCAAGATTCTCTGGAGGCCCATCGGTGATTTTGAAAGCAGGAGAGTATCATCCGCAAACATAATTGCGGGTACCCTCCTTCCATTCAACACCGGGGCATCAATATAACTTAGCCCTGTCAAGAAGTCTATGACACCGTTCACAAAGAGACAGAACAGGGTCGGCGCGAGCACACAACCCTGTCTGACCCCCGTGTCAACGGGAAAGGCCTCTGACAGAGCACCTCCCTTGCCACATCTCACTTTGGCATAATTGCCCTTGTGAAGCCTCATCAGCATAGATAAGATGTCACCCGGAACGTCTAGGTCTTTAAGTACTGTCCATAGTTTGGCGCGCGACACCAAGTCGAATGCAGCTCGCAGGTCGACAAAGACCGTATACAGCGTGCCACTGCCCATAGTCACAGTTTTCCAATATAAATAATTAAATCGGAAGATCTGGTCTATTGTGGAGACACCCTCTCTAAACCCGGCCTGATATGGGCTCAGTATGTCCCTCTCTTCAATCCAGGCTTGGAGACGGTTCAATAGCAGTCTACCAAACAGCTTTTGTGGGACGTCTATTAGACTTATTGGTCTGTAATTGGAAGGGAGCAGAGGAGATCCCTTTTTGAATATTGGGACAATCTCTGCTCCCAACCAAGTTTTTGGAACCTCCATACCGCCCAGAATGGAATTGAATAAGCACAGCAAGTATGGAGCCCAGACGACTGGTTCGTGTTTAAATAAGTCGCCAGGCAGGCCATCTAAGCCAGGTGCCTTGCCGGGAGCTAGTCTATCTATCGCCTCATGTACCTCCTTTAAAGTGAATGGGTGCCCTTTAATTTCATCAGTATTAAAATTGATCGGTTCCAGTATATTTGGTGTGCTATATAAAGATTTAAAATGATTTCGCCATACACTAGGTGAAATATTTGGCTCAATTGCGTCAGGTAATGTTTCTATCCCTGAATATACGAGGCGCCAAAATAAGCGGGAGTCTCCTCGTGCTAATGTGGTTCTGAGTTTCTCCCACCTGTTATGCTCCCATTCCTTTTGTGCAAAGCCAGTCATGCGTTTGTAGGCTGAACGCCTAGCCCTAATGACCTCAATCCCTAGGCCCTCTTTCAGTGCAGTCAGGAGGTTCGATTTGGCCTTCCGGCATGCAGAATTATACCATCTGGGACTGGGTGAGCGTTTAATGGGTCCATCCTGTTTTGAAAAAAGGATGTCAGATAGTGTCAGAGTTAGGTCTATATGGAGTATTCCCCACTCAAACCGATTATCGGAGTGATCATCTCGATCAATAATTTCCAGAGCCTTTATCAGTATGGGAATCGCCCGGGCATAAAGGCTGGGAAGCTTGTCTGGTTTTGAAAGTAGTCTTTCCCATCTCACTCTCCGTCTATTATTAGCTAGTGTTAGACCTGTCCGAAGGGACAAGGCCTGATCCCTCATGGCCGCGCAATCGGGAAGAATATATTCTGCTTCAAGAGCACGGTGATCGCTATCCACACCTGGCAAAACCCTAAAGTCTTTAATGGAATGCCAAGATACTAAGGGAACAAGAATATAATCCAGTTTGGATTCCCTCCCACCCCTGCTGTATGTGTATTTTGATGGAATGTCGGATTTTTTCCGGCCGTTGCAGGCCCGTAAGCCGAATTTTAAAGTTAATGTTGTAATTTGGACCGCAAGAGGTGTCCATGCTTTTGGTTTAGACGCCTCCAGAGGAGGTATGGACCAGAGCGCGTCCTCCTCTTCGACCAATCCATCTAGTAGACCACAGAGGGGCTCATAGTGACAGTTAAAGTCACCGCCAATTAAGTAGGGAATGTCTACAGGGATTTTGCTTAAAACTAGAGCGAGTTCCTCTATAGTACGGGATTCCAGCCTGTTAGTTACTGGACGGGAATAGACATTTACCAGCATAAGTCTATTAGAGTTAGGCCATTCCAATAATACCACAAGGATATCCTCCATGGAGAGTGGATGTAGAACAGCACCGCAACCCAAGTCTGCTGCTAGCCATGTTGCTAGTCCGCCTGATGGTCGTCCTTTCCCTCCCCATCTCGCTTGCATGGAAAAGGACGCGTATCCTGGATACACCACCTCATCGCAAGCCCAGGTTTCCTGGAGTATACAGATGTCCTTACTCCTGACAAATGCATTCCATTCTGGGCAATGCAACTTGTTAGTGAGGCCCGCTACATTCCACGATAACACTTTTAGGGCGGGGGGGGTTGATGTTACCATTAGTTTCAGCTACAGCTGGAGTGCTGCACAACTCGTGCATTGGAGATGTACTCGTAGCAAGAACAGGGGCTACGGGAATCACCAGCTCGAGTGACGGGATGTCCAATGGTGCAGAGTTATAGTCTACCAGATTCCTGATCTCGTCCTTCGCAGGGTTAGGTTCCTTATTTGGGGAAAATGAGACACATTCCTCTTTACTGCTTATACAAGGCAGTCAATCCACCCAATCTAGAGTCCCAAATCTATTCTGCGTGGGGAAGTAGTCAAGGTGTGATAGATCGTTCATATAGGGGATACCCCTTTTCTCATAGCTCCGCCTGCAGCCTCTGCTGCGTACAAGTTCCCAATCGCCCTCTCCCTGTGCTTGGGCTAGGGGTGGGTAAAAAAAGGATAACGGTAGAGCTTGAATTGTAGTTCCCCTATCACGATAAGGCCAGTTGGATATATGGGAGACTGTCCTAGGGTCCCTAAAATTGACCAAGACACAATCTCCCTGTATAGATTTCTTTAAGCCACCCAGCCATGAAACTCTTCTTACCATCAGAACCTGACTACTTATTCCAACAGGTAGTGGTCTATTGGTTGTGAGCCAATTGATAACCTTATTTTTAAGTGATTCAACTGACTCTTGCGTTGGTTCTTTTAGGGCAGGGATGCCTGCTAGAATCACTGTATATGGACTGGCCTCGGGCGGTAAATTAATGATCGTTTGTTTCCCGCTGTTAGTATTTTTCAGGCCCTTAATACCAGACACAGGCAAATTCTCCTTTGGACTTCTATTTAATGCCTGGTCAGTAGCAGGTGATTTAGATTGGGGAGGGGAGATGTAAGGTTTAGTGGGAATAGTGGGGGGGTTCAGGTTTATAGCAGGGGGTAGTATTTTGTTCGTCGCACCACTCGAGTCAATAACTGGGGCTGTGGTATCTTTTACACAGGCAGATGTTAAATTAGCCAATTCTTTTACAATACAATTTAAGGAGATTTCGATTTTCCCCAGGCGTGCTTCCAATGGTTTGAGCAACCGCCTCATCAAATTGTAAATGTCAGAAAGTGTGATATCCTCCTCCCCAGACATTGGGCCAGTGTTATCAGATTTCTGCGATGACACGATAGGTGACAAGGACCCTTTGGATTGTGATGGGATTTGGCGTTTGTTAGTTGTCCCAAGTTTCTCGGTCTGTGGTGCAGTTAGTAGTTTGGTGTTTTTACGATTTTCCCCCATGGCATCTGAGGCTTTTTGCTATTTTTAGGAATAGCTCCTTCCCTCGCCCCTACCACATTAGAATCTAAGAGCGTGGGCCCTAAACTATTTCCCTCCCTGCCATGTGCAGTAGTGCTGGAGCCAGACTTAGGTTGACGGGGCTTTAGTGGAGGGAGGGACAGTATACTGGAATCTGCCTGAGATACAATAGTGCATTCAATATTGGGAGTACCTGGTAGAATGGGACATGACAGTCTGCCTAATTCAGACATTTCAGATAAACCCTCTCTCCCAGCCATTTGTTGACTGCCATCAAGTCTCTGGTCTGGGGTTGTTGCTACGGCTAGAGGGCCCAACGATGATCTCCTTACCCATTCGATTTCTTGGGAGATGCGTCGTTCCAGTGTAGTAATGTCCTCAATTAAAAGTGAACCAGCTTTGGAAAAATAAGTGTCCAGGGTGCATTGAGAGTTCCCAGCAGCCATCAAAGTCTTGCTTCGTGTCTCTCTCATGGCCATTATCCCGGGGCTGTCCTCGGACAAAAGTCAGGGGACGCGAGAGGACGATGTAACAGGGTTGCAAACCAGAACCAGAACCGCTCTCGACCGTCCTCGAACGGCCTCAAACGGCCCGCTCTTTGCCCGGTCTTCGCCCCGGGCTTTGTTCGGCGCGCGTTCCGCTAGCGCGGTAGGTGTGGCCGGTAAATCTGCAGGGAAGAGCTCGAAGGGGAGTGGCTGGGAAGAGGACCCAGCTGCGGCGATGTTGCTCCGGCCGCTTGGGAAGCTGGTCCTCGCAGTCCCGCCCTCCTCTGGAAACACTGAGCGTTGAGGCATGAAGGCAGCAATCACCAACAGTCAGGGCACCTCAAAGGGCTTCTATGGTTGCACCAGGCCTGCCCTCCCTTACCCTTGCTGGGTGAGTCCCTCAGACCTTGCTGGTCTGCACCATCGACCTTCTTCAATCTACACAAGACTTTCAGTTGCCAAGGCTTGTTGGCTACAATCCGGTTGCCGACATGACCATCAGCTGCAGACATTGTAGGACACTCCCAATCCAGCTGCTGGTCATCGTCGATCCCTCCTGGACCTCGTGAGCGAAGAGTCAAAACACCATCGATGACCTGAAATCGCCCGACATCCTTGGTCAGCCATCTTCCTGGCCACCGGTCACTGGCAAGTGACTTTGAACACTGTCCCTTCAATTTTCAGGTCTTCAGCTTCTTGAATCCACCCTTGGATTCCACCGGACACTTCTTCAGTCGACGCAAGCAGCAAGTCTTCTTTGGTCTCCATAGAAAACTGCGACGCGACCCGACACCAAAAGACACCTATGCACACGGCTTCCCTGGGTGAGGTAACTCGTGCACTCCGGTGCACTAGTGTGTGTTGGCCCTCAAACTACTTACCTTGTAAGTGGCTTGCTTGTAGACTTCCTCGAAGTATCCTACAACTTTAAAAATCAAACCGTGACTTGCACCATTATAATCAATAGGGAACCTGCGGCTGTGTTCACACACTGCACACGTCTCCCGTGGGCTTGTTACTTACCTTCTAACACTGCAGTAGTGAAGCCCCAGCGATTCCCCAGGCCCTAGGCCTTGTCATTTTGCAAGTCGACATTCTTATACCATTCTTTTAGTATATGGTCTGGTACGCCCCTAGGGCTCCAGCCATACTTGTGCTTAATTTATTGTGAAACGTTGACATTTGAATGTGTATCTGGCTTCTAATCTCATAAAGAGATTAGTAGAGTGTGTCTAGTAATAAATACATATATATTTCATATATATACCTGTGTGGTGTCCTTTCATTTGGTAATTCAAGAGATTATAAGGTAAAACAAGCTGCTTTACATTCCTCTGAGACTTAGCCTGAAGGCTGCTCTCCACAGCTACCACTAGAATAGCTTTCTTTAAAAGGTTGTCTTAAACCTATCTACCATAAGAGTCGAATTGGACTGGTGCAAGGTGGCCACTATAACTAGTGACCAGCATATGCCAGGCCAACTTCTCACAACTGGGGATCGCGAAGGGACCTCGAGATGAAACACAAAACGGCGGCCCACTGGTCACTCGGAATGACCAGGCCAACAATCTTTGGTGGACTCAGTGCTCGAGGTGGGGGCTATAAGTTAGCCCAAGCACAACTTCAAGAGACATCGAGAAGTCAATGCACTTGCAGAAATGCACGGTGGCCAGGAGTTCCGGTTCCATGCTACTCACAAGGGCTGCAGGTCTCAGCTTTGCTGGGGACTCAGGTCCGCCTGTGAGATGTCTGGAAATCCTCTTCCTGGGCTGCAAATACTTCAGAGTCCGGCGGGAGCTTTGGAAATGCAGACCAGCAAACTGCTTTGTTGATGCCTGCCAAGCAGGAGAGTCACTCCTTGACCCCAAGGGAGATTTTTTCAGTCCTCTAGTCTTGAGTAGAGCGTCGAAGTTCCAGGATTCAGCTTCAGAGTTTCATCCAGGGATATCTAAAGTTCTGGTTACAGAGGTTCCTTACTTATACCTAAGGAAGGGGTTGGACTAGCTTTGGGGACCCACCTATGGGAGGGTTTGGAAAGAGGGGTGGTTACACCCATTTCCTTTCTCCAGTTTCGTGCCAGAGCAGGGGCTGGAAGCCCCTGGATTGGTTTGAGCTGGACTATGCACAGGGACACCAAATGTGTCCCCAGTGCAGGACTTCAAAGCACTCAGCGTGTGCTCCCACCCAGCCCCAATACACCTAAGCCTGTCTGGGAGGTGGTTACACCTCCCTGGGACAGGAAACCTATTGTCCAGGCCTCCCCTTCCGGAGTTTCGGTCAGCAGCAGGAGGCCAGACCCGTGTCTGTGGCTGCAGCATCCATTTTGTGATGCCAGGGCTCTGTTAATTTTCTACCGGGTAACCCAGTAGTGTCATGTCTCTCCCTCTAGAAGGGTGGAATTCTACCCCCCAACCAGAACTGGTGGGGGATAGGATTCCAAAGTGTTTGACACCAAACATGACATGTTTCTGTGCAGCCATCCCAAAGTTAGCATTTACCGCGACTTTATAATGCACTTAAGAGTATATGGTCAGGCTGCATTACAAACAGCATCAGAGAAGGGTCTCTGAATGCTGCAGAGGGGCTCTGCTCATGCAGGGGCACCCCCTCACATAAGAACCAAGCACTCTGCCTTCAGGATTGATAAGGCCTGCCATAGGAGTGACTTATAGGTTTACATGTGTGTATATATATATAGTGATATAGGCAACCTAAATCACAGTAAGGGGTGCGTGCACCACCTTACCCAGGCTGCAGTAGCAGACCTGTGGTGTCATTTTGGTGGCATTCCAGGGGTGGCATAATACATGCTTCAGCCCCTGGTAGGCCTCTGGGGTACCTATGCCCTGGGTACATAGTGTACCATATACTAGGTACTCACAAGGGTACCTCAGGATCCAATCTGTGGTGTACCTAAAGTACAGGTAATCAATTTAGAGAGGAAGCAGCTAGGGTGGGGCCCTGGATAGCAGGCTCCCAGCCAGACTAAAGTTGAAAAACAGTAAAACACCAGCAAAAAGTGGGGCTATACACATGAAGCAGATCCTCCTCTCCTACACTCACTCTCTTCTTTCTGTACCTCTCTTGCCTCTTTCTGCTCCTCACTTGCTTCTTTCTGCATCTCTCTTGCCTCTTTCTGCACCTCTCTTGCCTCTTTCTGCAATTCTGTTGCTTCTATCTGCACTTCTCTTGCTTTTTCTGCACCCTTCTTGTCTCTTTCAGCACCTCTGTTGTTTCTTTCTGCACTTCTATTCCTACTCTCTGTACCGCTCTTGCCTCTTTCTGAACCCCTGTTCCCTCTTTCTGCACCTTTCCTGTCTGTTTCTGTACCTCTCTTGCCTATTTTGCACATCTGTTGCTTCGTTCTGCACTTCTCTTGCCTCTTTCTGTACCCCTCTTGCCTCTTTCAGCACCTCTGTTGCTTTTTTCTGCATTTCTCTTGCTTCTTTGTGCACCTCTTTTTCCTCTTTCTGTACCCCTCTTACCTCTTTGTGCACCTCTCCTTCCTCTTTCTACACCTCTCTTGCCTTTTTCTGCAGTTCTCTTGCCTATTTCTGCAGCTCTTTTGTGTCTTTCTGCACTTCTCTTGCCCCTTGCTGTATCCCTCTTGCCTCTTTCTACACCTCAGTTGGTTCTTTCTGCATTGCTCTTGCTTCTTTCTGCACCTCTTTTGCAAATTTCTGTATCCCTCCTGCTTCTTCCTGAACCCCTGTTCCCACTTTCGGCACCTTTCTTGCCTGTTTCTGCACCTCTCTTGCCTCTTTTAGCACCTCTCTTGCCTCTTTCTGCACTTCTCTTGCTTCTTTCTGAACCTGTCTTGCCTCTTTCTGTAACACTCTTGCCTGCTTGTACATCTCTCCTTCCTCTTTCTGCATCTCCTTTACCTTTTTCTGCTGTTCTCTGGCCTCTTTCTGCACCTCTTGTGTTTCTTTCTGCACTTCTCTTGCCTCTTTCTGTACCCTCTTGCCACTTTCTGCACCTCAGTTGGTTCTTTCTGCACTGCTCTTGCTTCTTTCTGCACCTCTTTTGCAAATTTCTGTATCCCTCTTGCCTCTTCCTGCACCCCTGTTCCCACTTTCGGCACCTTTTCTGCCCGTTTCTGTTCCTCACTTGCCTCTTTTAGCACCTCTGTTGCCTCTTTTTGCAGTTCTCCTGCTTCTTTCTGAACCTGTCTTGCCTTTTTCTGTAACCCTCTTGTCTGCTTGTGCATCTCTCCTACCTCTTTCTGTACCTCCCTTACCTTTTTCTGTTGTTCTCTTGCCTCTTTCTGCACCTCTTTTGTTTCTTTCTGTACTTCTTTTGCCTCTTTCAGTACCAATTGTGCCTCCTTCTCTTCTGTCTTCCTTCTTTCTGCACCCCCTGATTCTTTCTGTACCTCCCTTGCCTCTTTGAGCACCTCTCCTACCTCTGTTGGTTCATTCTGCCCTGATCCTGCTTTTTTCTGCACCTCTCTTACCTCTTTCTGCACCACTCTTTTTTCTTTCTGCACCTCTCTTGCCTTTTACTGCACTCCTGTTTCATCTTTCTGAACCTTTTCTGTCTGTTTCTGCACCTCTCTTGCCTCTTTCCGTACCTCTGTTGCTTTTTTTGGTGCTTCTCATGCTCTTTCTGCACCATTCGTACCTATTTCAGCACCTCTGTTGCTTCTTCATGTCCTTCTCTTCCCTCTTTCTGCACCCTCCTGCCTCTTTCTGTACCTCTCTTGCCTCTTTGAACACCTCTGCTACCTTTTTATGCACCCCTCTTGCCTCTTTTTGCACCTCTGTTGGTTCTTTCTGCACTGCTCTTGCTTCTTTCTGCACCTCACTTGCCTCTTTCTGTACTTCTCTTGCTTCTTTCTACACCTTTTTTGCTTCTTTCAGCAATTCTCTTGCCTTTCTTTCTGAACTTCTCTTCCTTCTTTCTGCACCCATCCTGCCTCTTTCTGTGCCTCTCTTGCCTCTTTGTGCTCCTCTTTTGCCTCATTCTGCACTACACTTGCTTCTTTCTGCATCTTTCGTGCCTCTTTCTGCACCTCTGTTGCTTCTTTCTGCACTTCTCTTGTCGTGTACTTCCTATAAAAAGTATACAGGATCTGTGCATTTAGACAACATACACTGTAGGATTGGTGTCAGACGAACTCTGATAACCCCCACCGGGTATGTTGGACTTCTTGTACCAACTAGCTCACAGTGCCACTAGAATCTCCTCTTACCAAGGAGAGAATAGTACTTAGCTGCCATCGAACATGACAACCCTGATCCCTCAAGACCATGGAAACAATAGACTACTTTTCACTCAGTCACTCCTGCTCACTTAATCTGTCTCAGAGAAATACACAGAATTAACAGGCTGGGTGTTCAATAAGAATGTATTGAACAGTTGTTACTCTGGTGTAGAATAGATGAGCTGCAACAACCGTTAGGCAGTATAAGATATAAATGATTAGCAGTACGATAAAGGTAAATGGATGGTATAGCTGTATCATCTCACTACAATCATGAATACATATGAATATATAAAACACATGATAAAAGATGCGTACTCCTACGATGCCTCCCTAACTAGATGTACCTAAGTGTACCTAGCATGTATGTAGGTGTCAAGCCAAGAATCCCTCTACGATTTAGTCAACCCCATTACCTGAAGTGAGAGACTGTGGGACCACGTCCTGGTCTTGAGTTGGGCACCCCACGAGGGATGTTAGAACACTGCGAGCTGGAATGTCTGCGTGCAGGGACCTCAGCCTCTCTGGTCAATGTGTCGGCCGGGAAGTCTTGGTCTCCTCTGTCTTATCTTAGCAAGATGTGATGTATATATTCCCATTAGTCTCTCCAGGGGTCCTACCTTGATGTATCACTGTGTCGGCCTAAGGATGACGTTGGGCATGAACTTTGTACATAGATTTTATACAGGAGATGGTAGTCCTGCTGTGCTTCCAAGAATTCTCATGCATGATTTCAAACTAGGGAAAACCCATGTTGTGACTGCAGTGTAACATCTAGGTAAAAGGTCAGTCCCTGTAAACCGTGACAATTGTAATGTAGAGAGAGAATATAGGTGATGGTTAATGAGATTACCAGGGCCTCTGTTAAGATACTAATATGGCATATAACACTCTTTCTGCACCTCTGAGTTAGAGGTAGTTTTAATCCCCCTGCCCTATTATGTACTAGGGCCTTACAGGTAGGGGTGGGCGGAATTTGCGAAATCCACTTTCGCAAATTATCGCGAAAATGTAAAAAATTATCGCAAACACGCGGAAATATCGCGAAGATGCAGAAGTTTTTTTCCCGCATGTTTGCGAGATTTTCTGCATGGTTGCGGCTCGCCAACTTACCCATGTGGTTGCTCGAAGGGCGCGGCCATCTTGTTTTCAGTTGTCTCACGGTGCATGATCGCGAGAAGAAAGACGTGATCGCGCGACGCATGACGTCACTGCGGGCGCGAACTGTCGCGAGACAGCGCAAATGGCTAAAAACAATACAACATCTCATGGAGAACGCGACCGGATCAAGAAAACTTGTCGGCGAACGCAGGGATTCAGGTGAGGCGATCGCGCGCGCGCGAGAATGTATTATTTTACAGCGCGAGCAAGAAACAAATTATCGCCAAGCTGCGGAATGCGGAAATTTTGACATTTTCGCGCTTTCCGCGGAACGCGAAAATGTCAAATTATCGCAATTTCCGCGAACGGAACGAAATTTTAGCCCAGGCCTACTTACAGGATAGGTCATGCATATCACAGGGGTACCCCAACCCATAGTGTACCCTAGTGTATGTAGCTGTTTTCACTGTATTCTAAGTGTCTTTCAGCATGGCACTAGCTCCAGGCCTGGTTAGTCAGTCAAGTACCACCAGTACCAGTTAGCAAAAAGTTGGGGGCACAGGATTACTTTGCAAGAAGGCCTCTTTTGCACCTCTGTTGCTTCTTTCTGCATATCTCTTGTTTTTTTTCCGCTTTTCTTCGTCTTTCTGGACTTCTGTTGCCTCTTTCTGCATTTCTCTTGCTTCTTCCTGCGCCTTACTTCCTCTTTCTGCACATGTCTTACCTCTGTAGGCATAGTTAGAAATTAGCATTTAAAAAAACCTTTGAAATTCACTGAAAAAAGCATAGGTTTCAGGGATGTTGTAGTTAGAAATTAGCATTTACAAACCATAGAAATTCCCTGAAAAAACCATAGGTTTCAGGGACGTTATAGTTAGTTGGCCATTTCACTCGTTCAAAACCAGAGAAATTCGGCCGTTATAGTAAGTTGAGCTAAGTATAACTCGCTGCTGATGACATCACATATTACATCACTCATGACATGGTAAATGACATCACTCATGACATCACTGATGACACCTCAAATGACATCACTCATGACATCACTGATTACATCATCCACGTGATCCTCTGATGCACTTCCTCACAGCCTAATATAACCTTTGAAGTAACTGGTATTGGTGTGTCTATGGTTTCGAGAATGGCAGTCTGTATTTTACAGTGGGTGTATACCCACTGTAAAATACAGACTGCCATTCTCGAAACCATAGACACACCAATACCAGTTACTTCATACCCACTCACTGATTCCTAGGTCTACACACACATCCACTCACCCACGATACAGTCACTCATACATGCATTCACTCATCAATACAGCCACTATCATATGCACTCCTACACCTATACAGACACTGACATACCGCCACTCACCCATAGAGGTACTTAGACAGCTTTTAGTCATACAAAGAATCAATCATACTCTCATTTACTCACCTATACGGTTATACACACACCACCTCACTTATTCACACAGATACTAACACATACTTACTCTGTTATACAATCAGACACAAGCACACACTCATCCACACAGCCACTCTCACAATCACTCACTCTTACATATAGTTATTTATATACTCCAACACTCACATATTCTGCCTTTCCCCTATGTAGTTACTCACACATGTACCACTGAGACATCCATTCACTCACCAACACAGCCATACACACACTCACCCACCCATTCACCCACCCATTCAGCCCCTCACAGATGCACTCTTGAACCCATACACTCAGTGAATCACCCACTCACACATCCATGCAGTGAGTCACACACACCCCACCCACCCACACAGACACCCAGGAACCCATACAGAAACTCAGACAATCAATAAATAACCCATATAGACACTCATGTAGCTACTCAGCAACCCATGCAGCTGCTTACACACCAACAGACAGACTGACACAGACATTCACACAGGTTAGTCACTAACCCATGCATTCAGTTAGACACGTTTATTCACTCACTTACACAGTCAGTCACACACCTATTAAATCACCTATTCAGACAGTCATACACCCACTCATTCTTCAATACACCTTGGCCTATATGTATATATACATAAAACATATTTAAACTTTACATAAACACAGTCACTGGATGATGTCATCAGTGATGCCATTTGAGATGTCATCAGTGATGTCACTGACCATGTTATGAGTGATGTAATATGTGATGTCATCAGCAGTGCATTACGATCCTCACCCACAGGTACCACCTGTGGCATGCTTCAACATTGGGCCCTCACCTAGGCACTGAACGTGAATAGGTGGGCTCGACATGTTTGTAAGTGAAACTCTTTGAGTGGTGTGAGTGTGTTAAAATAGCCTTTATATCCTTTGTAACAAATGTATTATTCTAGGATCTAGGGCTAGGTTAAAATAGATCAGTGTGATGCTTTTAGGAATTAGTGCTACCAGGCATCTGATAGGTCGACATGTTTCAGCCTTTATATAGCCCAGGAAGTGTCTGTAGGTTTCCACAGGACCTTGTTTTTACCCTGCTTTTTGCAATTGCTAATTGTCTGTGCAATTAAATAGTAATAAACACGCACGTTACCATACATTCCATATATATAGGACCTTTTGCTTGTATGGTTGTAAATGACTTGTTTTTCAACAGACATCATAGGAGTACCAGGGGAGGACGGACTCTGTAGTCACACATTCATCAAGAGTACCGTCCACTCTCGCTCGTAGCTTTCCAAGGGACACGGGGAGAAAGCATTTGATAGGGTCTCCTTGGACTACCTTTGGGGTGTCCTTGCATGGTGCCGTTTCAGGAAATGTTTCATTAAGGCAATCCAGGGCCTATACAAGGCTCCAGTAGCTCGATTAGGATTGAATGGGGGTATACAGGGTACTAGGCAAGTATATCCATGCTCTCCCCTTCTCTTTACCTTATACATTGATCCTTTCATCCAGAAGATCAACGCTAATAAGGATATAAGGCCAATGAGGTTTCAAGAGCAAGAAACTAAAGTCTTGGCCTACGCTGATGATGTGGCCATGTTAACCCCCAAACCACACTTGTTTCAATTTTGGAGGAAACACAGGCATTTGGCACAATTTCAGGCTACTCATTTAATCAGCATAAGACGCAGATAGTTATAATTAGGACATCTGATCTGGATGATCCACGGGTGAAGCAGGCAGCCACTTATCTAGGTAGTTATATTACCCCCAAACTGGGACAACTAGTGGAGGGAAATATAGCTCCAGTTATTTAAAAAGCAAAAAAGTAGTTTGACAGAATGCATAACCTTCATCTATCCATTGTATGCTGGTGTAATATTATTAAGATGGTCTTGCTACCCCTACTCAAAGTGCTTTACCTTTTTAGGGCAATACCCTTAGAATGTGGGAACCAATGATTTAAAGCACCAGAAAATCTATTAAATAGGTTTATCTGGGCTCAAGGGAGGACCAAGAGAGAACTAAGATAAATTACACTTTCAAGAGAGAGGGGAGGTTGGGCAGTGCCAAATCTCAGAATGTATTTTTGGGCCGCTGCTCTACAATATATGCAGGGATTAATGGGAGGCAATGTAGAAGACCTTTGGAGCAGAGCAGGGTCATCAGATATGTTACCATTGGGAGACAAGGCTCGGAATTGCTTTCTGAAGTATAGCGAACCCAGCAATCATGAAAAAACTAGATTTAAAAAACTGGCAGCAGCATTTCAGATTTGGGTAGCTTTTAAAAGGAAAGCTGGACTTGGGAGAGTAAAGTTTTATACACAGCTTTTTAGAAATCCGACATTCCCGGAAATCTTTCAAGATAATATAATGGCTAGGAGGGAGGGGTTGGAAATCTGGAAGATAGGAGATCTTTTAGGGCCAGGTGGACTTCAGCCATTTAAAGATATACAAGCTAAATTTGAAATTGACAAAATAGACTTTTTCAAATATTTGCAAATACGTAGCTTCTTAGGAGTGAAGAAAGGGGGATTGAACGGATTTAGTGAAGTCCATATTATCAAGGTAGTTAGGGGTAGTGAGAGCTGCACCATCAGAAAACTTTACTCAGAACTGTCCCAGTTGAAACAGGATGATCTTGAGAAACAAGGGTGGTAAAGGGTGGATACGCTCAGGATAGATCGGGGTAGATTTCTTTCAGTCTCTTGAACTACGGCAGACCATCCTGTGTTCAGCTGGGTTGCAAGCACAACATTTTAAAACAATCTTCTCACCGTATTACACCCTAGCCAAAATAGCGCAATGGGGGGGACAGGAAGGGATCAGGTGTCACTGAGGTAGCGGTGTAGAAGCAGATTTAATACACATGTTCTCATCCTGTCCCGTTTAAAAACTATGAAGAAGGAAATAGAAACGCTTTTAGATCAAACCCTAAACATATAGGTAATGCTAACACCTGAATTAATGCTCTTCGGGGTCAGCAATGGTGAAATACAAGATGCATGCCAATATTTTGTATTTGTGGCTACTGCAGTTGTGCGAATTTGCATAGCCTCGGTGTGACTGGACCAGCTGGCTCCCTCGTTTCAGCAATGACTAGGAAGGTTGCTAGCCATTTTCAATTTAGAAAAGGGGGTCTATGGAAGAAAGGGGAGAAGGGCGAGAAGACTTGGCAGGTCTATCTGGGCCCCAGTCTATAGATGGAAGGAGGATAGACTGGATAATAGACCTTAGCCAATCATCTGATAAACGCTCTTTTTTTTTAAGGGTTTTATCTCTAAGTATTACAACAGGCTTCTGTGTGCTTATAACTATTGGCTTATTAATTGTTTAATGGTTATATTATTAAGTATTATTTATTAAGCAATATTCTAACCTATTTATTTAAAGCCTCTCTTTTTGGAAACCATGTAATGGCTGCTATGAATTTAATATGTATAGAACAATATCTCTCTTTTAGGATCTTTTTATTTTGTAATATTGTATGGTATTTATTGCTCTTCTCCTTTCTTTTTAACTTATGTTCAAACTTCCTCATGAACTATTTGTATTGTTAATGATGGTGTTGAAATGAGAAAACAAATAAATATATTTAAAAACGAAAGATGTAATCTAATGTAGGAAATACAAACATTCTGATGTATTTTGCTTGACTCAGAACAAAACTTTAAAAATATCCTAGTTTCTACATTAAAATATGCTTAACTACATCCCAAGAAATACCAAAGCATCACCCACATCCTTTCCCACCAGAGAATACTGCAAACTATATCACAGCTTGATGGCTCAACCTGCCACAGGAAAAATGAATTCGCTCTAGCGCCAAACTGCAGCCAGATAGCGGCTGACAGCAAACACTACTGGTGTAGAGGTGTCTCTCGTCAGAATCATAAAAGCTATAGAGTGGATTTTGGTCCCAAGATTTAGACATATCGGTCGTATCCATTTACGCCTCAAATATAAATATTTAGGACAAAACAACAATAAATGCTACCCGGTCTCCGGTGTCAGCACACAGGCAGGGCAAATAATGGAACCAGTATCCTTGTTACACCTGCAGGTAAACACTTTTGTAGGCAGGCAGTCAAAACAAAACTGCACGTACAAACTCCTTGTGAGTACAGGACTAATTATGTCAAGGTCAAGTTCAAAAGAAGGAGTATCCTTAAATGTAAGGAATTTCTTAGTTAGCTGCCCATTAGTTTCTTGCAAAATACAGTTTTCACAGACAAAAGCCCAATAACGTTCTTTTATGACTCTAGCATCGGACTTGTGAACGCTGATAGCGTCATACCAAATATTTTCAACCCTGAGCTTCAGAAGCCGTTTGCGTACAAAGTTAAACCAAGATATTTGTTGGACAGTACTAAAGACTATAAGGGGCATATTTACAAGAACTTACTGCTGCAGTAGCCTCAATTTGTTGACGTTACAGCAACTTGCTTTTATTGCCTTATTTACAAAGTGCAGCGAATTGCAGTTATCAGCACTTTTTCATCGTAAACATTAATTTTCTCAACCGCCACTCCTGTTAGTGGCCCTTAACCAAAATGAGATCCAAGGTGGATGTTCCTGTGCAAAAACTGACGCTAACCCCACTTCACGATATTTACGATTAATTTTCAGTGCGGTGATAACCCTTCAAAACTCCCAGTAAGTCTATTTAGCGGGAGTTTTTTAAGAACAGAAAATAACTGGTCTTAAAATTGAGCTAACACTTGGGGCCTCATTGCAAAGGTTTTGCGACAAAACAAATGGGCAGGAATGCGCACTATCAGTAAGATAGGGTGCATTCCTGGGCCGCATTCATGAAAAGTGTTGCATCGCCTTGACAAAACAGCGCTGCAACATTTTCACTGCGCCCTCCTTGCAACACCATGGATGTGCTGTATCCACTGTTTGGCGCTCCCTGTTGCAATTAATGACAGATCGTCTGCAATCCTGATGTATCTGTCAGAGCTAAAGTCACACATTGCTGCACTTGTGTCACAAGCATGATGCAACTCCAGTAATGCATGGGACTAGCCTATCCCTGTGGCACTGCATCACCCTTACACCTGCCGTGAGGCAGGTGTAAGGTTCTGACGCAGTGGCGTCCTAGAATTGTCGCAATGAAATCTGATGGATTTCACTGCACCACTCCTGAGGCTTTGTTGCGTTGGAACGCCCACCCTGCATACATCATACCTGACACAGGTATAATGTGGCATAGGGCTTAACAAGTGCCCAGATGTGACACTTTGCAAATACGGTGCAACGTGGTGCAAGATTCACGCTGCAAATATGTCACGGAAATTATGCACTGGATGGGTGAAACTGTCAGATGGGGCTCATGAATAAGCCCCCCTATCTTTCTCTCTTATGTTGGCACACAATAGCTGCCATGTGCCAACGTAGGCACCCTTGTGCCATAAGGGTGATTGTGTTGTGGATTTGATTGATCTTGTAGCTCCATCTCTTCTCGAGATGTCCACAGGTGGGGCTGGACTAGTGGACCAGTTGGCCTTCTTGGTGTGTTGTTTGCCTGGTCTTTCCTTGAAGGGTGCCAGGGTGTTGGCGCAGGAGGAGATCCATTGGTGGAGGTTATGCACTGGGGTGCTGGCATCTGTAAGCGGTGGCGGAGTCGTTGGGCTGAGGGAGTTGAGAAGTTCTTCAGTGGCCTTGATCCAGCTGCGCCGGGGTGGGGGGGGCAATGATGGTGTACGGTGGGCGTGGTGAAGGCGTGATGTAAAATGTGGTCTGGCTGTAGTTGAAGTTCCCGCTGGTGGAGAAGATGGACTCAAGCATGTGTCAGGCTACGTAGGTTGGTGCAGTGACTAGCTGCTTGAGTCCAATGTTAGAGAGGTTCCCCAGGAGGGCGGTGGTGTTCTGGTCACTGGGGTTTTCCAGGTGGAACTTGAGGTCTCCGAGCAGGATGTAGTCGGTGGATGGGAGAGCCTGAGGTCCGCTGAGGTCTACAATGGCTTCGGTGAATGGGGGTTTATGGCCCAGGGGGGCCAATAGATGCAGTTGCCATGGAGGGTGGTGTTGGGGTTGGCCCGGATCTGGAAGTGGAGGGGTTCCATTGTGGCCGTTGGGTCAGTACAGTGCGTGGTCAGTCAGAGGACGCTTTTGTAGACAATAGCAATGCCTCCCCCTGGATGGTCGGGGTGATTTTGTAGCCGTTGTGGATGGTGATGGCAATGGCCAGTCCGGAGCAGAGGTTGGTCCAGGTTTCCATGAAGAAGGCGATGTCTGAAGAGGTGGCACTGAGGAGGTCCCAGAGTACTGTAGCGTATTTGTGGAGGGACAGCACATTGAGGAGGATGTAGATGAGCTGGTTGGGTGCACTGTTGGTCGGCTGGGTGGTAAGAGGGGCTGGTGTGCTGATGTTACAGGAGGTGCGTTTGCAGTTTTAGCAGGAGGAGGGTGCAAGGGTATTCTTCGGTGATACCAGATGGCAGGTGACGTGGCGTCCAGGATTGAGGGTGAGGAGGGTGCTGGTGTTGTATCTGTGGAGTGTCCGAGAGGCAGGGTCCCTGGTGCTGGGTATGGTACAAGGACAGACGGACACAGATAGGCTTGCCTTTAGCTTCCCTAAGGCACACCAATGGCATGCCAGCACAACATTCTACAGCCTGTGATGCAGAGAGACACGGCCCACGATTGGTTATCTACTCTGTGCACCCCAGTGTAGTTGTGGTGCTTAGTATTTGATGCAGGCCTCCCTACATTGGTGCACAGGAGCACTTTTACCGTTCACAGCTCCAAGGGGCACAAGGCGGTCTTCTCACACAGGTCAGCAAACGTGTCTCCATACGACCTGCCAGACTTCACCAATAGGTATGGGCGATCACCGAGCCTCAATGTCTACTGCCACAGCCCAGCAACTCCACAGCGCCTCCGCATCCCACTCCGGGTCCCAGACGCAGGCCCAGCGAGGCCCCAGGGTCTGTCCGTGCTTTCACGGTTTTGGATGCCATGATGTTGCAAGGAGTGCGCAATGAAAAGTGATACATCACTGGTTCTGTCCAGGGATGCATCTCCTTTTATATATGTAGCCCTGAATATTCTCCTTCCCTGGGACTCACGCTGGTCATTCTGGCTATTGGGGGGCTTGGGGTGGTTGTTGATCTGTGCTGCACTTGGCACTGGCAGCCCCATTTTGCACATGGGGTTTTTGTCATTTTTTGCCCACTGACGTCAGCCTTTGTATCGCCTTCATGCTAGTGTTAGCAGCAGTTTTCAGCACGGCTACCTGAAACTACCGCCATGTAGAGATGTATTGTAAATACATCGGTACCAAGGCGATAGTTGTTGGCGATGCGCAGCAGTAAGAAAATTGCCACTAACTGCCCCTAACGCTAGTTAGCAGCAATTCTAGTAAATATACCCCTAAATTCCCTCAAAGAATCCCTATATTCCTTGAGTTCGGGGGTAGTCCACAGGCATACCCAATACACATGTGGCTTCAAGACATTCAAGTGAGAAATTCTTCTGATGACTAAATAAAAAAATTGGAGTCAGGGGAATACTAGCTGGACAAGTGAGCAAGGATCTAGCAAAATGATTCTCTGCTACAGCTAATTGCTGGGATATATACCCCTTTAGCCCTTGCAGCCTTGTCATCTTATTTGAAAAATGACGATGAGGTTGAGGACATCAATGCAGACCTAAGCGGTCTTATATCTCGATGCTTGATTGTATCTATTCTTTTAATCTTTGTGAATTTAATCATGTTACAAATTGTATGTAATTTTAATTGTTTTCAATGGATTTCTTATATGTATGTACTTTTTTGATATTGTTTTTACATATCGAATAAAGTTCAATATCTATCTATCTATCTACCCTACCATTAGGTTTATTTTACAGACCACAAGATATTCTCCAGTCAGAGGAAGGGAGAGAAAAAAATCATTTTCCTCCCGTTTTTGTAGCAATCCTTTCAAAGGAAGCCTGAGATTCTGGCCAGAAATAGGGTTACCCCCTGGAGAACTTAGAGGATTGTGATGTGCTGGCCAGTAGCTGAAACAAGACAGTTAAGGATGGGAGTTGTATGGAATCACTAAAAGGGGTGAAGGATAAGATGGTGAGGGGGACAGAAGTAATCAAGATACTCCCCTGAAACATAGTGGGTTTCAGACGATAGAGGGATGACAGGGATTGGATAATGGAGATAATATAATATGACATCATATGCCTCCCGGAAACGTGTGAAGTGGGTCCCATGGATGGCTTTCGCTCCTACCAAACCTCGGCAGTACCATCCAGGGCCTGTAGAGGAAAAGATGGAATTCTGACATTGCTAGTTAGCACTCTCAAAATGAGAATTCTTTAGTTGTTTAATTCACCCTACTTTCATTATTTGGTTTATGGGGGCAAGGAGACAAGGATCAGATAATTATAAATTATTAACGTTGAGGGCAATATGTCAAAGGTGGCAGGAGAACTGGAGCAGGTGATTAATGATATAAGCACTCAACATCCCAGTACCTGAAGCTTATTTGGCTGGGAGATTTTAATGCAAGAAGCTGTCAAAAAGTTGGGACGCCAGTTTGTGGAATAATGGACTGTGAAAGGGACACCATTAACCAGTCTTACGACAGTAATTATCGAAATGCAAATCAATAGACTGTTGTGAATGGAATCTGAGGATAATAACCAGGTAAATCCGCTCACAGGATCCATGGATGGGACCTTTAAGAGTGCAGATAAAGGGTCCACAATTGTTGTATATTACCTTCAGAAATCTTGAATGACAATTTATCTAATATGCAGGTAAGCTTCTCAGGGTTTATTGACTATGCCTCTCTCACTTGAGATTTGAACTGGGAGTTAAATATTTAAAAGAATGTGGGAAAAGTTCCAGAAGCAACAGTTACATATTGAAATGGGAAAAAGGGGACAAGGCAAACCTTTTACAATGGAGCTTACATGTAAACAAGCTGAGGTTATGGCCAGTATAGATGCAAGTGCTATCCCTGAATAGGTAACAAGGGCATTGGAGGAGGTTTTGGATGATATAATACACATGACACACCCATTTCCAACTAGAGAGTGCCCTCCAGAGTGATGGTTTGATACAAATGGCACTAAGACCTTCTTAAACTTGAAAAATGCCTTGCACACTGTTCCCAGAGATGCTTCCCTTGTACAAGATTTGTGTACTAAGTATACAGAGATGAGAGGGATTAGGAGAAATAGTTTAAAGAAGGAAGCATGGGCGGATCAGAGACTAGAAACTGAGCTGAAAGATAGTAGAGGGTTTTGGAAGGTGGTGAATGCCCCATTTTTAAAAGAAGCTGGGGAACCCTTGTGAGCCATAGAACATTAGTTCCCTGAAGGCCCCAGGACCCGATGGGGTCCATGTAAATATCTTCTTGGAGACTAAGGTCTTATGGGCTCCCATATTGATGGATGTATTTAATGCTATAGCCAAGATGGGCCCTCTTGTTACAAGCATTCAATAATCCTTTCCCTATTTAAAAGGGGTACAAGCCAAACTCAATAATTTATAGGGCAATATCTCTAATGGATAGTACGGCTAAGTTGATGAGAGTAAATAGAGTAGAGGAATGGGTAGGGGAAACAAAAGCCCTGATGGAAGTACAGTATGGTTTTAGGAAAGGTAAAGCGACCATCGATCAGTGGCTTAACTTGAGTATGGTGATGGCCAAATACACGGTGCCTAAGAAAGGCCAACATTTTATGGCCATTATGGACCTCTCAGACGTATTTGATTGCAGGGTCCATAGTAAATTATGGCAATTATAGAGAGCATGGGAGTTGACCTACTTGTTATTACATCCATAAGACAGCTTTCTCAGGTGCAATTGCATGTGTTCGTTATGGCAGGGAATGGGGATTGCACAAAATCTCGTGAGACAGGGATGCATCCTCGCACCATTCCTGTTTTTTCTCTACACTAATAGGGTGGATGCAGTCCTGGTAGGGAGTGTTAGGGACGTTTCCCATATTGAGGCAGCCCCTCTTCCGATGCTCCTCTATGCAGACAACATAGTGATTTTAGCCAGGACTCCCAGAGGTTTATGGATAGCTTGGACCTACATGCGAATTATTCAAAATTGTATGTTCTTATTGTGGGGACACACCCAAAGAAACTCCCAAAATTCCATATAGCCCATAGGAGGGTAGAGGTAGTAGAAACACTTTTGCACTTGTGATGTTATTTGTTGGAAAGTTTTTATGGAAAGATATGGTTTTAAAAAGAGCTATTCTTCTAGAAAGAAGTATCGCAGCAACACCAATGAATTTGGATACCAGTCCAATGCCTACAATGTCAAGTCTGGACGCAGCCACAGCAAAGTCCATGGCCATGTATCGGGCAGCAATGCGGGGCACAGCAGGGACAGAACCGCTGCAGCGTGTGCAGGATCCATATGGTAAGAGTACTCTCATTGTCTCGTAGCTGTGCAAACTATATATTTGTCATAGTGAGTTATGTGTACTGCATATTGTTGATACAATTCCATCTGCTTCTCTAATATTATGACACTCAATATGGAAAAGGGAGAGTGTAAAATTGAAATAAGCGGTGCTAAGAGATTGTTTAAAATTGGATAAAACGACCATTCAGTCACATTTGCATATATAATTTTTTTGTGCCCTAGATATTCCTCAAAAGAAAAAAAGTCATAGTTTCCCTTTCGCACAAATTTATATTAATTAGTGTTGATCAGCATTATCATATATTCAACAGCTTGATGATCCATTGGTGTGTAATGCAATAGCAACAATTCTCTGGACTGTTCTAAAACACAGGCGATTATATCAGGAGTTGTGATGTGGGACTTTGATCTGAGAAAGGTAGCTTTAATCGTTATTCTGGTCGACGTACCAAGAATGTTTTACTTTCCACTATGTATTTCTGACTCAAAGAATACAATTTCTGGTGGATCTGAGGTCACATTGGAGTAAAAGAATAGGTGTACATGTTTTTGATTGTAACTGAGATAGGGAGCTGATTTACCTGCGTTATAAAGAGGGAATAATAGTGGGGGGTCAAATTGTGGGATAACTTGGTACCATAAGAATTTGCACATTGTTTACAAATACATTTGCACATTAACTGATTTTAACCTGGATTTTTTTTTATAGAATTTGGTTTTGATATGTATGTTTAATTGCCATGTATGTACCTTGATGCATCCGAAATGATGTGAAATAAAGGGGTATATTCACAAGAATGTGTGATAACTACTGCAAGAATAGCCTAACGCAACTTCCAACATCGCAGCCCAATGCAGGAAAATTACGAAGTGCCAACCAAGTATTCACAACGCGGCACTTGCATGCGATAGTCACCAGATAACACGTCAAATGGCCGCGCAAAATCCAACGCCAAGCCACAAAAATGCGAAACGTGAACGCAAAAAATCATGTGATGAGGCCAATCACGTAAAAAACAATTAGCGAAAACCAGCCACAGGCCTGCAGATCCCATGCGACTGGCGGGAAAATGCACCATAAAAGAAACAAAAAAAAACACCAAAACCAATTCAAACTGCGTAGCACCATGGATGCACACAGACCGAGTGCAGAGGACATGCCAAACTCACCAAGCCCCACGGAGGACCAGCACGGAACCCCGTGGTTGGGGAAGGGCATGGAGAAGAGGAAGAGGAAGACGGGGTTCAGTCCGCAGGAAGACCGGATCATCGTCACAGAGGTGATAGAAAACTATCAACAACTGTGCAGCCCTGGCAACACAAACGGAAATACGGCACTCCATCTTCACAAAAGTCAATGCATTCGGAGTGTCGAGGAGGTCACTGGAAGAGGTCAGGAGGCGCTGGCATGAAGTGCACAGCCAAACGAAGGAGAAACTCGCCGCCAACAGGAATGCAGCAATGACGACTGGAGATGGGAGTCCAGCGACACAAGAGGAGCTGGATGAGCTGGAGGAAATGGTGGCCACAGTCAGCAGTGCAGAGACGGTGGCAGGAGTTGTGGTCCTGGACACAGCCCCATACAACCTGACCCAACAGCAACAGGGTGAGTAAAGACCAGAGACTGGGGGGACGGTGGGAGATGGGCACAATGGCACACATGCACAAATATGTGGCGCACACTGCACACCCAAAATGATCATGGGACATGTCCCTGACAGCCATGGCACACTGCAGCACACATAGAAACACCAAGTAGGCCCCCGTCCACTATGTGCACAAAGGGGCCCCCCTGCACAACACCAATGTCACTACCTAGCCATACACATGTGCTGAATCCAGGAAAGCAGCAGCTCTGTGAGCCACATTGACTATGCAAGTGACAATGCATGACCGATAGCATGGCTGCAGTCACAATACATGCCACGGCCCACGAATCGACATGGAGGTGCCCCAGTGCGGCTCACATACTTAAAGGAGCAGGTCACACTCTGACATATCCACGTGCACCCACAACCTATGTTGCACAACACACGCAGCACTCGAACAATGCACCAGGCCACAAAATCTGTACGGGAGCACATATGACCCAAGTCAAAAACAATACAGTCCCCGAAAAGCACACAATTCAAAGGCACCCTGCCTCAAAGGGAGAAGGGTACACGTAATCAGAGCTGTAGGGGCAACTCCCCCACAATGCAGCACACACACATAGCAATCACAGTACACCAGCAATGACGGCAACGTGGGACAATGCGCAACACCAGAGGACAGAGCTTACAACATGTTCCGCTTGTGCGTATCAACTGTCCACTCACATCATGCATTGCCTGACACTATGTGATGACAATATAGGGGTACTACCACACATCCATCATGTAGTCGGTAAACACACTGTCTCCCATCAAATATCCAGCACCACCAAAACAGTTACAATGTACATGCAATCTGAATGTAAACATCTGCAATCCTTCAACATACATGTACAACACTGTTAACCTGCATCACCCCTTTACATTTCAGAGGGACAAAGAACACCTCGCGCAGAGCACACTACACTTCCCATCAGTGATGATGAAGAGGACAACCCACACATATATCAGGACACACTCCAATGTATGATAGACAGCCTCCGCACCCCATCCCCAGGAGCAGTGCAGGCCAGCTGCCTCGAGGTGACCCCACCACCTGCACAGACCACACATCAGGAAGCACACACCACCACGGCAGTCTCCCAGGACCCCCCTGACCAAGACAAGGAATTACAACAGCCTGTGTCGGAATGCCAGGTGGAGTTGGCTGAAGGCTGTGAGAGGGATTCGAGCTCGTGGCAGCCAAACTCAATGCCATATGTGGGTGTCTGAGTCCCATCATGGACCAAGTACAGTCCCTATCGGGCAACCCCTGCACGCACCATGCTCCACCACAGACCTTGACTGACCTCGCTGGGGCCATTAATCGGATATAAGAACTGTCTAGTCAGACAGGTACCAGAGATGACAGCACAGAGTTGGCACAGCTGCGGAGGGCCTTGGAGACCATTGAGCAGATGCAGGCTAGACGTCTGGCTGCCATGTCTGGACACCAGCGAGCAGTAGCTGGGAATTTTAACGCCCTGCAGTACATCATCCTGCCAATGATGCCACTAGAGCCTGTCACAGATGGCTGCAGCGGGAACATTTACACACACAGCTCCGACCCCTGATGTGTCAGTGGCACAAGGCAATGCAGCCCCATCACCTTCGCAGTCTGATGTGTCAGTGGCTCACAGAGATGCAGCCATTACCCCACCACACACACTGGACACACCGGACACAGAACCCGTATCAGGGGAGTAAGATGGGGATGGAAATTACTCTGTGAGGAAGGAGGCAGTAGCATCCATCACCACCATATAGCCTGTCCCTGCCTGGCTCTGACCTATGCATCATGCCCTGGCACATCTCCTCCAAAGGACCCATAGAACACTCTGCGACATCCACCCGGAACCCGACACGGACTGCCATATCCTCAATGCTGTGTCCGAATTGGTAATGTCATCACCTTGCACAGGTGTGTGTGCACACGCGTAGTTCCACGCACATGCATCCAGAGTCCTGAGGATGGCAGACACGTCCTCTAGTGTGGTGGGATATGTGAGCATTCCTCACGATGCAACAAGTTGTTGGGACCTGTGCTGTGGGTGTCAATCCGATGTGGCTGCAGGGACATAGTTACTCGTCCATGAATGCCAGCACAGCTTCATGTGCAATGTGTTCCAATAGTACGCCGTTGTCGTGTTCGAGGAACACCAAGGTGAGCCAATCCATTAACTGATCCGGGCAGGTGTGCTCAGCCCACGCCATTTCCCCAATCCGCAACACAGCCCAATAGGGGAGCACCTCGATGTGGTCACTGCACACGAGGAATTGTGCATGGTGTTTTGTGTTGGTGATTGCATTGCTGTATGACTGATTCTCCATTTTCTGGGCACATATGTGCGTTGGTATTCCTGCTTGTGCATCATCATTCAAAGTTTTATTTTTTGGGCGATTCGTGGTGTTGGTGTGCAGTCTATTTGTCCGGGGGGTTGCGGTCCTGGGTGTGGTTTCGGTGGGTGTTGTGGCACTCTTGGGTATCCGTGCTGCATGGGCAGTTGCTCGGGTGTCTGTGGTTCTTCATGTGTGGCTCTGGGCTGGTCTCCCTTTCCTGGTGCAGGCTGTGGTCCCACTTAGCACCAGGTGAGAGCAGGTGTTATTTTCCTGCTGCTAACATGTGTTATCGCCAGTTTTGTGTTCTTATTGCAGTTCTGTCTGGTCGTTGTGAATGTTGTGGAGTTGTGTTGTCGCGGCTTTTGGCGCAGGAACGCCTACTCTGCATCTCATTAGCAATAGTTGCGGGGGTCATCCGTGGCGATGGTTTTTTGCAGCTGCTATCGTGGGTAAACTGATGCTGTGGGCGGTTACCACCAGCTTGTGTATGGGGCGATAAAATTATTGCAACTTTGGCTGCGATAAAGTGCTGTTAACTCGGCGATAGTTCCTTGTGAATATGCCCCAAAGTCTTTGATTCGAACAGTAGTTTCTCTTGTATTTTCTGAACTTTTTGTTCCGGGGGAGATGATTCTTTTTTGGCAAAATGAATGGTATATAGAACTTCCCTATCAAATGTCTCTTGATTTGACTCCAACCTAAAACCTTGCACTATTTCCAGAATCTATGCATCTTGTGCGAACGGCTGCATTTTTTTAAACAAATCCAGCTAACCTGCACCTTTGAGCATACCTCTCCAGTACAAATCATTCTCAAATTAGGTGATATAATTGGATTGTCTGATGAAATATCAGCAACAAAAATATTGCCAAAAAAAAGAGGACACAAATATCAACTTTAAATACTTTGTCTGAAAAGTCAAAAATACTAACATCCAAAATATATAAGATCCCAATATTGTCAAAAAATGTGTATGTCAAATTTGAAGCATTATGCAACTATATTAACTTTAAAACAAATATTAACTCTAAAAATAATATTGTGTTTAAAAATATATACTTTAAAAAATATATAACATAATATACTCACAAACTTTGAGACTTCTCAAATTAAAGGGCCCCCAAACAGTTGACCCTGAGAGGTAGCACCTACATTGTAAAGCACAATGTCCCCCAAATTGACATCCATCTTTAACGGAAACCCTTTTTTCCTGTCTGCCATAATAGTACATTTTGCATTGCTCATAAAGCAGACTGCTCTCTGGAACCCATCTTTTTATGACCTCATGGTTGATTAGGTGTACTGACACCTTAGCTTCTTCCACAAAGTCTATTATCTAGTATCTTTCCTGGTAGCCCACAAAAGTAGGAGTATCCTTAAATGTAAAGAATTTCTTTGTTAGCTTCCCATTATTTTCTCACAAAATACAGTTTTCACGGACAAAAGCCCAATAACGTTCTTCAATGATTCTAGCTTTGGACTTGTGAATGCTAATAGCGTTATGCCAAATATTTTCAACACTGAGCTTCGGAAGCCAACTGCGTACAAAGTTAAACCAGGGGTTTTGTTGGACATTACTAAGGATTATAAGGGGCATATTTACAAGACCTTAACGCGGCCGTACTGTCAATTTTTTTGACGTTAAAGCAGCTTTTTTTAAATTGTCTTATATACAAAGTGCCGCTAACTGCAGTTAATTGCACTTTCCCATCGTAAACGTTAATTTTCACAACCACCACTTTTGCTAACCCCACTTTGCGATATTTACAATAAATTTTCCGTCTGGCGATAATCCCTCAAAACTCATGCTAAATCCATTTAGCTGCATTTTTTTAAGACCAGAGAATAGCTGGTCTTAAAATTGAGCTTACACTTGGGGCCTCATTTCAAAGGTTTTGGCGATGGACAGCACTGCAAGAAATGTTGCTGCACTGCCCTGCGACAAAACAAGGGGCAGGAATGCACACTATCAATAAGTTAGGGTGCAGTCCTGCACCTCATTCATGAAAAGTGTTGCATTGCTGCGACAAAACAGCGCTGCAGCACTTTTTACTGAGCCCTTCTTGCGACACCAAGGATGCGCCGTATTCACTGTTCAGCGCTCCATGTCGCAATTAATGACAGATATGTCTGGAATCCTGATGTATCTGTCAGCTCTAAAGTCACACATTGCTGCAGTTGTGTCACAAGCATAATGCAACTCCAGCAATGCATGGGGCCATCCTATCCCTGTGGCACTGCATCACCCTTACACCTGCTTTGAGGTAGGTGTAAGGTTCTGACGCAGTGGCATCCTAGAATTGTTGCAGTGAAATCTGATGGATTTCACTGCGCCACTCCAATGAGGCTTTGTTGCGTTGGAACACCCACCCTGCATAATTCATACCTGACGCAGGTATAATGTGGCACAGGGCTTAACAAGGTTACGCATGTGCCCAGATGTGTCACTTTGCACATACGATGTAAGTACGTCACGAAAATGACACACCAGCCGGGGGAAACTGTCAGATGGACCTCATGAATAAGCCCCCCTGTCTTTTTCCCCTATGTTGCCACACAATAGCTGCCATGCACCAACACAGGCACCCTTGTGCCATAAGGGTGACTGTGTTGTGGATTTGATTGACGTTGTAACTCCATCTCTTCTCGAGTTGTCTGCAGGTGGGGCTGGACTAGTGGAGGGTGGAGGTGAACCAGTTGGCCTTCTTTGAGTGTTGTTTGCCTGATCTTTGCTAGAGGGGTGCCAGGGTGTCGGCGCAGTTGGAGATCCATCGGTGGAGGTTTCGCACTGCAGTGTTGGCATCTTTAAGTGGTGGTGGATTGGTGATGCTGAGGGAGATGACGAGAAGTTCTTCAGTGGCCTTAATCCAGCTGAGCTGGGGAGGCAATGATGGCGATGGTCGATGGTGGGCATGGTGAAGGCGTGATGTAAACAGTGATGATCGTCCCGGAGAGTTCTGTGGTCTGGCTGTAGTTGAAGTTCCTGTTGGTGGAGAAGACGGGCTCCAGCGTGTGTCAGACTTTGTAGGTTGGTGTGGTGACTATCTGCTTGAGTCCAATGCTGGCGAGGTTCCCCAGGAGGGCGGTGGTGTTCTGGTCGCTGGGGTTTTCCAGGTGGAACTTGAGGTCTCCTAGCAGGATGTAGTCGTTGAATGGGAGAGCCTGGGGTGCGATGAGGTCTAAAATGGCTTCAGTGAATGGGGGTTTATGGCCCGGGGGAACAATAGATGAAGTTGCCGTGGAGGATGGTGTTGGGGTTGGTCCGGATCTGGAAGTGGAGGTGTTCCATGGTCACCGTTGGGTCATTACAGTGCGTAGTCAGTCGGAGTGTGCCTTTGTAGACGATAGCAATGCATCCTTCTTGGCAGTCGGGGGGTCCTCGTAATATTTTAGCCGTTGTGGATGGTGATGGCAATGTCTGGTCCGGAGCAGAGGTTGGTCCAGGTTTCCATGAAGAAGGCGATGTCTGAAGATGTGGCATTGAGGAGGTCCCAGATGTCTGTAGTGTATTTGAGGAGGGACAGCACGTTGAGTAGGATGCAGTTGAGCCAGTCGGGTGCACTGTTGGTCGGCTGGGTGTCAGGAGGCGCTGGTGTGCTGATGTTGCAGGAGGTGTGTTTGAAGTTTCGGCAGGCGCAGCGTGCAAGGGTATTCTTCAGTGAGGCCAGATGGCAGGCGGCGTGGCATCCAAGCTTGAGGGCGAGGAGGGTGCTGGTGTTGTAGCGGTGGAGTGTCCGAGAGGCATGGTCCCTGGTGCTGGGCAGGGCAGACGGATGCAGATGGCTTGCATTTGGCTTCCCTTCGGCACACCAGTAGCATACCAGCACAACATCCTACGGCCTGTGATGCAGAGAGGCACGGCCCACCATTGGTAATCTCCTCTGTGCTCCCCAGTGTAGTTGTGGCGCTTAGTATGCGATTCAGACCTCCCTATGGTGGTGAACAGGAGTGCCTCTACTGTTTACAGCTCCAAGGGGCGCAGGAGGTCTTCTCACACAGGTAAGCAATGTGTCTCCATACAACCTGCCAGACTTCACCAACAGGTATGGGCGATCGCCATGCCTCAATGTCTACCGCCACGGCCCAGCAACTCCACAGCACCTCTGCAGCCCACTCCATGTCCCAGAAGCAGGCCCGGCTAGGATTCTGGGCCCTGGGGTCTGTTTGCGCTTTCACGGTTTTGGATGCCATAGTGTTGCCAGGAGTGCGCAGTGAAAAGTGATACATCACTGGTTTTATCCAGCAATGCTCCTCTTTTCATAGATGTAGCCCTGAATTCTCTCCTCCCCTGGGACTCTGGCTGGTCATCCTGGCTATTGGTGGGCTTGGGGTAGATGTTGATCTGTGCTGCACATGGCCCTGGCTGCTCCATTTTGCACATGAGGGTTTTCGTCATTTTTCGCCCGCTAACGTCAGAATTTGTATCGCCTTCACGCTGGTGTTAGCGGCAAATTTCACCGCGGCTACCTGAAACTACCGCCATGTAGCAACGTATTGTAAATACATCGGTACCAAGGCGATAGTTTTCGGCGATACGCAGCAGTAACTAAATTGCCGCTAACTACTGCTAATGCTAGTTGCGGCATTTCTGGTAAATATACCCCTAAACTCCCTCAAAGAATCCCTATATTCCTTGAGTTCTGGGGTAGTCCACAGGCGTACCCAATACACAGGTGGCTTCAGAACATTCAAGTGAGAAATTCTTCTGATGCCTAAATAAAAAAAGTGGAGTCAGGGGAATACTAGCTGGACAAGTGAGCAATGATCTTGCAAAAATATTCTCATCTACAGCTAATTGCTGGGGTATATACTCTCCCATTATTTTTTTTTTTACAAAGTACAAGATATTCTCCAGTCAGAGTTAGGGAGAGAAAAAAAATCCTTTTAATCCCATTTTTATATTAAACCTTTCAAGGGTAGCACTGAGATTCTGGCCAAAAATAGGGTCGCCCCCTGGAGAACTTAGAGGATTGTGATTGGCTGGCCAGTAGCTGAAACAAGACAGTTAAGGATGGGAGTTGTAGGGAATCTCTAAAAGGGGTGAAGGATAAGATGGTGAGGGGGACAGAATTAATCAAGATAGTAACCTGAAACATAGCGGGTATCATACGAAAAAGGGATGACAGGGACTGGATAGTAGAGATAATAAATTATGACATCATATGCCTCCACGAAACGTAGGTAGTGCGTCCATTCTGCCCTGATGGCTTTCTCTCCTAGCAAACCTCTGTAATACCATCCAGGGCCAGTAGAGCAAAAGATGTAATTCTGACATTAATAGTTAACACTCTCAAAATGAGAATTCTTTCGTTTTTAATTCACCCTACTTTCATTATTTGGTATATGGGAATATGCCCCCTAATTTTGTGCCTTTTTGCCTTCTGTGCCCTTCGTCGTCACGCTCTGCTCCCGCCGCTGCGTCCGCTACGGCCCGCCCCCCTAACTGCCCATTCGCTGCTCCCACTACCCAGCTGCTCCTCCCTCCCACCTCCCCATATATGCCGGCCGCTGCGCGGCCACATGCAGTGGGCATGCCGCTGGGGTGCCGAAGGCGCATCTAAGGCAAGCCCGTCTGCGCCCGTCCGTGCCTGGACTGCGCCCAGCGCCAGAACCCCTGGTCACCGCACCTGCCACAAGGAACGCCGCCACTACGATGCCAGCACTCTGCATGCTCTCAACTCCGGACGGACCCACACCTACTTCAAGGCCGCCCCGAAACGCACACACAGTCCCTTCACCTGCCGGAACTGCAGCTACACCAGCCTCAGAGCCGACGAACCACCCGCTAAAAAAGACCTCAACCACCTCCGATGCATACTTCTGAACACCCGCTCCGCACGCAAACACGCCGTTGAGCTCTGGGACCTGCTCGACACAACATCCACGGACGTCGCCTTCCTGACAGAGACATAGATGAAAGACTCCTCTGCACCCGACATCGCCATAGCCATCCCAGATGGCTATAAGATCACCCACAGGGACCGCACCAACGGAGTTGGAGGAGGAATCGCCATCGTCCACAAGAACAGCATCAGGGTCTTGACTAGCACCGACGACACTCTCAGCACCGCCGAACACATGCACTTCCAGATCCACACAGACCCTAACTCCACCCTCAGAGGCACCCTTGTCTACCGACCCCCCGGACCTCGCCCCCAGTTCAGCGACTCCATCGCTGACTTCATCAGTATGCACGCCCTGACCTCCACCAACTACATCCTCCTCTGAGACCTGAATTTTCACCTTGAGAACATCAATGACAGCAACACCACAACCCTGATCGATAACCTCGCCAACCTAGGACTGAGGCAACTCGTCACTACACCCACCCACTCCGCTGGCCACACGCTCGACCCCGTCTTCTTCTCAAGCCCGCACGTCTCCTTCAACCACACCACCAAACTCCTCTGGGCCGACCACCGCTGCATCCACTTCACCTTCCAGAAACCCACCACACACCACTGCACCCAACAGATCCCCCGCCACTGCTGGAGCAAAATCACTGAAGATCAACTTCATGCAAACCTCGCTCTCAGCCCACCCACCGTACCCTCCAACACCGACGACGCTGCCCACAGCCTCAGACACTGGATCGAGGACTGCGCCACACCCTTGCCCCGCTGAAGAAACCCCCCTACAGAGATACCAGCAAGAGGGCCAGCTGGTTCACCCCAGAACTCCTAGCCTCCAAGCAAGCTTGCCGGAAGCTAAAGAAGAAAAGGCACAGTGAACAGACCCCGGACAGCCACGCAGCACACAAGGATGCTATCCGCAATCACCACCACCTCATCAAGGCTGCCAAGAGGACCTCCTTCAAAGACTGGCTCGACAACAATGCACACGACAGCAAGGAGCTCTTCAACATTGTGAAGGAACTCTCCAACCCCAGCTCCAATACCAACGACATCCCGCCGTCGCAAGCCCTGTGCGACTCCCTCGCCACTTTCTTCCACCGCAAGATAGCAGACATCCACGACAGCTTCAACACCCAGACAGCCCCAACGCACAGCAACACAACAGACTCTCCTCACGTCATTGACCATGACCCCCTGCTAGCCTGGGCCAGCGTGAGCATCGATGACACCATTAAGACCATAAGCACAATCCACTCTGGCTCTCCGTCAGACGCATTCCCGCACCACGTCTTCAACAAAGCAAGCAGCTCCATCGCACCCCACCTGTGCAACGTCATCAACCTCTCCCTCGAGACCGCTACCTTCCCAGAGAGCTGGAAACACGCCGAGATCAACGCTCTACTCAAAAAGCCCAAGGCAGACCCAAGAGACCTTAAGAACTTCCGGCCCATCTCTCTGCTCCTGTTCCCGGCCAAGGTCATCGAGAAGATCGTCAACAGACAGCTAACCCGATACCTCGAAGAAAACAGAATCCTGGACCCCTCCCAGTCAGGGTTCCACTGCAACCACATCACCGAGACCGCCCTCATCGCCGCCACCGACGACATCAGGACCCTGCTGGACAACGATGAGACCGCAGCACTCATCCTCCTAGACCTCTCCGCCGCCTTCGACACCGTATGCCACCGCACACTACGCGCATACCTCCACGCCGCAGGGATCCGAGACAAGGCTCTGGAATGGACCACATCCTTCCTCTCAGGCAGAACCCAGAGCGTCCGCCTCCCCCCATTCCGATTCAAAGCCTCCGAGATCATCTGCGGCATACCCCAGGAATCCTCCCTCAGTCCAACACTGTTCAACAGCTACATGACCCCGCTTGCACATGTCGCCCGACAGCACGACCTCAACATAATCTCCTACGCTGACGACACTCAAATGATCCTCTCCTCACCAAGGACCCCATCACCGCCAAAGCCAACCTCCACGAAGGAATGAAGGCCGTCGCCGACTGGATGAAGATCAGCCGCCTGAAGCTGAACTCTGACAAAACGGAGGTCCTCATCCTCGGCTCCAACCCTTCAGCCTGGGACGACTCCTGGTGGCCGACGGCACTGGGGATAGCCCCGACACCCACAGACTATGCACGCAACCTGGGAATCATCCTAGACTCAACGCTCTCAATGACCAAGCAAGTCAACGCCATCTCCTCCTCCTGCTTCAACACCCTCCGCTTGCTCCGCAAGATCTACAAATGGATCCCAACAGATACAAGAAAGACAGTCACCCAGGCCCTCGTCAGCAGTAGACTCGACTACGGAAATGCCCTCTACGCGGGAGCCCCGACCAAGCTCATCAAATGACTGCAACGCATCCAAAACGTCTTGGCACGACTGATCCTCAACGTACCACGCCACAGCCACATCACCCCCCACCTGAGAAACCTGCACTGGCTCCCTGTCAACAAGAGGATATCCTTCAAGCTCCTCATCCTCACACAGAAAGCACTTCACAAGACCGGCCCTGCCTACCTCAACAGACGTCTCTCCTTCTACATCCCCAACCGCCAGCTATGCTCCGCCGACCTCTCACTAGCCACCGTCCTTTTCCCATCTCACCGCCAAAACATGGAACACCCTCCCACTGAGCCTACGACAGACCCAAGACCTGCTGACCTTCAGAAGAACACTCAAGACCTGGATGTTCGATCAGTAGTAGCCCCCCCAGCGCCTTGAGACCCTTGCAGGTATGTAATGCGCTTTACAAATGACTGATTGATTGATTGATTGGGTGACAAGGAGACTAGGATCTGTTATTTTAAATTAATAACTTTGAGGGCACTAAGTCAAAGGTGGCAGGAGAACTGGAACAGGTGATTAATGATATAAGCACTCAACATCCCAGCACCTGAAGCTTATTTGGCTGGGAGATTTTAATGCCAGAAGCTGTCAAAAAGTTGGGATGCCATTTTGTGGGATAATGGATTGTGAAATGGACACCAGTAACCATTTTGACCACAGTAATTATCAGAATGCAATAAATAGGCTGCTGTGAATGGAATCTGAGGATAATAACCAGATAAATCCACTCATAGGATCCATGGATGAGACCTTTGAGAGTGCAGATAAAGGGTCCACAATTGTTTTTATAATAGCTTCAGAAATCTTGAATGAAAGTATGCAGGTAAGCTTCTCAGGGTTTATTGACTGAGCCTCTCTCACTTGAGATTTGAACAGGGAGTTAAATATTAAAAAGAATGTGGGAAAAGTTCCAGAAGCAACGGTTACACATTGAAATGGGACAAAGTGGAAAAGGCAAACCTTTTACAATGGAGGATAAATGAAAACAGCTGCGATTTTGACCTGTATAGATGCGAGTGCTGTCCCTGATTAGGTAACCAGGGCACTGGAGGAGGTTTTGGATGATTAAGGTACATATGACACACCCAGGGTCGGCGCTAGGCATGGGCAGTGTGTACAGCTGCCCAGGGCCTCGCACTCAGAGGAGGGTGACGCTTCCTCTTGTCCCAATTGCAAGGAGAACCATTCAGAGACACTGCGGGACGCCCATTGTCCAGCATTTTAGCGCCCCCACAGTTTTAACTTTTAGCCCACAAGCAATCCTCACACATATCGGGCTGAGAGTGTACGAATTGCTTGTGGGCTAAAAGTTAAAACTGTGGGAGCACTAAAATGATGGACAATGGGCATCCCGCAGTGTCTCTGAAAGGTCTCCTTGCAAGGGGTCACTTATTTAAATTAAAGGAGCCTCACATATTCCCTTTTGGCCTAGGGCCTCGCAAATCCAAGAACCGGCCATGGACACATCCATTTCCAACTAGAGAGCGCCCTCCAGAGCGATGGTTAGATACGAATGGCACTAAGGCCTTCTTAATCTTGCACAATGCCTTGCACACTGTTCCCAGAGATGCTTCCCTTGTACAATGTTTGTGTACTAAGTATAAGGAGACAAGAGGGATTAGAAGAAATAGTTTAAGGAAGGAAGCATTGGTTTTGTAAGGTGGTGAATGCCCCATTTTTAAAAGAAGCTTGGGTACCCTCATGAGCCATAGACCAGTCTAATTCCCTGCAGGCCCCGGACCCAATGGAGTTCATATAAATATCGTCTTGGATACTAAGGCCTTATAGGCTCCCTATTGATGGATGTATTTAATGCTATAGCCAAGATGGGCCCTCTTAAAACAAGCATCCAATAATCCTTTTCATATTTAAAAGGGGGACAATGCAAACCCAATAATTTATAGGGCAATATCTCTAAAGGATAGTACGGTTACGTTGATGGGACTAAATAGAGTAGAGGAATGCGTGAGGGAAACAAAAGCCCTGAATGAAGTACAGTATGGTTTTAAAAATGGTAAAAGGACCATCGATCAGTTCCTTAACCTGAGTATGGTGATGGCCAAATACACAGTGCCTAAGAAAGGCCAAAATGTTATGGCCACTATGGGCCTCTCAGCCGCAATTGATTGCGTGGTCCATAGTAAATTATGGGCAGTTATAAGACATTCATAAGACAGCTTTACTCGGGGGCAATTGCGTGTGCTCCTTACAGCAGGGAATGGGGATTGCACAAAATATTTTAATATTCAAAGGGGTGTGAGACAGGGGGCATCCTCGCACTATTTCTGTTTTCTCTCTATACTAATAGGGTGGATGCAGTCCTGGCGGGGAGTGTTAGGGGCCTTTCCTATATTGAGGCAGCCCCTCTTCTGAGGCTCCTCTATGCAGAAAACACAGTGATTTTAGCCAGGACTCCCCTGGCATTGCAGAGGTTTATGGATAGCTTGGACCTACTTGTGAATGAATCAAAATTCAGTTCTTATTGTGAGTAAGCACCCAAAGAAACTCCCAAACTTCCATATAGCCCATAGAAGGATAGAGATAGTAGAAACACTTTTGTACCTTGGGGTGTTATTTGATGGAATGTTTTTATGAAAAGATATGGTTTTAAACAGAGCTATTCTTTTAGAAAGAAGTATGGCAACAACATCAATGAATTTGGAGTCCAGGCCTGTACCCGCAATGTCAAGTATGTCCACAGCCACAGCAAATGCCCTGGCCATGTATCGGGCAGCAATGCGGGGCACAGCAGGGTCAGATCCGCTGCAGCGTGTGGAGGATACATATGGTAAGAGTACTCTCATTGTCTCATAGCTGTGAAAACTATATATTTGTCATGGTGAGTTAAGTCTACTGCATATTGTTGATAAGATTCCATCTACTTCTCTAATATTATGTCACTCATTATGGAAAAAGGAGAGTGTAAAATTGAACCAATCGGTGCTAAGAGATTGTTTAAAATTGCTGAACCACGTAGAGTCCAGCCTGACAGCCCTGGGTTTTGGAGTCTTATTTGACTCTCCATCTATGTGTGCCATCTTCCCTAACGCTAAGCTTAAAGAGATTTTTTTTAAACAAAGTCTGCCATTTATAGCTGGGAGCAGAACAAAAATATAAGCACCGTAGGACTATATCATATGGTTCCCCCTTGAAGTATTGTGTGCAATCGTACATGGTGCTTGTACAAAATCCCCAGCACAATTTCACATTGACAATGTTTTGTAAAAATTATATTCCTCTTATGCTGGTTTCCCCCTAACACCAATTCAATGAATGAGCTGCCCTCTTGTACTTGTGATGGAACGACTAGTCAGTCAAATTTGCATATATTATTTTTTTGTTCCCTATATATTCCTCAAAAGAAAAAAAATCATAGTTTCCCTATGGCACAAATTTATATTACTCATTGTTGGTCAGCATTATCATATATTCGACAGCTTGATGATCCATTGGTGTGTAATGCAATAGCAACAATTCTCTGGACTGTTCTAAAACACAGGCGATTATATCAGTCTCAAAAACTTTATTCGATTCAAAAAATGAATCATAAAAGTATACATTCTTATATTAAAAAGAACATGCATTTAGGAAAATAAAAAATAAACATAATTTAATACATTCGACAGATCATTTGTCAGTATAATAGGACATACTTGGCATCCTAAACCAGAGAGTATAAATAAATGCACAAGGCAATTTAGTGGCCGTCATACAACAACAATTATTAATACGGTTTCCCACAACAATGTAGAGGCCTAACACCAGACTAACTATACCGTTTCCTAATGTGGAGTGAAAGTCGTATGAAATTTATCATGGCACAACATACTCCAGGAGATGATAGTGATAATAAGTAGTCATAACCTTCTTTATAATTACAAGGTTGCCGCCCTTTAAGGATAGGCTTAATAAACCTAATCCTAGGCTCCTGGTATAAAGAGCAAAAGAGGACAACATGAATGGTACTCTGACTAACTTTGTTATTACAAGGGCAAGGGGGCAGCCTCTCACACCAACCCCCTTGTTTAGGAAAGGCAAAAAGAAAATGAAGAATGTTTAGTCTAAACCTGGTAAGATAAAACCGCCATTGTACATGGGTTGTAAAAGTTAAATAAAACTGATGCTGCAGTTTATCCATACAGCTTGTTGACCTAGCCGGACACAATGTATTTGAGTATTTCCGATAACTCGTTTTAATTAATGTTTTAATATATCAGGAGTTGTGATGTGGGACATCGATCTGAGAAAGGTAGCTTTAATCGTCATTCTGGCCGATGTACCAAGAATGTTTTACTCTCCACTATGTATTTCTGACTCAAAGAATCCAATTTCTGGTGGATCTGAGGTCACATTGGAATAAAAGAATGGGTGTATGTGTTTTTGATTGTAACTGAAATAGGGAGATGATATGCCTGCTTTATAAAGAAGGAATATTAGTGCGGGGGTCAAATTGTGGGATAACTTGGTTACATGTGAATTTGCACATTGTTTACACATAAATATGCATATTAACTGATTTTAACCTGGATTTTTTTTATAGAATTTGGTTTTGATATGTATGTTTTAATTGCCATTTATGTACTTTTATGCATCGGAAATGATGCGAAATAAGGGGCATATTATCAAGCAGAGCGTTAAAATTATCGCCGCTTTAGTGGCAGAAAACTGCCGCTAAAGCGGAGATAATGGCCTTGATAATATGCCGCAGAGAATTCCAATAAAAGTCCATGTTCACACCAGAACATGGGATTCTATGGGAATTCTCAAGGGCATATTATCAAGCCCATTATCGCCGCTTAAGTGGCAGTTTTCTGCCGCTAAAGCGGCGATAATTCTAACACCGTTTCTTGATAATATGCCCCTAAAGTCTTTGAATCGAATGGTAATTTCTCTTGTATTTTCTGAACTTTTTGTTCCAGTAGAGATGATTCATTTTTGGCAAAGTGAATGGTACATAGAACGTACCTTTGAAATGTCTCTTGATTTGACGCCAACCTAAAACCTTGCACTATTTCCAAAATCTATGCATCTTGTGCGAGCGGCTGCATTTGTGAAACAAATCCAGCTAACCTGCCCCTTTGAGCATACCTCTTCAGTGCAAATTATTCTCAAATTAGGTGATATAATTAGATTGTCTGATGAGAGATCAGCAACAAAAATATTGCCAAAAAATATAGAGGACACAAATATCAACTTTAAATACTTTGTGTGAAAAGTCAAAAATTCTACAACCAAAATATATAAGATCACAATATTGTCAAAAAATGTGTATGTCAAATTTGAAGCATTATGCAACTAACCTAACTTTAAAACATATATTAACCCTAATAATAAAATTGTGTTTAAAAAATATATACTTATACAAATATATAACATAATATACCCACAAACTTTGAGTCTTCTTTAATGGAAGGGCCCCCAACCAGTTGACTCTGAGAGGTAGCACCTACCTTGTTCAGCACAAGGTCCCCCAAATTGACATCCATCTTTAACCGGAACTCTTTCCTCCTGTCTGCCATAATAGAGCATTTTGCTTTGCCCAGAAGGCAGACTGCTGTCTGGGCCCATCTTTTTGAGACCTCAGGGTTGATTAGGTGTACTGACTCCTTAGCTTCTTCCGATAAGTCTAGTATCTATCTCTTTCCAGGCAGTCCACTAACATTACGCAATGGGACTTGAGAGCAACGCCCTCTATGCCGGAATCAACAGAACCCTCCTTCAAAAGCTCCAAACTATCCAGAACGCCGCAGCCAGACTCGTCCTTGGAACCCCACAGCAGGGATTTATATAGCGCGCTACTCACCAGAGAGGGTCTCAAGGCGCTGGGGGGAGGGAGGTGCAGCTTCTCTGACCAAAGACCACAGGTGTACAATTAAATCTGGGTTGATGTCTTCCTCGTCTACTGGCTGCAAGTCCAACTTACCCAGGGTCTCCTGGCCCTCTCCAGGGAGCGATTTGGTCCTTTTCAGCTTTGGTCGGAAAGACACATCCCAACTAGACTGTGTCAGGCTCTATAGAAACCTCAAAGAGGTTTTCATCTTCCTTGTCTCTTTCACCCTCTGAAGTAGGGTCGGTCTTATCCTACAGTGCAGTTCAGAAGTCCCAGAACTGCTAGTCTGTTTTGACACTTTGTGGGATGGTATTTTGACAGTTTATGGGCATTTTTATATTCTGGTGTGCTGTTTTTTACTATTGGTTTCCCTGATATTACCACAGACATTGATTGCATGCAGCATACTGCCTGCCTAAACTTGCAAACACCAATCCTGTGTATCTTTACAAGATTAATACTTTCCCAATTTGCAAACATCAGCCACTTACATAGCTATCTGATTTGCTAATAGGGGGACACTTTTATTTTTGTGCCCAGGCTTTTTTTGTGTCCCAGTTTAACCCTGCTCTAAGGAAACGTCCCCATCCATAACTTTGAGCCACCTTTTCCCACCTCCAATAGTAAGCTATCTAACGGGTTCAGTTCTGCAGCCCAAAAAAGAAACTGTGCAATTCATCAATGGGCCCTTCTAATCAGAGGGACCAGCTCAAGGTTTCTCCTTTTCATTTTGTTTAATTGCCTCCTGCCCTTTCCTGTGCTTGTGGTGCAGCTCCTTTGTGAATAAATCTCTGTGCCCTTCTTTCTCATTATACACTTTCTTCTCTTGTGCCTCCTTATCTCCAGAACTACTATCTTCTCTGTTCCACCTGGGTACCCTCCAGGAAAGCTGTAAGATCATAGTACAGTATAGGGAAGAGGTGTGGCGCTGCGGCCACGGCGAATGACTCCGGAATCTGGGGATCACGGTTCGATCCCCGGCATTGGCGGCAGATTAGCCCAGCACCATGTGACTCTGGGCAATAGCTTGCTTAATCTTCCCGATGGCCCCCAGCGCCTAGAGACCATTACGGGTGATTGTTCCCGCTTTACAATTGTGGATTATTATTATTATTAGAGTACTCTTAGTCATGGCAGGGTAACTTTGATTGGCTCCAGTGGCTTAGCATGAAGAGGTGGGGGCGGTCCACCCAGGGTGGCATGAGTTTTGGGGGCAGTGGGCCGTCCCTCTCTTACTTACAGCCAATGCGGGGCAGCAAATGTTGGAACCATCGCCATACCCCTCTCCGCTCTTGGCTCCAATGCTTCTGACACTGCATGGTGCACAGTATCTTCAACTGATGCACTTATGCCCCACTTGAAGCTGCTAGCGAATGGATAGTCACATTCTTCTGGTTAACCATACTGGGAATCATAATGAAAATCGTTCTCCTTAGGAACAACTCCTGCTTTTTTTACGACTGCGCTGGCTCTCCAAATTAACTCTCCCAGAGATCATGCCCTTATTCACTATGGAGTTTTTAGAGGACAGTTGCTAGGCTTTCAAATAACCTTTGTGCAGTCTTTGGAAAAACCTATTATTTATGCCTTTCTATTCACTAACTAACCTCAGATTTCATATTTACCACCTCAGACATTTTGTGAAAGCTTCCACACATTTTGTCATCTGCAGGGCTTACTATGCTGTCTGACTATACATTCTTATACTAAGACCAAACTTTGCCACTGGAACAAAGGTATACCCTACTAAGGAGCCCTAACGAGGGCAAAATCGCTCTTGGGTTGCTTGTGTTCCTGTTGTAGGAAAACCTGATCTGACAGTTTGGGCTGGACTGTTCATTGCAGAGACAAGAGTGATTTTCATTTGGCTGGGTCCAAACTGTGGTGGCATAGTCTGTAAACAAACGATGGACTGGGATGCGGACTGAAAAAAGAACAGTGTCTGCGATTAATTCAATCATTGCATCCATTCCTTTTTTATATGCTTCAGTGTGATGCCCTAAGTGGGGCAGGCACGCCCAGACGTGGGTCCTGTGCACACTGTGCCACTGGAGCCAAGCAATACCTGATTGAGAAGCCATAATGAGGGCCTTGGGTCGCTGCTTCAGAAGGACCTTGCTTGTCAGTTCAGGCTGGACTGTTCCTTCCGGAGCGAGGACAAGAGCGATTTGCATAAGCCTGGGTCCAACTTTAGGTGCCATGGTGTGCAAAATAACAGTGGACTGGGATGCGGCTTCAAGTAATTACCAGTGGCTGAGATTACTTCAAGCTTTCCTTCCATCACTTTTTTGTATACTTCCGTGTGGCTCTTAGGTGAGACAGGTATGACCAGACATGGGTCCTGTGCACACGGTGCCACTGGAGCACAAGCTATACTGGACTGGTGAGCTCTAATGAGGGCAAAATCAGTCTTGGAGTGCTTGTGTTCCAGTTCAGGGAGGCCCTGGCCTGGAAGTTCAGACTGGACTGTTCCTATTGGAGCAGTGTCAAGAATGCTTTGCATGAGGCTGGGTTCAAAGTGAGGTGGCATGGTGTGCAAAATAAGGATGGACTGGGATGCGGTCCCAAGTAAATACCAGTGCCTGAAATTAATTCAAGCATTCCATCCATAATTTTTTGTATACTTCAGTAAAGTGTAATCACAGCGACTCCTTGTGGAGACTGCAAATGAGTAGGCTATGGGTGCCTGTCTTGCAGCCCCACAATATTTGAATTCCCTTTCCTGGAGGTTATGATTGGCTCAGAATAAATCTAACTGAACTGATTCCAATAGGAGAGATGCTCCCCACAAATGTCCGTTCAGACAATTGAATGTGAACGGTAAGACCCTACATGAAAAGACACAATTGAACAACTTTAATATCCAGCAGATAAAAAGCCCGATACGGAATGAAACACTGATGTTAGCGAATGACTTAAATGATGGGTGCATATTAGTCCCCCTGCTGTGTTCTTTTATTTCTTCTGGTCTGCTGAGACACTAGCAGAAAATCTATACACACCCACACAAAACTGGAGTGTTTTTAGTGTTCCTAATTATGTATGCAGACAATATATTGGTCTTTGATCACACCTGAATAGGTCTGCAAAAACATCTAGATGCTCTTGCATTTTATACTGATTTGGATATGCTTAAAATAAATCGCGGTAAAACAAAGTTAAAAATATTGGGCAATACTGGGCTATCTCCTCAACAGTTGACATTATTTAATAAAGAACTGATAAAGAGCTAGAAGTTGTGAAGAATTTCATTACTTTGGCATTCTGATCCACAGTAGCATACTGTGCATCCCAAGTGTCAATGTGCATGACTTCACTCGATAGGGATGGGTCTTCTGCAGTTTGGCAAATCCGTACTAAAAAATGTTTGTATCAGAAGTTCTGGCCCTTGGTCTCAATCGGCACCAAAATATGGGTAAGCTTAAAGTAAAACCTGGGGGGCCATCACAAACAGTGAGCACTGCAAGTGATAATTTAAGACTTGGTCTCTGACATTAGTTTTGGGGTGACTGTAGCAGCTGCCCATCCAAATGATTTGAGGGGCCATGCCCCCCACCTTTTTCCCAGTGTGAAGAATGTCTGTCAGTCTGAGCAAAGTTAATCCTGACAGACACTCTTCTTGTTCAGGACAGGCAGCCAGGAGCTGGACATGAGCTAAATGTGCATGCTCCTAGCTGCCCGGGCTGAACTGTGCCAGGCTGAGGATTTCTCAGCCCTGTGGGTGTAATCTTGCCAGCCTGGCAAAAGTACCTTGAGACCCTCTCCCTCGTGACGAAGGGCAGCGTCACCTAGACGCCAGGGATTTTTTTTTATAGGCCAGGGGCGGGGCTGCTCAGAATGGGCATGCCAATGCCCCCACTCTACCCCCTCAAAGAAGGCATAAGACTTTCTGCCCTGCCCAAAGAGGCAGATGTGAGCAATAGCCCTTGATCTGCCCCCGGGGAGGGGGAGGGCAGAAAGCCCACTAGGCACCAGGGATTTTTTTTCTTTAAAGTTCAGGGCGGGGGCTGCCCAGAATAGGCAGGCCAATGCCCCCAACCCCCCCAAAAAATACCACAGTCTTTCTGCCCCCCCTCAGGAAGCAGAAGAGGGCAGAAGCCCCTGATCTGCTCCCCGGGGGGTGGCAGAAACCCCACAAGGTGCCAGGGATTTCCTTTTATATACTTAGGGGAGGGGGATGCCCAGAATTGACATGCATATGCCCCCACCCCGCCAAAAAAATACTACATCTGCCCCTTCCGGAAGGCAGATGGGGCAGTAGCCCCTTATCTGTCCCCCCAGGGGGGCAGAGACTGTGGCCTCTTTTGGGGGGAATTGGGGGCATTGGCATATCCTTTCTGGGCACCCCCCACCCCTGAATTTTGAATGAAAAATATACCCCTGGTTCTTAGTGGGATTAAGATAAGGGGCTATTGCCACCATCTGCCTCCGGGGGTCAGAAAGACTTTGGTAATTTTTTCAGGGTGGAAGCATTGGCATGCCCATTCTGGGCAGCCCCCACCCCGAACTTTGAGGGAACTAAATCCCTGGTGCCTAAGGGCTTTCTGCCCCTCCCCGGGTGGGTCCTGCCCAGAATGGGCACACCAATGGTCCCACCCACCCAAATAAATAGCCAAAGTCTTTCTGCCCCCCCCCTTGGGGGCATATCGAGGCAATAGCCTCCCATTATCCCCCTTCCCAGGGCGGCAGAATACCACTAGGCACAGATTTTTTTCGGAATGTGCCTACCTGTGGATTTTGGGTCCTAGAGCAGCTGGCACCCAAGGAAACCTAGAAAACCTATACATTTTTTAAAACTAGACATCCAGGGGAATCCAGGATGTGGTGACTTGTATGGCTCTCACTCAGCTGTGTTACCCAGAATCTTGTGCAAACCTCAAACTTTGTAAAAAAAAACAAATTTTCCTCACATTTCTGTGATGGAAAGTTCTGGAATCTGCGCAGATCCACAAACTTCCACCCACCCCGCATTCCCCAAAGTGGTCCTATAAAAATTATACCTCACTTGTGTGGGTAGGCCTAGTGCCCATGACAGAGAATGGCCCAAACTGCAACATGAACTCCACATTTTTAGAGTAAAAACTGACCGTATTTTTGCAAAGTGCCTAGTTGTAGATTTTGAACCATAGCTCTTCCGGCACCTAGGGAAACCTAGCAAACCTATAAATTTTTTAAAACTAGTCACCAAGGGGAATCCAGGATGTGGTGCCTTGTGTGGCTCCCACCAGATTCTCTTACCCTGAATCCCATGCAAACCTCAAAGTTTGTAAAATAAAAAACACATTTTCCTCACATTTCTGTGATGGAAAGTTCTAGAATCTGCGTGGATCCACAAAATTCCACCCACCCCACATTCCCCAAAATCTTCTGATAAAAATGGTACCTCACTTGTGTGGGTAGGCCTAGTGCCCGCAACAAAATACGGCCCAAAACGCAACGTGTCACCACATTTTTACAGTGAAAACTGACCCTTTCTATGCAACATACCTAGCTGTAGATTTTGAACCCTAGTCCTGCCGGCACCTAGGGAAACCTAGCAAACCTATACATTTTTGAAAACTATACACCCAGGGAAATCCAGGATGGGGGGATTTGTCTGGCTCTCACCAAGTTCTGTTACCCAGAATCCCTTGCAAACCTCAAACTTTGTAAAAAAACACATTTTCCTCACATTTCTCTGATGGAAAGTTCTGGAATCTGTGTAGATCCACAAACTTCTACCACCCGCATTTTTCCACAAAGTTTGAGGTTTGAAGGGGATTCTGGGTAAGAGAACCTGGTGAAAGCCAGACAAGTCACACATCCTGTTTCCCCTGGGTGTCTAGTTTTCAAAAATGTATAGGTTTGCTAGGTTTCCCCCAGTGCCGGCACAGCTAGGGTTCAAAATCTACAGCTAGGCACTTTGCAAAAAAAGGGTCAATTTTTACTTTAAAGATGAAGTGTGTCAACGTTGCGTTTTGAGCCGTTTCCTGTTGCGCGCACTAGGCCTATCCACACAAGTAAGGTACCATTTTTATCGGGAGACTTAGGGTAACACAGAATTGTAGAGCAACTGTTATTACCTATTGACTTTTGATGCATTTCAGCCTTCCAAATGAATTACAATGTGTAGAAAAGAAGTCACTTTGAAAAATGTCCTATAATTCTCATGCTAGTATGGGTTCTCACAATTTCGGGAAATATGCAAATAGCTACTGTTTCTAAACTCAATATTTTGTTCCAATTTCATAAATACATAGGCGTCTTTAAATCCTGATTTTCTCACTATATATATTTTCCCAAATTAATTGCTATATACCCGGTATATAATAAAAAACCATTGCAAGATGCTGCTCAGTTATTGGCTCTGGTTTTGTTCGGTTCTTGGTGAACCTACAAGTCCTATATATCCCCACAACCAGAAAGGTCTATCGGATGTAATGATATATTGCTTTAAAACATCTGACATAATTAAAAGAAGTTACAGGTGAAAACGTTGGCACAAATGGCTGTTTTTTTTAACTCATTTTCAATTTTTCCTATTTTCAACTGTTAGTTTCTATAAAGAAACTTCAAAGGATCTACACAAATGACCCCTTTCTGAATTAAGAATTGTGTCTACTTTTCTAAATAGTATAGTTTTCCAGGATCCATTATTGCTTTGATACCCATTGCTACCATTAACTGGAAGAAGGTTTAAAGCACAAAAAATAGCAAAAATAGGCTATGTCCCAGTAAAATGCAAAAATGTGTATAACATGTTGGTTTTCTGACAAAAGTTTGTCAATCCCTGAAAGCTGGGAAAATTTTGATTTAAGCCCCACAAACCGTTTGTTGATACGATTTGCAGGGAAAAAAATAGACGCTTTCATTTGCATCACTACTTTCTCATTTTCCCCCCAAAAAACCAACAATTTAGCTGTATTTTGGCTAATTCCTGGGTCCCCTCCGGTGGAATCCGCAAACCCTGGGTACTTTTAGAATTCCCATGATATTGGAAGAAAAGGACGCAAATGTGACTTGGATACCTTACGTGGTCAAATAGTTACAGGGGCCTAAGCGTGAACTACCCCAAATAGCCCAAAAAAGTCTTAGCACAGGGGGGGAAAGGCCTAGCAGCGAAGGGGTTAAGCATTACATAAAAATGTGTTATCATATCTGAATTAACTAATGTCTGCTGTCACTCAGAAATGATAAAAGTTGCCATTTGAGGAACCTTAGTGTTACACATGAGGAAGTCCTCTGGAAGGTCATTTTAAAATTGGGAAGTCCTCTCATAAATATCACTTTAGAATTCTTAAAGCTGTAGATAAAAACATGTCAACTTAAGACCTGCCAGCTTGCCATTGTCTAAAAATTTATATTCAGGAGTTTATTTTTCATCAGACTTTGGGGCATATCAACAACATCCGGTGATAATTATCGCTAAGCGCACTTAGCGCTAGGATAATTATCGCCGGCTAGCGTGGATTTTTATCGCTGAGATAGCGTGCTATTAGCAACGCTTACCTCAAAAGCTATAAAAATCCTAGCGCTAACTGCCTAACGTGAGATTATCGCTGGAAACCCAGCGATAATCTCACGAAATGTGGCGTTAGCTTGTTGATAGGGACTCACAAACTTAGCCATGATATCCTCCTTCCATAGGATACCATGGCTAAGTCAGTCCTGAAGCAGGCGTAAGGAAAGTAGCGATAACAGGGGTTATCACTACTTTTCCTGCCGCTATGCTTCATAGCGTGGGGCTTGATGATAGGAGAAAATGTCGCTTAGCGACATTTCTCCTGTCATGGCAGGTCAGGAACGCCCACTTTGCATCTCATTAGAGATGCAAAGCTGGGCTTTAAGATTTCGAGAGCTCGTTTCTCGTGACTGACTGCATCCGGGACTCTGACGCGGCGGTTCCAAATAAGCACTTGCTACTACCCCGTTGTCCGTTGTTTTCCCCTTGGAGCACAAGAACTAGCCGTTTGCGGTTACATATGCGCTGGGGCGCGACCGCGTTGCCCTGCATCCTGTTTTTTCCCGAGGTACGTTGAGTACCGCTATCCGCCTCACGCCCTGAAGTCCAAAGGCGTGCCGGCGGTGGGGGCCACGGGCAGCCGCCCGCCTTCTTGTCGGAGTAGCGCAGGAGCGCAGTTAGCACGCAAACTACTTGCCAGCAATCTCAGAGGAGCCGTTGAGAGGCTCAGAAACTGTAGAACGCCGGCAAGACTTTTGTTTTTCCTTCTTTTTGTTACGCACACGCGCAGGAGCACAACAGTATTTAGATAATCAGCAAGCACTCGCAGAGGAGCCGTTGAGAGGCTCGGAACCTATAGAACGCCGGAAAGACGCTTTATATGGATTCCTTTCTTTACGCACTCGCGCAGGAGCGCAACATTATCTGACTTACCTGCAATCACACACATAGGAGCCGTTGAGAGGCTTGGAGATTGCGATAACTTGCTGTTGGTTGCTAGAAAAGGTGGTGAAGAACTACTACTGCACGTCCCAGTTGGTTCCTGCTGAGGAGATTTTAGGGTATCGGGAGGTGCAGCGGCGAAACGGAGATGAATCATCAGGCAAAACTGAAAGGCGTAAGAGCTTGGAGTTTTATATAGCGCAAACTGGGGTGCTAACACAGACGCTGTCCTCGCTTGGAAGGGATCACGAGCATTTTTACCTACTACCTGCCATCTTGCCCCTGGGTTCCTGACGCTGTGTGTCTCCCCTGTAGCCGCTATCTGTCATCCCGCGGCCATCGCAGGGGGAGACTACAGCTCCCAGAGGGCATAGCGCTCACCAGCTGAATCGAATCTTCGCGCCCGGAGGCGCTTAAGTGAAGGAGGCTCCCTCCGCATCGCGGGACGCGCGCGGGCGGCGCCGGGCTAAGCCCGGGCAAAGGGCGGGCCGTCTGTGGCCGTGCCGGGCCGGGCCCCATCTCCTGGCTACTTTCCCCGTGACGTGAAGTAAGACTCTCGTCCTCTGTCTTAGACTAACAACTGACTTTATATTTGTCACTGTATTTTAATTGTACATTATTGATCCTCCGCTAGCTGTGTGACCATAATGTCAGAAAGTATGTCTACACGCTTAAGTAAAGTCAAGAAGTCACTGGTGGGAGGAAACGGTAGAGGGACACTTGATCACTTCCTGACTAAGGCCGCCTTGAAACTGGATCATGAGATAGCTGCCACCGAACGCCGTTTGTCTTCAGATCTGCATCTTAATAAACGCTCATCCTTGGGTGCTATTCAAACAGCGCTTTCCCCACCCATTCAACGTACTGACAAAAATCCTATGAGTGACCCGGGTATCCCTCTTCGCTTACAAGATCGGTCGCCAACCATAGAACTCTCCAGGGGGTCTGATATTATTATTCCAAACTCGGATCCTTCTTTAGAATCTATTTTGGAGGAGGCTTTACCAATCTCACCACCTAAATCTAAACCCAGGAAAAAGAAAAACTGTAACCCAAACAAAATTTTAGGACCAGGGTTCACATCTGAGAAAAAGGGGGGTGGAGAGGGTACTAAAGGCTGCCACACCAAAACATCTAGAATACATGCAAGCCCTTTACAGGCTAAAAACATCCAAGCACCCCCCGTGTCTGATTTGACCCAGGGACTAGTAGAGAGAATAGAACATCTAGTAAAATCTCTACTATTGCCTCTTTTTGAGAGAGTGAAGAAACTCAGTGAACAACTGGACTCTTTAGCGGAAGTATCCTCAACAAATTGCACTTTGTTGAAGGAATTGGCTACTATTCAACCACATATTATTTGTGGCCAGAAATCCTCTAATTGTACCATCACTGGGGATATCTCACCGCCACTTGTAGAAAGTATATTGATCCCGGCTAACACCGTCAACGCGCCTATTACAGCAGGCGCGGTGAGACCATCAGCACATTTGAATACACAAGGAAGTAAAAGCCCAACAACCACTAGGGTACTTCTCCCGGACAGGACTACGAAAGGAACTGGTCAGCATATAGACTTGCCACCCGAGGCGGCTCCATACGTTATAGTACTTACAGGAGTCCCAGAGTTGACAGCCGGGAAGACGGAGGGGTTTAAAGAACTTAAAAACAAAGCAATCTATTGGTTAAGGAAAAACAGACCTTTGCCCCCTAACATAAACGGCAAAATTTTATTTGTAAGAAGACTGGCATGGGTAGGGCATGGACCCAAAGATATAGAGGGGGATATCTTAATTATTAACTTCAAGGACCGAAGGGTAGTTACCCATATAGTAGACTGGTACCTTGAGAGAGGAGGAGCAGGAATATCAACCCGCGATCTGAGCTACTTTTACCCTCAATCCCTTTTGATGCCCCGTAACAATAGATCCATGCGCGAGGCATTTAAGAATTCTAGATATACGCCCCTATCCCAACCCTCTAGATTATCTAGCCACTGGGCAGACTCCCATCCATTTCCATTACATGTAGATAGGCCCTTCCCCCATCAACATCATAGTATGCAAAACGCATTTCCGTATCCACAATGGTCCATCCCCCTAGCTAATCACTTTGAGGCACTAACTGATCTCTAGATGACCTGGACTAACAGACGAAGAACAATCGGGAGGTTCACTTTTATGCTATTACTACTGTGACACCCAATGATCATTCTAGAAATATATCCCTAGGCAGGGCTGTCTATAAAAACTGGGACAAGGGAATAAAAACCCTAGAGGCAGTAAACGACCAGGGTCAGAACTACCTAGATAAAATATACACAGACTTTATGTCTCAATCTAATAGTCAAACAATGATAGCTCCTTCTCCCACTATGGCCGTCATATTCAGAGACAGCATTGATGACTCCCCCCCTAGGAGGGTAAGTGCTACCCAAAACATCTTATCATGGAATGTCGCAGGTCTTATAAATAAAGTGACCAATCAATTGTGGCTAGATATAGTCACTAACTATAGTATTATCTGTCTTCAGGAAACATGGGTTGCAGATGAACTGCATATACCTGGATATCAGACTTTTCATACACCTGCATTAGTAAGCCCACAGGGGAGAAATAAAGGAGGCCTGTGTATATATGTTTCTATTACAGAGGAAATAAAAATACTCAGATACATGACTACTGAGTATTATCAGATTTTATCAATTAGTTGGGGTCACGTTAAGCTTCTGACCCTAATAAATTTTTATAATAACATCTCAACAAATAGTCTAGAAAGTGTAATTGATAACCTTATGCAAAGTGTTAACACTATTAAGGACCAGAAAAAAGGTGAGATGGTTCTGATCTGGCTGGGTGATTTTAATTGTACTGTTTGTCCTAATGGTTCCAAGGGCATTTGCGGCCTTGAGGAACATAGGGATGAAAATCCCACCCATTTCATCCACTCGACTTCAGGAAATATGTTTAATAATATGATTTTTCATTTTAACCTGTCTTATATTAACGAGTTATGTACTCCAATTATTCCGTTTCAGCCAACTTTTCACGGGCGGGGGTGCAACTCAATAATAGACTTTACTTTTATATCTACAATTCACGCAGGGCTAGTATCAGCATGGGAAACACTTGATGCTGTTTTTAGTGATCATTATCCAATTTCTTTTAACCTAAAAATTAAAGGGTGCCAACAGACCTCAGTGGATAAATTTACATACCAACCCACTATTAACCTAGATACTAAAAATGGCTATTCTATAAAATGGGACAGGGTAGACCCTGTAAGATTCCTATATAACTTAACAGTAACAACTCAAGAAGACATGTTTATATGTCTGTCAGAAACCGAGGAGTCACCAATAATTATCGGCTCGTTTTTAAAAATACAATCAGAACTGAAAAAGTTGCTAACAAGGGAGCACCGACCAAATTCAATTAACACTCATGGATGGTTTGACAACAGCTGTACCAAAGCACTTACAGCTCTAAAAAGGGCATTGCATGCACCCACAAAATGCCCTCTGGAGATTCGCCAAGCCAGAAAGTTGTATCAGTCGGCTCCTAAAATGAGGAAACTATCCCTGAGGAAAGAGGCTTGGTCGGCTCTGCTTGAAGCCTCTAAATCTAAGGATTATACTGCTTTTTGGAAAGCAGTAAATGCTCCCTACTTATAGAGCAAACAGACAGACATCATAGACATAGCCATCAACGGGGAAATCTGGGTCAATCATTTTAAACATCTGTATGATAAAGTTAATCATTCTGACCCGGTTAATCTCACGATTGATGAGACAGGCACCCAACTTATTACAAACCCATTGAACGTATTCCCGCTAGGTATTGTTTTTACTTGTAAGGAGGTCATTAAGGCAATGAAAGAAAGCCCTTCTGGTAAAGCACCGGGCCCGGACGGAGTCCCAATAGACGTTTATAAAGCTGAGTTAGATCTTTGGGCTCCCATGTTAACAAATGTCTTAAACCACTCAAATCAACATGGGTTTTTATCGTCCTGGTCTGAAGCTATAGTTGTTCCAATTTTTAAAAGAGGAGACAGAAATGACCCCACCTGTTACCGGCCAATATCATTATTAGATGCATTAATGAAGGTAGCCGGCCGGATAATTTTCAACAGGATATTACTTTGGGCAGAAGAGAATAACGTAGTCTCAAACTTACAGTATGGATTTAGATCAGGCAAAGGTACCATAGAACAGGGACTAAACTTGGCTTTAGTTCTATCTAAGTATACTCAGGCCAAAAAGGGAAACCTCTTTGTTACCTTTGTGGACCTGAGTTCTGCCTTCGATTGTGTGGACCACGAGAAATTATGGTCCACATTATCTGAAATGGGTATAGATTTTAATATCCTCCAGTTTATAAGAGCATTGTACAGTGATGCAGGTGCCAGGGTACGTTATGGCAATAAGGGCGAGTGCTCTGACAAGTTCCCCATTAAGAGAGGGGTGCCACAGGGGTGCATTTTAGCACCCCTTCTTTTCACCCTATATATAAATTCCATCGGTCAACATCTAAGGGAGTCACAGTGCGATTACCCAACTTTATTGGGAACACCAGCGCCACTATTCCTTTATGCTGATGATGCTGCTATTATGTCCCGAACTAGGATTGGCTTACAGAGGGCCGTCCTGAAATTCGCTAATTACATGAGAGACAGAGGGCTAAAAGTCAACATTACAAAAACATACACTATGGCATGTGGCCCCGGGACAAAGAAAGCACCCTGCCCAATCTTCCTTGATGGCTCGAGACTACGGATCGATTTTCTTACCTCGGAATAAACTTTGATAGGAAGGGAAACTGGCATGCAGCATTAAATGCCAGACATCTAGCTTTCACCCGGGCAATAGGCGCCCTGAAAATTTTGCGGCCAAATTAGGTGGTAGACCTGTCAAGGAACTGATTTTAATTTACAAAGCAAAATGTATCTCTACTGCTACTTATGGGTCTGGCCTTTGGGGCATTGAAAACCCAAAATTGATACAAAAAACTGAAAATCAGTTCCTTCGCTACTTATTAGGGGTCCCCAAATCATCAGCTACCTACATTGTACATATTGAGCTGGGCCTATTATATATTTCAGATGTTATAAAAATCGTGCCTATCCTTTTGTGGCACAAAATATGGGTTACCCCTGAGACTTCATTAAACAGAGACTTAATCATTGACTGCTTTAAACTTGATGGTATAAGTAATATCAAATGGCTCACTTATGTAAAGAACATGCTAACTGAGCTCGGACATCCAGAGTTTTTTGTGAGGCCATCAAGCATGGAAACGGTGTCCAGAAAATCGCTAAGACAACTGGCCCTTAACCACCTAATCAATATTAGATGGAACCTGGAAAAAACTAAAATCGCAGTCATTGGATACCAGCAAATCACTGCTCATGAAGGGCTCCAAGGGTACCGTTCGATTCAGTCAAGCTGCTATGCCCGAATGTTATTGACCCGTTTTAGACTAGGCACCTTTTTTCGCTTGACCACCTTCCCAGACTGTAATAACTGGTCAAACGAAATTTTAGTATGCCCATGTGATGACATTTCTGCTCAATCATATATCCACTGTGTATTATTTTGTAAATTTTATCAGATTCCAAGGGGGGCTTTCCTGAAACCAATTTTAAAGGCCTGGGGTATTCGTACGTGCAGATCAGCTTTAACTAGGTTATTACAGTTAGAAAATGAATCTGTTATCTTTGCTGTATCTAGTTTCCTCAAACTGGTTATCAAATTTCGGAACTCTATGTAATCAATACGAGTATTAACCCTATATTTTAGATCTTGTTGTTTCTCGAGGAATACTGGCTCCTTTTTAAATGGACTCTTACGATTTGTATAGGACAGATATATTAATACTACTTTCAATTCAGGCGACTGTTTTAATTGTACTAAATGTTTATTGTACTTTTTAATGTATGCTTTTATGATTTTGTTCTGAAAACCGAATAAAGCTTTCTTGACTTGACTTGACTTGATTTCGTACGCTAAAGCAAGGTTTCACGCGTTAGCGTGACCTTGCAGACAAGGCGATACAATTATTGCCGCTTTTCGGCCGAAAACGGCCGCAAAAGCAGCGATAATTTTCTATTGCCTCATTGTTAATATTCCCCCAGGTGTTTCCCAATTCTATATCCATGCCAAACTCGACCCTAATGCGTGGAGTTTATTTTTTGAACTTTTGGATTGACTGACTTCTTATAGGTAAAAGTAACAGAGAGTTTATGTGGATTGGATTTCTCACAAATGGCTGTGAGCTTTGTTGGTACCCCACTCAATATCTTAAATCATTTATTTGTGTGCCCCGCTCTACATAGTTATAGGTAAACAATATTGCAAAAAGGTTTGTTGCATGTTAAAACAATACATTTATAAATACCATTAAATTAATGTACACTTGTGATTCTACTATTCTACATCTAGACTTACAGATTTTTGAAATATCTTTTTATTGTTTCGCCATTTGTAAATATGAGATGATTTATGATATTGTTCTGTATAACTGTTATCAAAACACATTCTTGACTATTAATGAAAGCCCACTATACCCTGATAAATTTGCTAACTACCGACCCATCACTGACTTAGACTTACCCATCAACTGCAAGATTATAGAAAAAGCCACCTATGTACAACTCCTACATCACAACAGTGCTAACTATCGCATCATCTCCTTCACGGCTACCAATCTGGTTTCAGATTACATTGCAGCACAGGGACATCTAGATTATCACAGACTACACCCTCCTGACACAAAAACAAGCTGACCTCTGCTTCCTGGTGTTGTTGAACCGCTCAACCTCTTTCGATGAAGAAGGCTGTGTTGCTGTGAAATGCTTCTCTGCTTGCCTGGTGCCTCTTGACCCTGCTTATCCTTCCTTCTATTCCAGCCTTTGCAAGCACACACTTTGGTGCCCTATAGGTATTGGTAAACAAGTTGTCCAGGCTCCAGATTCAGTCCTCAGAGCCATCTTTTGCTTCTGAAAATTTAAATACACCTTTTTGTTTACCTTAAAGAAAAGTGAAGATCTCTGAAGCATGAATATAGCCAGAGACGTGGGGCCTCATGTAGGAAGCCAAATACCGGTCGGTAACGGCCGATTTTCGGTAATTATACCGTTACCGACCGGTATTTTGGCCATTGGTATGTAGGGGGACAAACTTTGCTTTCGGAATTTACCGAATCGGTAAAATTACCGATTCGGTAATAATACCGAATCGGTAATGTTACCGAATCGGTAACTTTTCCGATTCGGTAATTTTACCGATTCGGTAAATTCCGAAAGCAAAATCGAGATGTAGGGGGAGTGTGTGTGTGTGTTTAAGAGTCGGTATTTACCACCAACTTATAGTTGGTGGTAAATAATGAATGTATGTGTAAATGCATTTTAACGCGCGTAGCAGTGTGCAATGTGGCATACATACATGCCCTTAGGGCATGTATGTGTGCCACATGTGCACACATGGCCGAATCAGGGGTGCAACAGGGTGTCAATGTGACACCCTGCCACCCTTGTATGTGTTCCCCCCATTACCGAATCGGTATTTACCGATTCGGTAATGAGGCATACCTTCCCATCAATGGGAAGGTATGCCTCATTACCGAATCGGTAAATACTGATTCGGTAATTACCGACTAGTAACGATTCGGTAAAAAATACCGACTCATTACCTACATACCAGTTACCACTTCTAAAATACCGATTCGGTATCGTTCGGTATTTTAGAAGTGGTAACTGGTATGCTACCTACATGAGGCCCGTGATGAGCAGCCAATTGCTGCCACACATAGACACAGGAATAAGAGTTTGGCAGCCAGCTCAAGATTGGGAGCTAATAGCTGGCACGTTTGGGCACAAGCACGAGCTTTGTGACTGAAAAGTGACTGCAAATAGCAGGACATATGTGAATGAATAGCAACTCAATGTTGACAGTTAACTGGCGCAAACAGCATAAGCACTCCATAGAACGGAGCGCTTTGCAGGTCAAAACTTTGGGCTGACAGACTTCACAACTGTACAGCGGAAACAGGGGTTAAGTGAATGAAAATTCTTGAATTGAGCCAGTGCCCTGTTATGGTCATCCAGACCCGTAGCTCTGAACTGAGCAGTGTATCAGCTTCCAGGTGGCACTGTATTCTGCAGTGGCAACTGGTAAACTTTTAAAGTGGTTGGCCACAAATGTATACACCAAAGTACAGCACACCTCATCAGGAGTGTTCAAGCTGTACGGAGGGAGCTTCTCCCAAAGAAATGTGAAATAAATGGCACATTAATAAATGGGCAAAGGAACACAGGTTCTGGTGGCAGGAAAAGGGTGAGAATGGTCCATGGATAAAAAAGAGGACAGTGTGCCACAGTAAAAAGTGAGTGTGTCTTTAAATTACGGTAGAAAGTGAAAGCAATTGAATGAGAGGCGTTAATTATATGGACTTAAGTAAAGAGAGGAGAAACAGCTCCGTATGAACAATGCTAAAAACATCATAGAGAACAGAAACAATAGTCATAAATAGTCAGCAAAGAGGGAAAGAAATAGAAAGGGAAGAGAGACACCGAAATGAAGACAAAAAGTGATATAGAGGCAAAAGAGAGCAAAGATATGTAAGGGTAAGGGTGGAAAAACAAGCTATCCAGGAGCAGCTACGGAAGGGAGCATGGAGAATGACATAGACAGGTTTGTTTGTTGCCGACCGCTAGCTGCCCGCTGTCACCTTTCTTCACAGACGAACGAGCGAGCGAGAAGGACTCCGCCGACGCCGTCTACACCGTGCAGACTCCACGCCCCCACTCAGATACCGCAAGCTTTGTCTCAGCTCACTTTTCGGGGAGGCTGTAGTGGGTCCCTCTTCGGGAAATGTTATACTAAAACCTTACCCTTTGTTCATTAAGGGTAAAAAGGGGGCCAGTTGAGCCACTGAGAAAGTAGGGAAAATTAGGGGTCATGTTGTGCGAAAAGGCAGGGGAGAACTGAAGGGGGAAGTCCCAACCCCATTCGCCTTACAGGCCCAGCTCTATAACTCATCAGTGATAGGAGGATCAAAAGCAGGGAAGAGGGAAGGTCCTGCAATAAATCTTAAAGGGGAAAATATGAAAAAGAAACATAAAAAGACAAGACGATTCCCTAAATGAAAAGTGTCTAAATTATATCTTCCACAGATCCCAGACAGCCAGAGCGATGTTCAGACTATAATAGGGGAGGGGGGTCCCAACTGGCCAGAGGAGCAGGGTGCTCCTGGGAACCCCATTACAGCGCATCTGACTCCTGTTGTGAGAGTGGGGCTACTGGAATAGCAGTAAATCTGTTAAGTCTATTGATGCAGTCTCCACAAGTACTGCATCCTCTCCAGCTCAGTGACCTGGGTGATCCATCGGGAAGGGGAACGCTAATTGGAGGTGGGGCTCCGATACACCAGACATGGTCCAGAGCTTTGGGGGCCAGAGCAGATGGCAACCTAGAGGTTGGGCCTCAAAAGCTGGGCACTTTACAGATGGGGTTGAATAGAACTTATATAGGGTCAATAGCATCGGAAAATTGAAATTCAGAAGTCCCAACCACCTCCAATATGCCACATATGAAGATTATGTTCAACGAGGTGGTACAAGTGGTTAATCATTGTGATAGGGTGCCTTTATGGATCCCCCCAAGAGATGCTGTAAAGAAAGACAATGTGGCACAGAATGCTTTATCGGCCATTGTGGACCTCATTTGGCTATTTAAGAATGAATCCTGTCTGATAAACAGAGGATTCATTCTCAAACTTTTTTACGAAATAGAGGACTGAAGTTGATAGAAAGTAGAGATATTTTAAATGTGAATGTTATCTCGCATGAGAATTTTTCCCACTCCAGAGTTACCTTTAGCTCCCTGATAGTGGCCAATTTGGCTCTGTAGAATTGTGAGCACTTTTTAAAACGAGGGCTAGATACAACGCCTGTATCAGATTTTGAGGAATATTCTATTATGTGTTCTACCATTCAGCGCCCAAAAGCTCAGAGGACCAGTAATTTGGTAGTGTTAGACGCTATGGGCCCGACTTTAAGTACCCTTTGGGTAATGCCAAAAATATTACGGTCTCATTTAACAAAAGGGGTCATTTAATAAATCTGGTGTCTGATTGTGTAGTTACCTTTCAGGACCCTGACATAGAAGACGATTTGGCCCAGTGGAGAAGGGTAGCAAAGCCTTGAATACCAACTGTCCAGAGCTGGAAAGAAGAACCCTTTGAGGTAGCCAGGGAGGCGGGGTACTTCTGTCTTGGAATATGGCTGGTTTGGGTCATAAAAAGGAAAAATAGAATTTTTTAGAATCCCTAAATCCTCTGATTATATGTTAACAAGAAACCTGGTAGTGCAAAGATTTTGATTGTGATGGCTTTTTTATTTTCTCCTGTCACGCCAAGCACTCCGAAAGGAGACACGCTAGTGGGGGGGTCTCCATTGTGCTCAATAATTCGATTAATTGGAATCAAAAAGTTTTTTGCCATCCATCAAATCTCTGTATCTGCCTGAAGCTGGCATGTTTGGGAGAGTCTGGCAGGCCTACCTTCTTCCTGGTGGCAAATTTTTATATCCCCCCTGGGAGAAATTTTGACCATTTGTTTAGCACATTCTTTTTATATATTAATGAGATAGCTACCATGGAAGAATGCCTCTTAGTGGTACTAGTGGGAGATCTAAATGCGAAAATCTCCAATTCTGCACTGGAGAATTATGCTGATAAAGAGGAAATCTGGCACATTCCTGATTTCTTTCTACCAGATAAAATCAAAACGGATAAACAGGGATTTCTCCTGCTTGATAGCATTAGTAGTGCAGATTTGGTCATTTTAAATGGGAGGGTGTCTGTCGACAAAATAGCACAATTTACTTTTCAATCCCATCACACATAAGGCCTACTGGACTATGTGGCTGTTTGGTCCCTGTGAAAACCTAGAAGTCTCTCCGTCAGTGTGGAGTGATCACAGCGTAATAGGTTTGACATTGTTCTTTAATCTACCTGCACTGAATCAAGGGAACGTGGGCCACGGCTCGGTGGTTTTACAAAGCAAATGGACGTTCTTTCTGGACACAAAAAAATACCACGAGGTAGATGTGATAGTGTAGAAAACTTTTGTAGAACAGCAGGGCCATGCTTATGCTAATATCATACAGTTCTTTGAGGTCCAAATGAGAGACATAAAAAACTTAGGCTTTGAATCCACTGATCCCCTTCGCTGAAAACACTAAATCTTGAAATTAACCGTTTGATCCGAAAACTACATCTTCAATTTTCCATGGGTAAACATCAGAAAATGAATCGCCTTAAGCGAGTAAGATGCCGTTATAAACTCAGAGAAAGGAGAAGGGAGCTTGATGCTAAATGGATTGGGTTGAGGGAAGTCGCGAGAGCCAAAGATTCAAAAAAGTATTGGCACCTGATTGCAGAATATTGTGACTTAAGACAGAGAGCTTTCCCTAATTCAATTTCCAGAAAGGGAATGGGTGGACTATATTTCACTATTATATAAATACAAAAGTCCAGTGCCTTTTCTGATGCCTGTAACAGAGGAGTGTTCCTTTATTGAATATGGTCCTCCGTCAAGGGATGAAGTAGTAGGCTACATAAAGAATGCCAGAACCTCCGGCGCACAAGGACAGGATGGTATCCCGATTATGTTAATCAAAAAGGAGTCAGCTGCATGGGGAGCCTTTTTGGCACCATTGTTTAATTTTTGCTTTTGAACGATTAGTATTCCCACCTCATGGAAGGGGAGTATTATAGTTCCTTTGTTCAAAAAGGGCCCAACAAGTTTACCTACTAGTTACAGACAGATTGTACTGTTGGACGCATCGGGAAAAGTTTTCGCAAAAAGTATACTTCACCACCTGCAGCAATGGGCCCATGACCAGAACATCTTACCACCAGAACAG